>NC_133616.1:30612679-31212679 GCF_964106895.1 Numenius arquata | reverse complement strand
TTTGTTAGTGATTTATTGTAGACTTAAAGTATCTTCCAGTTGCAGGACAAATCTTGGAAATCATTTATCTCTTGATAAATTATATGAAAACTGATTGCCTATCCCAAATCATCATTGATTAAATGGTAACCCATTCAATGCAAGAATTACCATCAGCATAAAGTAGAGCCTTTTCATTTCTATATATGAGTAAATTGCTTTTCATGCCTATCCACTGCCATCAAGCAAAATGTGTTTTCCAATGAGGAGTCTCAGAGCAGCGGGGACAATTGTATGCAAAGACTTCTGACTTCCTGTCTGAGACCATGCAAGGACACCTGTGTGGTCTCTGAAGTCACCTAAGCCTTTGTTTTTAAAATCTTGCTAATAATACATGCCTCACCAAATTGTAATGTGTGTAAATTAGTTAAGGAGACAGATTTCAAGTTGTTTGTCAAGCAGAAGCTTGTACTTCAGCTGAAGATCTGAACATGCAAAAGATGCACCATCAGCACTAGCTGGTAGTACACACGTACACAAGAAGTGTGAATACTGTCAGTTATATTCTTAGATAGACCTCACAAATATTAAATAACCTATCAGAAAAATAAACCCATTAAAAAAGAATGCATTAGAAAAATTACAGAGAGTTGACTGACTTTATCCACATTTAGAAAAATCTCTAACTATCCTGTGGCTTGCTTAGAGGTTTGACATTGTAAATAAACACTGTGTGGAGCTATAGAGCTTGTTCTTCTGGAGATGTAAATTAGGTAGCATCAAAACAGTAAAATAAAAGAGGAAGTGCTGTATGAACTTCTGCTTTTAGGCTACACCCCAGTGGTCGCATTGTTTCAGTCACTGAACCATGGCAACCTTTCAGCAGTTCCTTGATAGAGTTAAATAGACATTTTCCTAAATGTAATCAAGCACTTGTTTTCAGTGATACAATCTTAATAAAATTAAAAAAAAAAAAGAGAAGCACTTCAGCTTTTGTAGACCATACCCAAAGAACTATTGAGTGGGAAGAAAACTGGTTAGAATGCTGACAGAACAAAATAGAACTCTGTACACCAGAGCTTACTTGTTTTGGTAAGCACGTTATATATCATTGAATGCCATTTTACCAGCTCAGATACTGCCTTATGACTTGGCTTAATACTTATAGTAAATAAAAGACAATTAATGCAAAATGAAGGCATGCTCAGGTGGAAGTGTTTCTATTATTCATTATTTTGGAATTGTATGATGAAACATATTATCAGCTGTTTTTAAACAATCCTGGGAAACATAGGTCTCAGTGTCACTGGCATGTTTACAGTCTTATTAAGAATAATTACTAGGTTGTATTAAGCATACTGTACTTCCATAGTAAGAGTTATTTGTCTGTTTTACTTACGTAGGTCAGTGAAAATTGATGACCAGCCCTGAATATATTGAAATAATCTCTGTGACTGAAAATGCACGTGCCCTGATAGAGGACAAATGCAGCAAGACGTTTAGTCAGAAGACTCCAGTTTAGCAAGCATGTGCTTTAAGTGCCTCTATGACTCACATTGGCTTCAGTGGTACTTAAATACGTTAAACACTTCAGTGTGCTGTGAAGATGAAAGGTTTTTATTCACACATTGACAATTAGTGAGCATGTTTTTAATGCACTCCTAAACTAGGGCTACAATATCAACTCTTAAATGCTTTTTTAATCATTGGTGGTTTTGCCACCTCATTATTACTTTACTGATAGTAATGTTATTTTATCAGTGTACAGTTCAAGGTGGTCTTGTCACTTGAACACTGTTGGCTATTCTCACCCTTTCACGTCAAAAAGGGGTACCAAGGCAACAAGAAGTATCAAAAAGGCCTCAGGACTGCAGGCTGCTGACTAGGATTTGACCCGGCATTAAGTTCAGTGAACAGGATGTGGAAAATTATTGTATGTGAGCTGAAAAGGACCTAAAATGTGAATGTATGTATAAGATGAGTGATTGAGGGCATGCGTATGTTTCACTATTGACCTTCAAGACTGGTCAGCCGGTGAGGAGGAACTGGATCAAGCCATCTGCACCTCCATGCTTATGTGAGTGTGGTTTGTGTTTACATGGGAATCATGGAAGGAAGAAATGAGGGGGAAACATTGCAAAATCTGTCAAACTCAACAGTAAGAATAACGATCTGGTGTTCACTGTCCCCTCCAGTCTAAGACCTAGGGAGTATCCAGTGATGCTTGCCTTTGGATAGGTGCTGAATAAACAGGAGGAGGAAGTCAGTGGGTCCATTTCTTGAGTAGACTGTTATGTTGCAGACAAGTTTTCCTCCCGTTTTATGATTTTTTTTCCACAATCAGTGGATCAGCCAGGACCTACTGTTCCTTGAAAAGCATGAAGAAGTTTGCATAAAGGATAAAAATCATAATGGCCAGAATCAAAAACACACTGTCATTTCTGTGTCACCTCCACTTGGGATGTGTAATACACAGTCCATGAGCAGTCCCCAACACTAAATGAGGCAAAACTCTCATGCTTCATCCACAGTATCCCATGATCCCCTTCAGCTTTTACTCAGACAACACATTTCAAAATGCCCTGTTTGTGTTCTTTGACAGAGTATCCATTTTATCCGAAAACCATGTACAAATAGATAGAATTCTAATTAATCTGTACAGAAATGAAAAAGGGAATCTTAGTGACTCACCAATTACAAATGAATTTTTAATAGATGGATTTGCAAAATTTTATTTAATTCCTCTGATAGATAACTGATAGATAACTGAGAGCTTATGGGAAAGCACACAGGCAGAACTGCTCTTGCAACCTTTGCTTTTTCAGCTGGAAAGAAATTAAAAGGTTACAAGGCTTGTAAGCAAACACAGGACATGTATAACTGAAGTTAGTAGAAAAACTAGGTTTATAGATTCAGTCCATGAAACTGTTCAGTTTTTGCAGCTTCTGTTGAACATAGAGGGACTTGCAAGATCTTGGTGCCCCCAGGATTTAGCTCTATGTATACATGGAAAAACCAGACACCACCATTGCTCAGCAAAATCTGGAGGAAAAAACAAGTTTAAAAAAAGCGCTTGTTCATAAGCACATGCTGTCTTGTGTCATGTGACATTTTTGCCCTTGTGAGACCGTGGTCTTGTGATCCTCTTCTCCTAGTTCTATAACAATCCTTGAAATACTTTCATCCCTTCCTACTCCCACTATGAACTGGGTTTCAAAATAATATGCCCCTTGCTGAGACAGCAAGAAAAACCGCCCAAGTTACAGGCAGAGTGCTGTGCTACATTGCAGATGTGGCTGTACAGGTCTGGTGAGCAGCTTCCAAACGTGATCTGAAAATCTGAATTAAGGAGCTGAAAACTGAATGTCTACCAGCGGAAGAGTAGAAGAGGTGCAGATCTGCACCAAGAACAGGACACTAGGGACTCTTTATCAGGAAGTGTAGTGACAGGACAAGGGGTAATGGTTTAAATTGGAAGAGGGGAGATTTAGATTAGATATGAGGAAGAAATTCTTTACTGTGAGGGTGGTGAGAGACTGGAACAGGTTGCCCAGGGAAGTTGTGGATGCCCCATCCCTGGAGGTGTTCAAGGCCATGCTGGATGGGGCTTTGAGCAACCTGCTCTAGTGGGAGGTGTCCCTGCCCGTGGCAGGGGGTTGGAACTCAATGATTTTTAAGGTCCCTTCCAACTCTAACCATTCTATGATTTTATAATTTCATTATTGGTGAGGCAGGTGGAACCAGTTAGCAATCTGGTGTTTCAACATGTAAATGAGGCAAAATACAAGCCTCCCTCATGTCAATAGCAAAGGAAGGTACCACTTTTGTGCCTGTTTGACGAGCGCTAGGTATAATTAAAACTGTAAGAATACTAGAGCTGGATTCCAAGTCTCTGTTACAAAACGCATTCACGCTGCTAGTGCACAGCAAACAATTTTTTAAAAAAAGAAGAAAAAAATCTTGCAGCTTCATTGTTGTTTTCCCTCCATGTTTCCTATGAGAAGCAACTTGTGCTGTTGTTCTCCTGTCATTCACAAGCATCCCTCACACACACCCAGCATCCCTGGACAGTGATTAGGCATCACACAGCTTGTCTGATTGTACTTATAGAGTCTGACTTGAAACGGCACCTTAGTCAAATTGCATAAAATATTCAGATCTCATTGTAAAATAAAGCCTTCAGAGACTTGCCAGCAAAAAGGGATTACTGGAGACGTCAGCCAGAGAGTGTTACTCTGACTCAGTTGATGTTAGTTACGTAGGTAGAAATGTTAACAAATGTGTGGTCATTTTATATTTGCTGTTTCTGTGTCTGCTGTCACATAGTGCTCAACAAAATTTGAAATATGAAATATGAAGAGGAGAGCAGGGAAAGAGGGGAGAAATCAGACAGAAAATAGGACTGAAAACATAAAAAGAAACCTTTACTAATTTGCTATCAGATTCCTGGTTAGAAGCCCCATTGAAATCCTGCTGCTATTTGAGACACACAGCATGGTGATGTGCCCAACAGCCAGGGCAGGGGTTAAATAACTGAACCGCAAGAGAATTTGCTTAGCTATGAAACTATTTTCTTTTCACATCCTCAGGGCTGCTTAGTAAAACATGCTGCAGATTTTTAGCAGCCTATTCCCTGTTTTGTGGGGGGAGGAAGTATCATGGCTACCATCTGTCGTTGCCTTTTTTTAATAGTACTTGCTTTGTTCTTGCATTTTGCCACAGGTTTTTGGTGGTTTTTTTTTTTTTTTCTTTTTTTCTGTAAATGATAGGATCTTATTATGGGATCTTGTTTGTCATTCTCCATTACTCTCTTTGCTATTGGGTCTTTCTGTAGTACTTGAGCCGATGATTTATTCAACTGAAAATCACTTGGCCCCATGACATGATACCTTGCATAACGTTAAAAGGCCGTGCCTGACCGTGGTTGTTCAGTTACAGCAGAACTAGTGCGAGGAAGGTCTCTGCCACTTGCTGTTGTTATCAGCCCTACCCGTCTTCTGGTCTCTTGCATTGTGAGAAGTAGCAAAGTTGCAAAGTCATGCCGCATAGCTGTAGGAAGCTGCCCTGATGTGGAATCTCCTTAGAGTGAACCAAGTTCGCTTTGAAAAAGAGAGAAGTGAATAGGTCACTAAAGCATGTAACCAATCCCCCTAATTTGAGGTAAGATCTGTTAGCAGCGTTGTGGTCAGCTCAACAGAGCTTAACTATAGAGAAGCTGGGACAACTTTTGTTTCTTGATTACTTTCATATTATCAGGGAGAAAACTCCACTGGGGTACGCACAGGGATCAAGCTGGCTGTATTTCTGTTCAGAGTTTTCCAAATCTCTACTTGGAACTTTGACTGTTCCTGCTTTTCTAAGGAAAAAGTAGTGCTGCTACGCACTGAAGAGCAACTGGAAATTAATTGACTTTTAATTTTGGTTAACAGAAAGTTATATTTGAGTATGAATATAATAGCTCTATGCATCAATGCTTCCCTATTACAAAAAAACCTACTTTAATATTTAAAAATAGCAACGGGCAGGGCTGCAGTTAAATATGACAGTTAAAGCAGAAGGAGCATAGATACTGCAGAAATGGCTGCTCTAAAAATAGGAGTCACAGGAGATGTCCTGCCCTTGTAAAAAGATGATTACCATTAGAACTAGTAATAATGAACAGGGTATGTATTACAGAAGGCAATGGACTCCTCATTACCAGGGGTCTATATTTAGCTGCCCTGGCCAGCCTCATCGGTGACCCCCGCAATGGACCCTCTGCCCATGGGCCCAGGAGCCCCCTTTAAGCTCAGGCCCAGGCACCCAAGCCCTGCCTGAGCTGACCTGTAGGTACGTCTATGCCCAGCCCGTTCCCTGCCATCCTGAGTTACTGCTTTTCCTGGCTGGACTACCGGCCCGTGCTGTAAATTGCCCCCTTTCCAGGCCTAGCTGGCTGCACCTAGCTGGGTCCCCTGGGTGGGTCTTTCACCTGACTCATCACCCTGGCTGTAGAAGGGTTGTCAAGAGATTGTGTCACCAGCCCTGGTCCCGCTGAGGCACTGTGGGTCTGTGCTCTGCTGGGGAGGGCATGGTGCTGAGGTTGCCCTCCACTCCTGGTTCATACTCCCTCGTGCAACAGCCCTCATTTTGCAGCTCACTGACACTTTGTTTGCCCTGCAAGGATAGTAAAACTAATTATATGGGGATGGTAGTGAAACCTCAGGAGATGTGGCTTTTATTAAGCTTCATGCTTGCCTTCTCCATCAGTAAAATAATATGATAGTGTTTCCACACACTTGGAAAATACTTTGAGATTCCCAGATAGGAGATACTGTGTTGGTGCTTCACTAAATTACATAACCATGAAGTCAGCTAATGAAATCCATTTCTCAGGAAATTCTATGCTTCTTACAAAATAGACCAGATGACAAATAGCAAAATTCAGTGCAAAAAAAGTAGTCTCTGTCTTGAGTCTTCATATGTGAACTCATATCCAGGATAGAAAATGGGGCCAAAACAGCCATCTTGTTCCTTCAGAGGGCAGCCGTTTTGAGTTTTCAATGCAGTTACTCCTACTTTTTCAGGAACTTAGTTAGCTATTTTGCTGCTGCTTTTAACAGCAGCTGTTTCACAAAGTTGTAAGTTCAAAAAAAATTGAATGCTGGGGTGTATGACCTGCTGTTTGGGCAAATGCTTCATTAAAGCAGGTCCCTGCATTCAAGTATATTCGCTGCAGTACAGTCTGATGTACTTCAGTGGGCTTCTGTAAATATATCACATCTGCTTATACAAAGCAGCTTGCAGCACTGAGATCTCCAGTGACCAATTTTTGGAGGAAAAGAAGCACCAGCCTTCCAAAAGCCAGAGGAGGAACCTCTCTTCATGTACAAGAGTGGATTTTTAAAAGACACTGTATCCTGTTAAAAAACTAACAAAGAGTTCAACTTAAATCTACCAAAGTGGAGAAATTCAAAGAATTAGGCTGGAATACAAGCTGGATTCCCTAACTCATTCCAGTTTTGTCTCTCTTAGCTCACTGTGGCTTTTCGGATTTAATTTACAATTTAAAAGACTTTCAGGGATGTTCATAGTCACAGGGAGGGGTTTAAACCAGGTTGTGTTGCTTTTTCCCCCTACAACACTGTGTTGCCACAGACTCTCGAGCATGATTTGTTTCAGATGCGTTTGTAGCTGCCCTTCACAGAGCGTGTCTTCATGGCACAAAGCCCAGTTCTGCAAACAGCTATGCCGCGTTGTGCCTGCCAGTGGCACACACACACGCGCATTTTTCTGGCCAGTGCCCACAGGATGGGAGCAGCAGGCAGGGCAGAAACTCGTACCTGCCCTCTGTACCAGTGCTCCCACTGCCAGATGCCTATGAAGTGAAAGGCTGGGGCAGAGCAAGCCCGAGCATCTACCCGCACATGAGAACGACTAGTGCACAGACCACATCACCACACAGGACTGAAGAGCGGTTTGCCTTGTTCCTTATTCCTGCTGCGAGGCTTCTGGTTTCTAAACCAGCAGCAGGTCCCTTTACTGGAGCATTTACTTCATGACACTGCAAGATGAGAGCCATTTCTCATGACAAGTAAGGTTTCAATATATATCAAAGCAGCGCACATGTTCTTGTCCTCCTGGGAAAACCCCAGGTTTGAACAAGTGTCTGGCCAGACACCAAGGGCAAAACTTCTTTATTAAAAAAACAGACTTTTTTTTTATGTTCATTTGCCTTAGCAGTCAAAGTCTCTGAGCAAGAACTCATTGGTGGATAACTGCAGCTTGTTACTCATATTTATTAAAGAGTGTTAGGAAAGAAAATTAATACAGGCAACACTTACTGAGTGAGAAACAGTGCCTCAAAAGTTACAACTCCAGGAAAGCTGGTATCCTTAGAGATATCAATCTCAGCATGTGGTCAAAAGGCTTTGTGTGATCTTTAAGAACTGGAGAAGGTCTTATGATTACCACATCCAGGTCCCCAATGTCACAAGACACAAGTCATACATTCCCTTACATAAACTTAGTGAGCTCTAGCTGTAAACAAGTTTGGGTTTTACTCTATGACTTTCACTGAAAAGCTTCTTCTGAGTCTCCCTACTCTAGAACTCTCCAGAAGCCTAATCACTACATTGCTTTTAGCGCAGAGCCGCTTTATGCCTTTGTTTCTATGCCAATATTGACTTTTAAACAACTCCTTTCCATCCTGGTGGACTTCTCCAATAACCTAAATGAGATATTTTTCTTAACAGCAATTCTGTCTTCCCTTGCAGGCAGGCAAGCAAAATCCAAGGAGTACTGGAGTACTACAAAGGGGCAATGACAAAAAGGACAACTATGCAGGACAGAAACAGGAAGCTTAATTATCTCAGTCGTGATCTTATTTTGAAATAACATACCAAGAAACAAGTCATATGTATAGCCCAGAATTGGAGCTAAGTTACGTGTGCGTTTGTGCTGCCGTAACTGACAGGGTACCTGAGGGAGATCAATTAAAGAATTAAGCTGAAAATATGCAGATCAAAAAAGCATGATGCATGACTTATATCAAGACCTAGCACAGAGAAGATGCATAGCTTGATGACCTTTGACTTGAGAAAATCCTTGACCTTTGCTACATGGGACTGTGAGACCATTTGTCTAGTTAATTTTGCTAATCACTTCCTACAATTCTTATAGTGTTCCCTATTTGAGTCAAGACCCTTTCTGCTTCCGCCCATTAGCAGTGCACCTATCAGGCCAGATGTGCACCTAAATCTCCATGTTTCGGACTGTAGCTGGTCACCTGGAAGCGCCAGGAACCTTAAGTTATTCTAGTGCACATTTTGGCTTCTAACATAATGCACCCTTGTCTGAAGTATCAGAGACTGGGCAAGATCAGCAATGGCTGATGGCTCATGCCCTGAAACGTCTTCCAGAGTAGGTCTTGTTCAAGACTGTCTCGACTGATGCAAGAAAATTTTTCACACCCTTGGGCTTTTTCCACCTTCTTCTCTCCGATGTGGGGTGCAATTGTACAACTCAGCACTGTGGCAATCCTGGGAATGCCTGACCCAACCAGCTTCCTCCCAGTGGAGGCAGCTGGGGCTCTGATCTTCTGTTCTCTTGCAGCAATTGTCATGTATACTTTCAGTTTTGGAAAACTGAATGACTTTGTAGAGATGAAGTTTGAGGCTTGTTATAAAGAACCTGAACAATCATTGATAAACTGTAACACCGGGGCAATTAAAAAAACCTTATCCAGTGGTCTCTTCTGAATTTAAACTGTAAGATCTATGTCAACAGCAGAATGTGTGGGAAGGTGGAAATAGTTCCTATTCACAGCATATACTAATCTTCATCCAGTTCTGTGAAATTTGAGTCTAAATGTCTTGTAAATAAGCTTCTCAGCTGGGAATTCACCAGATTCTCCATCTCTAAGTTTGCTGAATCAGATTCTGCTCCTGGTTTTGAGCTTTTAACGAGTGCAGAAGTAGGCTCTATCTCTGACATCTTCCCCAGTATCTCAACAAGGTCTACACGCTGTAGTTTACCTTTTACTTCACAACTCTTTAGGAGCATGAGGTATGTGGTTGGCAAACATATAGAAAATCAGACTTCGCATAGAGGTCTAAATATGGTGCTTTTGCTCAATAAATTTTCAGCTCTCTTGCTGCCTCAGTTTTCTCACCAGTCTGAGACAGCTCCGTGGACTTGAGTCACAATATTTTGGGGATGTACAGAAGCATCCCTCTGCAGTTCATGGCTTCTCGTAAGACCCAGGGAATTCTTTGAGCTCACAGTGCTTCATCTGACTTTACTGTTCTCACAAAAATTCTGAGTCCCTTTTGAAAAAAAAAAAAAAATTGTTGACCTTCTCTTGTTCCCTTTTCCTTCTAAAAGCTTCTCCTTTCTCAGTGACGTTCTCCAGTTTATATGTCTCTTCACTGATACCTGACTTCCTTGTTCTGCCAGGCTTTACTTTACTGCTCCATTAATACCAGGTGGAAAGAGTTCTTTCACTGTTACATACCTTAGCATTTTGGTATGACTTTTGCCAAGCTGGAGCATTATTAAGACTGACAATTGTCTGTTTTAGATCTGAGTATGTTCATCATCTCACCTGAAAAAAGATGGGTCTCATACACAAATGCAGTCAACCAGTAGCACAATAATCTTATTGCTAGTAACATTTCCACTGCAATTAGAACTCTAAATTTCTGACTAAACAGATTTCCTCACCCACCACAGAAAGTCGGGTCTTGGGCAGCTGAGACTCATGTAATCATCTTGCCCCAATGCTTGAAAAACATGTGTGTGTAAGGAACGCACTTAACCCCACTCTTCAGATTTCTAATGCATATGGTTTGTTTTATTTCCTTCTGCAGTGTGATTTCTAACACAACTTTATATGAAAGACATTTCACTTCTCACTTGGAAAAGCCCATTAAGGAAAGAGGGTTGTGAGTAAACAAACCTCAGCTGCAGAAAAAGGGCAGTAAACATAAAAACCAAAAGTAAATATATCTGAACTTGATTAATGTTTTTTTCAAGTCAGCTTTTAACAATGTTTGCACGGTGCATTTACCTGTGTCAGCCACTTTTTACCATATGAAATATTACAGTGCACTAACTATAAAACAATATTTCAGAGCACACTTGACAACATGCTGAGGAAAAATTGGATGTCTTGTCAAACCAGATGGCAGTCATTGATCTGGGGCTGTACTTCCAGGTCATACTTTCATCAGAGTATAATAAAAGTCAGATAATTACAAAGGACACAGAAGCTAATTGAAAAACAAATTTACAATCAGTGGTCACTTTGAGTTAGAAGGGACTTCTGGAGGTCACTTAGTTGACCCTTAGCCCCACAGGAAGAAAAGCCAACTTTGAAGTTAGATCTGTTCCAGTGACAGGGATTCTTCACAGTATAGAGATGGTTTGTAAAACCTTTCTCCTTGCCTGTTTTGTGAAGTAGGAAGGTACTGGGTTTGGTGGCAAGCAGCATGTTTCTGTCAGGTGAAGGAAGAAATTCTGTAAGAAAAGATGACTGCATCATTTCTTAAGAAAGACGTAGGGTTTTGTGCATTGGCAATCCAAACCTCTAAAAGGCATTTCCAGCTGCTCCCAGTAAGCCATGGTCAGAATCATCTGGTAGTTTTCTGCATGCAGATGTAGGTCTTGTAAGAACTGGCCATTAGAAATCCCTTTTCCACTTCAGTCTTTTCCCAAAGATATTGACATTCTTGATGTTAACTCTTGCTTTCAACTATGTCTGTGCCCGTGGAAATCAAGTAAATGGAGTGGGTTTAGGCTGTTGCTGGTGTGAAAGTGAACGTGGTACAAAACAGAGCTAATCTTACTCTCCTCTGTGCTCCTAATCACCAAGCAAGCTGCAACTCACAGATACTAAAAATGTTGCGGTGGTAGAAAAGCCTTGATGAACCTACTGCAAGCCCTTAAAATCTCTGGTAAATAGCAGAGGTGAGGAATGAGCAGGAAAACAAATCACACAATTTGCCAGTCGCTCCTGTGCTAAAATGGCAAATATCTCACTCATAGCAAAGCAGGCCAGAGGAGTGCAAAAGTAGTGTTCCTTAGACAGACACAAAGAATTCAGTAGTTACAACCTATTTTTTTGTATTTGCTTGTGAAAAATGGTCATAATTAAAATTCAGTGAACTATGTTTTTGAATCTAACCAGTGGGTAGATTCTTTGCTCACCTTTTCAAACAAACATTCCACTGACTTTAACTGATTCCATACCTTTACACAGTACACTAACCTACTATTGCTTATGACAATAGTAGGTTGGGACACATGTAGGGAGATTAATAGAGGAGGTAAATATCACAAAAGTTAACGGAAGCTTCCTATGCAAGGTATCCACTATGCCACTCTATAATGCCAGTTGAGTGTTAGCAAGTTTTAAAGTAAATCCCCACAAAGTAATCTTTATATTACATCTAAAAATATCTAATATTTTATGGTCTAATAATATCAGCTCTTGACTCACTGTAAACTTAAAAACTTTCAAAAAAACACCCAAACCCAAGCCCTTGGAACATTTTGCAGGCAGTGTCTCTGTATCTGAAAACTCTTACTTCAGCTGTTTCAAGACAGCAGCGTGTAAACAGTAGCTGAAGCCGAAAGAACAGAGACTCATCGTATCACACACGTATCATATGCTCAATAGTTTACAGTAAAAAACAACTCATGCATGAATTCACAGACACATACTGACTGATCAAGCTGCTGACAAGCTAACTTTCACGTACTAAGATGTGGAAATCATCCTGATTCATTTTTATTGCCATTCATAAGTATCCAATGAGCGCTGGTAAAAATAGAGACACATGTCTGCCTGGATACATGTCCAGGCATTCTTATGGTTATTACAGTAAGTAGCACTATCCTTCTTTTCGTATGTAATGGAGTGGATAGAGCATAGGATTGTTGTGTAAAGCTGAGCTGCCTCTGCCTAGGGGCCAGGTGAAACCTTTCAGTGTACAGACTGCTAAGAGGAAAAGCAGGGTAGTGCTTGCTGTACCTGTAAAATGGGTAGGAAGCGCTGCCCACACCTGTTCTTCCCTGCCCACACCTGTTCTTCCCTGCCCACACCAAGCCAACATTTACTCAGCAGCATAAGATAATGCCAGGGTGACTTCCACTTCAGTGAGGAACGATGATAATCGCCATAGCCCAATTTCAAAGGCTGTGATGTACTATTTATGTTCACCCATATAAATTAAGTTTTAATTACCTCCATTTTATGCTTATGAGGAAAAAAGAAATAGAAAAATGCAAAATGAAGGCCTTCCAGGAATACAATGGGTTAGATTTTCCACTGCAGCTGACAGAAGGGCCTCACGGTTTCCAGTGGAGTACAAATCTGGCACAGGGAGAAAATTGCTTGACCTTATGCACTGACCCTTAAGTATTGCTAGATGGTGCAAGCCAGGGCAGTCCCCAAGCTGCTAGTGCATCTGAAGCTAAGCAATGCTTCAAGAAGCTGCCTCTGATTCTCTTACATCTACCTGATTTGTCATGTCAGCAAGGACATAGCAAGCCTCGTATGGATTTGTCTCAGCTGAATCCAACAGCTACAAATGAGTATTTAACGGTACAATACATAGATGTTAAAGTACGGGTGATGACAGAGAGAGGTAAGTTTTTCTCTTCCACAAGTAAAATCAACAGCAGCCCCACCACTTAAAATCAGCTGTCCCAGTGAAACAGAAGAGGGTGTGAATGCTCTCTTTCTGATTTCTTAGCAGCGCTGTAGGTCCACTTCATGTTGGAGTAAATAACTGCAATGTGGCACTGGAGAAGCAGCTCCCATCTAATCCAGAGCAAATGCCATGAAGAGAGCCTTAACATTACTGATACAATATTTTTTGTGAAACAGACAACACTCTTCCAAGAGCAGGATAATGACAAAAGCAATTTCCATGTGAACACCTTTCTTCAACCTTGTTAGCTCTGTGTTAGGAGAAAATGCAGCTCACCAGAGCCAGCACTCTTTGAAAATAATATGACAAATCCTACCAAGTGCCCTTGCTTCACTACCCGATGACTATCCAAGACACAGATTTGTTTCCTGTTGGGTTATTTTTCAAACCCAGCACTATGTAGAAGCTATGCCCAGCACACAGCATATTCAAAGTTGAATGAGGCGTTTTTAGGCATTCCAGTAATAGGAACTAAAACAGATAAATGCCTGGCATGGAAAACTCACCTTTTCCTCTGAGAAAAGTTAAAATTACTGTTTAAAAATAATCAGTGGAGGAATCTGAGCTTCATTTTCACTTTTGCTTCCAAATTCCTTCTAAAGAAAATTCTGTTGAGTCATCACTTCAAATGTAAAACTTCTTACTGTCATGTAGCATAGCATCATAGTTCATGCTTTTCACCTGACTTACTTATGGGGTTTTATACAGGCTGTACATTAAAATTCTCTTCTGTGACATAATGTTGATTTACTGTTGTTGTTGTGTTTTTCTTTTTTTTTTTTTTTTTGGCTGTCCTTTGATTTGACTTCAGCCTCTTATTGCTTTTGTGATATGAAATATCTTCCATGTATTGCCATGCTGATGGGTACTTGTGGTAATTTCCAGTTTAATGTTTTGGAAAGTTTGGAAATAAGATGCAGGCATGTGATGGTGTCTCCACCTGAAAATGACTGTTTAGACATAAGATAGCATGTGCGTCTTTTATTCTAATTCCCACGAGGTGTTTGAATCCAAGCACCATTCCTGAGACTGGAACAGCTAATAAAGGTATTCTTAAACAAAAATCCCTTGAGCAAGAGTAAGTCCAAAAGTAGAGTGTAAAAAAGGCACTCAGATAACCTCTTCACAATGGTAAACCCCATTTCATGACAGCATAATTCTCAGTAACTTCAAGATACAGTATCTGAAGAAGCATAGCTTTCCATTGCTGCAGTGCTGATAAATCCCCATAAGTTCTCTGTTCATCCAAAAGCTAAAGTGCTGTAACTTTCCTTTGAAGTCCCCAAAAACAGATACAAAAAAGTGCAAATTATGGCATGTGAGTTTTTACAGACCCACACTCCCACTGTCTCTCGAAGCTGTGATAGTTGACAAGTATAAAGCCTCAGTTTGAGAGTTAAAATCATCTCCTTAAAGAAAGAAAATGGAATAGTATTATTTTAAAAATCTGCAATAATTTAAGCAAATACGTAGTCTGATTTTAACAACTGAGTGATAAATAGTGAAATGTCTCTCTTCATTGTATGCAAGGTTTTCTGGGCCATGCTGAAGTTACAACGGCTCCTTAAAGCTGCCATTATCTGTGGTCCAAATTCTGAATTTTCTATTATGTCAAAGCTATCACTGACTATCAGCCATACAAATGAAATAACAAAACTGAAATCTGGTTAGATAGCATCCACGGGAATGCTTGTCAGTAAAATCTGTGCATCTGCATAAAAGTTTGCAGAACTGGGACTTTAGTGATGAGATCAACGTCCCACATCTTCAGTGCTGATACAGCTTGAGCTGTAAGTTAAAATGATAACATGAACAATCCTTGTTCCTGTAACCAGAGCCATGTGGGTCATTTCCAAGGCTCTCTGGTAAAGTATCTGTGGCTTTTATGCTTCAACTACCTACTCATCATGGAAAAAAGGTTCTTTCCAGTGTTTCTTAAAAATATATGATGCTGAGAAATATAAATGTTTGTCATATGACTTACTGCATGTTGCACAAAGATTTTCGGTCATTAAAATGAAGAAGTAAAGCAAAACCACAGAAAGCAGCTACCTCTCGCTTAATTTCTTCATTTCAGTAAGTGCACAGAGGAGGCTAGGGCCTACAAAGTGAAAAAAAATTCTACAACAGTAATAAAAAAAGCTACAGGAAGACACACCATGCTCAGGCAACATGCACTGGAAATTATGTCCGGGCACGTGCTAACACTGTCCTCCAGATTGCTGCTTGCCTTGAGCTGTTGTTCATTTGCACATGGCATAATTCCACCAAAGTTTCATGGCATCATGTGAAAAATAAGAAAGGGCCTTTGGCTACAGCATGTGCCAATTTCTGAAAGGTGGAAGTGTTTTTCTGAAAGTGTCATTTTGACTGTAGTATTCACTGATGGCAGTGTACTAGACATATATGGTTAAGATGCAAGGACTATGATCTCAGGTGATATAAAAATCAGTGAATTCATGCCCTCTGCATCCAATCCCTAGTTTTCATTTCAGCTAGAGAATTTATTTTTTAAGCTGGTGACCTCTTGATTTTATTTTTTTTTTTTAGCAGTGAGAAACAGGGCTGGCTTCTTAAGTAAATCCCATCCTTGGAAAAGCCCAAAGCTCCCTATGTGTCCAGAAACTGCTACGTGTTGTTTCTTCAGGCCACTCGGTCGGCTGTATCATATTTTTCCTCCAATTTTGTTCCAATTTTGCTCCTTGGGGGATAATCATTCACATTCATGGTGCACATTAGGCAGCCTCAGGGCTGACCTCAATAGGCTGTGTTAGGGTTTGCTTGGACAGCAAGGAATTACAGCTGAACCCAATACCATCGTACCTAACACTGGCCACAGCCTCTCTCCTGACAATATATTAACCTACCAGACTTTTATTTATAGGTAACAAAACAGATTTATTTAAGTAGGTATTTAAGAGCTTTCTTATATTGCTTTGTAGTTTTCTATGGTGGTTTCTTTTTCTCAGTTCAATTTTAGTACAGGACAGTCATATGCACTCTGCTACTTTTTTAGGCATTACCTTTCATCTGCAGTGTAAAAATTCCTAGGTGTCTAGGAAAGTCACATACTCATAACATGAGGAGTGGCTCAGTGGATGACCTAATATTCCAGATAAATCAGGTGCCATTATTTGTTGTTAAAACCCATGGCCTAAGCCAAAAGTGTAACAGGCTACTACCACAAAAATCTTGATGTCTTCTGAAATAACCAGCTTTGTGCGTGTATCCTACTCAGCTGAGGCTACTAGAACTGTGGTTATTATACAGAGGTGTATACCGAGCTGTGGATGCAAGCTGCCTGTACCTCAGTGAAAGAGAACAAACTTTTATAAATTTTGACATTGCCTGTGAGAAAGTCATAACCTTAGATACTGCATTTTTAGAAAACTGAAGAAAACTTGTGTTTAAATTCAAAACTAACCTCTATTTTGATATAACATTATTTAAGTTGCCATCTTTATAAAAGATTTCAACTGTAAGAAAGAAAAAGCTGTAAGCATAAACATAGAAAACCCTACGACTTACTGTTCTCATCGTTCAGATTAGGGTTGGGTTTTCTTTTCCTGTCTGTTAAAGTAAATACATACAAATTTAGCTTAATCATTTCTAGATTTGAAAGAAAAAATACAATTCAACAAACTTTTAGATTCAACTGAGCTTTAAGCACATTTAAATTTATGGTTAACTCATACCAAATACATAAACTTCTCTATACTTCTTTTCTTTTACAAATTTTAAGCCAAATTCTGAAGTCCATAATAGTAAGACTTTCATTTCATGACAATAAATACATTTGTCTGAGTTTACTGGAGTCTATTCATATGCAAGAAAAGACTAGAATAATAGCCTGTTTGCTTTATTACTTTTCCACTGTTGCACTTGCAAACAAGGAAAGAAACACTATTTGTAGTAGCTCTGTACAGCATGCTGTTTTAGTTATACAGCCTTAATGTTGAAAATAGAAGTTCTGTGTCGTATGCTGTAGCTACAATGTCTTTGTAGCCATGAATAAAAACCCCATTCAGACTATGTTCTTATAGCCCTCCTTACCCAAGCCAAAGCTTATGTTCTTTACAGTGTAGTAGCTGGTCAGTTTAAAAAATATATATTCCTGTATACCCTGTCTCATGTAAGGTGAGGAAAATAGAACCTAGCTCAAGTGATCCAAGATCTCATTTTAGAACAGGGTGCATCTAGAAATTAAATGGAACCAAACTCACACAAGTGTACCTACAGTTACTAAAATTTCCAAAAGGTTATTCACAGGAAAAATAAAGAATAATTGAAAAGATCTGCTATCTGTAGTAAAATGTACCTTTTTTGCATTGCCCATTCTTGCATAATTTTCTCTTTTGAAAGATTATTAGTGCAGAGGAAAGGACAGCGATCATCACACACGTGGGGACGATAAATAAGACCAGAGATTTTTGTCCGCTATACTGTGTACTCATTAAAGCTGTCAAAAACATGAAAAGAAAGTAAAATTGTAACTTAGAAAACCTGTGTCGTTTATGAAGTTATCAGCTCTGATTCTCCAAAGTCTTGCTCTGACTGAAGAAAAGATTCCTAAAATTTATCAATGTAGTGTTTTACACTCATTTTATGACTACTTTGTTCTGCAATATTAGTATAAGAAGCTTTACAAAAAATGAGTCAAATCTCCCATTTGTAGGGCATTTGAGTGAGCACTACTGCAATTTATCTGTATCCCATTTGAAGAACAATTAATTAGGAGCCTAGATCAGGGAAGACACGTATACAGATTAAAGAATTCCCTCTGTTCTGGCAGCCGATAACAGGAGCTACCCTAAATATACAATTAAAATATACAGAAAAATGACAGACTGGCTTGCTGGAGTGTGAGCTAGCTGAGGCTTCAAAGGCATAAATAATACTGACTTGTTTCTTTTCCAGAGCATCAATAATACACTGTTTTCTAGAGCCAAATTCCAGTGTTGGATCATAGGACACAATGTATGTTCAAACACTCCCTGTTTCATATGAGTTCAAGGTGATACAAACCTAAAGTGGAAATGTGAGCTGAAGTTTCTCCGTTCAGTTCTTTATTCCAGAACACGCAGCTATAGTTCTCACTCATATTTGGTTTGAACGTCAGGGTACTGGTGACGTTGTAGAGGCCATCTGCAGTCAGCGTATAGGTGGTATTTGCAGATCCACTGAGATTGAACTTCTTCTCGTTTTGCCAGATAACCTCTGCCAGAGGAAAGCCTTCTGCCTGGCACATAAAAACAAACTTGTCTTCACCTGGTTTTCTCATTACTTGAGTGTTTATTCTCTTGTAAGATGCTGCATAAGAAGAAGTAGAGTGAAATTACTTTATGCAACAATAGTCATTTTCCCACTTCACTTTCCCCCTTCCCTTTAATGCCATATTTTCTCTGTAGGTGTATCTGAGGTACACTTGTTTGAAATTATGAAGGATGCTTGGTAGAACAATTCAATATTCGTTATTCAATCCTTCTCATGCTTACAGTCACATAACTTACTCCACTACTTTATACAAGGCAGCAGTTGACACTGAATTTATAATTTATTAATACCGAGGAAACAAGTGAAGTCTCATGAGACTCTATTTTCACTTTTTGAATATGCCACTTCAAGACAAAGGCTGCTTTTAATGTTTGTTCTACCATAGCTTATAGATAAATGTGGTATTTTCATCTTATTAGAACAAAATGAACTTAGAATTTCTCTGCGAACAGTTCAGAGGAACCGATGTGGGTCTTAAAAATGACTGTATGCGTTTTTGCGTTTGACAAAGCCCATTATTTAAATGCCTGGGTGGGAAATGAATGCTGCCTTGTATCACATGGACACACAGCAGTTAGTGGGAAACACCAGAGGCTTTTCAAAGGACAGGTCTATCATGTTATCCAGTTACGTGTGCCCTTATTACTAATGTCCATTTGGCTTTGATGAACACTGAAAATCACATGTCCTTGCTCTGGGACCTGCGGTCCCTTGGGGAATTCCCAGCCACTTGGGGTAGTTGCAGCAGGGCTTGTAAGTAAATTAAAGCCCCTCTGAGAAACTTTGGGAATGGCCAGAGGTGGCTCAGCAGGTCAGGGGGTCAAATTAGAGGCCAGGGGTGGGAGCACTAGAGAAGAGGATGTGGGAAGAAGGAGGAGGGATGAAGAATGGAGGGGGAGCCGTCACTTTTCCTCTCTGGCACAGGCTGCTCCCAGAGAAGCGCAGCTGGCCATTGAACTGAAGGCTAGCTGGCACTAGGACAACCGTTTTTGTTCACCTGGGGGCTGAGCGCAGGGTCTTGGTGAGAGAATTAGCAACAAATTCCTCCAAATTAATCAATTTCTACAAGCCTATAGGAATTTAGTAGAAGCCTCTCGATGACTACGTACTTCCATTCAATTCAGCCACTAACCTTTTACTTGCAAAGTAATGTACTTGTAGTCCACGCCCTGATAGTCAATGAGACAAAGGTATGATCCCGCATCTGTGATCTTCACGCCGGTGATCTGAAGGATAGCTCGCCCCAATTTCAGGTCACTGTGCAGAAGTGCTGCTCTTCCTATGTAATCGTGATGTTGGGATGGAGCAAGCACCTTCCCATTGCGGAGTGTGTACACCTCTTTTGATTTTGGCTGTCCCTGCCTTTTTTGCTCCCAAACAACAGTTAGGAGTCCTAGGTTTAATGAGCCATTCACAGGGAATCTGCATTCCATGGTCACGTTGCTCCCATACTCCACAATGTATAGCTGTTGAGGAACTTCAACTGTAAACAAAGCTACAGCAGGAAAAGAAAACAGTTTCGTTTGTTGTATTAAAATACCTTCTGATTTTCTTTAAACTTGGGAAAAAAGGTGTCATGTAGTCAGGCATATTGTAACTGGTTTGACTAAAAGTTTTAAGCATTTTTTGTCCCTATCCACACTAATATTTTTACCGTGTCAGCAGTATTTATAGCAAATCATCTATATTCTTTATTGATTACGGAGTCTGATAGACAAGGACAAAATAAGCAATTTTTCACATTTTAGAAATAACTTAAGGCTGAGTCGGTGATTACACGGGGAGCACTTCTATAAAACATGATTTTATCTTATATGTCCTAGGATTCTAGTAAAAGCAACAGTTAATTTTGAAAATAGTAAATCTAATTTCATTATCCTTTACAAAGAGAAAATCCATTGTAACTCCTGTGAAACAAGTAGAGTTGCACTGAATAAGCACGTGTAACTTGGAATAAGTGCTTTGTAGCAATTACAGTCTTCCACAAGCCTGGGACCACGTGAGTATCATCTGATGCCATGTGTCTTTTCAGATACATGCAACAGTATTACAGAAAGTGTATCAAAATAATCTTCTTAGCCATTCAGCAAACCTGAAATTCATATTTTTATGAATATTTTACCATTTTAAAGTGTACTGATAGAGTTATTTATGATACATCTTTCAATACACCTTGTTACTGCTTTCTATATTGGATGTACCAGGTATTGGTAGATTTAATCCAGAAGCACTTGGAAATATTGATAGTGACATTCAAAAGAGAAGTTCACACAACTGTTCATGCATTCCTTTTACTTCATGTATTTGTGAAATACTGACAGGAAAAGCTTCGATGCCTCTTAGCAATGTTTGTTTATTCACTCTAATACAACTGTAGTGAGGGAAAAAATAATATGAAAAAGTGACAAGCCCCTTCTGGGCATCAGCCAAGCTGCTCCTGCTACAGCCATGGACAGGGGAATACACGTGGGTTTACTTCGCTATGCCTCACACTGAGGTTGTTTCATCTACAAATGGCTTAGGTGGGTTTGGTCACCCTCCCTCTCATAGCTATGCCTGCCAATACACCATGCTTTAAAGAAGCCCGGTTGTGGAAAGTGACGGACATCTGTCTGGTGCTCAATTAGGAGACAGTGCCTTCTGCAAAGCAGAGCCTCCAGACTGGCTGTTCATCCAGGGATCGCTGGAGGTGCTGAAGCCCGTGTTCTGAGGTTGTAGGGGTATTTGCTGCCTTGGTTCTGCTGGCGGAATTGAAAAGCAGTTTCTCTCTCACCTGAAACCACACAGAGCTGCGTTTCCAGCAACAGCGTTATGAGGATCTGGAACATTTTCTCAGGTGGATCTGAAAGAAAAGTAGCATTGCATCAGAACTTGCAACAGCTGTCTCCTCCTGCTGAGATGGATTAGTGCCATGCTAGACTTCAAGGCCTATCACAGCTAAAGACAAGCAAAAATAAAAACAAACACTAGACTACCACTAGAATCAAGGAAAATACTGATTAAAACAACCGTGCATATGCATGGAGTATGAACCACTGACCTGTGGCAATGAAGGAAAAGAAAACACTTCCACAACTTCACCCATGAGGCTTTCAGGAATCTGTAGCTTGCAGGCAGTCTTGGATAATCTGACAGGGCAGTGCTTTTACAACAGCTTCACACTGAAACTCTGAGAGCTTCACAAACACACACAAGCAGACTTTTTAGGTGTTAGTGCAGACAGCCACCTAGTTTACAAGACCACTAACCCTGATTTTGTTTCAACTCTGCTTTGCATACTTTTTTGAGGATACTTATTATCTGAGTTCTTTAACCTCAAGATCAGCAGATACCTGGAGCTCAATGTGAGGCATTGGAAATCTTGGGGTAGGTAAATTATAGTCTGCTTCAGAGTAGATTGGGTTTTAACGCTTAGCGCTGCTCATTTTTTCACTTTGCACATGGCCGTGCCTGACATGTACAAAGTGCCTTGTATGCCTGACAGTCAACCGACAGCCCTGAAATAATGCAAAAGCAGAAAGTCCAGTTTTAGAGTGAGTATTTGCCTCTTCTAGTAACAAGAGAATTATTGCCTGTACTTTTATATACAGATCAACATACCTAAAAAGCAAAAAATATGCCAAAACCCAGGGACGACAATTATAACAAAACTAATGAGATAATAGATAAGAAGGAAGAATTACTTTGAATAAAGCATGCTAACATATAGTATAATCTGAAAGATTAGTGAAGGAGATGCAGAAATTCAGTGGTTCCCAGTGACAGGACGAGGGGCAACGGGCACAAGTTGGAACATAGGAGGTTCCACTCGAATATGAGAAAGAATTTCTTCACGGTGAGGGTGACAGAGCCCTGGAACAGGCTGCCCAGGGAGGTTGTGGAGTCCCCTTTGGAGATTTTCAAGACCCGCCTGGATGCAGCCCTGAGTAGCATTCTCTAAGCAATCCTGCTTCAGCAAGGGAGTTGGACTAGATGATCTATACAGTCCCTTCCAACTCTAAAAAAAATTCAGTGAAATTCAGTGAAAATTCAGTGAAATAAGCATAAGGAAGTAAAGAAGACAAGAAACAGTTTTAGACTTCCCCAGAGCTAGACTTACTGGAGAGGGTTTCTAATTTTACTTCCCCATTCATTTGTGGCTCAGCTTGAAACATTTTGGCTGTGATTTTCTAAGGTGCTGCATTTTTCTGGTTGCTTCCGCCTTTGACCTCTCAGTACTTCAGAAAGTCAGGCTCAAGCTTTATCAAAGCTAGCAGCCAAAATTAGAGGACTTTTGCTGGAAATTTAGACCTTAATCTTTTGATGTCACAGCTAAAGGTGACCTTTATGTCGCCATAAAGGTGGATATGCAAACTATAGTAAGCAGACTTATTGCATGTAAATGAAAGCTAATTACCTTTATGAGAGGACTGACTGAGATGACACTACTTAATGTGTGATAAATTGTAATTACTTTAGCTGTATGATAAGCTAATAAACATCATTAGCATCAATATCTGCATTTATTGGATGCAGAAACAAGGATTCTGTACTGCCCTGACAGGCGGGTTAAGTTTCACTCATTATGTAGCGACCATAGTGTTTCACAGTTAATAGTATAAAGAAATGTATTGTCCTTAGTCTCCTGCTATGCTCGCTTCTCCACACAGCCTACCTAGAAACAGGTGGATGTACAGGGAATAACTGAATGAAGAATGGAACAGTATTTCACACCAATGTTTAGATCCCTGGATTAGTCTCATGTGGGACATTTGAGGGGATCTGCTCTATTTTTATAACTCGGGGTACATTGAGAATGCAGAGCATGTATCTTGCATAACATAGGAGGTGGGACTTTTTAAAATATACGTATTACTGAGAGTAAAACAATAGAACAAAAATAAGGGGATACGTAATCAAGTCTCCGGCAGAAAAGAATCATAATTATTAAATACCAACTAAGAGTAAATCTTGCCTGACCGGGTGGATTAGTGTGAGAAGAACACGATACATACCATAAATAAATAGAAGAACCAAACAAGGAAATGTTTTCACTTGTAATACTGAAAGCAGTCATGGAATGCTTGTGGAGAACAGCAAGGATCTGTAGTAGAAGGGTCAAGGAACTATCAGCAATGATCTGTATTAGAAACCATCCTTCTTTGTTTCCTTGATCTTACTAGTGGACATCAACCTGTTGCACAACCTCAGTGCAGTCTACCCATGCAGCTTAATCACGTGGCTGTGCCGGGCATCCTGACATATTTCCATAAAGAAGGCCTGCACAAGCATCTGGAAGGTGACTTATTCTGAGCTTGCAGTACCAACCATTCATGCAGTTACAGAATAGCCCTCCTATTCTCACAATCTTTTGTAAAACATGTGTCATGCCTCGCTAGGCAGTAGCCTGTGTACACAACAATCCTAATAACTTTGTGCACAGCACTGTCTCTTTTTCCCTTTAAGCAAAAGGCCATTTCTAAAGCATATTCATCATCTGTCTGTTACAACTTCATTGGGATATAACAAAGGAACACTGCACCATAAAAATCAGAACTTAGTGGTTCAGGAATTGAAATCCATATCTGAGAACATGAGGAAGTGACATTTCAACAGCAACTGGGATCCTGTCAGTAAATTAATTTCCCAGACCAACCTGCAGAAGAAAAAGCAAGTTTTCACACAGTGCTGTGTGATTATGAAAATGAAGCTGAATAAACCTTTGAGGGTTGACGTAACGAGGGTTCATAACCTCTGACATGTAAAAACTGTCATGGCTTTTTATGAGTTGTAATAGTTCCAATGAGGATGTAGGACCCAAGATTAAAAATTTGAATGGGAACAATGAAAACAAAGACATTACAATATGAATGGAAAAAGGGAGGAATATAGTCTTCACTTTTTATACAGCTTTTATATTTTACTGAAAGCACTAAGTTAAAACCCATACTTGACTCTCTTTAGCCCAAAAGGAGCACATTCTGATAAGTTTTCTCAGTGAATGCTGAGTTAAATCTAGAGGACAATAATAATAAATTGTTAAAACTCCAACAAAGGTCAAAACTACGCTGTAGTTTTGCTGCTTTCAATTCAGTTGATCACATCTATGACTTTAGTCCTGGCTAAAATTTCAAGTTTCCTGCTTTCAATTCAGTTGATCACATCTATGACTTTAGTCCTGGCTCCAGCTCACGTGCCCACAGGGATTATAACACTCTTGTCCAAAGAAAAGTATTTTTTTGGCCAATGAAACACACCAGTTCACATAAAATCTCAAGTGGTTCACCAAAATTCTCCTGGTAAGGAGTGAGAAAGATGTTTCTTGTTCCCTCAGAAAATTTAGACTGGGCATTCCCGTTTCAAACTGCACAAGCTGTATGCTCTAGGCAACAATATTGTTTTCAACATATTATTCAATTTTCAACATTAAGTATAGAGTTAATTCAATTCTACAGATGGAAGTGAAGAGGTGCTCATCCTAACAGAGCTGTATGTTATAAAAATGGTCTCTGGAGGTAACCATTTCAGCTATTAAAGTATTTGTATTCCAGCGAATGGACGATTAAGAACAGTAAACACTTAGCATTTACATAATGGCACTTAGCAGCAGTAAGCAAGGGAAGTTTCGAAGATCAAGAGCATATATTCCACTAGAATAATCAGAACTGTTGGAAAATCTAAACAAGCTTCCAAGCACACCGGCTCTTCTCCAGGTTTAAAGCAGAAGACAAACATACACAGAAGTTCATGATAATCACTTGGGCTTCTGTCTGAAAGATTAAAGGACTAAAGGACTAAGGAAAGAGTACTTGGTCCTTTTAAAGTTAAGTAGGTATGGTAGACAGACCCTTGTTTGTATTCTGTTTCCCTGCAGAACAAGTCAGCACACTGATAGCACTTACGATGTGATCATGCTCAGTTTTAGCAGCTATAACACAGGTGTTCTTACAAAGTTCCTGGAAGAAAACAGGGACATTGCACTCCACAGCTGGGAGCTGGGAAGAGGACGGTAACACCACCAGGCTGGACGGGTGGCCTGTGTCCACTTCCACATGAACTGTCAAGTGCACGTTAGGAAATGAGGTATTGCAGGTGATCTGAAAGACTGGTGAGGAATCCTGAGCTGATGAACTTTGTCATGGATTTGAAACAGCAACCTTGCTGTTGATTTGTTCATTCCTACAGTTATCTTTTTTGCTCTATGGCTGACACACTCAGCAACATTACAGAGATCCGCCCAGATCATTCTTTTCCTAGTCCCTCTCCTTCTACAGCCTTTGTGTTTTGGTACTGCAAATGTAGTGCCAGCACAAAGCAACTCCCAGAAAGACAAACTCATCTGAACACCAGAAGCAATCAAGCTGTGTTAACATGGCATCCTACTTGGCTCCTTTTGACTTAGAGAAAGCAGCGGAGCAATACCAGGCTAATGTGACTGTACTGTTTCTCATGCCTGAACTAGTTTGTTTTGGTGTAATTCAGATCTTCCTGCATGAAACTTTAATGCTCATTTTGTTGGAAAACAGGCTGTCTTCTCATGCGCATATGGACACTGCAAAAGATTGAGAGGTCCCAGTCACTGTTTGCTTTCTTTGTCTTTCTCTGTTACTGAAACTCCTTTATCTTCTGTGCATCTTGCGGTTTCAAAAGCTTCCTTCCAACACTCTCACGTGTGCAAAAAGACACAATCTTCAACCTCCTTGTGAAATGACTAAGCTGATTTTCCTTTCAGTGAAGAATCCAATTAAAAAGAAAAAAAAAAACTTAAAAAATCCTAGGTCAAACAAAAAACCAACATAAAAAACAACATAAAATATACAAAAAATAAAAAATATTAAAAATAAACAACAAAAAACCAGCATTAGATCCTCATGCAAACTACATTTGTTCTGTACTTCACCATCAGAAAGAAGGTATTTTGTTGCCATTTCAGGGATTTCATAAAAAAGCTAGCAATGCATACTAACATTTGTTCAAAGTCCGTTTCTCAGGCCCTGCCTCCGTATGTCTTGTGGACATGGTCTTCTGCGCTCATTCTCTCCAACCCACCTCACCCACACTCCCCCTCACCTGCTGGTCCTTCTCTACTGCTACACCCTCATTGCAGTCCCTGGTTGTCCACCTCCCTATACGATCAATCTACTGTTGGGTCCACTATTGTATATCTGATATACACATCACCTTTGGCAGCCTGTTTGCATTGCTTCAGTCTGCTCTCTGTCGCCCTTCGGCTTCCAAGTGAAGAGATATCATTTCTCACTTCCTTCTTTGCTCACCCTTGCTGCGAATTTTCACTTTCCCTGCCTTGTTTAACTGTCACCTGTTCTATCTTTTTCACTGTTACTTTTTTTTGTTCAACATCAGAAACAGTAATTCTAATACAACCTCAAATAATATTTTTTTTTCATAGGTGTTAGGATAAGATTGGGTTTAAATTTTGTTACAGACAACGTCATTAACTACATTTAAAATGCAGCTATGTATTCTAAAAAACACATGCCTTTCAGCTCTTAGCAGCAGCACAGAACAATGCAGGGTAACAGTTTGGTGTGATACACTGCATATCTCCAGCTTCTACAGAAAGAAAGACTTTTCAGAGAAGCACAGTAAATTCTCCTCTTCCGAGCCTGCACTCCTCCTGGGAATGCAGAAGTTGAAAGCCCACAGACTTGCCATACAATCAAAACAACCTACCATCTGCAGGCAGGGGCTTAATAACAACCAAGAGAAAGCAAGCAGGAACATATAGATACAAATATATACAGATATTTTTTTTTCTCCTTAGAATTCTTCCCTGAAATTCATAATGAAAAATTTACAAACAGCAAGAGCCCAATGCATAAGCTGAAGATGCTTGTTAGCACCACTCTTCTGCCTTCACCTGTGACAGATCAAGTTGTGAGACAGGTTCAGCTTCTAAAACTCTTCATTCCTCAGGATTTGAATTTATATGAACCTGTGTTTTAGGATCTGGGACTCATCCAATCTCTGGTTCAAAATCAGAGTCCACTCCCTATAAATAATTTGAAAATAAACTTAATTCAAAGAAATCTTAAGAAAGCGGGAAAAAAAATCTGCAATTCGTCAGTCAGAAATACAGTAAATATCGGTTTGCATTTTAGCAGCATTATACTCACATCAGGTCTTTATGCAGTCATTGGAAGGATCAGGTTCATATAACAGCTGCGATTTTCCAGGTTTTACAAAGTAGCTCTACCCTATTTGCATGACAGCAGCAACTATCCAGCTCTTGTGATCAGTTTAAAACATGCACCAATAGCACAGCTTATGGGCTGATCCTCTTCAGGTTTTATGTCACAAAACAAGTGACTGTGTTAAAAGGAAACCACCAAGTTTCTTAGGAATTTCTGAGCAGTTCCAGTTTCATTTTGGTGTTTCATGCTGAATGTACTCCGAGTGCAGCGCTCTGTATTGCTGAGAACGTGCATTCAAAGAAGTTTATTCAAAGCATTCTGTACAAGTTAAATGCTCAAATTTTGCTTTTAATTACACTCATAATTTTTTGCTGAATTTATACACATTTAGACCAATATACAGCCTTGGCATCTGTACTTGCATTTACTAGGACCGTTCTGCATTCACGAAACTGTCAAGTTATGTTTTCTTAATTTTCATCATATTAATTTTGCAAGAATCCCTCAAGAGATTACTAACATTTGCAGAACACATTTCCTGGTAATTTTCATCCATATCCATATTATAAAAAAAAAAAAAAAAATAATGAAGGTAGTCAAACACTGATGCCAGCAAGGTTGTGAGCCCCCATCCTTGCAAATACACCAAACAATTGGATTTAAGCTGGCCCTGCTTTGGGTGGAAGGTTGGACTGGGTGACTGCCAGTGATCCTTTCCAACATAAAGTATTCTATTTTCTTAAAAAACCTTATCAATGGATGTCTTTGTGCATTTTACTGTTACTAGGTACTCCTTACTTCCATACTGCAGTTTATCACTCTGTAAATTTTAATTTATGACCACACCATGAGTGGGAGACGTAAAAGAGGATACAGTGGTCTTTCCCCAGGTTTCTCGGATGCAGTAGTGCTACAGGCGGGACACACATACGCTTTTGTCTCCGGTTAATTCCTCATCACTTGGGAGAATTGTGCTCTAGCTCCACACAATAATGGCTGTGGCTTTGGTCCCGTAAGTCCTGGCTGGTTGGGGACAATGTATGATGGTGGCCTGCCTCACGGTTCCAGTCTGACTCAGATTGTGAAATCATGTCTCCTGCTGCCCAGTGCGGAGCAATCCATCTCAATAAAATCACTGTTATACTACTTTTCGTTTGTTTGTTTTTCAGTAAACTTATCCTGTGTAGCCCTGTCACATAAAGTAATTCCTGGGTAGCCTGACTTTTTTCCAGAAAACCTCCAATGACCTCTGGGGCAGCTGTCAGAAGTCAATGGTTTAGACGATTCGACCCTTGAAGAAGAGAGAAAAGTCCCAGAGACAAAAGGGCCAGAGTGGAGCTTGATCTATGATTTAAAATCAAAATCAAGTTTGCCTGATGTCCTAACACTTTAAGTAAAAGCAAAGGGGAAAAGATGACAGCAAACTGGGGTCTGTGCTCTTTTTGTAGGTATGTGAGAGTGGGGGAATTGAATCTTCCTAAGGCACTTCTTCCTGACTGATGCTTATGCCTACTGTTTCTCTTAACTTCATCTTTACCCTCCGCCTGCCACCAACTCTCAAAGGCTTTGTTTGCTTTGTGGCCTTCCGCTCTCAGACAAATAGCCTAGGTAGGGACAAGTATTTACGCGAACACACCTTGCAACCAATAACATTTTTTAAAGGATTTATTAATGGTAAAATGAAGAAAAAGGCAGAAAAATATGAATGATGTGCAAGTCATGCAGAGCCCATAGGCATTTTGAGGTGGGAAAGCCAGGAGATAACCCTCTGCCAGACAGACTGTGAAAGATGGATGTCCCAGCTGGAGTCAAAGCGATTCCCAGCAAATGCCTCTGCAGAATATCAGTGTCCTACCAAGGGAGACTCTCTACCTGCATAAAGCCTTGTTTTGTAGATTGCTATGTTCCTTCTCTTCTGATTAGCCCTTTGCTGGCATACTCCATCCACAACTTGCTTGTTTGTTGAGGAAATCTCTACTGCCCCAGTGTCTATGTGTCTAATTGCCCTGCAGATATTGAGACTTCTCCTGGAAGAAAAGCAAAAGTGTTTCTTGTTCTCTTCCCACCTGACAGAAAAGGTACCCCAAAGTTACTTCACAGTCACCATCACCATCTTCTACTCATTCTGAGCCAGCTCTGGCTACAATAGGTTTCCTTCATGTGTTCCTGTTTTGGGACAGGGAGACAGAAAGCTCAGTGCAATTACCCAAGAGTCAGTGGCCCACCTCGGCCATCTCATGAGCCCAGCAGTACCTGGCAGGGACACTGCTGGGACAATCACCTAGACTGCAGGACCAGAGAAATATGGAGAGGGAGAAATGGAACTGAGAAGAAGACACTGCAAAAACAGAAGTCCAATTGTTAACACCTGCAAAAGCAGAAGTTCCACTGTTAACATCTCTGCCATTTTGCTGGGTAGCCCACTCTCAAGTGATGCACCATTGGTACATGTTGCTCAAGGAGATTAAAGTTGTTTTTTTGGCCAAAAGGGACACACATCCTGCATACTGCTCCATGAAAAGCCCTGCAGGTCAATACCAACAATGCTATTTTCCTTATTATTAGTTATTCTTTAATGAAATTGGTATTAGTAATAGTATTCATATTCGACAAAATTAAATTTCACATCACAAAACATTTTTCGAATGAATGAGTCCTGAACTCAAATACTAATAAGCCAATTTAGATTCTGCACACAAACCAGGCTTTTCTGAGCACTTCTGGGCATCTAACAATGTTTGGCCATTAGGCAGCAAAATGCAGCTTACTGAAGCTGAGTCTGCTTTAGCTTCTTGCTGGATTTCATTTTCTAGATATACAAAAACACTGAAGTAGCATGCAAAAATTGTTAACTGAAGGAAAAAAGATTATTACAAGTATGGTATTAACTACATATTTTATGTTAGGATAGGATGATTTCCTCTCACCTAGTTCTCACGACCTAAATTTGTCATCTTTTCAGTTAGGTGTGTATTCTCCTTCTGTCACAAGTGGAAAGTAATTGTGCCAGAACAGCTCATGGCATTGGAGGATGAGGCACCATGTGGGCCTGGCTCCCTGTATTCATAAAAATGAAGCAGAGAGACTTTGCTTATCCTAAAGCCTAAATTGTAAAATTTCTAAAATTAGATTAAACAAGTCCTAATTTGTTTATAATGGTTTGGATGTCAGAGAAATACAAAGTAGAGGTTACTTAGTGAGGACATGTCTTTTCGCTTTATCCGTTACCCACCACACATCCTGTTTTTCTAATGAAGTTGCAAAAAGTCAAGCTTCCTATCAACCACTCAGGAATTCAAACACTGCCATTTTGGATGGCAGGGTTCAGCCACAGAATTTAAAAATACATTTATATCCCCTCATTTCATTATCTAACTCATCTGATATACAGCACTGTCAGGCGTAACTTACCTTTTCTCCTGCTGGGAAAAGATAAATATAACAGTTTCTTCTGTCTGGTGGAGCTTGATAAAGAAATTGACTTCAGTTCCATGATACTAAGCATGCACTAATAGCACTGCCGTGCAAGAACTAAAAGGAGTAGACTTTTTACTTTAATATGTGAACAGCTGTTGCAGTCTCAATGAGGAAGTAGAAAATGAAGAGGTTGTCCGGAAGGAGAACGATTTATGTGATGACATGAAACTACATCTCTGTGTTGAGGAGAGTCAGTGCTTTTTCTACAAATGGCCCTAATATTTCCAAAGCCGTTCTTGCACTCTGGCAATAATTAAAAACTGGCCATCACCTTCAGTGACACCCAGACTGTGGCCTCAAAAAGCAGGTTGGGAAGCAGATAGGGATGTTCAAGTTCACACAGAATCCTCGAAGAATCAAATGGCAAGAATCAGTATCAGAATATGCAAGCTCTGCAGTGAATTAGGGAAATCACTTTATAGTAACTATTTTATTTAACTGAGGTCTACCAACCTCAGAGGTAGACTGAGACTGAGGTCTCAGTTATGGTTGGGAGATGCACTTCTCTATTCTACTATATAGTGTAGCTTGCTGAGATGTATTAAACATAACTTTACATTAGCTAGATAGAATACTGCCAGCAGTGAAGCTCTGGGCTCTGGGCTGCATTCACATCCTCGGGACTGCACAACAGACTAATTTATTTTAAACTTAAAAATAAAACCTGAGTCCTATGAGATTCCTGATCTCCACTGTCTGTCCTTTGTGGGAGCCATCAGAGGGATGACACAGGCATAGACACTATTCTGTACCCGAATCTTAGATACCTAAATTTCACAGAAAAAACCCAAGTACTGCTAACACTACTTATTGACAAGTCAAAGAGACCAGGAAAAAAACACAAGAAAACCAAGACAACTTTTATTAAAAAAATATAATAGTGAATAGCATTGTAATAAATATTCTTCATCGGTGTATGACACCAAAAAAAAAAAAAAAAATCTATGCAACTAGCAAAATGTAACAAAACAATAGTTTAAGAAATGGAATCCAGGAGCATGTTCCCTCAGCTTTTCTTAAGGAATCACATGAGCATGTATTTCATGTCCTAGAAGTGAGAAGGTTCTCCTTCTTCTATTCCCATGATGAACAAAAAGGCAGTCCAAATGAAGAGCTGTTCTTCCTGAATCTCTGAAGAGTTGCATTATCCCCAAATGGTCAATCTGAAGAGTAATGAGCAGTAACCAAGTACTGCCAGCTATATCACAAGGAAATTAAATCCCCAAAATACTTTTCAGAGAAAGAGATCGAGAAGCTCAGTATTATCTAACAATTTCCAAACCATAGTTGCCAAGAGGGTTACAGCATCTTTTCCAGGGTTAGCTGCGAGTATCTGGTACTTTAAGATCTACAGTAAGGACAGAAAATGCCCTATCTGTATAGCATCTTGTCTTGTTGCACCCTTATCTTTTATGAGGATCAAAGTATTCAAAAAAATCCTCAAAAGTGGGAATACAAAATCTCTGCAGGGAACAAAGAGCTCAAGAGGTTAAAAAAAAAAAAAAAAAAGTCAAAAAAGTCAAATTCGAGGAGACGGCCTATTCAAGAACTAGCTATGAAATTCAGGGTTGTCATAGACCTAAAGTGCTTTACCTTAAAGATATTTTTAATGAAACGTGTCTTTGAAAGTGCATGAATTTGAGAAAGCGGAAACCTGGATATTTAAGCAAATACCTCTGTACTTAGTCACATGTACAGAAGCCCGAATTCAAGGACTTTTTACGCTATAATAATTCTATTAACTTCACCGCAGTTTTTCCTGAATTACAATGATATGGAAGAAGACTGGTATTACAGAATAAAAACAAAAAATTAATATCCCCCTTAATAGACAGAATACAGAACATCTGATCTGTCAAACCTTCACCACAGAGCAAAAAAGCTTCCCCTGCTTTCTCTAGGTCTTCTCAATTTGCATATCTGTAAAAAAAAAGAATTATATGAAAAAATTATCAAATTACAAAATGATGACATCACAGAACATTTCATGGCTTTGGGACTCTTTCCTAGAGCTTGGAGGTACCAAAAAAAATTCCTCCATTGTCAAAATTACAGATCTGAAATGAAATTAATTAAAAGGTCAAATAGAAAAAGAAGATGGTCATGGGAGAAAATAAAGCGGTAGTTCAGACACACTGGTGGGAAGTGCTCTTTAGCAAATATGGTGAAATTGCTGTGGCTTAGGTCCTTCATTCTGTTAAAATCTTTTAAAGCCTTTCAAATACATTCAGTGCTCTATCTGTTGGCATCCCTAGCAGCATATCCCCAGTCCCTGACTTTTTGACTTGGAGATCTATAACTGCAGGACCTTTGTTTATGTTTACACCTGTAAAGTGTAGCAGGGAGGGATTTGGAATGTAGGTACTTCAGAAGAGTGAAAGAAAAAATTCACCCTTCTGTTCCATACCACTGTATGTTTTAGAGATTTCAGAGGTTTGGTCATTTATTTTCTTGCTTTGCTGAGACAGAATCTCCCAGCTTGAGACTTGCTTGAGTGGCCCTGATGAGTTAAGGTCTCCCTGCCCGTTTCCATCACCACTCCTTCAGTTGTGCTGGCACAACTGTTTCTGTAGCAAAAGTGTGAGCTAGAGAAAAGACTAATTTGGGTTGTTATACATCTCCACATCCCATTTTCCCTAGCATGGCTTTTCTTTTTATTTTTAAAACCAGATTAGTTATTTGATATAACTCCCAGTACACAAAGTGTTAGGATGGTGAGTTGTAGGACAGAGTATGGGAGGCTGCACTTCTTTTGAAGGCTCTGTCTGTTGAAGCAAGGAACTAAATTAACCAGCCATGAATCAAGGCTCTGATGACCACAGATGATTGATGCTGCGTGCAATTTGTTACTATTTTCCCCTTTATTGTTTATACTTACATTTTAACTCTTCCTCTTCAAAAGAAGGATCTCTGGAGTCATGTGTATCCTTATCTTTTGACAGCTCTTTAAGCAAACAACATACATACAGATAACAGTCAGCATAGTTTAAACTTTTCATATAGTGATAAATCTTTGTTAAAAACTGCAATCTCAGGCTGTCCAGGAACAATGTGACTTAAATGCAGATCAGGAGAAGAGATTAATCCCAAATGTTTTATCCATTTGGGGCAATGATTCTCAAGAGAGGTTTTTGTAGGAAAAACCCCAACTGCCAGTATGAACTAATTTGCAGACAGCAGTTTAATTTGAAGTGGTCTCCAAACAAAACCACACACCAAATTTAAAAAAAAACACCAACCATGAGCCATTATGGATAAAGGGTTTTAATCTCTTCTCTCCTGCTCTACATATTAATTCCCTCCACTCTGTCCTCCATTTCTGATAGTCATGGTGGTACTGGCCATTCACTGAGATTTGCTCATAGCAAATAGCATCAGTATCTCAACACAAGGCAAAAGAAACTGTTAGGGAAGTTAAAGCTTCTTCCTGTGTTTCTCTCAGAAGACCAAACTGTCTGTCCTCAATGTTGTTACAAAGACCCTCAGATGTATACTATAATCACATAATTTAAATTTATTTAATCACATAATTTAAATTTATAATAATATAAATCACATAATACGGGAGAAGACACAGGATCATGCCAATGTGGCTCAAATTGCAGCACAGAGTCTATGCACCAGGATGTGCTGCCATCCTGAGGTGTATGTTCCAGGGAACATGTCCCATCCTATCACAGACTTTCCAAAGCACAGCACACCACTGTGTCCTTTTCTTGTGCATATCAGGACTACACGTGCTTTTCTTCCACATTTTCCTTTCAAGAAGTTAACAACAGTAATGAAAAATCACTCTTCAATGTAATTTATAGTTGTTACATAAGTGAAAAATAGAAAGTGAAATGAAAGTCGAATGTAAATCTACATTTGGTTGTCACCATTACAAAGTAAATTCTCAAGCAATTAGTTCCACAAGAAACACAATGAGCTAGATTTATGCTGTATGTACATACTTGCTATTGATGAACTGGCCACAGGTGTTCTGTTGTTCTTATTTGCTCTAGCTGAAAGAAAACAAGAGAGAAAAATCAAAAAGAAAACAAAATATTCTACTTTAGATCTAATGGGTGCTTAAGCATACTGGTGGGAAAGGCACACTTAGTATAGTGTAATCATCGGTTCTCAAAACACTGAATTTCTTCAAAGACTTTAAAATATATTCTTCCGTGCCCCAGTCTGTCAGTTTCCTTTCCAATTTCCTTTCCTCACTCCTAAGCCAGAACTCCATCACTACTATACACTAACATCACTGATAAACACTTGTTCAAATGGTTTTCCATTGTATATTTTCACCCAGAATTTGAACAGATTGGGAAATAGGGAACAAGAAGAGGATCACCCTCTCAGTACTTTTTGAGGGGAAAAAAAAGCCCATATTCCAGGGAGGTTCCATTCTGAAAAAATCACTTGTCTGGTCACCTAGGTTTTAAAAGAAAAGCCTGTTGCTACTACTTTAGCTACCAAATCAACTTGTAGGCTGTCACACTCACACATATATAGAACATTAGCATGATAATCACATGCATCACAACATGTATATACATTATCATGTATACACACAAGCAATAAGCATTACTCAAGCAACCCAGGAAACTTCTGACCTTCACCGAAATCCCCAGAAGGGAATCTTCTGAGACGTCAAGGAGTTTGCTCTCACTCTTTCACTTTCATGTTCTGCTCCTACTCCTATCATGTTCTAAGAACAAGTATATTCTTATATGTGCAGCGTTATCTACCCTAACCCTGCCTTCTGCGGTCTGCTAGCATCACCTGCAAGCCCGCCCAGTCTACAAACACTTCTTCCAGGACATGTTCCCATAGCATGGATGCAGGAGATGCATTTGTGGCCAAAACAGTGAATATCCACATTTAGTTCTATCTTGTATTTATTTTATGGAACTTGAACATGAATGCTCAGTGTAATGGATGGTTTTCTGTAATTTCCAGACAGAAATTAGGGCTGTTTCTGGTTTTCACTGTGGAAAAGAGAGCTGGGAAACAGGAAAACCAACAGTTCTGCTATACCACCTCGGAAAGTACACCTCTCTTAGTGTGGAAGCATGTGAGATACCACTTGAAAAGACCGTACAACTAGTTTTTGCATTAGTTCCACCTGAGTTTCTTGTGAGCTACACACATTTACATCTCCTATAAAATTCAATAATTTTGAGAGGAGCATTTAGTCAACTATCATATTCTAGTTTTTTGAGCATTTCTGGTAATAATTTACAGAGTTATACCAGTATAATAATATAATGCTAAGAGTACTCTGTCAGCTTGTACCTTTTCTCTGCAGACAACTTGACTAAAATAAGATTCAAAAAGTTATTTGAAAAAAAGAGGTCACTATGCATCAGCTAAAAAAAGCCACAAATTTGGACTGTTTTTGATCCACACATTTTTCTTTTTTAAAAAAATTTTTTTGGATCCACAAGCAGAATGTTCAGCAAAACCACTTTCCTTTCAACATTTTCAAATGAGTCCTATGAATGTTCTGAGATCAGCATGACTTTATTGTATCTGCTAAAATGAAGAGTAAAAAGTACCCCTGAATATAAAATGCTCAAACACACTTACCTTCTGTCTAAGGGAAAAAAAAACCACAACAACCAAAGAAAAAAAAAAAAAGTAATACTACTTATTTCAGGTTAAGCAACACATTTCAGACATTTTTTTCTTTGATTTCAGGGCAAACTGTATTCTTTTCATGCTTAGATACCCTAAAACTTTCTCCAAGGTTTTCTTTTGTTAGCTAGCAAGTGAAAACAAATTACCACCAATGCTTTAGCTCTTCAGCATAATGTTATACTGAAGATATTCAGTTCAAGTCATTGAAGTGAACTGAAAAAGCTCAAAACTTAACAAGGGAATGAACCAAGTGGCATGAAGCCACTATGGGAATATTTCTTCTTGTGAAAAAAAATGTTTCAGACTTAAACCTGTATCACTTCATATATAGTCCACCGTTTTTATGGTGTTTTAACCAGAATAAAGATACACATATAATTCATAACAATTAGACCACTTAAAAAAAATGCACTCACAGTTCAGTGAAATTTTTCAGCAAATGCAGGGAAAAAAAACCTCTAAAAAACCTCCAGTGCCCTGTCTGCTCCCAGCATTCTGGACCCTGATCAAAAGGGAGGACAAGAATAGGAAACTTTCATTTGCAGTAGGTGCATAAGCTGTGCTTCGATGTTTGAATAGATTAGACACTAATCTTACTGCTCTACATCACTACCTATAAGAAAAAATAATAGAGATGCATGGTAAGTGGTTTGTGAGGAGTTGACAGCCTGTTCCACTCTGCTAACTTGCTAGTATTTAACTAAGTTGGATGAAGAAAAATAATAAACAATGGGGTAAAAAATTTGGTGGTTTCAGGTCTAAGGCAGACCTTTGTTATCTCATTCCACCTCTGTGAGGATGAATTAACAGAACAGGTTGATCATAATGGAGATGATACACTAAAATAAATAACTTGAATACCTTTTTTTATGCAGAGCATAAATAGAAGCACTGATCCAAACAAAGCAGTCACAATGAGAATTGCTCCAACAAAGCGTCTGCTCTCAGTCCACAGAACACCATCAGCTGAATCTTCGAGAAAAACAAGTGGGGGAAAGACATAATGTAATTGCATAAGCTTCTCCCTTTTCCTTTCATTGTCACTGAATTATTTTCACTATCAGCAGTTCAGACATCATAATAGCATTTTAGATTTTGTCTAAGGTCAGCTGTTGATGGTGCTGTTCACCATATCTCATCATCCCAATAAAGAAAAAAAAAAAAGAACATGTTCATATTTATCTTTGCTTCCTGCATTCCACGTGACAGTACCTTTGATTCCCATCACAAATCCTGCTTGTCAGCAGGGTACAAAGTGTGACATCTATATTAGTTTCTCATCAGAGCTACAGGAAAGAGCTCTTTGAGAAAGAGGACAGAGAGTCCCTTTCATCTGGTAAAGCTCTGAATGCAAAGGATAAGTGGCCTCCTTGATTCCCAGGGGCATTTCTTGTTAAAACCAAACTTGACCAGTCACCACTCATTGAAAGGATGACTTGGCTTTCTCACTCTCAGCTGTTTGTTTCCGCCCCTTGTCAGTCCCAAAAAGCGTGCCAGCAGAAGCATTTTTAAAACTGCATGGTGAACAGGACCAGGGAAATCACCTGACCAAGTAACCATCTGATAAATATTATTTTTGAGTTAGGTCAGTCTGGTTGAAAGCTTGTGCAATCATATCAAGGTACAAAGCAGAAATTAAAAGAGTAAGCAAAAGCAAAAGCAGTAGGGGTGGTGCCCAGGTAAAAACTCCAGCAAGAAATTGCATTAGTCTTCTCCATTCATGCATCTTCCTTCAACCCAGTCTTTATGAGAAAAAAAACCTGTGTACAATTTGTTAAATTTAAATATGCTCAAAGCAAAGGCTGTAGTGGCAGGAAAAGACCATATTGTTCATATTTGACAGTTATCATCAACAAAACAGAACATTCTTGGAAAGTGTGCTTAATTTATATGGGAGGCTTTCCTTCCTAGGCTCCGAGCTATATGCTTTTCAAAAATGGAACTTTTTTTAACTCACAGGCTCAATTTTCACTTCACTATAGGTCATGTAAAATTCCTGTCCTTGAATTCCATCCACGCATGCATGATAAATAAGTTAGTAGGTGGAAGTGTACACTAATAGCAAAACTTAACAACACAGGTATTTCTTTTTAGCCTTTTCAAAATTAGATAGGAAACAAATCATGGCTGATTCAATTGGAACAAAATGACATCGTACCTTGAAGTGTAATTCCATAAATTAAGTTTAGAAATGTTACCTGCTATGTGTAAAATGGAAGATGTATTCTCTTGCAGCTCTTTATTCCAGAATATACAGTAAAAAATCTCATCTGTCCTACTTTTGATTGTAAGGGTACTTGTCACACGATACAGTTGGTCGCTTCCAGTTTTGTAACTTGTGTTTGCCTTATCAGTCAAATCTTCATATTCTCTGTTTTGCCATATCACTTCAGCTTGTGGGTATCCTTCTGACTGACATGTCAACTTCCATTTATTGTCTCCTGTGCTCACCACTCTTTGGGTTATAGTTCTATAAGGAGCTAAATAAATGGAAGAAAATTATTACTAGTAGGAAGCTAGAAGAAAAGCATATATTAGCAAGAGACCTTTTCTTTATCCCCAAGCCCTGCATCAAGTTTCTGTACGTCAGCTGGGATTTTGTAAGTCACAGTCTTGACAGGAAAAGTAAATATCACTATTGTGTCTCTCCATAGTAACTGGAGGTACAGCATTTATTACAATTTTGATGCTGCTTAGAAAACTGCATTTGCTTTCTGGTCTTTGTTCCTGTCTAAATGGTTTTGCAACACCATTTCTCATGCGTCATTATGGGAAATAAAGAACAGAAAATGGATTCAACCTAGACAGAAACACAAACCTATACAGCTGTGCAAGGGCCATGAGGCCGTTCCTGTCTCTGGAAAGGTTAAATGCTAACCTGGACGTATGTCACTTCAGGGACTCCTCTGAAATCTTTTACCAGTGCCAGATAGCATTGAACCTCCTGCAGTAGCACACTCACCCTTAACTTTCAGGTTGATTGTCTTGTAGTCAGCTCCCCCATAGCCAATAAGACAGCGATAAAACCCTGCGTCTCTGAGCTTCACATCAGTGATCTGAAGGAGAGACTGTCCCAAGTTCAGATTCTCTTTCAACAATTTAATTCTTCCCCTAAAGTCACTGTGCTGACTTTGGAAGTCTTCCTTTCCTTTGAGAAGTACATAAACCTGCTTCTTTAACTCATCTTTCTTTTCCCAGCTGACACTTAAATCTTTAAACTTTAATTTCCCGTTCACTGGAAACGTGCATTCCATGGTCACATTGTTCCCATGTTCCACAGTGTAGAGCGTCCGGGGAGCTTCAACTGTGAACAAAGCTGAAAAACAAAATTTGGAAGAAAACTTAATTTTCCAATTACAAGCCTAATCTTCAAAATCATGTGTTACCATACACATGGGACATTTTATGGACCAAAAGTATCTGCCCTGTTCAGAAAAGTTAAACATTTTTGCGAGCACTTGCCCAAGTTTGGGACAAACTGGGCTATTTATACATGCAGACACCTGCTTTGCGCACACACACAATGTGACGCTGTCCTAAAAATAGGCAAATGCGTGTGCACGGCTCCTCAGCTATTGCTTTCAGAACACTGCCACAGTAACAGGCAATTGTTAGTGCCTCAGATGGGAAAGGTTTGTTTATATAAATGTCAATTGTTTTTACGCGCAACATTAAAGAATACATGAAATTCCCAGATTTGACAGCGCCACTAAAACTTTTCACGCAATGCCAATGGTACCTTGTCTGAAACGGTGTCTATGCCAAAACACTGACAGGGATTTTCACCTGGCCCCTTATCAAAGCATACATATCTAGTTTAATGTAAAAGCATGCTAAGACCTTTTTATTTAAAACATTAAGGAAAAAAACCCAAACGCTAGCACCTGAAGGAAAACAGAAATTAACATTTCTGTGCTTATACAATGGAAAGGAAACATATTTAAACACTTCTACTGCTTCTTACAACTCAGCTTCTTACCATTTAGGAAATCCCAGTAGAATAAAAATATATACAAAAGCAAAGCCTTCTCCATGATGTAGATAGAACCTAAAATGATAAAATAATAGACAAATGTAAGTATCTGCTCATTTTTTAACTTGCACTGTAAAATACATTTTGTAGTCACTCCACACAAAGAAATGGACAGAAGGCACTGAATTCCACTCTAGCCAAAAATGTGACAAAATTGCACCTTTAACTGCAGTAGACGATCAAGCAGAAAGCTTCCCGCATGGGTACAGGAAGAATGTGTAATTTTATTTGCTTTAAATATTTGTCCTTGATTATAGCAAAACGTATCCTTTATCACTATCTGTCAGATAGTAAAAAAACACTCCCAAATATGCAATTGTTCACCTAAATGGTAGCAGGGAGTGTTGCTCCTGCCTGGAGGAGAATGGAGGAGTTTTCTATTGACATTCAGTGGAAGAAATGGAACTTAGTTCTTCCCCACCTGTTTCCTTTACTTTGTGAATATAAATACTGTGAATATACCCTATTTTATAACACCTGGTCTCACAGTACTTATCACAGGGCTTATGAAGTTATGTATATTGTGAACAGAATTCATGCGGTAATTAATCACTTAATGAGTATTTACAAAATATTGCCTTTGGGAGACAGTGACAAAAACAGTCAGCCTACAAACAAAATCTGTTTCTTGAATTTCTGCTGCTTTACCTCTGAACACGTAAGTTATTTCAGTTTTCTGACAGAAGCTTTTCCACTCTTTATTGACATAGCTTTTATACTCCTGCACAACACTGTAACATTATTAAACACTGATTAATGTCGTCATACACTAAACCTTCACACACCCACTGCACTTACTAAGTGTGTATTTTAAGTCAGAGCAGTACTAGTATCAAGCACCACCATCTTCTTTCAAATTCCTCTCAAGAAAAATTCAAATTCACTGTAACTGAAGTCTTTCACGAGTACAGAGAACTGTAGAATTTTATCTAAATAAAGTCCTCCATTTGGACACCCAAACAGCCACAAAAATGAAGAAAGATTGCCTTCAACTGTTTTCTAGTGGTAATTTTAGTATTTGCATCAGAAATTAGGCAACTGTAATACCCGTCACTCTTTGTAACTGATGAAATTCTATCCGGACTGGAACTCTTACCATTTTCGGTAAGATGTTTTGTCTTCCTTTCTCTAGTTGCCAACTTTGAGATGATAATAAAGTAACAAGATTAAGTAGAGTGACAAGAGAACTCTACTGCCCGATTGCTGCTGCCCAACCCCAATAGCAGGTTTGCAGAAGGCAACACAGATGGCACTGAGAAAGGGAGTCAATCTAATACCTTGTTAGGCAGGCACAAGCAATTACAAAAGGATGTTCTGCTAACAGGGACAGGAAAATACAAGATCCTCAGGGTGAAAGATCTGTTTCATTGGTAAATAAATCCCAAGCTTCTTAATGTGGTTAGGTACCCAATTCATCCCTTAGCCACAAGTGGTGCTCTCAAAATCACTCACAAACCACTGCCTAATCCTGTGGGTACCTAAGAGTTCCTGGTGATGTGCGGGCATGAGAGTACCTCCATCATGATGCCACTGCCTGAGTAACAAACAGTCCAGACTACCAACTGAGCTCCAGAGTAAAGCTGCTCAACCAAGGCAGAGGCATACCCATCTCACGAGTGTGCTCTGATCAGGCTTACTCTAGAGGCAAGCCTACAGAAGAGCCAGCCACTGAGACCGATGAGTATAGGTGTGCACCTCTCTGCGCTCCCCGTGCTGGAATGACCACAGTTGTAGCACACTCAGCCCCAAAACACTTCCTACTTTTTTTAAAGTGTCTGAGAGACTGCTCAAAACAAGTAATAGCATGTGCACAACAGTCACAGAAAAATACCCGCACCCATGCATGCAACCCATATCCACTTTTTTTGTCAGGAAATCTGAATCTTGGTATGAACTCCAGAAGAGGTGTTCTATTAACTCCTAGAAGATGGATGACAAGTAAGCTTTTACAGTTCCAAGACCCATGCTTGTGTCTTGGAATTACAAAAGGATGCAATTGCTGAACTTTAATTTGCATGCTTTCTCCCACTGTGAAGGAAAACAAGCCTTACTACACACAAAAGAAGTATGACTATTACTTACGAAATTCCTCAAGACTCAGAAAGTCTGCTGCTGTACTTAATTATTCACTCTCAGAGAGAAAAAAAAAGTAGGTCCGGGTCAAATCCAGAAGCATGTGAAAAAACCTGCTGCAATGACCATTACAGACCCTTATCCTGTTTCACCTTGAGCAGAAGGATCCCCTGGCTGGATCAGTTGAAGCTGCTGGAGACCTAGATGCCAATCAAAGTTTTTTACCAAAGCTGCAGTCTTCTCGCTACTTTTCTTACAGAACCTATGACAATGCCTCTTCTCTTCTCCTGCCAGCTTCTGACATCTATGGCAAACACAGTTTTATAAAAGCAAAAAGGTATTCACTGTGCACAATGCTCTTCTGTGTTGCTGCTTTGTGCTTCCCTCCCAATCAAATGAAGAAGACAGGAAAACCAGAACTGTTTGCCCAATAGTGACGGAACTTAAATGTTGATGTAACTCCACCTACTTCTTGAGGAAACTTCCCCAGTATCTGAAAATTCCCCACTAGGGAAAATTCTCTATTGCTAACAGTGGTTCACTGTAACCAGAGACAGAAATGTTGGGAAAATTAGCACATAAAGTGCCACAGGCATTTTAAGAAACATTCATCCGATCAAAGCTGTATGTCAGCAACAGTCCTTGGAACACCAGTCGCAAGAAGTCATCCTTCACACAAACCAGGGTCCCTACTGTACTCGTCTCAAGCAGTGCCAAACAGCTACTGACGATGACTGGGAAATGCTAGACAACTTACTCATGTCTGCAAAGGTCATAAGCAGGAATAATGGAAAGCATTGCCTACCTCTTTCTAGTAAGAACAGACATTCTCTGTTTAAGATTCGAACCCACTGAAGCCCCCGTGCCTTGTCACTGTGTAGTGCAAGAAGAGTTGTCAAGCCAATGCATTAGCTTAGCAAAAAAATAAAGAGCACTCTCTTTTTCTTGACTGTAGAAGTCAGACAATAGAGAAAAAAAAAATCAAACCCAAGTGTTAGAAGCCAAAGGATGTACTCACATTAACTTGCAGACTGTAGTGGGATAACCTGGTCAACAGTACGAAATACAACTTTAAACATGCATTTCAGTGTAAGTTTACTCACTTACGTTGTCTTTGCATATCTCAAAAGAGGGTTGAGGTTCTCAGAAGAGTTTATATACTGTGAAATGACTACTTAAAAGTTTTCAGGAAGTATTTTCTTCTTTCCACTTGACAGCCCACCCACAGTATCTGTCATGGAAGCAAAAAAAAACAATACAAGAAACTGTTACGGGTTAACCTTTTTACTTGATGTGTGGGAGGAACATGGAGACAGTGGTATATGAAATAGCTGAATCTAACATTTGTGCTCTAATAACCTGAAACTGCCTTAGGAGGTGGAGGGGGTGGATTTCCACAAGAGGTGAGACCGATGAAGGTTAATTTCCACTGATTACTTCTGTGCTTAAAAACAGGTTTAATGACATTTTCTCAGAAAATAAAAAAGGTGAATCAAAAAGAAACGGAAACAAATTTGTAAAATACTGACTGTGAGATCACAGAAGCCATTGATGTCGCTAGCTTTCAGTGTCATGAATTTAGCTTCCTCTTTTTCATTGCTTGCCTATAGATCACAGGGTTGCTTTTTCCATGTGAGTATTTAGTAGCAAATCAAAGACCAGGACAGGTTTTTTTGGTTTGGGTTTTTGTTTGTTTGTTTGTTTTGTTATAGATATGTGCATATATTGTTATATATTTTTTTATATATATATGTATACAGACATATCTATATATAGACACGTTTTACGGCATAGTTATATACTGCGGCTGGTGGTTTTTCGTTTGTTTGTTTGTTTGACCTCTGTTCTGCAACAAACTTTCCAGACCTCAGACTTGCCTGTCACCAGGTACTCCTAACAAAACCTATGACCTGGCTTGCCTCCAGGAAGAAATCCCTCGGGAAGCCAGGGTCGCGGCGGGGCAGGACGGGGTCCCTGCGCAACCATCGCGGGACACCCGCTGCCGGCAGCTCCGCGTCGGGCTGAGCTGCGGGAGCAGCCGGAGGTGCCCGGGCCCGGGGGGTCGCGGAAAAACACCGGCTCCCTCCCGGGCAGGCAGGCAGCGGACCGGGGGGTGGTGGGGCAGAGACCCTCCCGGCCGACCCCCAGCCCGGCTCCCCCCTTACCTGTCCGCACCCTCCAGGCGCTGCGAACCACCTCCCCCGGCGGATGCTCACGGCGGCGGCCGCTAGGGCTCGGCGGGGCGGGGCGGGGCGAGAGACCTGCCCGCCCTTCCCGGTTGTGCTCGCTGCGTTAGACCCCGACCCGGGCCCGGGCCTTCCCCCCCCACCCCAGCCGCGGGCTCGTCGTCGGAGGCCGCCCCGGGAAACCCTCCGGTCGGCGACCCTCCGCGGAAAACCGGCCCGAAAAGCCCCGGCGATCGGCTGACAGACCCGCGTTTCCCATCGCTCCAGCCCGAGCGGGCCGGGGAGACTTCCCGAGAGACTTGTCCATTCCTGAAAGCCAAGGGATTATCAGGAAACAAAACCGAAAGCGGGCACCACCGCTGTTTCATGGTGAAATCACGTCACGCATCCCCCGAACGGATGGCTTGCGTGGTGACATCTATCCAGGTGTGGGAAGGCTGCCGTCAAAGGACTGGATTTCTGGCTGATTACACAGCATCTGAGATATCCGTAAAGTCTGGGAGCTATTTGCAGCTTCCCCAGGCAGAAAGAAGTAGTCCAACTTCATTTATACAACTATATTCCCTGCCACTTAAAGGTCCTGCTGAGGGATAAAACTCCAGTTCAATAACCTGACAATACAATTTGACAATACAGTGTGTACACAGCTTCTTTGCTGTGAAAATGTTTGCTATGTTATGAAACGGAAACCTAACAAGACCTCTGCCATAACTTTCCCAAAAGAAAGCAACCCCAAAATGAGAATATTGCTCAGGACATTAATCTACCAAAGAACCAAGGAGCCATTGTGATAGTCTGCCAGCGAGTACATTTACAGGGTGGCATATAAAACAAATCCAAAGCTGTAACCTGTGGCAGCATGCACATGGCAGAGATGTGTACCGAAGGAGGGGAAGGACACCCACAGCCCTATGCTCTCTACACTGTATTCCATCTGCAATACATACTTAACATTTTTATGGGCCATAAACCAGCAGGTGGTTGAGAAGCCTGGATCCCTACCTGGAAGCCACTGGGTTTTCTGTGGATACAGCACACTTGCCGGGGAGATGATTGAGAAAGATGTGTTTCGTTCACTGACCTGGGTTCAAATCTTCTTGAATGATATGAGCCCCTCAGAAGGGAGGATGTGGAATGTTAGGTTATGCAATAAAACCTCCTCTGCACCCCCACAGAGAGGCAATGGCAGGTGAGAGAGCCCAAATAACACCCAGTCCCTGTGGCTCCATCACAGGAGATACCAGCCCATCAGAGGCCCACCTCTACAAGCACAGAAGCTCCAAGGCAGGTGGGGAAGCCAAATAAGAGACTCAGAGGAAGGGGCAGCCTACCTGGACTCCTTCCAGGGCTCTCCCAGGAGAGCCTCACCCCAGGTCTGAAGCCCACCAGGATGAGCCAGCACCACACCACCTTTCAGACTGAGGGAGCTACTTCCTGGTGGTGTGCCATGGGGTGCAGGGGAAGAGCACTGTGGCATTGCACAGGGCTTACTATGAGATGCTTAGGGAAGGAACCAAAGGTGGGAAAAGGGATAGATCTAAGTGATTTTTGGAGGAACAAATGTGAGACAACAGAGGCGTAAGGTCATAGAAAGGACTGCTTGCATATAGATAGTTGCTGATCGAGGCACTTATCTGGCCGTGCCCGGTTAGTGCAGTCTGTCCTCTCTTCTTGTTAAATTGCTTTCTCTTTTCATGGGTGAGGGACTCTTTATACAGGGTGCACGTGTGTGTGTATGGGAGTCTGAGTGCCAACAACTGGAGTCATACCATGGATCAGAGGATTCATGTGGTGTGGCAACTAGAGACCAGAGTGAGTGGAGTTCAGTGCCAGCATCTGGACTGAGACCTTGGCTGTAGGGGACCCCATGTCTGTGGTGGCAGCAGCTGGAGCAGGTGTGGGTCTGAGTGCCAGTAGCTAGACTGGGACCTCGGGGGAGAGGGCCCCTGTGCCTGGGTGGTGGCAGCTGGGGAGACCTGAGTGACACCAAGTGTAAGTCCCTGGGATGAGACAAGGGATCAAATGCCGATGTTGTGGGTGCCAGAGCAAGCGGGTGTGCAAGCATGTGAGTGCGGGCAAAGATCCAGCTGGATAAGCCAGCGAGTATGTGCAGTGGCCTGGGAGGCAGGGGGTGGAGGCCTTTAAAAGCAAGATCACAGGAGGAGCTGGGACCCCATCAGAAGGACCAAGGGAGTCTGAGACAGCTGTTGGAGAGATCCTGGGGTCTGGGGAGTCTCTGTGGGAGAGCCCCATTGGTTCTGTGTGTGTGTCTATAAGGGAGAGACCTTGGGGGTTTGGTACTGGGGGAGCAAGAGAGTCCTGGCCAGCTCTGGGCGGAGCTGTGTCGGGGGAGTGGGGATTATGTCAGTACCAGCAACTGGAGAGGGGCTGCAGACCTTGTGTCTAAATGCTAGACTAGGAGACTTGGATCCAGGGGCAGCTAGCAGGCAGACAATGTCTGAGCACAGCTGCAGAGGAACCCACCTTGTATGTATACATGTTCCCAGCAGCGGAACTCTGTCAGAGAGAGGAACAGGATGAAGCTGTTGATGCAGTTTGTGCAAGTGCTCCACCCGTCCGTCTGTGTCATTCCATGGAAGTGGCTGAATCACCATCCCTGGAGGGATTTAAAAGACAGGTAGATGTGGTGCTTAGGGACATGGTTTAGGGGTGGTTTTGGCAGTGTTAGCTTAATGGTTGGACTTGATGATCTTAAAGGTCCCTTCCAGCATAGACAATTCTGTGGTTCTATCTGTGTGGCTGGCTCTGTGTGTGTGTATGGATACAATGTGGTGTACACATGAGTTCTGTGTCCATGTCCCTACTGGGAACACATGGTCAGCTCGTACTGGTTGGACCTGTGGACATGGGGCTGAGGCAGCCTCACCACTCTTGGACTGCCAGGTCTGCCTGATTCCCCTGATGTGCAGAACTGTTGCTTTCAGCCATAATCACAGTGCCATGCTCTGCGTGCTGGATACTTTCCAAAACAAAAAGACACAGAGCTGTATTTGGAATGCAACAGCTGGAATGTTTTACTGTATTCTGCTGTATCCTATGAACAATATTTATGCACTTACCTGTGAATTTACTGCCGAATTTACATCCATAAAACTACTAGTTGTAGCTGAGAACTATATATTATTTTCTGCAGAGAAATTAATCTTTCTCCCTTTGTTACTCTTGTTGCTTTACTGAATTAATGACTGATGTCTACCCCAACCTTAAAAGATGCCCTGCTCTCTTACTGGTGTATAGTCTTAGTTGCACTTTATTGTTGAATCTGACATTGGAGACAAGTCTTAGTTTTAATAATACTTGAATTACTGAAACTAATTCCATATGGAAATGGAATTTGGAAATAGAATATGGAAACATTATCCATATACTGGGAACTGAGAGCAGCTTATGCAAGGTATGATTGCACCCTTCCTGAGGCTTCTGGAGCACAGGAAAGCAGCTTTGGATAGCCACATTTGGTTTTGCTGCACATCTCCCCTGTTTTCAAACATGTATCTTGATGGAACTGTATAAAAAGGTATATTTCCTCTCAGTATGCTGAAGGAAGAATACAAATTAGACTAAGGTTAATGACAGGTACAGTTAAAGTATTGTTTATGGGCAAAGGGGAAGCAAAGTTTATATATAAAACTGAGAATTTTTTGCTATTATACCAAGCCTGCATGTGTCTACACTACATCATTACATCAGTCATAAAATCATGGTGGTACCATGTAAAGTTAGCAAAAATAAAACAAATTAGGCATGGAAAACTGATCAGTTAGCCAAAGTACTGCCAGAGACAAGCTAAATAACACCAAGCTGCAGATGGGTCAAGAAAAGCTTAGATAGAGCAGGCCTGACAAACCTCAGGCCTGAGGCCTGGCAAACTCAGTACAAAACTTACGGCCTGCTGCTAGGAATGGAGACAGAGTACCCCAGGGCTACATGGTAACAACAGTTCCCTGGGACTGCAGGGATTAGTTGTAGTAGTTACAGTGTATTGTAGCACACTTAGCATGTGTAGTTTGTATCTTGGTCACATTTTCTATTTAATAAGCAGTGCTACATGTGTAAAACTATGTTGTGGAGCTAAAGACTGCTGGTCAAACAGAAGACCAGTGACTGAAGTTAGCACCAGGCTTTTCGAAACTGCCTTCATCACCAGAAGGGATGAAAGGTGTACCCAGCTGATACAGACTACACAATGCCTCAGAGCACCTCTGGTTCTCTGGTATTCCCTCTAACATCCACAGGGACTGCTACGGAGAGTAACCAGAGCCCATTGTGACACCAGTCCCTGTGACCTCTGCGTATACCTGAGAGGAGAGGGCAGCAGCCTCTACAAACTCTGCAAAGATAATCCAGGAGTGCCAGGGAACCTCTTTCAGGGTGTCAGGCATGATCTGATACCGAAGGGCTCTGTTAGACTGGCAAAATGTGGCAACGTGAGAAGGGCAGTACAAACAAAAAACGAAATGTTAAACACTTCTCTATTCTTCAGTTTCTTATAGTGAAGAAAATGCTTTCTAGTAAACACTAAATCAAATCCCACCAGAAAAGAAGAAGAGAATCAGATCATGGGAGTGGGTACTGCCTGGTTAGCATTTACAGCACTTGTGATGCAGGAATCCTTTTCCAAATAGAAAACCAAAATGAGCAAATATGAGTTGACTGTATCATTATCCCTGGGAATTATTAAGCAGCAGCATATCTCTTCAGTAGCTTCTTCACCTTGAAGTCACAGGCTGAAACAGATCTATTCCACACATTGCTATCCAGTGCGTTCCTCTCAGTTGCAGATTTCACCACCTAAATTAACAGTGTGTTTTGATGTTAAAAAATCAGAAATTTGATGAGTTGGAATCAAAATTACCTGTCCAGTTTTGTCCTTGCAGTTAAAAAAAGAGGCACACTGGTCATGGGAGCCGGTGCCAAACATTAAGGTAATCAATACAACTAATTCAGCTAATATTTTCATAGGATTTAAATTGTTTAGTAATAAACATGACAAGTGTAAATGGCAAATTTACTTATACAGGTAGGTAGTGTACATGAAACAGCCACAAAACCAGACAAAACAGTCAGAAACCAGTCTGAGAAGCCTCCTTCCAGTAAGAACAAATGACTACAAAAACATTCCCAGAATGAAGAGGAAGCTTCTAGTTTAATAGCAACTTTACTAAGCTGATAAATGCTTTAGTTAACTAAGAGGATTAGATAACAATGGGACTTCCCTTACTACAAATAAAAAAATGCTGTGTCAAAGCCAAAGGTTTATATCCACTCCGTGTACGTGCCTGGATTTTCAAAGTTCACATATCTATATATACTCACGCACTTCCTTTTTTCAAAAGTGAAATAGTAAGAGGAAAACAAAAAACAAAAATCTTCAAGGATGTAATAATTTTCTGTCATTAACGTAAGACAGTAGAAATTCGGGGTTTCTGAACACTCACTCCCAAACCAAAATTAAGCAATTGTCACAAGTTAAAGAATTAATTACCTTGAGGTTAAAAAAGTCTTCTGGTCATTCATGTTTACAGTCAGTACACTTCTAGCCTACTCAGATAGATACACAATGGTAAAACCAGGAAAACAGTTTGCTAAAGACTATGAACTTAGGGCATTGATTTTTTCTTTTATATTTTATCTATTTATTTTGTATTCTTTATTGATTTATCTTTTTCAAACTATTTAATTATTTTGATCCAGCATCTTTAAACTTATAAGGTATTAAGTAAGCACTTGCTCTTCCATTTTGGAGAATGCTGATGTATTTTGGAATTTAATTTTGTAGATAATCTTTCCAGTTCAATGGAATCAATCAGGCAGACCGATACAGATGTAACCTTCTTTCCAAATATTCATTCTACAGGCTATCTCTAGCATGATTTTCTTCCTTCTTAATCTGGATTATCAAACTGAAGTAGATAATGCATTGTTTTACACCCAAATCATTATGGTAAAATTCAAACTGATTCATTGAAGTGCACCACACACAAAGATAATAGAAATAACTCTTTCTGACTTTCAAAAATTTCTTCTGGCTGTTCTTCTCTGTTCCTTTTTCTTTCTTGTCATGTAAAAAGCAAATTTAATTTATCCAATAAACATCTGCATTGGCACAAGTTACAGTTATTTCCATTTTTAGGTTATTTCATTTTTTTCAGTTAAGTACCACAAACAAAATTTTTAAGATTTAACTATTTATGGACCAACTATTTGTGGAGAAAATACATCTTATCATTTAAATCTTTTAGAAAAGATGACACGAACGAAGTAGATGTGACTGCCTGGCTCATGGCTGTCAGTTTTGCATTACCACAAAATGTCTTTATGACCGCACGTGGGCCTTCTGTGATGGCAGTAAACCCTCTAGCTTTCTGGACTAATGGAACACTGCCTGCCTTCAGAAATGCCAACAATCTAACAGCACTATGCAATATGTGATGTTGCCTGTTTTTTTTTTTCCTGTGGCCTCCATAGCATGACCTGACAGATCGGTGGTCAAGAGATCATAGCCTGGAGCAGTACTTGAACAAGAGCCTATGCCCAAGCCTAGCTTTATAGTGCTGTACTCCACAGGAGAACAGTTCCCAGTAGATGATGTGCCAGCACATCAAGAATAAGGCACTGTACCAAAGCAGACTTAGCAGCACCGCTTAACACAGCTCTTGTTTTTCATTACGTGTTTGAAACACAGTGGTAGCAAGACACTGGTGGAGGGGTAAGGCAGGTATGAATCAGCCAAGCGGGACAGCAATTCTTGATTTGATTGTGGCTCTTAAGAGGTGTTTCTGATTTCCTGTGACAGCCACTCAAATGCAGAGCAGCAACGTGGCTGGGGGCACGGGAAGTGGAATGGGGCAGGCAACGTCCCCCAGTGTGGCACCACAAACATTCACAGTTATCAGTGAAATCACACTGTTCAGTGAGTGTGCGGAGAAGCAAGCAGCTATCAGCAAGGAAAGGCAAGAGCTGCAGCCCCTGTCACAGATGGGTTCCTCCCCAGTGTCTGCAGTCCAGTGTAGCTCAAACCTGCCTCCCCTCTACGTGCATAAGACACAGCGGCTCTTTTATGCCCTAAGCAAAACTATCCTCTGTTCTTTCTGCTACTTCCTAAATCCTTAATCCTTTCTTTAGAAACCAGCCCCATTTCCCTAGCAATCAGCCACAGTTTCTCCTCCTGTTCTCTATTCTTATATTATTGAAATCTGCTGCCCCATCATGTTAACCCCTCCATGGAAACCAGACCTCTGCAATAGAGGTCTACTGCACTCTGAAATACCTTCCTGCTCAAGAAAAGAAGACATTTGGACAGACCAAAATGGTTTGCTTGGCTGCAAGGTGCTCAGTGGGTGAGCAAAGATGACATCTTTGCTAACCTGCTTTGAGCGAAAATTCCATTCTTTCAAATTCACCAGTGGGAGAGCCATCAACTACAATTTTCTCTGATGAAGCCCAATTAAGGATAGACCTGTCAGCGACTGCCAGCACAGTACTGCCATCTTGCGTGGAGCTGGAGTATAGCGGGAAATGTGTCCCCTGGCACTCTGCGGCACCACCAGTGGCAGGCAAGACCTCAGGGAGCTGGGAGCCACCTTCCTGTTCATCACACGAGCCACCACTCCAGCGCACTTGGAGGACGGATTTTTCTGCTCAGGGATGGACGGGTCTGTTATCAGCAGCGTGTAATTTAATCTATTAGTTCTAATTTTTTCTGTCCTCTGCCTTCTCATTGTCTGATCCTTTCTTACAGGATCTCTCTCCCTCCTTCTCAGTACACTACCATTTACTTATGTTTTCAGTTCCTCCCCATAATTATGCCAATCTGCATTTTTCATAACATTTTACACAACGACCACACCAGTCACGTATCTAACAGACTTCCATTTATCCTTCCACAAAACCTTACTGCCTCCGTGGATGGCAGGCAATTAGAATTAAGTACAGGTAGTCCAACACATCCTCCAGTTCTCTGCACAAGATTGTCATTTTGTGAGTCAGCTTCCCTGTTTCCCACTCCCTTGGTTGTTGCTGTCATTCACTGTACCCTTGTGACAGAGAATGTTTTGATTCTAGATACAACCTTACGCACATATTAAACTCCAGAGAAGTTTGCCAGAACAGGGCTTTTCAATGTTCCTTGTCTATGATTGGCAGCTAGTTATTTCAGATAAGCCAAGACTTATGCAGGGATTTTATTCAAATGAGCAATATAATACCTTCAGTAAAACTATTAACTGTGGGTAAACCCCTTACTTTTAAAGATGTATGCAGAATCTTGGGCCAGATGCCTTCATCCTTGCAAGTGCTTGCATCTATAAGCTGTTAAAACAACACTTACTCTACACTGTAAGTTAGCAGTGAAAGTTTGACATGGACTAGTCTGTCAAACCTCTGGAGCTGAAAATACATCCTACTATCATGTTTTTAAAGTTTCTATCTCCTTATAAATTAAAACTATGTGTGGTCAAAAGATTAAGTACTTTTGAAAGTCAGGCATTTTCAAAATATCACACAAAAAAAATATCAAGTTCTTGGAAAGAGTTCAAATAAAAATGCCAAGCAAATTTCCCACAACAGAAAAAAAAAATTCTTTTTTCCTTACTTTTCTGCTATTGTGGTATTTGCCTTTTTTTTTTTTTTTTTTTGCTATTTTTCCCTGTTAACAAAAGGGGAAGAGGGAAAAATGGGAAGATAGCTGGCTTCTCAGACACTTTTTTCAAAAAACAACCTTTGCAAGAGTGTATGCATTTAGAAAACGAATTAGTAATAACAAGAATCACTTGCAGGTCAAGCAATTAGCAGGTGTAGGTGTTTGAAAATGACACTCATTACATCTGAATCTTGAACTAGAAGGCTCTTTGTGGAAAAAGATGATTAATTTTTGTTTTAAGGTGAGATGTCAAATTCCACTACGAGGTGGTGTTTGAGGTGCCCTATGTTGTCACAGACTGGTGTTGGAAACTTTAATGAGATACTCTTTAGTGCCAAAAGAATCCTGGGAATCCTGTCCAATTATTTGCATCACTGCTTAAAAGGCCAACTGACAGAGCACAATTTTTGTCTCAACACTTTTTTAATAATGAAAATTTAATTTCTTTGGATTTCAATGTCAGCCTTTAATTATGGATGATGATGCCATGAAAACATTCTGACACGCGATGAAAGGCGGAGTAAGACAAGAACCCTGAGCGTCAAAGCCATTTCATGCCCTTCTTTGCTAATTGATACTTAGTACCTGGTTGCATGGTGCTGGAGCCGTGACCCTGCCAGGGCCTGTGTGCACGTTTAATGTGGAGACGGGTTCCTGGAAGCTTCTCAGGACATGTTTCTATGGACAAGAAAAAAAAAAAAAAAAAGGCAGGAAAATTATATGCGGCCCACTGTGGGACTGGCACTTTCCACCCAGCACATTTTTATTAATACTCACCTGGGCTGCAAGAACCAGTGTGAGACCCACTGCTTCTTCACACCTTTAGTTCTGGAGTTACGTGAAACCTGTGGTGGTGTGTCAACGACAACCATGAATGGTATCCCTCAGTCAAAAACATACCCGGTACCAGCCCGGCTTGATTGCAACCGCATTTTTTCCAGGCTGATGGCGGGTTTAGGGTGTTCACTTGAAATTAGCTTAACAAGACAATAAAAAAAAGGCCGAGTGTGTAACCCGGTTACCACAGAAGCCAACGGCCCCCGCAGCCGTTCCCAACGCCGGCCCGGCCGCCGCTCTCCCTCAGGCCCCGCCGTGGGCTGGGCCGGGCCCCGCCGAGCGCTTCAGCCGGCTGGGGAGCCACCGGGCCGCGGCCGGCGGCGGGGTCGGCCGTGAGGCTCGGGGCCCGTCCGGGCACTCCGGCGCCGGCCTTGAAACCCCGCCCCGCTCCGCCGGCTCCCGCCAATCGCGGGCAGCGCGGGCGGGGCGGCCGGGGCCCTGCTGCGGCCTGTTGCCCTCTGCTCGCGGCCGGTCGGCGCCTTTCCTGGAGGTGAGGTGAGGTGAGGTGTAGGCGGTGGCAGGCCGCACCGCACCGCGGCGGTGCCCTCTGCCGGGAGCGGGGCTGGTGGGGCAAGCCCGCCGGGCGCGAAGAGGCGGCCCCCGCAGCCGAGGCGGGCGCCGGAGGCCCGCGGGTGCGACCGGTTCCCCCGCGGCGCGGTGCGACCTGCCCGCCGCGCTGCCCCCGCGGCCTGCCCGCTGCCTCCGCCCCGGGACAGGCTCCTCCCGGGGGCGGGCCGGGCCGGGCCGAGTTGAGCCGCCCGCGTTACGCGCTTCGTCTCTTCTGCGCTTCAGGGCACGATGGGGTTCGTCTTCTCGAAGTCCATGAACGACAGCCTGAAAGCCCAGCAGGAGTTTATGGTGATGAACTCACGGCTTCAGGTAACGCGTGTGTGTGGAGGAAGGTCGCCCACGGCCCCCTTCCCGCGCCGAGCTGGGCGTGCGGCTCGGCCCGCGGGCGTTTGCTTTGCTCGCCTCCCCGCCCAGGGTGCAAGGCGCTCCATTTACGCGCTCCACCAGTGCCGTTGTGGTCGGCTAACACAGCAGGCTCAGGTGCGTGAAGCACCTGCTCTCTGGATCCAGAAGCTTCCTCGGCAGGCTGTATTGACAGGTTGGAGAGGTGGAAACTGTCCTTACGGTAGCCAGACCCTAAAAACACAGTTTTGGAAACTGACCGTGAACAGTCCCCTGAAGCACAAGTGGGCTCCTCCAGTGTTAAGCAACATGTTAAAGCGAATCAGTAACAGCATGGTTACTAAAACATTGATACTGTTCTCGTAAAATATGTTTCAGCTCTTCCACTAGACAAAATCTTTCAAACTCTTCCCTTAGGGTCAGTTAGGTAACTGCAGTTATTCCACAATCTCTAGAATTTCAGCTGTTCCTTGTTCTAGAAACCTCAAACTAAGTAGGATATAGGGGATTGTTTATTCCCTCTCATAAAATAATAAAATTGCAGCAGAGAAAAAAAAAAAAGGAAAACCAGTTGGACTAAGGTTCAGAAGGTTGTGCTGAACAGAACTTATGCTGTAGCGCTAGTCATAGCTTTCTGATTCGTTGTTAGGTACCCTATGATCTGCAGCTTGTTTATGTGCTAAATACTGGAATGCAATCTGAAGGGCTTAGCTGGAGTTTGTCCCTTTAGTTTTGCATTTAAATTGAATACAGGTAAATTAAAAATGTTTGAAGTAGTGATGGACAAACTTCCAATTTAATAAGTTGCCAGTAGATGGCACACTCTAGTTTTCAAAGCAGCCTGCAGGTACTGGGTTTTGTAGGATCACATGTAAACTGAACTCCAGAGGTGACCCTGAAAATGTGGCTAGGAAGGAGAAAGACAGCACGAGGAAAGATACTATAGTAAAATACTGGGTAGCTCTTAACTGTTTAAAGAAAATCAACTTTTTGCAAGGTTTGTAAATGTCATTTTCTGTCTGTGCTGCATTATGTGTTTCTCAAATGCAACCACAAATTTTGTGTACAAACAATTTATATTTATTTTTTTCCCTATACAAAGGGACTCCTCCCACCCCAAAAGTTTTTGGAAATCCAGATGATGGGAAGGTTTTTGGTTTGAGAGAATGATGATGAAATTAAAGTGGAGGTGTGCTTCATTATCTGCTTCTCTGCTGTGCAGAATGAAGGACAGAGTTGAGGAAACAGCTCAGATTCCAGCGAGTGTTTATAGGGTGTTGCAGGCTTTGAATGACAAACAGTCTTTGGCCTCCTGACCCCAGATGCCTAACAACTCTTGTTCTAGCCCAAATGCTCAGGCTAACAAAAAATAAACTTCTTCGAAGACAGTTACAAACCCTTTCAAGATTGCATACATACAAATTTTTACAAGTTGCTATTTAGGAACACTCCCTTTGTTGTATTTCTTCTTTTTGACAATAGTAATAACGTAGTAGATTTATTTCTAACACTGTAAATGCCTGATCATATCTGATTTGTACTATGTTGCAGACACACCAACCATGTTAGAGAACATGTCTCTTTTAAAAATGCATAAAGTGGGCCGTTGTGTCAGGTGCAAAAGATACAGTGGGGGAAAGGGGAGTACTAAATTTTGTGTCATAAAGGGATGGAAGACAATGGCTCTGCTCTGAGCTTGGGGAGAGTGTAGGGAAGAGAAAAAGACTGCCAGTTGTCTTTTCCATATGTGAGTAAAACCTGTGATGTGTCTGGAGTTTAGTGTTAGACAAACTACTTTCAGATTATTTGTGCAAAATAATATAGCCTGATCTGCTTGCTTTTAGGCAGAATTTCTAACTGTAAATACCTGGAGAAGTTAGGTCATGTGAGGACCAGAATGAAATAGCTTAACTTTAACACTGGATATTCTCTTATGGTGAAATACTGGGATTTGGATGCTATTGGTTCTCCCATGTTTCTCTGAAAACCATCATATTTATTAGTAAAATAGAAGCTTCTACTTCAAGCAATACAATGCATTTGCTATGAGAGGTTAAAAAATACTGATTGGTTTTAAATGTAAATCTATCCCAAAATAACATGTGGGATTGAAACCTCTTGGAGCTTTTCGTAGCTTCTGAATGTACTTTGGAGTGTCCCGTGATTACAATGTTGAGGGAATAGGGTACTATTGTTACTCTAAGCCAGTTGGTGTGGATCAGGAAGTCATCAAAATCATTTCTTCTAAAATGGCCTCCCTACTAGCAATGGTAGTGTGACACAGTCAGAATCTGTGAAGGTTTCTCCTGTTCCTTGTACGTGAGGAGAGGTCATAAAGTTACTGGAAATTGTTTGGAACAGGATTTTTGTGCTATCAGTTTCCAAGACAGAACACTTTTTTTTTTTTCTTTTTATTTAAAAACAACAACAACAACAAAAAAACCCACCACAAATTAAGTATATGCTCTCCTCTGAATAGAGAGAAGATACAAAGCTGTTCAGTCATTGACTTACCCTCTGTGGAGGTTCGTAGGTTGGAAGGAGACTGTTGCAAAAATTGGAAGGTTAGTAATATGACAGATATTGATAAAGACCCCTCCAAATCCTAAGGCTTGGTGCATGCTAAAGCTCAGTCAGTTTTAGAGTTGCTTTGCTGTATGCTGACACTCAAACCAGCTTGACTACTTCAGAATAAGGGAATGTTAAAAGATGTAAAGTTGCATGCATATTTTTTTTTCTTTAGACCCTTCCTGGGATAACTCTGAAAAGAAGGGATTGTGGCCTTGGAAATTGCATCTTAGTACATTTTGGAAGAATAATAAAACCTCAACTGTCAGTTTGCCTTGATATTGAAGGACTTGCTGGTTGTTTGTATTGTCTTGGTCTGGCTCCAGAATGAAATACCAGTCTGTATCAAGTGGAGAGTGTTCATGGTAAAAGTTTGTTGAGGCTTCATTTTTATCATGAGTCTGCTCCTTAGAGTGTAAGTTGCAAAATTCTTTCCAAACACTTAATGTATCAGATCTACAGCTGAAAGCCTAGCATATGGCTTTGCTAAGTGTTTTTAGCCTGGCTGAATGGTTAAGAGAAGGTTCCAGGTCTCAGAGCATTTATAGCAGATTATTTATTTTCATGAGCTATGTAGGTCCTCTTAACATAGTTAAAAGCAAGAATTTCATGTATTTCTTGTGTTGAAGTGCTATGTTCTGTATTTTCTGTTCTGATTAGACTTCTATTCCTTGCCATTTTTTTCAAAAACCCAAATGTATACTTTGAAAAAACTATTTCAATAACTATTTGCTAAGAAAGCTGTTTTCATATGTACAAGTCAACCTGGAAAAAGATACACATTTTGAAACTGGCAATTAAGAATGCAGCAATATTTGTGGGTGATCGTTCATTCCTCAGTATGGATTAGAATACTTTATTTTAAGAAACTGGCTGAATTCACATACTTTGAAGCTTGCTTAGGACTACTGTGATGAGACAGGCTTAAGTATAATATAACTACATTGTCTTCAAATAATTAAAAAAATATTAAAACAACCTTGTGTACTCTATATGTAGTGTTATTTAGAGTGATAAAAAGCAAACTCATAGTAGAAGGTCATGGCACAGTACAGATTAAAAATTAAATTTTAATTTCTTACTGTTGATGAATTCAATTTTAGGACTACATGGAGCAAAGCTTACTAAATTAATTTTGCACTACAGAAGAATATTTCTGTGCTGATGTGTAAATGACATTCTAACTTAAAGACTTTTACTTTAGGTTATAGACATAAAAAGCCCAAGCTCTCCTGTGATATTTTTGCCAAGCTTTCTCATGCATATAGAGGAATCAAAAATGCTTTTTTGTTTTGAATGGAACCCCACCAACTCAGTACTGTGCCACTCCCTCCTCGCCCTTCTTCCCCCTGTCTTACCTGCCCTAGGTTAGATTTTAGTTTCTGCCTTGCTCTTATTTTTATAGAGGTAATACTGCTTTTGGCTCCAAAAAGTTGCTTTTCCTTGCTTTGCTTGGGAAACTCTACACAGAGGAAACTAAGTCAATTCCCAGGTTTCCTGTATAAAGTCTCTCTGTAAGTAGTCAGTGAACTACACAGAAGGTAACCCTTCAGAGGAGGAGGGCGAGATTTTGTTTTATAAGGGGTTTTGGGGTTATTTTTCCTGTGGTATTATGAGAGTTGAATGACATGAAGATATCTTGCTATGTGTGAGAATAATACTGCATAGTGAACAGTGATTTCTAGCCTGTGAAATTAAAAATTTAAGTCCTTGTAGCATTTTATATCCTTGATAACTGTTTTCAATTATATCTCCACGTATAAGGTGTTTTCTTACAGAATGAGAAGAAATTTTCATTGAAACTGCAGAAAACATTGGTGGTACACCAAGTCATCTAATGACTGGCCTTTTTACTCTTTCATATATTAGCTTGCAACATCATTAATAATTACATCTGAATTGATGACTAGTTTATAGTTTTGTTATATCATTCTTTTCTTTTCTTTTTTTTTTTTTTTTAACATGAGATGACAAAAATGGGAAGACAGTATCTGACTGATTTATTTGTGATATCTTTGTGTATAGCAATCATACCTAAGGAGTTAAGTACTATCTTGATGCTGTCTAGCTATTGAAGTTTTCACCTGCTTACCCAGTTTTGGAAAAACTGTACAAAAAACAATGAAGAGAAAGACAAACTCTGATTTTGGTCAGAGAATAGAAGAGAAAAATCTGTTGTATAGGGGACTGCCTGGTGAAGTGAATGAGGGCAGGTCAGCTGAAAAAGCAGGAATTGTGTATCCCCGCCTGGATGCAGTCCTGAGTAATGTGCTACAGGCAATTCTGCTTTGGTAGGGGAGTTGGAAGGGACCTTCTAGAGATCATCTAGTCCAACTCCAACAATTCCGTGATTCTGTATAGCTGGAGTTTAGGCCATGTGGAAAAGATTAATTCCTAGTTTGTTGAATTGCTAAATGTGATACTGATCAGCTTCTAAACAATGAACTTCTTTTTTTTTCCAATAATTTAGAGCACAAGAAATCCTCTAAACTATTGCAGAACATTTATACTCATGTTTTTTAGTAAAAAAAAAAAACAACAAACCAAAACCAGAGAATGAAAAACCTCTGTGTTTTCTCCAAATGAAACAATAAATCACATTACCCCAACCTAAAAAATTGTTCCTAGTATAGCAACACAATAGGAGCATTTTGCTGTCGTGAGACATGTTAAGTAAACCAATCTAGAACATATCTGTTGCTTGCAGAAGCTTTTATGAGTGACAACATGCTGGAGTTTCTGCAGTATTGATGGGTCTGGAGAAAGGCTTGTACATGCACAGCCTGAGAAGCACTTCCTTCCAAGCAGGAAGAACAAGAGCTGTTTCTAGTCCCAAAATTGCAACATCATGGTAGTAACTGAGATGTGGTAGGACAGCTCATGCAACTGGAAGTAATGGACAGATACAAGGTCTTCAGGAGAGAGAGGTAGGGAAGTCAAGGAGAAGGGCTGCCTGTGGTGTGAAGGAGTAGCTTGTGGGTTCAGGTGAGAGGAGAGCCACAAAACGTGATACCGGTGGGAGTGTGCTGCAGACCACCAATCAGGGTGACAAAGTACTTCATGTACTTTAAACAACTTAGGAAAGCCTCTGGATTACCGCCTGTGGTTCTCACGATTCTTCAGTCTCCTTAACATCTTCTGGAAGGGCCATAAAGCAGGACATAAGCACTTGAGTACATTTCTGGAAAATGTGAGGGATAACTGATATAGGTAGGTACTGGATGGGTCATCCAGGGCTCACGCACAGCTGGATTTGTTACTCACAAATGGGGAAGAACTGATTTGAAGATGTAGTATCAAAAGCAGTATTGGTTGTGGTGACGAGATCAGGGTCCTGAGGGGACTGAGGAAGGCAGGTAGCATAGTGCAGACCCCGGACATTGGAACAGCAGATTTTGTCTTATTCAGGGAACTGGTAGGTGAGATGCCATAGGAAGCAGCTCTGGAGGATACAAGAGTTCAGGAAAGCTGACGTGTTTAGGGACAACCTCTTCTAGTGTCCCTAGCAAGACAGTGACCCTGGCAACAATACAGGCTGGGGTCTGACAACTGGGGAGCAACTTTGTAGAGATGTAGGGGACACTGGAAGACAGCAACCAGAGCACAAGCCAGCAGTGTGCCCTGGCAGCAAAGAGAGTCAAAAGGACCAACGAGGAAGGCTTTTATAAGCAGCAGTGCAGCCAGTAGGTTGAGGAAAATGAGTGTTGCCTTCTGTTCAGTGCTTTGTTAAAAGCATTTAAATACTGTATCCAGGTTTTGCTCCTTTTCTTTTCCTCCCGTACAAGAAAAATGTAGATGAAAAGGAGCGGGTTTAGCAGCAGACCATCAAGATGGTCAAGGGCTTGATCAGTTCTTGAGAGGAGGCCAGGTGAGTTGGACTTACTCAGCATGGAGAGGGATGTCTTCTGGATTGCAGAGCCAACAGCAGCTCTCCAGCAACAGTGAGGTTATCAAGAAAGCAGAGCCAGGGTGTTCACAGTGGTGGATTGCAGGAGGGTGAGAGATAGTGGGTATCCATTGAAACAGGATGGGGGAGCAGTTCAAACTGAATATAAGGAGAAATCTTTTCCCTCACAAGGGCAACCCAGCAATGGAGCAGAGGCTCAGTGAAGCTGTGCAACCTCCATCCTTGAAGGTTTTCAAGACCTGACTGGATAAAGCCCTCAGGAACCTGGTCGGATCACATAGCTGACCCTGTTCTGAGCAGGACCTGCTGAGGTCCCATCCAACCTGAGTTAGTTTGTGATGCTGACCACCCTGGAAGCGGGCACAGACTGTGGCCCACTTTAATTTGTGGGTCCTATGAGGTAGGATTTCCTCACATCTGCTTCTACCCAGACTGAGAACTACGAGTTACTGCTTGATGTCTGCACTCCTGTTGAGTACTGCGTGCACAGCAGTGATCTGAAACAAGCTGTGGCTTGGTCTAACTGTAAACTGACAGTTGTTAGATAGACTTTGTGTGTGAGTACAGATACTGATACAGAAGTAACCTCACAAGGAAGGGAATTTAGAATTAAAACCTCAGTGTGCCCTGCATGTCAGATTGCAAAAACTAAGCAAATACCTGCTTGTCTGTGAGAGTAATTTACTTGAAACAGAATTGTACAAAAGTCTCCTGTATATTTTGTAAGTTTTATAATATATATTGCTGTGTTCACATGTAAGTTTCCCCAACACTGCTTAATATTACGTATTCAGCAGTAGCGCATACAGAAATTGGTTAAAATGAGCAATTCCAGTAAGAAGCTATGACCGTTATTTAAGCAAATCTTGTTTAAACAATCTTGCTTTAAGATTACAGCAAGTTGGCTCTGCCAGACATTCAGGGGCAGATCAGACTCATAGGAGTGGAAGACTGGAAGACTGGAATTCTTGAAAAATGCAAGTTTTAGGAGAAAATGACACAGGAGGAGCCAAAAAATCACTGAAAGTGCTGTGAAGAAAAGAAACTACCTAGTGCTTAGGGCATATAATTTTTTTTCTGTGGCTAACAGATTTTTGTTGTTGTTTTGGGATAGCAGTTCAGAGTGATTCGGAGTTTTTTTCAGTTGAGTTTTGGTTTTTTTTCCTTATCAGACAAAAGGATAATCTTCTCTGTGGGAAAGCATAATTGCATTCAGGAGTCAGAGATAATCCTCCAAATTAATCTTTGATGGCAGTCACATAACGTTTGAGAAAATAAACAGGCTAGGAAAATAATATACTTCTGACAAATCTTGTATTTACCCATAATAAAAATGTTTGATTATAACCTCCTGTCTGCAATATGAATCTCTGGATGGTCTCATTCCTGTTCTCCTGCCATCCCTCCTCTTTCCCTATTTTATTGTGTCAGACTGTAAAGTGCATTCTTCTCCCCAGGTAATATTGGAGAGCCAGGAAACAGTCATAGATCTGCTTTCATAGCAGTTAGTCTCTGGGAGTTTATAGACTTGCTCCCTGTGTGCTCCCTGTGTAGGCATGGCGAAGGTTCCATATGCCTCGGTGAAAAAAATGGCAATATCAAATAAAGCTGGAACAGTAAGGTGTTATTTTTCTATCTGGACAGTTGCAGTGCAATTACATCCTCTTTTCTGAAAATCCATGCTAGTCTCTCCTTGTTTTTTCAAATCTTTTCCCTCTTTTGGGGTCCCTAACATCATATAGGTACATTTTGGGGCATGGGAAAACTAAATTACCCTATTCTAATGAGGGCCAGCTGGTGGTCTTGAAGCTCCTCTGCAGTTCTGTACCTAATTGGATACATTTATGCTCCTTTATCCTTTCCCGCCCCCCCCCCCCCCCCCCACGCCTTGTTTTTTTTTGGTGTTGGGTTTTTTCCTTCTTTAACAGCTCCTTTTGAAGCTTTAGTAATGATACAAAATATTAAGGGAAATAAAAACAAGACTTTTTTTCCCCAGTTAGTAAAAATTGTTAAGTTGAATAGCTGGGAAGATAGTATAAAACATTGCTAGGGAAATTCATCTTCCAGTACAGTAACGCATAGTCTGACTTTTTAAAGATGAAAAAGAAAATAGCAGTTTCTCTGTAAATGAAATATCCTTTTGGACACAGCACAAAAATGCCAAAAACGTATTTGACTTCTGCAGATTCTGTACCTGTAGAAATAATTTGCTTAATTGATTCAAATTATAAATCATAAGATTTCTACTTCTGAAAATTACTCTCCATTGTTCTGTGTTTTCAGGTCTTGCCTATGGAGAAAGATGTATGCATTTTACACTGTATGCATGAGCTATGGCACATGCATTCGAGATCCAGCTTGAAGGGAAACTGCTGTTGCATGTTTTCCATATCTGCAAATGGCTGTAATGCTCTTGATCTCATAAGAATATGATTTGGAACATTATTTCATCGTAATGTTAATGTGTGAACATTAATTAGACAGTAATTTGATGTTAAAACAGATGTGTGACAAAAGTATTTGTGTTTGGAAAAACTGTCAAAAACTCAGTGAAAGCATAGATAAATGCAATTTAATATATTTTTTCTTTCCTCTACACTGTCAGCACTTGGTTGGAGGCAGAACCAAGAGCTATGATTGCATTACTTTCCTGCCAGGGTTGTATTGCCTTAAGAGGTTTGCATTGAATGGCAATAAATGAAAGGAATGAGGCAGTTTTAATTTTCAAGAGTTTGTCCTTAAATCTGAAATGAAAGAATAGAAGTACCCTGTAGCAAGCTTCTTAATAGGCCATGTCTTATAACCAAATTATATTGGACTTTTTTTTTCTGAATTAAAGTAATAGTAACAGTCAAAAAATAAAGTTAGACCTATTATAATCAATGAAAAAGGACCAGAACATTTCAGTTTATATCCAGACATTCAGCAGTTTCTCAAAATAAAATCTGGCCATAATTCAGTGAAATGTTTGTGTAAAATTTTAGGTTGGCAGATTAGTTTAGTATTCTGATTGTCGTGATGAATTGGAAAATGCCTGAAATAATAGGCAATGGTATAATAGGTAATAGAATAAATACCAGTTCAGAGCATTATATCCAAGAAGGAAAGGTTAAATAGATTAACCAAGTATAAGTGATTAGACTTCAGGAGCTTGAAAAAGATTTAGGTTTTATATACTTGTGCATAAATATCGGTATATTTTTAATATATTTGTACTTATATACTGACATATAAGCTGAATCAACAGCACAGATTCTTGTAAAAAGCCAATCTAATTGCAGATTTATTAACCGGGGATAAAATTACTCAATTTGCACTACTGATGACTTTGCTGGGAAAAAGATTTTAATACTTCTTTTAATGAGCAGACAAGCTGTAGAAAGTTCAGAGGATGGTAGCAAGAATAATAAAGGCATTAGAACCTATGAGAAAAGGATGACAAAATCGTATTTGTCTCATGCTGTAAACACTTCTGTTATGAATTTTAAGTTTGTGTGTGTTGATGGAGTTTTTTTAATCCACTCATTTTTCTCATACATCCTTGTAGAAATATTGAATCTCTTCCATGGCAAAAGCAAGCAAGCAAGCAAGAATTGGGATAAATATTAGGAGACTTTGAGTGCTTAACTGTCATTATATTAGTTACTTAAGAAAGGCAGTGAAATCTGTCACTGGTGATCTTAATTGGGAAAAATAAATGTTTATTTCAGCTCCTTGCATTCAGGCTAACTTTAAAGGGCCTCTGAATGTGCTTTCTAGCCTTATCCTCATGACTATGCAAGCACAGAAGGTGAAGTACCTGAACGGACTGCAGGTCCCATTAACTGAGGGCTGGCTAATATGTAACAATTCTTTCTTCTAGATTTATTTTGCACTTAATACTGTTTCTTCTTTAATAACATCTCTTTCCAAACTTTACAATTTCTAACCAGCTCAAACACATAAGTAAATGTGATATTTTTGTTTTTGTTTTTTAATACAGAAATTTCCTGGTTTTAAGGACTTAACACTGATTTTTCTGTGGGTGCTGTTATATTATGCTGTGTTGTGTTGCCCGTGAGATTTTTATCTAGCAAAGATTACAAGGTATTGTAACTTCAGTTATACAGCTGTTTGTTATTGGTGTTTGGTTTTCATCTCAATGGCTTTTTGAAAATGTACACAACAATCATAAGGTTTATATATGCCCAGTAAGAAATAAGTTTAAACCTTTCAACAGGAGTTTAATGGGGTTTTTTACCTATTGGGAAGTACCTGATAATCTGGTTATCCTCCTAGTGGTTTTTGAAGTTCTTACTTTTTAAGAAACAGAAGTTTCTGTGGTAACATATGTTACAGGATATAGTGAAAGAGACAGCTGAAGCATTTTAAACATTTGTTCAAGTGAAAAATGAGATTACTCGTTTAGCATAGATGAAATACAAGTAGTATTTGTACATGCATAGTTAAGAAGACAAAAGTTTTTTTTTCTATACAAATATGTACACCTTCCTTAAGTTATTGTTTGTGAGATTTGAATTGAATAATGGATTCTACTGTCCTTAGGATATATTAATACATAACACTTTGCTGAACTTCCTTTACTACTACTACTTTACTACTATTTTACCTACTACTACTGCAACTGCTGAGAATTTTGTGAGGGAGAGATGAGGAAAACCTGATTTATTTATCAGGCAGCTCAATGATCTCCTCTACCCTAACTGGGAAGGAATTCATATTTGAGGGAAAGGTTTTATATGCATAATTTTTATTTCAGTTAAATTAAAAGTGTATTAAGAATGTAAAGATTACAAGATAGGTCAGTACGAGTTCTGTGACAAACTAGACTTTCTGTTTTAGTAATTCAACTTAAAAAGAAACACAACATGTTAATGAAAACCAGAGGAGAAGAAAACAAAACTTTTGAAAAGGGAAAATATTAACATTTGTTTGATATGTAGTAAACTAAGAATACTGCATCTTAGACAGGTGAGATGAATTGACCTAATAAGCCTATCATTTTGTTCTTGGTATGAACCTGTAACTTTTACATGTTCCTGCCCTTATCCTTGGATGTTTTTTGAGTAATGAGCTAAAAGTAAGAATGAAAAAGAGAGTATAAGAAAGTATGAGTAAGGACAGGGGGAAATGCTCTCTGTTTTATTTGAAGATGAAGTATATTTGCAGATAGTATTGTAGGATTTTGTTGGGGTTTTTCTTAATAAATTATATTAACCCATTACTCAGTCAACATACTATTGATGATTTATCAGTTGATTATAAAATGAGGTGGCTGTTGAAAGGCTATGATTTGACTCTCAGCAAGAAGAACGGCTAATATTAAAATGCCAATGAGTTTCTGAACAATAAAACTTCTTTCTGTGCTTTATCACTTTCATTGATCAAAAAAGAAAGAGAACTTACACATGCATAAGCTGCTTTCTATAGGGTCCTTCCTGTGCCTAATAAAATTTGTGTGATGACATTCTTTCCATCTACGGATTTGCCAACTTATCTTTTGTTGGTAGAAGATCAGCCACATCCCTGATGATACCTGAACAATTTAATTTTTCCTAATGTCTTAGACACTGAGTAATTTTCTGCAGGGTTTTTGTAGGTCCCTAACTTTCTCAGTGAAAAATTTAGAGAGGAAAATTAGTCAAAAAATATTTTTTTTAGGTTCTATTACAATGAAAACAATTGTTCCCTTTCTTCTGTCTGAAGCTAAATGTAAGCAAGCTTTTTCTTTCCTGACTACTAACATCCTTTTCCCTTTGGGGTGGGAAATCGCTAGATTTGTTTTCTATTGACAAGATACTAGTAGCGCTTGTGGCATCTCTAATGCATTTGTCTTGAAGCATTAGAAAAATTGTTTTGCCCCCTAGGTGAGCTGGGCTTAATTCAGGAAATAAATGGTCTCTGGTAACAATTCTATATCCTTATTAGTCTGCGTGCATCAAATGGAACAGAACAAGATGAATGATATCTGTACTGAGGAAGATTAGAACAATCTATCTCGCAGGAAAAAAGCCAGTTTGGTTAGTATTAGCTGGGAGATTGTATGCTCTGCCTGGTCACTGTAAAGAAATAAATGCAGTGGTTTACAAAGAGCAGATTTTAATAGCTATTTCTAACATGCAAGTGCTACCAGCAAAAGATGCAAACCAGACTGATTGCTCCAGTTCTACCAGTCTTTTTGCTGGGGAATATCTGGGATTGTTACATATTATTGTGAATGCAGCTTGCTTCGGTAAAACTTTTGTTTTGCTTGGAGGTTTACTGCATCTAACTCTTACACCTGTAGGCTTAGTTTGTTAGGGGGATTTAACTGACTTCAAAGGAAAAATGCCTTCTGAAGCTGCCTACTTTAACACTCTGAATTTTCCATAGTTCCTTCCTTCTTAGTATTAGTCTTCTGCTTTTAAGTCCACTGAAGATGAATCTGGCCATTTACTTGTTTTTCTGTGAAATAATATTTCTTGAATGCTAAGTTAAAAAAAAGAAAAGTGTGTGGGGCAGGGAAGAAGAGCCTTGTATTGAGGAGAACTCATAAGAGCCCAGGAAGTACAGTGGATAAGTAAAGAGATTTTATACCTACTTTAATTTCGTAACAAAAATGGTGTAAAGAGAGCCACAGTAATTTTGCAGGTCAGAATCTGAAATGGTTAGGAAGAAACATCATATTTGCAGGTTTTGTTGGTATTATGACACCCTATCATACTGCAGTATCATTTTACAGCCATTTCTTCTGGTTATCATTTTTAATTCAACACTCTCAGTCTTTATTTCTTTTTTAAAAAACAGGTTTATAGGGCACACAAGGAGTGTACCTAGAGGCATTACTTGGGAATGGAAATAACAAATTGAGTAATTCTTACTTATACAATTATTAGTCAGATTCCAAAATGACTTGATATTGTAATGTTAACTCTTTTTCTTATACTGCTTGATCTATTTTACTATTCCTACAACATGGATACCCATTTTTTACATAGCTGACTGTCCAATAACTTTGGTTTGTCTTTATAGAGCTTGTATAAAATGCCTGAGAATTCTGAACACTGACAACAGTACCTTAAAACTTTGCTTGCTCTGTAGATAAGATTATTAAATGCAGGTGGAGGACACCCTTCTTCACTCTGTTGCACGTTCATTGGTCAAAGGTTACACAGCAGAAGCATGGAAATACTAGGTTACTGCCAAGAAATCTTACTTTCATACTACAATCCATTGGATTGACCCTCTCCTTTGACAGCTTAAAATGCCAAATGGTTTTAGGTGCTTTGAATGTTATTTTCTTTTCATACAGCATGTAATTCCAGTAATTTATTGACAACAACAGGAATATAAAGGATTTTTTTTTCCATACAGTTTACATTCTGACTTGAGGCTAATATTGTTAGTTGCCTTTCTTTCTATGATAGGTCTTAGCTCATAAATATTTTGTAATTTGTCTTTGCACTTAGAAGCTTTAAAAATTGAGTTTTCTTTTTAGGGAGTGTAGTTTCTTGCAGTGCTAATAATTTTAATTGCTCTGTGTACTTGATGTGAAAAATATTTGCAAACAAGCTTTGAAGCGGTAGGATGAAACATTTAAGTCTGATTTATTTTAATTGTTTGATCTAGAGGCCCATTTCCTGACAATTCTGTGTGCATGCTGGTCTTAGAACCAAGCAGACGCTGCATAATTATTACACGTTATCATCTCTGTATTGCACTCTGGTGGCTTACAATGGAGGTGTAAACATAGGTATCACTATTCTATTTTCCATTTATTTTTGCTAAACAATCGTTTGCAGCAGCTTCTGGTTTTGCACATTGATTGGGAAGGATGACACCTAAGGACGAGTCATATAAGGCTTTAATCTTTCATCTGTTTATGAAATGTCAGTTGCATTGCTACTGCAAGGGGTTTGTGCAGTTACTTAGCTATATTACCTGCACACCAACTTTTGTATGTGTTCTGTAAATGATTTGCAGATTTTTTGTATGTGTGACTGTCACATTTTTGAAAAATTAAGCCTTATTTTCATTGTGCCTCTGAGTACTCAAAAGTTAGAAGTTACTAATTGTTTAAAGAATGCTTTCAGAGTCTCTGATAATTGAAAAACTGTGAGTGAAAATAACCTATTATAGGCACAGTAGCTGTGGCCTGTAGGAGATGTGCAAGAGATTAACCTGTGACAAAAGTGGAGGTTCTTTTAATATGAGTGTAAGGCTATTCCAACAGTTTCTTCATGTTTCTCTTTTTTTAGATTTAGATAGTGAGTTTCAGAATTTAAGCAGAGATGGTGTATATTTATGTGGCTGATAATTCCTTCTAAGGTAGATTAATTCCTTCTCTGTCTGAGTATCTGTTTACCAGTCTGCCAGCATAATTATGTCTTAGTGACGGTGACATGAAATACAGTTCCCTAAATAGGCTTACTGCCACAACCACACTCAAGTCAAGTGTTTGTTCTGCCCAGCATTTTAGAAGGATTGAGGAAAACAGCGTATCTGCCAGGACAGCTATTAAATACATCTGGTTGCAAACAGAGGTTTTATCCAGGGGTGGTTACTAGGTCTTCCTTTCTCCAGATAAATCTTGACCTGCACAAAATACATCACAGAAATTGTATGTAATACACACGGACACTTTGCACTGACTCTGCTTTCCATTTCTGTTGAGCCTTTGTACACCACCCTGCATCCCATTTGTTTTGCTTTGTGCGTCACCTTAATACAAAAAACAAAGTAGCATCTGTTCCTTCTTGCAGCATCTGAACATGAAATGGAAAGGCAGAAAGAAAGAGAGAAAACAAGCTAAGAGTCTAAAGTATCAGAAATGTCCAATTTATCTACCAGTGCTGATGTGGCTTGTAATCCAGAGAGGGCTGTTTATTTTTTTTGCAAGTTGTCAAAGTTGATTAAATTATTTCAGATGAGAATTTTCTCCCACTGGATTTTAATCAGTGAAATGATGGTATAAAATGCTTTTTTCTATGGTTTGACATCATTGTGACAGTCTGAAAAATAATCAATAGAAATGATAAGGATGGTTACCACTGACTAGTTTATTAGCATTATCAGTTTCACAGTGACTGACCTTTTCCCTCTCTGCCTCACTTCTCTTCAACTGTCATGTTTCATTTTGTCAGATTGATTTCCTTTCACTATAACAGGTGGTATGTGGCAGACTTCAAATGCTAATCAGCCCTTACAGTTTCTCACATGGTGTTGAGAAACCACTAGCTGTATTTAAAGAAAAATAGGAAAGTTATTTCTAATTGAGTCCTCCTGTGAGTGTTATAAAATATAAAAGGTTACTTGCTGTTATTACCCATTTTATTTTGAAATTGCTAAGCTTAAATTTTAAAATTGCATGATCAACTTACGTCCAATAAAGGAGTTGTTACTATCATTTGAGAAAAATCTGTTAATTATGGAATTAAACTCACAGAAGTTCATGTAGTTTGTTTTTTTTTTTTAGATTATGGTAATAATTGTACTTGTATATGTGTCTCTAAAACATGGTCTGATTGTTGGAAGTCATAATTTCTTAACAGTAATAGAAGAGCATGCTTGAATGTGTACCCATGCATCCACATTACAACTTCAGCTCCCTTGTGCCATTGCACAAGCAATCTGGCTGGGAAAACTACAGCAGCTCCCATCCTCCCATGGTAAATTTGCACCTGAGACTCTTTACATGACTATGCTTGCATAAAAACTATAAGTAAATAGTCCCTATTGAAGTTTTTATGGCTATATAGGTGAGAGGCTTATGTATTTAAAATGAAATAGAATTTATTCCCTAAGACATGGCACTTGGTTGGCGAACTGTTGTTCACCTGGTGTGTATGACGTGCACCTGTGGCTTGCCTCCTCAATAATCAACTTCTCCCGTCAGTGAGATTATTCTAAATAAGCTACAGCATGCCTCTGCTACGTTTGAATGATACACTTTTTTTTTGTATCTTAGCACCTATAAAGTTCTATGTGTGAAGTTACGGTTTGCAGTAAAGTGAATACCTACTGTTCTTAATTCTTGCTTCTGATCTGCCATAATGGGAAAAGACGTCATCTTAAAATGTCATTGCAAAATAAGTCCTAAGGGAGTAGGACTTGGCCTTTGTCATAAAATCTGCATGTTAATAGGGCAAAAGTCTTCTCCACCCCTTCACTTCCCCAGTGTGGCTGGCATTTTCAATAGAACACATGTGGAGGAAAATAAAACACAATTACTAAGAAATTAACAGCTGAAAATGGGATATTGATTTGAACCACAGTCAAACATGATTTGGTTTTCTTTCTTTCATCTAATTTGGAATCATCTTTTGTGGTGGACCCCTGAGTCTTTCCCTAGATAGATCTGCTTTCAAATCTTGACTTGCTTAAGGTTAACGTAATCTTAATCTTAATAGTTTTGCCTTATGATCTGCCAATAGTTGCTCAGTGTAAAATCAGCATATCAGGCTACCCTGGTCGTTCAAAACTGTCAGAGCTTAAGATGCTGGGTTCAGATTGGCATGTTAAGTGGGTAAGCACGAGGACATTGCCACTGAATTTTTCTAAATTTTGAACAATTGGGGAACATAGAAGTTGCCTGAGTGTCCACATAGGTGCTTAATTTTGCAATTTAGAGCATCCAAAATGAATTTAAATGCATATACTCTTTTAGTGTCAAACATGGCTCATAAACCTATTTAGCTGCTCGGATGTCGGGTAGGGACATGTTAAAGCAGTCAGTGATGACACAGGGTAGATAGGTGCCCTGCCTTATGCCTGCTCTGTCAGAGTCTGCCAGAGGGGTGTTCCCTGCTGGAACCCACACGTGGAACGTGGCAGCAGCATTAACCCGCGTCATGCAGCAGCTCAGTGACTAAGGTGCTCTCTAAAAAGAGCTCAGGTGTACTCCAAACTGTTTTTTCTACAATTATTCCAGTAAGTTTAAGTTGTGTGGGGAAAGTATGTTCTGGGACAACTTTAGCCATAACTGTTGCTCTGTTTTCCCTTTCTTTTTCCTTAAGGAAAGCTTGAAATCCAGTTAAATCAGTGTGGAATTTCCCTGGAACACTTTGACGAAACCCCTTTGTTATGCTGATTCCCACTGCAGTCCAACAGCTACAGCACTATAGTCTTTTCTTTTGGCAAGATGAAACTATGCCCAGTGACAAAATTGATCTTGGAAATGGAAAGCAAGAATGAAGATTTTATCAGAATCACAGAATATTTTTGGTTGGGTGGGACCTTTGAGTTCATCGAGTCCAACCAACAAAAAAAAAAAATAATAAAAAAAAAATCCCAGAACACCAACACCAAACCAAAACAAACACCCACAACCACACACCACACCACCCACAAACAGACACAAACCAACAATCTCAGGCACTAGAGCATGCCCTGAAGTGCCATGTCTACACGTTTCTTAAATACCTCCAGGGACGGCGACTCCACCACCTCCCTGGGCAGGCTGTTCCAGAGCCTGACCACTCTCTCAGTAAAGTAATTCTTCCTAATATCTAATCTAAACCTCCCCTGCTGCAACTTCAGACCATTTCCTCTGGTGCTGTCATTATTCCCTTGGGAGAAGAGGCCAACACCCACCTCTCTACACTCTCCTTTCAGGTAGTTGTAGAGGGCAATGAGGTCTCCTCTCAGCCTCCTCTTCTCCAAACTAAACATGCCCAGTTCCCTCAGCCTCTCCTCATATGACTTCTCCAGACCCCTCACCAGCTTGGTGGCTCTCCTCTGGACACGCTCCAGCACTTCAGTGTCCTTCCTGTAGTGAGGGGCCCAGAACTGAACACAGCACTCGAGGTGAGGCCTCACCAGTGCCGAGTACAGAGGCACCATCACTTCCCTACTCCTGCTGGCCACGCTATTCCTGATACAGGCCAGGATGCCATTGGCTTTCTTGGCCACCTGGGCACACTGCTGGCTCATGTTAAGCCGGCTGTCCACCAATACCCCCAGGTCCTTTTCTGCTGGGCAGCTTTCCAGCCACTCTTCCCCAAGCCTGTAGCGTTGCCTGGGGTTGTTGTAACCGAAATGCAGGACCCGGCACTTGGCCTTATTAAACCTCATCCCATTGGCCGTGGCCCATTGATCCAGCCTGTCCAGGTCCCTCTGTAGAGCCTTCCAACCATCAAGCAGATCAACACTCCCACCTAGTTTGGTGTCATCTGCAAACTTACTGAGGGTGCACTCAATCCCCTTATCCAGATCATCAATAAAGATATTAAACAAGACTGGCCCCAAAACTGAGCCCCGAGGGACACCACTGGTGACCGTCCGCCAACTGGATTTCACCCCATTAATTACAACTCTCTGGGCATGGCCATCCAGCCAGATTTTCACCCAGTGAAGAGTACACTTGTCTATGCCATGATTCGCCAGTTTCTCCAGGAGAACGCTGTGGGGGACGGTGTCAAAGGCCTTACCAAAGTCCAGGTAGACAACGTTGACAGCCTTCCCCGCATCGAGAAGGCGGGTCACATGGTCATAGAAAGAGATCAAGTTGGTTAAGCAGGACCTCCCTTTCATAAACCCATGCTGGCTGGCCCTGATCCCTCGGCTGCCCTGCACTTGCTGTGAGAGCTCACTCAAGATGATCCTCTCAATGATCTTTCCCGGTACCGACGTCAGACTGACAGGCCTGTAGTTTCCCGGATCCTCCTTCCGGCCCTTCTTGTAGATGGGGCGTCACATTGGCCACCCTCCAGTCATCTGGTACCTCTCCTGTTGACCAGAATAAAGGAGGATAGAACAAAGGGCATTTCTGTTACTTGGGAGAGGTATTCCTGGGTTTGCCATAAGATTGCATAAGTTCAGAGAGATTTTGGAGCACATTTAGCCATGTTTGTGTGTTGTTATTAGCTTTTATCCATATAACTAATGACTGATTTTAAAACAAACTTCTGCAGTCATACTGTAGATCACTTAGCATCCCTAAAAACATCTCAGTGCTTTCTTGAGGCTGCATGGTAATTTTATGGAAAAAATAGATCTTTTGTAGTAAACTGTTCATTGTAACATCATGCAACTTCAGTAATAGCAAAAACTAAATTATTAATTTAGCTGAATGTCACTAGATCTACTTTTTATTGCCTTCTGTGCATTAAGATTCCTCTGAAACCTTTTCTTCTTGGCTATGTCACATTTCCTAATATACACATAAAACACTCGTCTCTAAGATTCATCAGTCTAAAGCTTCCCTCCAATACATCTTTTTTTAAGAAATTAATTTAAATACAGTATTGTGTTTCATCTAGGTAAGATTTTACATCCACATTGAAGAAGTTTGCTCAAAGGAAAGGAATTACAAGCATTTTTCTATGTGTTTTTCACCCCACTATTTTTGGATTGGGTACCATGTAGAAAGGTGAGGGTTGGGGTTTTTAAGTGGGGAAAAAAAAAAAAAGATCTTTCTATTTAGAAAAGAATGTGAAAATGTGTTTGGTTATGTTATCTAGCTGTTGTTTATAATATACAAAACAAGTTGTTTTCATTTGTACTAAGTTATTTATATAAATTACTTGTAGATATACGTCAAAGTGTCCTTGGGCTTCTGAAATTTGATATGACAGGCTCCTACAGAAAGGGGTTTGTTTGACCTTAGTGTCTGTGACATAGTAATTATCTTTTTCTTTCAGTACTTGGGTTTTAAAGAGCTATCGAAGTCTAACTTGTGTGAGAGGGTTGGGGGTTTTTTTGTTTGTTTGTTTGTTCGTTTGTTTTCAAAGAACTCATGTTAGGATTTTTTGGTTTACTCTTGTATATTTAAACCTACAGCTTTATTTTTTATTCCATGCTTACTTCTTTCCATGCTCTGGGCATATTAAACTGTTTTTCTTCTCCATTAAGTTTCCTTTTAGCAAGACCTATATTTCAGTGGCATATCCTTGTCTCACTTCCTCCCCATGTGCTGCTTCAAATTGAGGCTCATTTAGGGTAATACTGTGCATCTTGGAAGCGTAGGCTCTTTATCTGTGCTGACAGGCAAACAAAGCATCCCTTAATACTTTTCACACATGTGCAAACTAGACACGTAATCAAATTGAAGGGGAAAATAGGGGTCATTAAATTGATATTACATGTCATTATTTTATCTTGTCACGTCAACCCTCAGCAATTTACCAGGCTTAGAATATTTGGGACCACAATGAGGCTAATTAAGGGGCAGTGTGCTTGTTTACTTTAGAATTTCCAAGTGTCTCGTAGGTGACAAAATAAAATATAATTATTTTGATATTTTATTAAATGGTTTGTCAGCCATTATATAATTACTTCATCTGAAAAAAAAAACCAATCTGAAAATTATGGATGTCAGGAAGGTAGAGCCTGTTCATACTTTTTGTGAGAACAGCAATTGCAATGTAAGTCTTGAGGAAGGAGAAACAGATGAAATAGTATCGTGAGACTACAGTAAATGTTGTTTTTCCTGCTATGTACAATTATATGTATTTAGATCTGTCCTTTTTTTATTATGCTGTCTAAAAAATTAATTCTACCTATTTAGGTACTGAATGAGCTTGCAAATAAGATAGCAAGATCAACATAGTCTGAAAAAATAATTAGTAACAATTTAACAGAAATTGTTCTGTTCAGGCTAAATCAATAGTAATGGAGATGAATAAATGGGTTGAAACCTCAAGTAATTACATATACTTTAAATTATTCTTGAATTAGAAAGCAGGAGAAAAGAACATATTTAATTACTTTTATAGATGCATGAGAAGAGAACTTTCTGAATTCTCTCTTTGTTCTTTCTTTTCTAGAATACAGTTCTTTAGGTAGCTGGTATTCTGTTTCCTGTACCTTGTTGGACTTCTTGTGCAATGCTGTTGGCTAGGTTAGACATACCAACTCAGGTACTCTGGTTTTTCCCAAAAAATGAGTTACAAACATTAACGGGAAGAAGTAGACTTCTTAGTATGTTAATTAACTTCTGTACTCAGGTTTCAGACTGCTTAGGTTCGGCACAATTCTTATTTTTTGCATCACTCTAAGGACGAAAGACTATTGTTCTTTTTGCTGTTTTGTACAGTAGAGAGGAACTCATAAGAAATACTAAATTTACCTTTATTTGATAGAAATGTACCAATATGTTTAGATGGGGCATGTAATTAAAAAGTAATAAATCTAATAGTTTGGTTTTTTATTCTTATGCACCATAGAAACTTCTACTTTGATGTGTGAATATACTGTCTAGATTGTACTTTTTGCATTATTGTTTTTAATTTTAGTTACAGAAGTATTTCTTCATGGACTTTTGATATGTATTCCAGTATCTTTAAAAGATCTGATATCTTCACATTGTTTTTTCTATACTTGTAAACTATGGTGTTTCAAAAGAGTTAATAGCTTTACGATGCATCACAGAGAAGATAAATCCCCAAAGGACAAAGAGGTGTCAAGATTGACTCTAAAGATACTATCAGCTAAATTAAAATCAAGCAGAATAAATTGGAAAGTAGCTGGATGCTACCCTTTGGATCACCATGGAAATGCAAAGGTCAGAGAACATTAACTTAGGCCGTGCTGCTGAGACTTGGGGAACTCTCAAAAACTAACACTGGTATTTTGGTTTTCTTGACCTTGAGAAGCAGCATTAGAAAGATTCTGTGTTAAAGCATTTGCTAATTGACCTAAATGCTTTCTTGGTATAAACTATTCTGAGATATTACTGAAGAATAATTCAATCTCAATCAAGAGGTATGAATGACTGAAATAAAGTAACAAAACCCCATCCTTATCAGTTAGTGGTTTGGATTTATAGAATCATCAAACGTTTTGGTAGGAGAAGACCTTTAAGATCATCAAGTCCAACCTTTAACCTAACACTGCCAAGTTACCACTAAACCACGTCCCTCAGAGCTACGCATCTTTCAAATAGCTCCAGGGATGGTGATTCCACCACTTACCTGGGCAGCCTGTTCCAATGCTTTATAACCCATTTGGTGTAGAAATTCTTCCTAATATCCATCCTAAACCTGCTCTGGTGCAGCTTGAGGTCATTTCCTCTTGTTCTATTGCCTGTTACTTGGGAGAAGAGACCGACCCCCACCTGTCTACCACCTTCTTTCAGGTAGTTGTAGAGAGTGATAAGGTCTCCCCTCAGCCTCCTTTTCTCCAGGCTGAACAACCCCAGTTCCCTCAGCTTCTCCTCATAAAACTTGTGCTCTAGACCAATGAGAGATTGACTCCATTGTTAAAATAAATAGATGACTTAATTTTGTTTAACCTCTCTTTCTTCTTCAGCTGGAAAGGCAACTACTGATGCAGAACCAGATGAGAGAGAGACAAACAGCCATGCAGATTGCTTGGACACGAGAATTTCTAAAGTATTTTGGGACATTTTTTGGACTTGCTGCTGTAGGTTTAACAGCTGGGTATGAAGTTTATTTTCGAATAGAAAATATAACTATATTACATTTCTATCTCTATGATGCTGAATCTTCCTCTTACGTTATAACAGGGAGTTATTTTTATCCAGTAACTGCTCAAAGGTTGATCAGATGACAAAGTGACTCTGATTTCTGTCTGCTTCCAGATATGTTTTGGTTACGCCTGTACTGAATTGACAATAAAATGATACAGCTGAGGTATCAAAAGTTCAGTGTAAAATAAAAATTGTGTGTGGAACAGGAGGGATTGTTTAAAAGCCATGCTATTTTCTTGTCTGCATTGTGATTTAATAACTATTAATGAGCAAAAAATACTCCACCATCTGGGTTTTTTAATATGCTGGTGAACAAGAGGACATATTCTGAAGTCTGTTCACCTAAAATTTGAATCAAGAAATTCACCCAAGGGGGAAGAAACCCTGGCTAATCAAGCTGTATTCCATGGGGAAGAACTTGCATTATAGGACTTCTGTTTGTTAACATGTTTTTCTTGTGCTATAGCATGATTAGAGGGAGTGTAGGAAATATTTGTGGGTTTGTGTATATAGCACAGTTGAAATACACCTTATGCATTATGCATTCTCTGTGGACTCAGATGTATTTGGAACTGAACATAGTGTCTTGATTGCTACGTGTTGCATGTAGCTGGATGGATATATGCATGTGCATATGCATGCTACCTGAGTTAGATTATCCCATTTTTGTTAGATATATTCAAAAGCCACTTGAAGCATTTTTTTAATACCCTTGGTTTGACAGTTGAGCAAGAAGGCAACCAGAAGACGAATGCTTCTGAGGAAATTAACACTTGTTCTTCTTTGATTAGAGTGTAGAAGGATACACAAGTCCTAGACAGTCAAGGCCAACCTAAGGGAAGAATGTGCTGAATGTCCTAAATAATCTTATTTTTTTCCTTCTTTTTTTTTTTTTTTACTAAACAGGGCAATAAAAAAGAAGAACCCAGGAGTTTTACTGCCAATAGTTCCCTTAAGCTTTATATTTGCCTATCAATATGATATGGGCTATGGGACACTGTTGCAAAGGATAAAAGGTATGTGTATATAATTCTGTCTGATTCATACATAGAACCAAGTTCAATATGGCTGGGAGAAAACTTGCAATAGATTTTTCTCTTTTTTGCTGGACAAAAATCTTACCCTTTCATTTCTCGTCTTCTCTATTATAATCAGATACTTCCCCAGTCAAAAGTAATCACCCTACTTTTACAGCTTTTCCCTCCAGTTAAGACTGTTTGTTAATTTCTCCCCTCTTGTTTCAAAAAATTTGAATTCTAAGGCTATAAACACAGCTCAAGTAAGCATTGCATATATGTGAGAAATGACAGATCTAGTGATTTGCTTCTATATTCCACTCTGATGCTGCTGTTTTGGCAAGGGATAGGGATCATAAGAGCAGGGGATACAGGGTTACAGGGATACAGACAGGAATCATACCCTTATACCTTCATGACCAAACACAATTGTTAGCTGATCATCTTGCCACAGTGCCCTGCTAAGATGGAAAAATTAAAGTGAGTCCCAGAAAGTGGTGTCTTGCCTCACGGTTGCCAGTGGCAGATCTGATCAAGTGACAGGTGTTGAGGACTACGGAGGTACATTTATATGTTTGCTCTGAATCCTATTGAAGGAGACATGCTAAGAGAGCGTTCACTTTAAGTGAAGACAGCATTGGCTTGTCACCTTCACAAATCATCTTAGTTAACTAGCTTGATTTTCCTGTCTGTTACTGACACAAACACACTGAAACAAAATAAAAATTTGTTTCAGCTCTTGGTCTTAGCCTCCAGATCTAAGAGCTAGGTTTCTTAACTCTGTGTACATCATTGAAAGTAATGATAAAAAAATTAGGCAGACTCTGAGATATTTCCTGCTGCATACAGGTGCAAATATATTCAAGTGATGCAGCAATGTGTATCTGTGAACTTTTCTTAAACCCCACTAAATAAATTTCTTTGGATTTTAATGTGAAGAGGCAGCTAAGCACAGGGAGAAACACTGAGTGGCTCTTAGAAATCCGAGAGCTGAAAAGGACATTAGTACATACAATGCAGAAGAAACACTTGGAATTTAGGATTTGTTAAAATCTTTTTTTTTTAAATGACCGCATGTTCATTCAAGAATTTTGAAAGAGTGAGCATATCATAATGCAAACCGCATGGCAAGAGTATGTAGTGTGTTTACTGAAGACCATGTGGTTCTGTTGAAGAGGGGCAATGTGGTATCCTATTGCTTTCCAAATAGGAGATGTCATCTCCATAACTTCAGATCCACTAGGGGAAATCCAGCAGTATGCAACATTTGTGAAGTTTTGGAGAAAAGAAGCTATGGGGCCAAATGGACATTAAGATAAAATGAAATATGCCAAACTAACTCTGTCTTTTCCAGGAAAATAATTTCTCTTTTCCAAAAGAAATGTGGTAGATCTACTATAAACTCATGAAAGCATTTAATGTGGTATCACATGAAGATTAAGTTAGCATGAAGGACATGGAAATTAGTAGACAGGTAAGCATTGGAGTAAAGATGTCAAAATTTGTGCTTAAAGAGGAAGGCTAGGCTTTAGCAGGGTTATTAGCAATATTCCTTAAGATTTGATCTGGATCTGCTTTTGTTTCATATTTGAAATTATGAGTAGGTTATAGTAACCAAATCGGTGGATGACAAATTTGATTGGTGTCATCAACAAAGAGGAAATACACTGTAGTACAAGAAGAACTGATGAGGTGAAGAACTGAGATAATAAAATAGGATTCAACTTGATAAGAAGGTCAATGAGAAGCTAGAGACTAATAGGGTTCTCTACCATCAGAGCTCACCAGCTGGAAATGATAGAAAAAGGGAAAAACCTGAATGTATTAAGTGATCACAGAATGAGTGTAATCGAGTGTGATGAAATTATGAGAGTCAAGCAAAGTCTAGAAACATCAAGTGAAGTTTCTTAGTATCACAGCATGGTTGAGGTTGGGTGGGACCTCTGGAGGTTGTCTGGTCGAACCGCCTGGGTCAAGCAGGATCACCTAGAGCCAATGGCCCAGAAAAAAGGCCTGATGGCCTCTAAATATCTCCAGATATGGATATTCCAGAACCTTGGTACAAATGGAGAGTACAGATAGGAAGGTATTGATGCAGGAGAACAGTGATACCCTTCCTTGGAAATTTTACATAATTTGGATCACTTCTGTAAAAGGAATCTACAATTACTGAAGAGTTAAAATTATCTGGGAATGCTAAGCTACCCTGCAAGAGAAAACAAAGCAATTAGTTTGTTTGGCCTTGTAAAAAGACGTCAGACATTTGGGGCTACAGATCTTACTTACAGGATAGGATAAATGAACATAAGAGAAGGAAATTAAAGGAAGTGGACTAGCCTGAACAAATCTGGGCTGGAAATAAGAAGAAGATTTTTAATTATGTGGAAATCAGATTCCGGAGTTTATTTTTATTTTAAGATTAAAATTAAGTACTTGAAGAAAAGGTTTTATGACACAATTGAGCCACAGCCATAATACTTGTTCTTATTACTCAGCTGATCCCCGTGACCGCTCCCATACTACTTTCTCAACCACTTCTCTGCTTGCCCATGTATTCTGTTGGTGCATGCCATGCTTTATCTCTGTGGTGTAATAATGATTGTATACACCATTCCCTTTAACTGGTCTCTTTCCTCCAGGGTATGCCTATCTTCAGCCTCACAGCCAATTCCCTCTCCTAAGTTCATTTGCAATTATTTCCATGCTACACAATCTTCCTTGTATCTGAACGACCTTGATCAAATACCCTGTGTCTGCCATCCTTCATTCTTTGGAATCAGTTTATGCCCCTGGAAGGTTTCTCTATTTCTCTTTCACCAGTCATTTTGTCTCTGATGTTGCTTACAGTTAATTTTTTCTTCTGTCTCTAGCCTACTTGTCCAAACATTTTCTCATTATTTGCTTGTTCTACCACATAGACGTTGGAAGGATTTTTTTTTCCTGCTTTATAGCTTGGGCTAGTTAAAGCAAAAACTGAGGATACAGGGGAAATACTTGTTTGAGTTCTGCTTGGGCTGGTGAAAAGCCCTAAGTGTGCCAGAGCCATGTGATAGAACTGAATCTTTTGGGGATGGCAGGGTTACAGAACAGCCCTCTGGTGCACAATCTTTTCTGAATGGCCGGGGACACTAGAATCAGTCATGAACCTACTATCTGTGTTTTTGGCCTTGCTGTTCTGCTTTTCCTCCTAGCCCAGGTACAAATTGCTGGTGTTTCTCAGACAAATTAGTCGAGGAGGGGAGGGATTATATAGCCAGCCTCCAACTGCACAGAACATCCCCACTAAGCAATGAAACTGGCTACCTTTTCCAAGACTTACATAGCTCACTGCTAGTATCCTGAGCCATGTGAGAAAGATGGTGACTAGGCAATCTGCTCTAGAGCATCTGAGTCACAGGCACAGAGATTTGACTATCTGTAACATCTCTCTGTCACCTAAGATTTCTTGGTCTTCCATAATCAGATGCTATATGCAACTGACTCACATGTTATTTCCAGTTACTGGGAGTAGCAGTGTCATCCTGTTGGATATTACTGATGTGTAGAGATCCCAAGCAGTGTAGTACTACCAAAATTGCAGTTGGAGATTTCAGCATTCAGACCTGTTTTAAAGATCGACCACTATCTTGACTGCTTTACAATATTCAGTCAGGTTTATTGCACATAAATACCACTTCAAATCCCTGCCTTTACAATCATCAAGCTAGGAGTTAAGGCATAGGTAAACAAGATTGTTGGCATTGTACCAAATGGGATCAGCCAAAACAAACACATTCTTTGCCTAATCTTCATCCTTTCTTATATCACAATCAGACCACCACAACTTATGTATGATGTTCAATCTGTATCTTTGTTTTTTGGATTCTCTGTCCTAGATATTTTCATTCCAGCCTTTCCCAGAGCATTCTGCACCCTACAACTTTTCACTACTATGCTGTTAAGACTGCATGTTTAGGTAACTGTCTTAGCAAATCTTTTTGTGAGCAGTATGCTTTGACCAATGCTTCTTCAAAGCCTGTGCTACCCACTTTCTGCCTGCAACCTCACATCTCTTAGCCCAGGCCCGAGACAAGAAGAAAAACTGTGCCCAAGTATAGCACATCTAGGTTACTGTGTGCAGGGAATTTACTTGTTAAAGCTTGTGTATGCTTTTATGGCTATGTCTGATCCACCCTCTTCTCAGATTCCTGATTGGTCAAATACAGTATAGAGTTGTTACAAAGTACAAGGTGATGCTAAGTCCTTGCTGTATCTCATGCCTCCAATTCAAAGCATGTGTGTAATAAATCTCTACACGAAACATTACCATAACACAGTGTATTTTTTAGGAGAAAGGGGCTAACAGAAACTGCAACAGCAGCAGCACAATTAGTTGTTTTGGCTGAAGTTCATTCAAACAAGTGCAGCCTGAGGCAGATACTCAGTTCAGACCAAACACTTCCATGTGCAGATATCCCACCAGTCCAAAATTCCTTAAAGACAACTTTAATGATACGTTGGCATCAGCTCGTTTGTAAAATACATCGCTGTGACCTGGTATTTTACTGTTGTGGCCCAAACAAGGGTGCGGAAACTTACTCCATTTTTAAAATTTTTTCAAGGTGAAGCAGAGAACATTTTGGACACACAGAGCACTTTGCTGGAATTCCCAAAAGGACCACTCACTTATGAAGAGCTGGAGAAAATCAGAAGATCTCAGAGCAAGTTCTTCATAGAAAAATAGGAAGATGGTATTAAAGCTGAATGTCTGAAATGTGATTGTAATACTGGTTTTTGACATTAATGAATCATTAAAATTTTAAGAAAATTACAAGCTTTTATAAAATTGAAATATAAATCATTTTTTTAAACTGGTATTTTCTAAAGCAATGATTTTTATATTTTATGTATCTCTTGAAAACATCCATTGTTACTGTAGTATATTTTTCTTGTTTAGAATGAAATATTAAATTTACACTGTCTATTTAGAGTCTGAAAATAACTTTCACCTGTAGTAAAAATGTCTGGTACTGACCAAACTCACTATAATCAACAAAAATAAGTTAATTGGTAGTTACAAATTTGTATGAATATGGTCATAATTTTCAAATGTATTTAAGGATGCATAGTTCATTTTGAAGTCGGGAATAGACAGTCAACTTTGAAAAATAAGACACTTTTTATTTGCTGTTCTTTAGGCAGTAAACTCACCATTTCTGCTTCAAATTCTGGAATAAACAACTTTTATCAGAAGTGGGTTCAGAAGTAAACACGTCACTTGCTAACTGTGTGTTTTACTCTTAGGAAAAACTGTATTAAAGTATGAGCAGAGATAATTTCTCAAAAAGAGAAAACAAATTATGTAGCTATTTCCTGAATCTTTTTCATGCTTGTTTGACATTCTGAAACTCAGGATAATTTGTTTACATGAAATCAGAGTTTCACTACTAAGATGAATATTAACTTAGGCTAACAGCAAGCAAAATTACTAATGTATGTTTTTGTAATGGGTAGATCCAAGGGGCCTTACAAGTACTGAAAAACTGAGGGATTTTTTGCATGCCTTTACTCTAGTGTGGTATATACTGAGAATATAATTTTAGTATATTTTAGTATTCTGATGTTACACTTGCCAAAAAAACCCGGCATCTTTCTGTATTGGAAATCTTGTTTAAAACCAGATTATTTTGTGTTTTGGATGGAAACTCTTCTAGGATTCGTGTAATTGTGGAATGAAAAACAAATGCCCAAAAAGCATCCAATAATGAATTAAGCCTAAGTCTGTACTGACAATTTGTTGAGTTAAAAATTAAATTCTGGGTGGAGATAATGCCCTGAATCTCATTTTGAAGATGACTTGAATAAAATTTAGAATATTGTTACAGTAAGACGTGAATATATAATAAAACAAAAGCTTCTCAATGTAGAATAAATTAATAGCACAGTTTCCATAGCTGTGTAAGATTGATTTCTGAAAGTGCATTCACTTCTGCATTCAACCACTTCTGTAATTGGTTCTGTCATTGCATGTTAATGATGCATATAACCTGTAACAGATTTCAAATGTGATGCATTTTAATGTGCAGAGTGATAAAATGGGGTATAATAGCTTGGTTTACACTTTAGCTGTTCAGTATTTAAGGCATCGATTTTAATTGGCTGGGAAGGCGTGCCTCAACTCAGCCTATGGTGCTACCCGTATTCTGTGACCTCACAAAATGCAGCCCAAGACCAGCTCAATTTTCTGCCTGTCCTGTAACATAATCCCTCACCACTTGCTACACTTAGGACATACGTATCCCTGCTTACTTCTTTTGCTTTGAATAACAGGACATCTGCTACCTTACCTCCAAGCTCTGAAGTCCACCTTGCTTTAACTTTGATGAAGTTATAATAGCCTTTTATGTTTTGATCTCTGTCATCTATTGATACTCCTTTCTTCCAAAAAAGAAAAACAATTAAACCAGCTTGGTTTGGTATTTGTGTGTCTCCACCTGTGCCTTTTAACTCACCTTTTAAAAATATGGAAGACATTTTTACACATGAGCAGTTTTACTTACAAATCCTAGAAAATTAGGAAATACCCTAACCCTACCCACTGTGAATTAGAAATTAATATCTGTGTGTTTGCAATAGATTGCTGGCTATGGTGTTGGATCAAGAAGTGTTGTTAAAGGAAGCAAGCACGCTAAGCAAAATAATGACCCTGACAGCAGTTTTAGAAGATAATAGGATAGCTATTTATTGCTTCATCCTATCTAAATTTGAATATTTTTTTTTCTCCCAAAGGTTAAACTTAGATCAATAATGTTAATCCATGCTAAAGACTCCACACTAAAAAGTGACGCCAATAGGGCAGGTTTGATTCAGTGTTACACAGTGAGTGTTGGTGAAAATTACTAAATTTATAAGGGAAAAGTGACAGGCTCCAAGCAGAACAATTGAATGCCAAACGCAGAAATTGATTTAAACAGGCTACCTAGAATGTGCCAAAGGTCATCAAGAAGTTAAGGGTTTGTTACCTTTACTGCCTTTATCTTTTACTGTTGGCTTTGCTTTTTCCTTGGTAAATATATGCTTTTGTTTTGAAGATGCTCATTCTTTGTTATGGATTATTTATTTTACTGCCAGTGTGTTAATCAAAATGCTTGCATGTGCCAAGCCCAGTCATATCTGTCACAGATATCCAGCTACAGGGTGGCTGAACTGTATGACTTCCTTCAGAGAACAATGAAAGAAAGCAGGAAAGCTCACCTTTGACAGCGTCTACTTCAGGGAAACAGATGTTTACAGCACAAGTTGCCCGTAATCATCATACCTGTTGTACTCGTAGAAATAAATAAATAACATATAGAAGACATCCTGCTCTCTTCTGTCATTGGTGATCAACTGGCTTCAGCTGTAAGACTTACTTTAATATATCACAGCAACTGTCTGTTTTCATGAATCACTGGGGAAGAGAAGGAGAATAACTGCAGGGGGAGCTTGTTCTGACCTCAGGGCACTACTCTTCTTACCACCTTAATCCTGTTGTTTTTTCTGGTCATAGTGTCTGATAGCCATGTATCCTCAATCAGTGTCACTCAGAGCAGGATTCTTCCGGGAAAGTGAGAAGTCCATCATGATTAGGATGTCAAAATTAAACTCTTAGCGTTCTCATTATGGATATGTCTCATTCAGAATCCAAGAAAGTGCATGCAACTTGTGAGCCACAAGTGCCCGCCCCACACTTCTCTTGTTAGTCTGGTTTTGATAGAATACATGTGTATTGTTGAGAAACAAGCGATGTTACCTCAGGGGGCCCAGTTTGGGCCTCTTCCTTTATTCCTTGGAGGAATGATTTAACTTTTCCGAACCTTTCTTATGATAGAGAAAGTTAATCCTTACAGCCCCTTCCTAAATGTTTTGAAGTTATTTTATGACTGCATGTCACTGCTTTTAAAAGTAGAAGGGGGGAGGCATTTATGTGGACATAACCAAACAAGATAGTTTCTGCATTATTCTTTAATTGTTTCATCAATCTTGGAATTATTGATATAAAAATGCTTGGATTTCTTCATTTTTTTAACTATTAGCTTTCTTAAAGGTGAACTGCTTTCTAAAACCCATGATGATCTTCTGATGAAGCCCTATGTAAGTTAGCTGGATACCACTGGTACTTACTCAACAATCACGTGCATGCAGTGGTATTTCACATTTCTTGCAGAACCCAGTCTAGTCCTAAGGAAACTTTAGAAATACTTTAAATTCATGTCTGAGTAACTTTCAAAAACTAAGTAGTTCTTGCAGCAGTGAATTGGATGAATTTGAAATAAGTCTCTGAAAAAAGACTAATGAAGTCTGTTCATTTCTGATCTACTTCTGATCTTCTGTGTAGATTGTCTGACATTTAACATGTGAATAAGCCTTTCCTTCATGGTATTCAAGGCTATCAAGGTATTGTTAAAGGGTATCTTTTTTATTTAGCCGCCTGTTTTCACAAAACCTCCTTTGCCCTCTGTAAACTTTGATTGCTAGTGGCCAACAGATCCAAAATTTAGTTGCAAGGGAGGGAACCAGTACAGTTGTCTTTACCTTATTTTAGGAAACTAAAAAAATACAAAATATTTGCATTGAGACAGTACACTGGATGTACCTATCATGCAAGATCCTACAGATCAAGAATGGAATTTCATATCCTTGCTCTGCTGTTGTCTGCTCTTCTTTATCATACAAACAGTAAGAAGGTAGATAGTTGCTTCAGATTGGTTGCATTTAAATTATTTATTATGGATTGTTTTGAATAGTAGTTTTTCTAGCCATGATGAACAGATAATTAAACCTTGCCTCTGACTTGATTTAAATTCATCACAAATTACTGAGAGATTGCCAGTTAGGTTTTTCTGTATAAAATATTGTGTGATTTGAAGTTACATGACTAACATAGTAACTTTCTTTATAACTTACTATTCGAATCACAGCAGATGCAAAAGCCCTAGATGCGAAGGCAATGTTACTAAAATATGGCTGGAGAAAAAATACTCAGCATACACCCTACCAGTGAAACTGCAATAAGCGTAGTAACATTAAGCAATGTCAAACTACTGCCAGCTTATTTGGGTATGATCCTTAATAAAACTCATTAACTCGCTGCCTGTTGCTGCAGTCTTTAATCCTAGCAAGACAGCATTCATAGCCTATGCTTTTCAACAGGAAGAGTGATGAAGAGTGCTGCAGTGTAGGCTCCCCTGAGGAATTAGGAATGTCTTGAGAAGCCATTCCCTCCAAGGCCTCTTTGACAACTTGTACTCCATCACCTACCAACAAGCACAACAGAAAGCACAGGAAGAATGGTCTTTCACATTCACTAGCCCTGATGAAGAAGCAGGTGAGGTCAGAAGAACTGTTTTGAACTATCTGTTTTCCAGTCTCTTGAGTGCTGTAGTCGGAGGTAACGTGCTTCAGACACTTGCGAAAAATGAGGTTCTTACAAAAAAAACCTAAAGGTGGCCATCATAATGCCTGCCTTTGCTTAGGGAGAGTTAGATGTGGTGCCACAGTAACTGATGGTCCAATTACATTTGAAAGTCAGAGAGTCACAAATTGTGATGCAATTGTGGACAGACACAAATTGTTGTGTAGATTGATGAGTCAGACTGCTATTTGGGAACCTCTCTTGAAATTCCCCAGTGAAAAACTCTGAGAAGGACATATCAGACATTTTGCTGCTTTCAAAGACTGGATCCAGTATTGGGCATGGGCATCAAAGTAGGGTATAAAATGAATTATATGAGTTTACAAGCTAAGTAAGTCACTGGGTCAGTCACTGCCTGACTCAGGAGGCACCTCCCTTATTGCCCTGAAAGTCCTGGTAGTGCTCTCACACATGACTACAGCTCTCCAGTCACTGATAACAACTCCCTTGCCTAGAAGACTACTTACAGTCCACGAGTAAGTTCACTTGATGTGATGGGTATTTTCAGAAAAAGTCCACAACACCAACAAGGCCAAGCTGCTGCTCTCTTTAAAAGTGGAAGTTGTGATTATCTCAGCACAAGTGGTCTGTAACAGAATAGCAGTTAGGACTTCAACCCAGGGAGAAACAGATGGAGGTTTTATTCTTCAGGAATTTTGGATTGGCAGCCTCCATTTCGGCAGATTGCATCCTAGTAACAGCCTGGATGATATCTAGTGTCTACTGTTGAAGTGGTACCACTGTCCAAAACATTTAAGACTGGACAAAAAAGAAAGTCCAAGTACAGACAACTTTGCAGGTTGCTCACTATTCTACACCTCCACAGCCTTTTTCTAGATCCCGGTCAGCATAAAACACACAAGTTCTCCTTGAACAGGTGATTGGTGTTTATTTCTCCTCTGCCAGCACAGGTGAATCACTCACCTTTGTACACCAGGCCATGGATGCACGTCGTCTTTGTGCTCTCCTTCTAGATGGAGTTTTGAGGGGTTTTCTCTATAAACTAACAGCACTCTAGGGATAGAAAGCACAGCCCTCATGCAAAAGGATCTATAGACAAGAGCTTCACTGTATTTTTAGGGAGATGAACTTCTCTGGTTTTCCACTGTATGGCTGTTTATAAAAGGAAACACCAGCCACTCTTGTCCTATCGTGCTCAAAAAAACGCCCCAAAAGCAAAGTTTATTTTCACAGGGCGCATAGTTCTGCTTGGTAAGTCCAAAGAAAGCCACCCTTGTCAGGGAGAACCTGCTGAGGGCTGCTGGTGAAACACACCAGCGTGGAGCACCGCATTCCCAGAGCACGCATGTCGGAGCCGAGGCATCTCTGATGCTTGGGTGCCTACAGCTGCCACTGAATGTCGGTGTCCAGAACAACTAACTTGAACTTGAGAGAAATTCAGGCTTTTAAATCCCACCTCAAGTGTCCGTGGCTTAAGTAGTTCTGTGGAAGCTTGTTTACTTTACTTTACTTGCTTCTGTCTTTCTGCTTCACCCAACATTTTTAGGCCGTAGGAGTAGTAGTTATGTAGATTCTAGACCTGCAAGGGAAAAAAACAGGCGAGCAGAAGTTTTCCACATTTTAAAGGCCATTCGAGGGGGCACTGACCACAACCCGGAAAGGCTGAGATGGAGACGGAGAGGAGAGTGTGGCGCGGGCCCGCGGGTTGGTGGGGAGCCGTCGGCCGGCCTGAGGGGAAGCCGGAGGCGGGGTGCACCCTCACCGAAGCGTGAGGAGCCGCGGCGGCAAGGAAGGGACAGACAGAGGAGGGAGCCCTCCCCGAGGCCGACCGGACGCCGCTTTCAGGCTCGGGGACCGCCCGGCGAGGCAGCGGCGGGTGGCGGTGGCAGGGCCGGCACCGCGGCCGGGGCGGTGACTCAGCGGCGCCCTCAGCGCATAAAAGGCGGGAGGGCGGGCAGGCGGAGGCAGCGCGCGCGGCACGCGGGGAGGCGGCGGCGGTTAGGGCTCGAGGGCCACGAGCGCCGGCGGTTAGGGCGGTTAGGCGGGCGGCGGCGGGTCCGCCGAGGGGACCGGGACGGGTCCGGGGCGGGCGGGCGGCGCCATGAGAGCCAAGCTGCGACTCCTGTGCGCCGCGGCGGCGCTGATCTGCGCGGCGGCCCCGCCGGGGCAGCCCGGCGGCTGGGGAGCGGCGGCCGCCGCCGCCGCGGTCTCGGCGGGCGAAGGGGACGGGTACGGGGTGAAACTGTGCGGCCGGGAGTTCATCCGAGCCGTCATCTTCACCTGCGGCGGGTCCCGCTGGAAGCGGCTCTCCCTGCTGGCGATGGAGCCGGCGCCCGCGGCCGGTGAGTGTCCGGGGGACGGGCGAGGCGAGGCCGCAGGGGGCAGCCCTGTCACAGGCGGCCCCGGGGCGGCGTCGCTGTCCGGCCAGCCCGAGGGCAGAGGCGGCTGTCGAGGCGCCGCGCCTCGCTCGGGAGAGGCCCCGTGAGGACAAATGGGGGGAAATGGGAGGGAGGGGGGGACGGGCTCGCTCCTCCTGCTCTGAGCCGCCGTGGGAGGGTCGCCGACCTCCTTTCCCTCAGGTTCCCCGTGCGGGTCGGTATCTCGCCTGACTTCTGAAAGGAAACCCGCACATTAGGGGAAAAGACCAGGCAATCACCGGGGCATTTATAGCCGCGGTAACCTGCAAAGTTTTGGGGTTGTTTTTTTTTTGGACATTGCTCTGCACAGGGCTGAGCAGCCCTGTCGGCGGCCGAGGCTCACTGAACTCTTTATTAAAAAAAAAAAAAATAATGGAAGAATAAATCACACTTCTACTCGGCCATGCAGGGGAGTGTGATGCACCCTCGGAAGCGGTAGGGAGTGCCTCTCGCTATGGCTTCACTGCTGTCCCAAACCTCGGTGGCTCTGCGGGCTGGGGAGACCTGGCTCAATCTTTCCTCTACTGACAGGCGCTATTTAAAGCTGTGCTCCTCGTCTTTCTGAGCTGTGCTACGGGCATTATTGGATGTGGAATCGTTCGGGTGTTTGATCACTCGGGTGTGCTGCTCTGTACAAAAGAGTTGGCGTGTTGGGGGATGGGTGGGACTTTTTGGATGGTGCTTCAGGTTACACTTTAAACAGTAAGAACTGCTTTAGGGATCTTTGGTGAAACAGTTAATGGGTAAAGTATTCCTCAGAGAGTTTTAAGCTTTTGTGTTCCAAGTCCAATATATTAAGAAAGCATAGCAGATGGTTTTTTGGGCTGTGTTCTCAAATTATGGTAATGTAACAGTAATTTTAAGTAAATGAGATGACTCTCATTTATGTTGATATTTTGAATACTGATAATAACATCTTTTAACAAAGACAAAGGTTGGAATTATGGCTAAAGTGTGCAATAGAAGGGCTTTTTTCTTGTTCAAACGTACTGTTAATGAAATAACCTTGGACCTCAGGCAGTTAATGAAGCCAGTATTTTTGGATTCTTGGGAGTGTTTTGCTTTTTTTTTTTTTCCTGACAGGTTGAGTAGTAGATAAAAGTTACCTTTGTAATTATAACAAAAGACATATGTAGAGCCTCTGCTGGGACTGTGTTCTTTCCCAGCAAACTTTGTTTTCCTTTTTATTAACAGTAGCTTCTGAGAACATCAGTCACTAAGGAGCCCTGACTGCTGCGTGCTGTCTATCTAAAAGTCTTCCCTGCCCCAAAAGACTACTAAATAGCAGTTACTGTCTAATTAGTAAAGTTGCTACAACCACTTTTATTTTTGTCCATATTCAGGCAGCTGTTCTGTATGAAAATTAGCTTCTATATATTAAGTAGCCATATTTAAGTAACTGTTAACGTTCACTGGATGTTCTCATGTTCTTTCAGCTTTCTGAAACAAAAAAAACCATTAACAGCATTAAGACTATGAGTCAAACACACATTTAGGACTTTTTTTAACTTGAGAATTGAAGGAGCTGTTTTTCTTCACATCAGCTGAAATAAGGAGTGCCACTTCCCTTGCGGAACTAAAACCAAGAGAAACGGTGGGAAGTGAAAGGAAGTAGAACTGGATTTCTGAGAACACTTCAGTCAGTGAAACAGTGTGTTTCTAAGTAAATTCTGCCTCTGCTATGCCTTGAGAAATGAAAGAAATGAGTGCAAAGCATCGGCTGAAAATAGCTATAGAAAAACAGAATCTGTCAGTAGCAGTTTACATACAATATTTGCTTATTTAGACCTCCCTACATTTGATCTTCATATGGTGCTAATTTGTGTGGTTGTGCATGGGAGAGGACTAGTCTAACCTAATTCATGAGCCACATGACATAATCCTGTGTGGTTTCTGAGTACATCTTTACTACAAATTTTTATTTTTATAGAAATACTGAGACATATATCAGTAACATACTGCAGGATGTCTATACCTCAGTCATGGTTGTAGCTGTCTCCTCTCCATGTCTATCAGGCAGCTTAGCCTTTAAAATGTAAAGAGTCCCCTAAAAGTAATCTATAAGTAAATCATGGAGTGGAGGCTCTGCGGTACTGGCAGTTCTCCCAGATAAGTGCTTCGCTTATTACTAACGAATGGTTTTTATTGCTACTTCTTAAAGTTATGTGCTCCTTTTGATACTCCTACAGTCTGAACCTAAAGAAAGTCTTCTCTTTAAACAGATTCTGCACGAACAGCAAGTAACAAACTACTGGGAAACTTCAAGCTGCAATCAATTTTGGGTCCTGAAGTGGAGCAGCTGCAGAGAAGCAGCCCATTTCTTGGGTGGGAGACATTTAAGGACTTGTATAGTTTAAATGACTATAATGAATATGTACCTGTGGCGGACGACTTCAAAGAACTTGCTCGCCAGGTAGAGGAAGCTGTTCAGAAGGACAGGGGAGGAACAGGAATTGCAAATCCTGTGGGATCAAACAGTTATCTTTGGGCCAGGTATCCCAGAAGAAAACGTGAACCTCTGGGTTTGGCAGGAATGTGTTGCAAATGGGGATGTACAAAAGCTGAAATAAGTACTATATGCAGAGTTTAAAATCCTCTCTGCACTTATGCATGAAATCAATGTTCGTTGCAGTGCTACTTGATTGAATACTGTACGGAGAAAGAAAACTCACTGTATTTTATTTTGTCTCTATGTACCAGTCAATACTGCTGGTTCTCCTTAAAAAAAAAAAAAAAAAAGAATCCACAAGTGTAATTGTAATGATTTTGTTTTGCTGCAGTAACTTCTAACCTATATTTTTTACTAAGTCTTTTCATTTTAATGTTGAGCCTTTACACTTATATTACAAATATATTATATCTTTGTAACACTCTAGGAAGAACTTCAATGTTTCATTAAAGTGTAATTATATTAAGTGTTACTGAATTGTTCTTTTCTGTTGACAGAAAGAACATCCAGTGATGTTCTTGAAATGAGATTCATGGTACAAAGCTGTACAGAAAGGATATTTTGCCAGTTGAAGCTCCACTCAGCACTGACTCAGCTTGCTGATTATTTTTTGGACACACTTTTTCCATTTCCTTCTCATTGCAGAATTGTTTTATGCAGTATCATCTTGCTAGAAACTTTACCACAATACAACACCTGCAGCCCAAATTCTTAATATAAATTTCTTCATATTCATGGATGGGCTTGGTAGTGGGTGAAGCATTAACATTTTAATTATTCCTTGTTTACCATACTTCCTCATTTATTTTCCTACTGCTGCTTAGCGAGAGTGTTGGATGTGCTTCAGGTCACCTGTTCTGCACTCAGACATCTTCTTGTGTATTCTTATGGTATGCTGGTCTACACTACTTCAGGTGTATTTCTAAGTTGCTAATTGCTACTGTATTTGTAAACTGCTAATTTAATCTTTGTAGTTTCTAAGCTTTTTGCCTTCCTGGCTGTTTTTCTTAGCTGTAACAATTTTTATTTCAAGCTATGTTGTTGATGAGTTGAAGTTTTTTGGTTTTTTCTGACCTTTATGAAGTTATTGACCTTTATGGTAACTTCACTTAGCTTTGTAGCAGCAGTTGACTCAGAGTGTACTTTATAGCTTAGACCGCACAGTTGTTTCCTTTGGTTGATGGTGCTTCATTCTTCAAATTGTCTTTTGAAAAGTGTTCTTTGATTGAACTACTTCTTAGTGAAGTTATTGCATCACTTCTTTATCCCTTTTCCTAAAATACTGTTATTCCAGCAGTTAGGCATCTAGCAATCCTTTTTATTTGTTTAAACCATGTCAGTTTTATTAAGGAGAGAGTGGGCAGAGAGGGCATTCACTGTCAATGGTGTTACCTTCCAGCTGTAAAGCACCATCTCTTCCGTCATTGTAACAACAATGTTTAGCAAAAAATGAGTTGTCTTCTTCCACATGTTGTTGTAATGACTGCTTTTTGTCACTCTGAGTGGAGACGATAACTCTAAAGTTCTGCTATGGTTTTCTTTGCAACAGGCTAGCTAAACTTCTATAGCTGAACTTCCAGCAACTTCACCTCACAAATAATTACGGGTTTGGAGACTTCTACTCCTTATGAACTCCTCCTGGACCAATTGGATGGGGACCTAACAGTAGTTTAGATCAGGATTTCATAGGGAAATACAGCATGAGTTTGAGGGGAAGTACTCCTTTAATTCATTAATAAGATCCAGGGCTTTGGGAGTTAAGATTCCTTAGCAAGGCAAAGGCTAAATGGTATATAGAATTGCTAAGAAAAGGGAAAATGTGAAAAGGCTGTGTATGATGAAACTGAAAATTAGCCTGTATGCATTGTTTGCTTTACTAGTAAACTTTCAAAGAGAAATATTGGGAAAGGCGAATATGGTGTTTATTCTACTTGCTTGCTCCAGTAGCGCTGGTCTGCCCAGGTGCACAGCTTGCATGTATAGTGAGCAGTCTTACTGATATCCTGAGTGAAACAAAGATGCAGTTAAGTTTGTGAGCTTAAGTCTTGGACAGAACACCCTAGAGTTTAACTTGTCAGGTTAGACATAACTCATTGGTAAAACTATCAATAGTTTAAGTGGAGATTAGTGTTAAAGATGAACTGTTTTGTGCTGGGACAGAATTATAAATAGAAAAATCAGTCTTTATCTGACACAAGCAGGCATTTTTCAGAGGTATGAGTCAAGATACATCAGCATGCATAACCCAGGGAAATGCTGAAATTTGCGTTTTCATCTGATTTCTTAGTAGGCCTTGTCATAGTCTGTAACAGTTTTAGCAGGTCAGCCATGACACAAACACATGGCACAGACTGAAATTCAATCTGTATTTTAGAGTAAGGGAGTGTGCAAAGATTTTCTTTGTTTTAAAGCAAATTGAATTTTCAAAGACCTCTAATGTTTTCTGTGTGGGTGGGCCATATTTTATAATGGTTTCTTTGCAATGTAGCCAAAGGTGACAATTACGTGTCACTGGATTGCAACAGGTCTAGAGGATGCAATCTGTTCCTGCTTACATGACTGAGTGTCCAAACACATTTTTTTAAGACCAGAAGCAAACCTTTTACGTAAAAAGAGGTGTCTGACTAGTTACACGGGGGAAGCAAACACATTTTGGAGCAGACAGCTCAAGATGTAAAATAATTACTGAGTTGGCACATTGATCCAAATAGCTGACCCGAAGGACACTGCTGAGAGCTCCTCTGGGAGTACAGCTATATGTAGATAGCAGCATAAACGTGAGCACAGCCATTCAAAGCAGCACACTGCGCTTACCATCACAACTGTTCAGAAACACTTTTCAAGAGAAATAAGCTGCTGCTTTTTTTTTTTTTTCAACCGTGTCATTCACAGAGCAATCAGCTATTGAGAAAAGCACTGTTTTAGCGACTTGCTACTTACAGAAATTGCAGTCCCACTCATGTAGTCTTAACCCACAGGGAGTGTCCAGTTTCTGGGGAACCTGTTAAGATTTGTGAGCCATCTTCTGAACAGTAATTTTGAGTTTGTGAGTAGAAAATGGTACATCAGCATATTGTCATATTAGCAGTGCTATCTGCATCTGCAAAAGTTTATTATTGAGGATTTTTTTTTTTTTCACTGTGAGTGTAGTCTGATTTAGCCTATGAACTCCTTGAAGTCAAAAGTCATGGGAATAATCCACAGCAGCAGATACAACAGGTTTTCCGGCTCTATTCCCTGCCACTGCCTTACTTAAAACCTGACAGAGCTCTTTATGTAGAGCATTAAGAACCACGGAGATGACTGTGATACAGCTAGAGCCAAGTACCTCAAATGATAGGGTAGAAGTTTCACCATCCACGGAATGCTGAATGTGCTGCAAAGAGCTATCTGACAAATCCCAGTGACCTGGAGGATGCAGCTCCCTTCTGTGTCTAGTCCTATTTGGTCAGTTGATTAATTTGCCGGTTGTTTAAACCATACAGGAAAAAAACATCTGGATTTCTGAGTTACTGGAGTAGATGTGGTAGCCTTTTTTTTTTTTTTTTTTTTTCCTTTTACCTCTGCTGATAGGCAGGAAAAAAGTTAACCTTTATTTCTAAATTCTGGCAAAGCCAGGGGCAGGCCTAGAGCTAGCACTCTGAGATTTTAGAAGGCTTTCTGAGACTACCATCTTTTCTCCTCAGCAGGCAGCAGAGACTCAACAGTGAACGCAAACTCCCTTGCTACTCAGCAGAACAGAACCTGGATAGATCTGTATCCCATCTGCTGCTCCGCGGTCACTCACCAGTATCAGCGAGCAGCTGAAAGGGGGGGCTTTTCTCATTTGTGCCACGTTGCCATCACACGTGAAATGAGTTTTTTCATCGCACAGCTTTTCTGTATCTTGGGAACAAACACCTGAGCTGTTGGCTCCTTTCCCTGGATTTTAGCTCCAACGGAGTTACGTGACTGTTACTCCGGCGGCTTTGAGCCACCTGATTTGTGGTCAGGTCTTGGTACCAAATACTGCACCTGTGGGGAGAGTGAACGAAGACCACATGGTTCTTTGTTGCTGTCTGGGGCTACTAAACCGTGACAGTGCGTCAGCCTCTTTTCCTCCACTTAACCTCCCCACTGACTGCATGTTTCCTGGAAGTTTCCTGTGCTTGATTTGCAATGCTAAAAGCTCCTCAGCTGCAGCCAGCTCTCGCGTTTTAACCTGAGAGGGTATAAAGCAAGGTGTATACCTATGACTCTTCAAGAGCACGCCATTGTTAACACAGCTGAGCAAGGTAGCGTGTGTCTCGCCTACAGAAACTCAGATGAGAACCAAAACCCAGCTTCCAGCCTTTGTGCTTTGAAACCTTCTGGGTACTGCCCTTCAAAGCAGGGCCGGCCAAACAGGCCCCAGCAAGACGTGCCTCTGCCTTCTCTGGGTTACACTGTGCGACCTGAGGCTTTCGGGTCCTTGCAGCTTCTCTCAGCCAGCCAGCGATGCATCCCTTCTGGCTCTGAGGAGTGCCTCTTCAGGAACTGTTTTGTCCAGACAAGCTGAAAGCCCAGAGCAGTAAGATCACACTGTCTGCCTCTGCATCAGAACTGGGTCGCCACAGTTTTAGCTCTCCTGGCGTCATTCTGCAGTGGCTTATTCAATGCTAGCGTGAAGTTGTTCCCTATGTCAGTAACATGGTGTAAAGAATTTGCCTGTGAATCTGTGCTTCTGGCACCACAAAAGTTTTTGAGCTCAGCATCAACTAGTCTTGGCACCAAAAGTTACTGTTGAAAGTGCTTCTCTGTCTCTGTGGTTTTGCATCTTTCAGTCCCTGTGCCAAGAGATGGAATCTCCTGAGATGTTTCCCAAGCAGTAACACAGTGTGATGTGTGCTTTTTCCTCCTGCCTTTCTTTTTCATTTGACCTCACAACACGGGGCTGAGAGCTCCAGTGCGGTGCCACATTGATCCCACCAGTCGTTTGTCCTCTGTGTGGAGCTCCTGAGAGGCAGAGACTTCAGTGGGCAGGTCAACCTTCCTGTCTGGCTGAAATGTGGTAGCTGTGGGTCTTGGAGTCTTTCAGTAACATAAGGGACTGGTGTGTTCTACAATGGGCTGATGACAACTAAGACACCTTGCTGGTTTGAAGGGTGGGAAGATTCATCCTGCAGATCCTTCCAGCCCTGATGCACGGAACAATGTGGACCAAGTTACAACTAGGTAACTTTTCAGAACCTCTTAAGGTTTTTAGCAGTGTTGCTGAACTTCCACTTCAGAGGACGGTCCGGTACTTTTTACACCTTGTCAGATTTCCTGTGTTGCCAACATTCATCTTAAGTCTCTTGGCACTAGGTCTCTGGATCTCCGCTTCTACTCTCATTGAGTGCTGCATGAGAGACAGAATAATGTGTGCATGTGTGTGTATCTAAATTAGAAGGTTCAGAAACTGAAGAGGTCATGGAAGAAGACATAGTCTTCTGCATTGCTCCAGTTGTCCAGCAACCAGTCAGACCTTGTTTGCCAATTGTGAGTCTGATTTCATTTAACTTTTAACCTTGGTTTAACTTTTGGAGACTCATCCACCTGATGCAAGAGAAGTGTTCTCAGCTCTGCTTTTGGAAACTTAGGTGACTTCCAGCCTGACACTGAAGAGCGTGTAGATACACCTTCCCGTCTGTCCCCTCAGCTGTTTGTCTGCATTGCCTCCTGGAGATGCAGGGTGCAGATATCTTCAAAAAGAGATTCACTCATCTTGGAGAGGACTTTTAATTCATTGGAACCTCATCCTTCAAGGTCCACACGTCCTCTTTTCAGCGTTTTTAGATTACCCTGCAATTCCCGGGAATCCTTCCAATATTTATATGAGGAAGCGCATCTTCCAATTTTTTGCTGTCCCCCTCAGACCCTCAGTAATTATAGTGTTGTCGATCCACCTTCAAGCACGAACAAGCTTTTTCTCTTACTGTGGTTCCAAGCTCATCCAAAATTTTACTCAGGCAGCAGCATCCATCTCAAAATTTGTCAGTGAGCTGGGTTTGAGCTTGCATAGGGTCCCAGGCCACACAGAGAGGCCACACTGGAAGCTAAAAGTCATTGTCAATCAGGAGAGAGCTTCAGTGATGATCAGAGCTGTGTACCTATTCTAAATTCAAGCCTCGATAAATCAGAGTGACTCGCGCTTCAGAAAAGCACCTCTCCTGCTCATAGCGTACTCCTTTTGCCTGGAAGTGTGTGTAAGTGAACTTTCACTGGTGTTCCTAATTTGGCTTAACTATTCTCTCTTTCAGATTTGCAGCATCCAATAATCTCTTAAATTTGTCCTCGGAGCCTAAATTTAATCATAAACTTAGATTATAGCTAAACTAAATTAGTTGGTGTGAATAGGTAATTGGAGGATCCAAAAAAATCCCGATGCCACAGCCCCCTGCTATCAACGAAGAGGTCATCAAGGAGCCAGGCTTTTCACAGCAGTACGTGGCGAGAGGCTGAGAGACCGTGGTGATAAAAGCCAAATACCAGAGGCTTAGGTGTGAGATAAGCAGCAACCTTTTGCCCAGGAGGCCAGCCCGGCAGTGGGGCCAGGACTAGAGAGGTGGTGCCACCTCTATCCTTGGGCAGTTTTCAAGCCCTGTCTGGGTAAGGCCTTGGGGAGCCTGGTCTGAGCCTGCAGCTGAGCCTGCAGCTGAGCCTGCTGTGGGCAGGATGTGGGACAGAAGCCCTGCCAAGGTCCTGCCAACCTGCGTTCCCCTGGGAGTTCCTCTGCAGGAGAGCAGCCAGGATGCGCTGCAGTGAAAGTGTGAGCCAAGGGGTTACATACAAGACAGCAATCAGTATAAAGTCTTGGATGTGGAAGGAATTATCTTCCTGATGCGGTTTTGAGAGAGGTAAGCAGAAACCTCTTGTTTCATTATGTAAAAACATATTAATTATATGCTAGTGTTCATTAGGTATTAAGAGATAACCTGCTTATATATGTATATACACACACCATAATTAGTTTATTATATAGTAATGTAAGAGGATAGGAAACAGGAATGGCTAGATGTCTTAAATCATATTAAAAATCATGTCTTAATTGGCACGATAGAGATTTGGTTGGATAGTTCATACAGGCAAGCATGGTCTGTTCAGGAAAGATAACTAAGACTAAAAGGCTATTTCAAGGATGCGTGTGCTTCTTCTTTAGTCCAGAAGGGCTGTCAGAGCCTAGAGGGACTAAATATTTCTCAGTAAAAGCAATATTGCCGTCATGTAGGGGACTACGGTAGGCTGTAAATAAAGAAGATAATGGAAATGAGTCTTTTTCTGGATGACCAAAGGGTTTATTAAAAGCATAAAAACTTCATACTAATGGGAAGTTTCAATTATCATTTTGATGAGAAAGCAATATAGAAGGACACAGACTACCCAGAAAATTCTGGAAAGGCGTTGAAGCACTCTGTAGAAGATGGAGAAAACAACTGGAGAGGAATGGGGTATTTAATTACAACCACTGCAACAGATCTGGCTGAGAACATGGTCACAGTGGGCATCATAAGAAAGAATGACCATGATATAGTCATCATTTTTAGAAAAGAGAGGAGCTTTAAAACAAATCACGGCATAGAGAAGAGAAGAGAAGAGAAGAGAAGAGAAGAGAAGAGAAGAGAAGAGAAGAGAAGAGAAGAGAAGAGAAGAGAAAAAAAAATCGAATGCCTCCAGTATTTACTGAAATTACCAAGTGCAATCAACTAGCACAACTGCACCGGTGACCTAGGGCTGAGAATTGACGCTAGGCTAATGTCACAGACAAGTGGAATGCTCCTCACTCAAAAGAGAGAAGTAGCAGTATGTTTTATTGAGGTAATTTAATAGTTTGTCAGAGTTCAATAATTTCGATGGAATTTAACAAAGTTTAACAGTGGTTTGACATGGTTCAGTAAGTTTGATGGCAAGGTTCACCCTATTAATTACTCGTGGAAGAAACATATAAAGGAAAATTGAGTTAGAGTGATTCACACAGAGTCAGGACGTGCAAAGAGTAAGGAAGACCCTCCTGTTAAGTGACAAGGTTCAGAGCGAACCTCCGTGCTTGCTAAACTCCTTGTGGAGCCTTGGTGTGGCTAGGTCTGATCTTAGTCTCAGATTTGGACAATGGTTTATGCCTAATGGAATTATCTATGCAATGTTTGTAATAATATTGAATAGCTTTAGGATTAGTAATATCCTAATTAGTAATATTTCATTAGTATCAATTCAGCATGCTATCAGTCACTTGCAGAGGATCTGTCGTGGGTAAGGGATCTCGCCGCCTTGGGTGTGGAAGGATCTCAGTCTCAGGTAAGGAATCTCAAACCTTGAGAGGTGTCCCTGCTCAAGGGGAGGGTCACCTGGGCTGCAGTCCAACTGCAGTTTAGGGAGAGCTCCAGTTTGGCCCATCGTGATGGTAATATTTACAGGGTGAAGTATTTGGCTACTAGTCAATAATATAGATAAAACAGATGCCTTCATTTTAGCTCGGGTATCTTGTTCTGTATGTTGGTTATGTTGCACTTTCGGGTTTTGAAACCACTTTTGGAAATATTTTTTTCTGAGGCACCTTCACTCCCATGCATGTGAGCCAGGAGCTTTCCAGCTCACAGGTTCACCACAGGGTGTCAGGCCGGTTGCTCCTTAGTCAGCCTGAACCAGAGTACGGCTGGGGGCCATGTGTGCCCCTCACAGCTAAGGAAAGAATTATTCAGAGCAGGCTTGGTGAGCTGGGTGTTTGTACAGCTGAGACTGCAGAATCATCGATAAGTTACCTGCGGGGATTCAAAGTGGACAAGACAATTTTCAGGTGATGGAAAAAAATATATAAACTCTCTAACAAGTGGGCAGAGAACTGCAGATCAGTCAGTCTGTCTGTAATTCCGGGGGCAAGAGGAAATGTAGCAAATAAACAACGTGCAGATACTTAGAAAATGATGAAGAACAACCATCATGGATTTAAAAATAAAAAACAAAACCCAAATTTTGTGGTTAGGTAAGATGTTATATATCCTGGCATTGAAATTGACAATCCTTGCAAATAAGCCAGGATAACACAAACTGAACTAAACTATTAATAAGAGGAGTACTGTCAAGCCCTCTTAGTATGATGTTTTGTGGTTTTTTTCTTCATTTGCTGTCACAACATCCTTTTAAATAGCAATATCTTTGGCTAAGTGAATTGAAGGATTCATGTCCTTATGTCAGATATGCTTCTGTTGAAGCCTGAAGCTAAGCTTAGATTTAACATTAAATTAAAATTATTTTTTTAATTGATAGATCAGTATTTCTGAGGACAAGCCACTTCTAATAGTGACCTGACTCAGAGTTTTTAATGACATAGTTAGGAAAGCCCATTGATCTGATTAGAGCTCAATTGGCTGTAGCTCAGGCAACGCATCTACCATCCACATTTAATAGCTGTTCTTTCAACTCCTCTTGATGTAATTGTTTAGCTTTTGTTGATTTATCGTTCAAGTTAGATGTACTCAAAAATACACTAGATGATTGCTAACTGGAGTTCTTGTTGGGGGGAAATTACTGCAATTTTACTGAATTGAAGTACACTTGAGCTGTACAGTCAGTTATATTTAACTTATTTAAATATCTGATTTGGTAATACTTGGTTTCTTAATAAAGTTTTACAAAGGCTCCTAAAAGCTCTTATGTATGTATAAAGGCTAAAGTTAAAATGAGTTCTCTAGGTTCAGTAAAACAGTAGACATGATTATAGCAGCAAAGCAAGATCACTAATAGCTATTACATTCATAGGAATTTTTTTCTTTTCAAGAAATCGGTAATATGGTGGCAGCTGTATTACAGAGTGAATGAAATATGATGTTAACTTTGTCCCACCATGCAGGATCCAACCACACACCACCCAGCTAAAACTGGTTGTCTGTACCTAAACTACATACTGATCACACACTTAAACAGGATTTTTCTGCTATCCTTGTTCGGGCAGTCTGACTTGCAGCAATTCTGATGCAACTCTGCAATAATATCCTTTTTTCTCCTGGCATACTTAATCCATTTTTTAGTTCTCCTCACACTTCCAGTTCTTCTGAGAGTCTTTTAGAAGGTGGCAGGTGTAGTTACTGAAGTCATCTGACATAAGTACATTCTTATTATTGCTTATTATTACAAAGAAACAAATTCTTTGAGATCTTTTGTCTGTAAAATCAGATCTATCTCCACAGATGCACTAGTTCAAGACCCAAGATTGACTGAAAATTCTAAGTTTTCCATTCCATCATTTGTGGTGCAAGGAAAGTATGTTTGACATCTTCCTCTCTGTTCAACCATGCAATTTGAAGATCTGAAAATACAGACATAAGAAAGCAAGGTAAAGATGATAATTTGAATAAAAAGGTGTTTCAAAGAGATCCAAATTTTTCCTTAGGAGCCTAAGGGAAAGTACTTATAAGAGATTACTAGCGTTTTCATTCTAAACTTAGAATCCTTAAAACTAGCTGGTTCTTAGTTGAATCTTAGTTTTAAAGCCATCTCAGTTTCATAGAGGTTCCTATTTCTTTAGTGCCTGTGCACTCCTGTGGCTTTTGTTGGAGCCTCAAAGCCTTTCATGAGTGAGTGGTTTGGTGACCGTTTCGGATGGCAAAGCCCGATTCAACGCCAGGGAAGTGTTTGTTTTCCCACATGGCACCTGATGGCTCTGCCTTAGTCAGCCCTCGGTCTGGTGGGTGAGCTTGGTGGTGGAAAACACGTGCTGGAATAACAGCAAACTTCTTCTCGGGTAGGGGTAGGTAACATCAAACCATTTGACATTGCTAAGCTTGATGTATTAAATAAACCAAGCACAGGACTCATCTCGCACACCTGTGTACAATCACCCCCAGGCACCAGCAGAGTTAAGCCCAGGGAACCACATCACTCCTTCCCACCTGTAGGGCTTAGGTCCCACCAGGAGCAGCTCCACCTCAATCACATCCTGCCTCCTTGCAGGGCTGGACTTCCACACTCCTCTCCACATGCCTCCATGCTGGATGGCAGCAGAGCGAGCTCACACACTGCTCCCCTCCCATCCTAAAGCAAGGCTTTGCCTTTGCCAGCACGGTCACAATCCTGGTTGGCCTGCTCCAAATCTTTGTACACTTACCAACTGAGCACACTAGTGGGAGATGCTGCTTTTGGAACCACAGGTCCCCAAGTGCCCAACAGTCCCAGCACAGGAGGCTAAAGTTCCTCTAGGGCAGCCTCTTTCTTGCATATCATATTGCTCCTGTAACAGCATGGCTGCCGGACACTTGCAGCATGGGATGGCCTTTGTAAGGAGGCCGTGATATCCCCTTATCAAATTCCTTGCAGCTGTAGAGTTATACACCTTACAGAAGAGTAATAAAATCTCACTTGGTCCTGAGAAATGAAGGGCGTATCCACTACCTTGCTGACATGCAAGTATTCTTTATTTAGATCTTCTCCATGGATTTGAAATTTAAGTTGCACCTCACAAAGACCTTTCAATATTGGATACCCTTCTGCTTTCCACTTATCATTAATTTCTGCTACTAAGAAAAGAATATTAGTCAAAGGTAGGGGAAAAAAAAAAAGTAGGGAAGCTCGATTCCAGCTATCCATTCATCAATGCTCATGCTCTAAATATGACCTCATGCTCAGCTTCAGTTCATGCTCCAGTAAACTGCACTTTTGGGTTAGAAGCTCAGATATACTTTCTGTAGCTTCTGCTGATGTTCCCTAGAAATTGCAATTTAGCTTGATTAGTTCATCTTTTTCAATGATAGCACTACAAAAAAAAATGACTTATCCATGCCACCTGCCACAATCTTCACCACAGCCATGGTGCAGCAGGATGCACTCCGGAAGGACAAGCCCAGGGCTCACAAAATCCTCACACAAACACCCCCGGCCCAATGCCTGGTTGTCACACAGCTGCTTGGAGACTCGGGGATCCCCCTTTCCCCTTAAACCTCCAGTGAGAGAGAGTGAGCCCTGCTCCCAGGGCTCCACGTGCCGTGGGATCTGTGCGTGCATTGACCCCACAGCAACAACCGTGAGCCAGAACGACAGGGTACACAAGCGCCCTCCGAAGCCCCCTGGAAGCGGGCAGAGCTCTGCCCCAGACCTCCTGTGTTCAATGTTGTGTTTCTTCTATTTGGTGCTGTAAAGCTTCTGCGTTAGCATTACTCCAAATGTAGCTCAAACACTTTTTTGAAGGCATTGAAGTAGCACTACAGTTCAAACAGATACTCTGGGAAAGACTTAAAAAAAATTACCTGGTTTATGACTGGGTCATGTCTTTCAAATCTTACTGCCTATTGAAACATTTTCCAGATTTAGTTCTTCCAGTCCTGTTTCTTTTGACCTGTTTGCACCACCAGTATCTGGCTCTGTGAATTGCATGCATGGGGCTATTATACACCTGGATTTCTCCAAGTTTTACCTTTCAGTCCAATTTTGTTTGGCTTTAATATGAGAATTTTTGCTGTCTAGGCTGCTGTTGGCCTTCAAATTCCTCTTTTCTAGAGTTAATACTGGGTAGTAGATCACACGCTTTACCCGAGTGCAAAGCCAGATGTGCAGTGCCATCACAAACTGTGGCTGGTATGGCTTTCTGAGAGCAGGTACCTCCCCTACAAGCACAGGAATTATCACAAACAGGAACCACACTGGCCCCTCTAGCACCAAGCTGTTTGTTACTGGTGTGCGACGCGGCCCCTCCGTACATCTCAGGATAGAAACACTAGAAAATACATGCCAACTCAACACGTGCACACGCTTGCCTTCCCAAATGAAAACCTTATTCTGGTTTAACCCCAGCACAGGACATACTACCACAGAGTCTCAAAACTGTCAGGGCGCTCAGCTTTTTTTCACAGAGTCTCAGAATAAACTTGACAAATGGAATAAAGTTGCATTGCCTGAAGAACTCCACTGAGTTAAATCCTCTGGAGAAATAAGGTAATTCAGAGGAGAGGTACGTTGCTTAATTAAAAAAAGAAAAAAAAAAAAGGTCACATCTCGGGTAAGACTTGGGCAGGATGCAAATGTCAAGATCTGATCCTAAAATAACAGCTGTTGCCACACAGACTTTCAGTAGTGGTCTTACTTTGTTGCAGAGAGTACTATTTGACTATTTTTTTTTAGTAAGCTTACATGGATGCGAGGGGGTTTTTTTTATAACACAAAAGGGAAAAATACCTAGAGGAAACATAAACTGATGCAGATTTGTTTCTATACATGAGTCAGTTCAGTTTTTTTGACTGATACTCTTCAATGAGCTGAAGTTTTATAGCACAGCTCCATACGGAAAATGCAACTGGATACACAGAAAACCAGGTACACAGCAGATTAGCTATTGCAGTCTTGAAGAAGTTTAAGGTAATCCTTCAGTTTTTCTCATTCCCTGAAAAAAACCCAACCAACAAACCCAACACCCAATATACCACAGCTCATTAGAACCCAATACTTGCTGTGCCGCAGTATTAATTTAGCTAAAAGTTCTTTAATCCTTTCCTGGATGTTTCTGCTTTGCTCAAAATAATCGGTCACATAAAACTTGAAGCATTTTAAGCTTTACCTTGCTCTTCTACTTTTATTAGTAATACTTAGCTATAACCTTAGTATTTAATGTTTCTGTACTCACTGATTTGTGTTATGAGAGTATCTACTAATTTGTCTGCATTTCTAAGGAAGAGTCAACTGTCTCAGCACTCTATAACAAACACCTGAACCAGTATCTGCTGTCTTGGTTGCTTTATACAATTAACATAATTAATTTCTATCTGTGGTTGTTTTTTTTTCTCCCCGTTCAAATGCCTCCCTGATTCCTTCCTGAAATTATGACATAGTATTTTGGGGTAGTCTTTGCAAATATATATATGCAAATACTGGACATTCTTCTTTCTTATTACTATCCACAAAGAACGTTTGACTTAGTCTGAATGAAGTTTGATGGGTTTCTAAACCTATTTCAGAGTTCATTAAAATCACTATGAATATTTACCACAAAGTACAAGCAGAACATCACGCTATTGCATAGCATGAAAATGAATGGAAGGCTATCTTGTCGCATACTTTATCACATAGGCACAACATGATTCATGACATTACTACAACTCTGCCAGTATTTTCTTCTTCAAACTTTTTCATTTTCCCAGAAATTTTTTCTCTAGATCAATTAAATATCCCCAATGATATCAGTAGGTGTTGGGAGGAACAGCAGGAACAGTACCTATAATAACCTTTAAACTTCAGTGGTGTGGTATTTTTTTCACATAAAAGAAAAAAAAATCTTCAATCTGCTCTGAGAATAAGATGCCATTTATGTGTGGGAAAGGCTAATCGAACTACCTTGATTTTTACTTCCACCACAGTAGAATAGCTCAAGTATACATTTGCATCCTTGTATTTATATACATATTTTCCATTTTGCCACCGTCCTTCTCAAAATTTGACAGCATTCAACTCTGTGCAAGGTAAGTGGTGGTAAATGTAAAGTTACATGAGGACGAAGGAGATGACAAAGTAATGCAAATCAACGAGTGGCTTCATAAGAGATTGTCAGAAATTGTGAAGAACTGTAGTCTGACAACAGGCAACCTCTTAGTGGTCCCTGTCTTACAAACTCACTCTCAGTATTTAGAGAGAAGCAAAGGGAAGTGTTTCTTCATCCCAAAATAATTAGCTTAATGAAAACTTAAAACACAAACAAACTTGAACCCCCCCAGTCTTTTTGTTAGGGAGCACCCGATATACCACCTTTACTTTGGTACACGTAAATTAAAAGATAAACACTATGTACGGCTCCTCCGGGAAGGTCACAAAAGTCGTATGTGCCGTATCCTACCCCTTTAAACAGACCAGCTCTCCTCAGTAGCTATTTAAACACCAGTAACTAGTTCTAGGTATTATATAAAAGAAAATCTTGGCAGGCATGTGCCATTCATTGTATGTAGTTATTTTATTTTCACTACCCAAACTCAAAAGAAATGCACAGTTAAGTTTCAGGTATCAACACAGAGTTTTCTAAAAAATATCCCTTTCATGTTCTCTTCAGGAAACCATGTGTTCGTATGTTTGCAGTCCAACCATAAGTAGCAGGTGTCTTCTTCCCCCCCACCCCCTCCCTAAAGGGACTTTTTCTACTTTAATATAAAGTATCATAAACCTCTTATTCAAAAAGTAAAATTCAGAAAGAAACTTCTTAGCCAAACACCTTTTCAAAATTGCTGTCTGGCATGGCACGACCTTAAGCAGTTTCTTTTGGTATAGTAATTCTTGCGTTTTTCAGTCAGGTTAGGTCTCTGTGAGTATTTTAGATTTAAGGCAGACAACGCACAGTTTAGAAATATATCAGCACATATTTGTCATGGTATGGCATTTTCAATAGACATCATTTTTTTATAAATCATTGTGCATTTCAGATTTTGGAAAGCTTCTTCAGTGTTGAACATCAGCCTTTTTCCACCAGTGTTGTTGCTCTTCTACGCTTCTACTTTTGCTCTCAGAACTCTATCCTCCGGGTGTTTGTGATCATACATTCCTGAAAAACTTGCTTTCTTTACCAGAGATACATTTCTCCATACTTCAAACAGTAACATACATTTCAAGGCAGTTGATCAACATCTCAACTAAATGCAACAATGGAAAACTTAAAATCTGGAAAAAAATTAGAATAATTTTTTACATATCTTTTTACAGTTCTATTCATCTGTGCAATTAGTAATCATTACCTCAACTATGGAAGCTTTTAATCAATACTAGGACTTGACAAGAATATGGGGTTCTTTTCCTGAAAATTCATTCCTCCTCTGGCTTATTACATGACTGTTGCAAGGCTGTGGAATATATTTAAAAACTAATTTTGAAACTTAACATTTTTATACTGATAGACGACAAGCCAATATTATACTAGACAATACTTGTTTGCAGAGATTCCATAAGACATATTCTGCACTTACAGAAAAATTCCTTCCCTTCAAATATAAGTGCAAAGTAGTTAATATTTTAATTCTACACTGTAGCAGCAGTCAGATATGCATAAACCATCACTTTTTCTACAAAAAAAAAAATCATCACAGCATTTTGGGTAGCATAATGATTACACTGGAGTATGACAAATGCAATGCCAACTGAAGAAAGCTTCTAAACCAAAGAATAGAGTCTGTTAATACAAAGGCTATATAAAAATACGGCATTATATGATGATACTGTAGATCTGAGAGCTTTCGAAATGCGGTGTATGTTGTTTGGATTTTTTTTAAAAAAAGGTTACTACAATTGGCAGTAGCAAATTCAGCAAAATCACTGCATCCACCTCCTCAAGAGCTTTTTGAGAAAACCATTCGGCCTGCTCCAGGACTGAAACACTGACGCTGCAGATGACCATACATCCCCTGAGAGTCCTCAACACTACTTGGTCCTCTTCACCCAGCTAAGAACACTCATCCCGAATGATCGAGCCCTTTGCACAGACAGACTTGTCACAAAAGACTGTATGTTCCTGACCAACAGCACAAAATTACACTGCAGTGTAAGGATATGGCTTTCTCTAAAAATTATAAAGTATTAAAGTGAAAAAAAAAAAATTCCACAAGACACTTAAAAATTATCCTTGAGTTCAACACTATATTTATGCAATCAAATAGACTAGGTAATCAGTCATACTGTAGTAGAACAAGAAAAAGACTTTTTATTCACTTGAAAAAACAGCAGACTGGAAGATCTCTTCATTGCATTACACAAACTTCCCTGAGATTTTTACATAAATTATGTTTAGTCTACTATATATTGGAAACCAGTTAGCTACTGAGTGTCATACACTGCAAATTTTACATAATTCCTGCATATGTTATCCCAGCTAAAATGCTGTTTCAATGCTTTAAAGCTTTATCTTCTTTTGTTACAAAAAATACGCACACACAACAGACTACAAATGTGAAGACATCTTTTGCACAAAATTTTAAATCTTCAAAGCAATGTATAGAAACAGAAAAAACACATGTTAAATTGAACAAAGCACTTTAAAGTTCTTTGCAGCTTAAAAACTGATTATCAAATTAGTTTAAAAAATTAACTATGCAAGTGCTTGGTGGCAAGAAATCCAAAAGAAATATTATTAAATGCAGTGAGCAGAAAGAGGGCTGATGCTGCCCTCCCTGTTTAGCAATCTCCCGTATTATAAAAAAATCATAATTTTGCATGAGTGATTGTGGGAGAGAAACATCATAGTGGTAAAAAACACTGCTATACTGGCACTATGTTACACCAAGTAAGGATTTTTTTATTTTTTAAAGTTGAGGTACTTAAAAGTTCTGATAAGATGAATGTAATTAACCACAAATCTTAAGGAGGCGCATCACGACAGTAACTCCTCTGTCTCACTGAGTCACCGTCACAAATTTTAAAAATGAACACTTCATTTTTAAATACAAAAATGGATGTCAGGTCAGTTTGCTAAGCTGTATATCCCCATAACTGAACTTCTCTCAGCAAAAGTCCAAGAAGAACAAGCATTGTACTTTGCAAACAATAATGCTTAAGTAGAAAAAAAAAATATTATTTGAACTAAAAACAAACAAAACCTGCAACTTGACTGCTTTGCGATACAAGATTATCCCCAAGTTTTATGCCTGAAGGCAAAACCGAAGAGTTGTCCATAAATTTTTGTTAGACTTATTTCAAAAGTCAAATTATAGAGCGTAAGTATAATCTGTTCAGGTAGCTCTGATCTCTTTCCAGTTCTCAGTAACTGGGATCATGTCCTTGCCCCCTGCTGAGTGTGGAGCAATTGCAATTGTAATTCCTCCTTCCAAACAGTCTTTTGTTGGGTATCATCACAGAAAGAAGTAGGAGGTTACTAGAGCCACTTCATTACAAAATAGACTAGATGTCATTGTGACTGGCCGTATCAAATACTGGGCCATAAGCATTCCTTTTTCTGTCTTGGAAGGAAGGTATAAGGTGATCATCTTAACAGCAACGCGCGGAACTGTGAAATGGAGGGCATTTTCTAGATTTTTTAATTCTGCTTTAAAAAGTTACCAATTTATAGATACACTTATGACTGCATGAACATTACAAAGATGGAAATAATAAAAGAGCAGTATTTAAAAGCAGTATGCTTAGCTTTTTCATATTCAGAACAAACTGAAGACACTGCCTTGTATAAAATGGCTTCGTTTCTACTTGTTATCACTGCATCTTCAATTATATAAAGGGAATCTAATACTTACTCAGAGGAAAAGAAGAGTAACAAAAACTGGATAACATGTTTGCTTTTTCATTTTAAATTAAAATTTTCACACCGATGAGTAGATTTTCTGGCTCTCCAAATTAAGAACAATTTGCTCCCTTTCCCTCAAAATACTTACAGTACATCACACAGCCTACTATATCTCTTTGCATATATTGCTGGCTGAGAACTGATTCAGACAGGCACATTAAGTTTCTGGGTTACATAACCACTTCTGTTTCGTTATACAGAGAAGCCATTTCTGCATCAACAATGAAACAAATACAAAACTGTATTAACAAACGCAAGCCCTTGTGCAATACAGAAAACAGGGTGCCAAGTCACTGTGTACTCAGTGTGAAAAGCCTAGAGCTCTTTTCTGTGCATCTCCGTTTAAACAAGGAAATACACCGTCTTTTCATCTCTTAATCTCAACGCATTTTAAGTCACCTCTTTTTTGCATTGCCAAGTAAGGCAAATAATGGTGTTGTAGACTGACCATATATTAGATTATTTTACTTAGAAAAATAATTTCTCTCCCTATTGAAAATTTCAGCATGTTCTCATAGTAACAAATATATCCTGATAAAGAAAACCAGCAGGATTCCTCAGTATGCAGATTGAGATAGGATATTTGCCACACAGATTTTACTTCCAGCAAAGGTAAGATGCGCATGTGTACATATGTCAACTATACACAGCAGACCAAGTACATTTGGTTCTGCATTCCAACACATCCCGTGAAGGAGGGACGGTTTTCTCATCCGCCCATGTTATCCCTTATATGATCCACTCGCTGAGCAAGATCCCTAAAGGTGGGGCGCTGGGTAACATTATTGTTCCAGCATTCTTTCATGATAGCATAAATCTGGAGGAGAAAGAAAGAAAATCAGTATTAGGTAAACAGATGCTACAAATAGTTAATAGCTACTTTGAACTGGTCCAAAGAACATCCAACTTAACTTTAGGTTTCCAAGCAACAGTGGCGCAAGAGTGTGCCTGAAGTCCCGCTATACCAATCAGTTTATCTGCTTGATCCCAATGACAGCAAGAAGTGAGGACGGCTAGCTATGCTAAAGCTCTTATTATGAAAGGAGATTATTTTTTCTTAAGTTAGTATGGAAATTCACTCAGCTAGTTTTTGAAACTTCTAAGAGACATGTTATTTTGTGTTTTTTCTTCTTCCTTGCTCTTATTTTTTGAAAAGCTCAAAAATGTTTAAAATGACAAATGCTTTACAAGTCTGACCAAAAATCAGGCTTACAAAGACAGCAATTCTAAATTAAGCTTTACTTGCAATGTTAACATACACTTCTCCACATTCGTATACCGAACTCTTGAATATTCTTCATCTATACTCAGAAACAAGCCAGAAAAGTTACTCTGCAAACTGACCCCACTTCTAGAAGTAGATTGAAATTATTTTTGGAGGAGATTTCGATTACAAGAGGCATTTGGCAACAGTTTGCTCTACCAAACATGTACCTGATATCTGGTCACAAAAAAAACTTGCCAAGCTCTTCACCTGTACTCTTTTCACTAATTTAACCCAGAGCATTATTACCAACTTCTCGTACTTCCGACAATTTTTTTACACGTTGCTTAAGAACAATCTGCACGGCTCCCAGGAAAAAATGTATCATCAGTTCCTTATTTTTCAGCAAACCTGAAACTCCTGCATTGACCAAGCTGCTTTAGACCCAAGTCTCAAGCAGCTTGTAAACTACAGACATCTAGAAGATTTAATATCTGTGATAACTGGCCTTTTAGGATCAAATGGGAAAGGCACAGTTTCTGACGAGAGACATTTCCATCTTGCTTTGATATCTGAAGAAATGTCAGACATTGAAGCCTTTGCATTAGTTTGGATACAGTTTCAGTAAAACAGATTATGTATTATCTTATACATATGACATTCAGGTTATCTACAAAAAAACAAACCTTGTAATTCAACAATTGTTGAACTCACACATACAATGCAAGAAAGGTTACTTCAAAGACTTCTCTTTCGATTCTCTGTAAGCTCCCACTTCCCCCATGACTTCCCTGCCCCACCTGTACCATTCCTTCTCTTCTCTGCTAGACCACTTGACCCCGATCTCTACTCTGTCTCCAGTTTTGAATGGATTATTACTTGAATTATTGCCAAGCGTGCTTGACTTTAAAGGGTTGCAACAGTTGATCCGAGCTGGAAGTTATACACGTTAAAAAGCACACCTATTTTATTTATTTATTTATTTTATATTTAGAAAGACTACATTCTGGGCTCCTGAGGAAATGCAATCTAAAGAATCAGAAGAGAAATGTGATTGTACTCATCACACAATTGGTAAAGTAACAGCACAGCCATTCCACTTGTATAAATACTTCAAGTAATCCAAGCAGAACAAAACGTAAGTTTTGCATTTGCCAGGTACTCACCCTGACTGAGCACCTTCCAGACTACAGTAACATATTAAGATAATACTTCACCTCATCAGGGCATCCATCTGGTCTCGGCAGTCGTCCATTATTCTTCAAAAGCTCTATCAAATGAAATACAATCATCTGCCCTTGTTTATCATTGCCAATCATGCGCATGAATTCCTGAAACAGAAAGCCAACTGTCATAAGAATTTTCCCTTGGTAAGGATATTGCAGCATCTTTTTTTCCTTTAAAAAATGTTTATGAGAATAATAAATAATAATAAGAATAAATATAATAGTATCTCACAATGATAAAAATACAAATTACGAGTCCAGAGAATATATCAATAATCACAGTATTTTTCCTCCATCCAATATAAATTTGGCTTTAAAGGAGTCTGCCAACAGTTTGCAAAAAGCCACTCTCTCTTTCTTGAACTTCAATAACTTCCTAACTTGGGTTCTGTAAGAACCAAATAACTTTTAGTTTACCTTATTTATATCAACTTAATGTTAACGTATTTATTTGGCTGAACCTTAGATTTGGAATGGCATTTTTAAAAATACCTGTCATGTTGCAATGAAACAGTTGCATCTGGAATTACTCTCCGCAAATGACAAGAAAAAACAATCTATAATAACAGATTTAAAAATCTTTTTTCAACAGTTAGGAGTTACACGATGGATAAGATTATCAGACTATCAGTTAATTTTCAGGTCTCCCTTCCTTCTTATGGCTTGATACTAATACTTTCTAGCATGTTGATTCTTCTGATTGGATGCTTCCTCATAAACACTAAGATATCTCCAGAAAAGGGTCAGTAAATATTAATCTATTTAGGTATAGGCACAACCTATATATTTTCAAAAATTTAAATAAGTAAGTAAGAAAACTCTGATAACCATTAACTATGTACTTACAGCTGGTGGGCTTTTGCTCTTGTCAATATAAGTGAAGAGTTCATACAAGACCACACCAAAACTCCACACATCTGAGGCCACAGAAAATTTGCTTTCCGTCAGAGATTCTGGAGCATACCTGCAACACACGGCAAAAGCAATATTGTTCTGTGTAACATGTGTCTTTTTGACTTTGAAGATACTACTTTAAAGACTGATTTTTTTTTTTTCATGAATAAGCGTTCTCTGTTCATAGGCATCAGCACATTCTCATTTCCTTCCAGTACCTTCACTAGTAACTATTCTGTTAATAATAGTTAATTGGCATTGAAAACACAAACTACTGCAAACAAATACAGTGAGTGCTAACTGTATCCAAGTTTGGTTTTTTCCAACAAAGTTGTAGATACTTTTCTTATCTGTAGTTCGAGTAAGCAAGATTTTGATGCGATAATGCCAGGAAAGAAAGATGATTACAGCCAGTAAGCGTCCTTCTGTCACCTTCAGTAAGTCCAGAAGTACCTGGTACACAGTTCAAGGCTTCAATTTTACAGCTTAAATTTTACATCTACTAAACTGCCATTTCGTATTATTTATTCTTTAAATACGACATTTTTACAGTGCCTAAGGCAGACTAAAATATAGACTAAAATCACACGCATAGAATGGCATTTTCCTTTGCTATCAGGACATAAAATGGTGTCTATCACAGTTATATGCCAGTGTATTTTTTAAGGTGTTTCTACGTCTTTATAGAACAGAAGTGAAGTATATATTTTGTATTCTGAATACAGTCTACCAATTTTCATTTCATAATCCTTCAATCTCTCACAGTCTACACAGAGTATTCTTTTCCTTTCCAAACTAAATGCAGCTCATTGGGAGCATTACTGCATTTTGGAGTAATTAGGACCTTGTCTTTATTTGGGCACTGAGCTTCCAGAGATCTACCCAAATATTCAACCCAACACTTTATCCTTGCTAATTACAGTCTGTGGCATTTAACTCCACTTGGTCAACAGATGGTCTATCCAACAGATCTCAGGTAGAAGATATGAATGACCAGTGTTTAGGGAACCTTTGAAAGGTCTAAAATTTTGAAAGCGTCCTGGGTAATGGTCCCCTTCAGATTTCTTCTATCTTTGAATATCTTCTCTATTGCATTCTATTTCTTTTAAATATTTTGGTAATATTTAGAGGGATTAAAAAAATAAATGTTTACAAGTCTTACAGTTACATTCTGTTCTGTAAAGTCAAACATCATGCATGTGACTTACAATTCTGGGTAACTGATTTGGAGTTTGCACTTAAAAATTCCACAATGTGCAAAACAATTGGCTGAACTGCAAAAACTGAAAACATGCCATGATTTCACATTCCAAAGGAAGACTTACCAAAATATAGGGCTTTCACCAGGTTCTTTTACTTTGTAGTATTCCTTGTCTTGTGGCAAGACTTTTGTCAATCCAAAATCTCCAATTTTTACTCTGTTCTCATTCTCCACTAAGATATTTCTGGTTGCTAAATCCCGGTGAACATATCTTTTTGTACCCAGATACTCCATGCCCTAGGAGAAAAGTTCACAAACACAATAGGAAAATACCATTAAGTAGCTGCACTTCCCCTGAAGAGATGAGTTAATCTCAAAGTTAAAACCAAACACGGATTGTTACCAAAACCGATGTGCTTGAACATTTGTAATTCTCTTGAGGAGTTACATTTTTCCAAGTGCAGGGACTTCCCTTAACTGAAGGGAGATAGACTGAGCACCCCTCGGGGCCAGGCGTTCTTTGATAATGTAGCTGGATAGCTGTTACAGCTCCTTTCTGTGGCCAGATGCAGTTTGCCAGTGATAGGCAGAAAGAAAACAAAATTTGGGCTAAACCACACAATCCACAGCAGATGAGAAGACTCTCCTACTTACCCATTTCATTTAATCTTTTTTATTCACTTCGTACATCTGCTTTCCTGATTGCTTTATGAAACTTTATATTATGATTTCTTTAATTTGACAACTATTCTCTGACTGTATTCCTACCTGTCTGTCTTGTTTCTTTTCTGTAGGGACCATTATTCACCAACACAGTTCTGCTTATTGTTAGATTTCTATCGGTTGCTGTAACAAAACGCTGGTCCAACATTTTGAATATCAATGTTATGCTATTACTGCCAAAAGATTTTCTTCTTTTTTAAGTGAGAAACCTCAGAAGTAGCTTGTCTCCAAAATCTAACCTTCCTCTCAGACTCTTGTTACCTCGTAGCACCGCAAGGTGGCACTGCTATTTACTTGCATCCCACTCCAAAACTGTTGAAAAATTCCCTGTTCTTCATTACCCACTTACCCACTGTTATTCCAAAAAATACCAAACGTAGCTTTTTCAAAGTGAGACTCCTGGGTTCTGATACAACCAGTCTATATGAACGCTGTAACTTTTTACTACTACTACATACTGTAAGGAAGAGAGTCCTAAAGTTTTTCTGATTATAGTAATTTTTCTATTAAACAGGTATTTTCCAGGCTAAGAGAGATACCGAATTGAAATAATGCAATTTGTAGTGGAAATCATAATCCTGTGGCACTAGTCTAACAATGGAGTTGAGTTTAATTATGTAATTTCAAATGTTTCTATCATTAAAGTTAGGATCTCCAACAAGGACACCTGAAGCACTGTATGTATTAAGACATAGAAAAATAAATCTAATCTTAGCCTCTTCTTCTATCATCCACCATTAATAAAATGCAGATCCAAAAAAGGAAAAAAGAACATCCCCAAAATCAGATGCACAGAGAAGTTAAACTCCTTACTTGCCATTCTATTGTCAGGATTCTTTAAAGTTGAATGTAGAGTTCTATTGCTTGCCACCAGACAAGCTGTACTAATGGCACAAGCTGCACCAGACGACAGCTGCGCTAATTTGCATCTACAGAAACATCAAAAAAGGCCATCTCTGAAAATGCTGCTTTTCACAGATATGCACAAAAAAATATCCTTCAAGTCAGGAACCCTCTCCCAGTATACTAGCGAGGAGGCAAAACACAGCAAGTAAGCAAACACGCTCATCTTAACCCTCAGCTACGGGCATGCCTTCATTTCACTCTCCTACATTTGAGAGAAGAGCAGCAAGGCAGAGGGAAAAAGATTTTTTTATTAAAAAACCCAAAATAACAGAGTGACAGAAATACACAGCACAGAGAACAGATGTGACATGCTGAAAGAGCAAATGTTGCAAGAGAAGCAAAAACAACTAAAGAGGGAAATGTGATCAGCTAAAGAAGGAAAAGCATTCGGATCCCATTTTCCTAATACTAAGTACTATGTTTTTAACTAAGTTGTTTTAAAGTAATGCTGCAGATTAGAGTGAAATCTTCAAGTGATCAATATAACCTCTGCTTTGCAGGTTGCACAGCAACAACAGTGCAAGACATATACACCGTTAATTTTTCTTTACTTCCCTTAGAAGTGAAGATACTTCAAGAGCAAGTCCTGTATGTGGTCCTTCCACATTCTGATACTGCACGTACCCATGTTTTGTCACATGAAAGCAGGACATTCTCCCACTTCAGCATCTGCAGAAGGCATATTCTAGCTCCCTTCTTCCTGGTGGGTGCTTAGGTAGTTAGGAAGCAGCCATTTCATCTACTATGACTTTTCGTCACCATCCTGAAGACCTGTAATATCTCAGTGCTTCTTTTATATATGTTTATGTACACAGACACACACATTAAGAACCTTTTCTTTGTACCTTCTGAATACAATTCCTTTCCCAAAGTTTCCTGCCATACTTGCACTACCTGCAAAGGTGAAAATCCACCTTCCAATTCTCCATCAGATACCTCTGTCTCAGAGACCAGGGTCCTGAGATAGGTTGCCACTATTGTTCCTTGAGGCTTTGGATAAAGCTTTGGATAAGGCCAGAAGACTTAGCCTGTGCAAACTTCACAGCTTCTTATGAAAGTGAACAGGGCAGGCATGTTATGACCCTCAAGCAGCAGGCTGAGATGGCCACAGAATAAAGCAGGTAAGTGGCTGCAATCTTTGTGTATTCAAAATCCCTGTTGCTTCTTTGATCTGTGAAAGATTCACTGTCACCATCCTCCTAGGTGACGCCGAGTGTTAGACTCTTCCAGCTCTTTGCCTGAAGGATGATTGTCTTCAGTGACTTACCAGCACTGATACAGAGTTATTTTGTTGCAGAAATAATACTGAGATAATTTCTTATGCCTGTTACAGGAGAATGACTTCTTGTTTTGGAGACACAGATCAGAGGGCTTTTTAACCCCCTTTGTGTGGGTGGTCACACGTTCGACCCTTCCTCTCTGTGAAAAGAACTGACACTTGCTACAGACTTGTGAACATTTTCTGTTTTCCAACCTCATTGCACATTGCTTGCCCATCAAGGAGGTTTTGCTGGAGGCTACGCACATAACCTTGTTTCAGTGAAGTACATGATGCACACAGCATCCTGTACCTGTCCCAGGTTCAGTAGCTACAAGTTTTACTGAGTCAGTCCAGTTTCAAGCAGGGAACTGCCAAGCTCTGCTCACCATGTGAAAGTTTGAATGCCTGGAGAAATCTTAGCTCTTGCAGAGATTCTCCTGCCCGATTCTTGTCAGGCCTTTTCTGAAGATATCACAGAAGGAAAGTCTTCTCCTCGGTATGTGGCAGGGCACAACTACCAGACATAATATATGCGGGCTGCACACCCTGAAGAATACTCATTAATTTTAAGTAACCTACTGTTTCCACATCTTTGAAGTGGGTATTGGGGAAAGGAATTTAAAAATACTTCTAGTACATGCCTTGAGGGTGTAAGGGGTGTCTGTTTTTTTTCCTTTTTCTTTTTCTGTTCTCCCCTAGCCCTCTTTTCCCCCCACTTTCTTTTTCCCTTCCCCAAACTACTGAACATGCAATGAAATCTAAAACATGCAATAAAACCAGGGTAGGCACAAGGCCCTCTTTCTGAGGAAATGAGATATCACAATAAAGATTAGACGTTTGCCCGTTTTCAAAATTTTATGGAAGATGTTAAGTACCATTCATTGAAACTAGCAAATAATTTATTACAGCTTTGGGCACTTCTGTGGCTTCTAGTTCTTCATATAGAAATTGGCTATCTTTGCTCTTTCTGCTAAATAAGCTAATATCATTCACATTTTAAAGTAAATTTCTTAAACATATACATGATGTTATAGTGCTTTTATAGCTGAATGTCCAAGTTCTGAAAAATCTGTTATAGTATGTCATGAACAGTTTGCCTGGGTGAGTATGTTTTACTTCAGCTCTCAGAGAGAAAAGAGGTTTTAATTCTTCTGAAAGAAATATAAGCTAAGCAAATTATAAAATAAACAACAATAAATGCAGGATATTCTGCCTCAATCAGCAGACCAGCCAGTTTCAGCATTCTCTATTAAGATACTCAGAAGTTTGTCCAGTTCTTGAGTACACGAAAATGTATTGCTACTTCTTTTAGGGTTATGTGGTGCTACCAGCCTAACAGTATTATAAAAAATACTCCAAAACAACCATTGATGGTTGTTTTGAGACAAGTGAGACCAAGGAGACAAAAAATTGTTGAAAAATATCAATCACCCTAAATTTCCTACCTTGCATATCTGAGAAGCATACAGCAAAAGCTTCTTGTGGTCCAGCCTCTCCTTGTGTTTCTGCAGATAATCTCGTAAACTTCCGTATGGTAAATACTCCATAATTAATCTTAGATTCCTACGACCTTTTACAACAACAAAAAATACACTTAATTTTTTGTCATTTTCCAATTACAACTTTTGAAATATAAATATTTACAAATGTTTATGAATAAAAGTAACAGAAAATAGGCTTAATAGCAAAAAGCTAATATATTATATGTACATCACTGCATTTTTTCATAGAATAGTTAACTGCATTTGTTCAGGGAATGCCATTTATTCAAACAAAACAATAATGTGGATATGCTTAACATACAGAGCATCACTAATCAGGATCATCTCATCAATACTTTAGCTACTATTCCTACAGCAAAGCAAAAGTTCCACGTGTATATCTGTGTTTATGTAATTCCCTCTCATCGCTGAAATGAAACTCAGAACGGCAACTAACATAACTGGTCAGCAATTTTACCACCTTTAAAATCTTAGTCTGATTTTGAACCCAATAGTCTTCTTTTTACAGCAAGATCCTGGGGAGAACCCATACTTTCATTCATCAACTTTAATAGCATCAACAGTTCACTTAAATACATTTTTTTCTGAAACTTTTTACTGTCTAGTCTTTTACTGTATAGGCTGTACAAGAATTGGTAATATCCACTCCGAGACATTACAGCGAGCAAAAAACAACAACAATTACAAAATGGTTGCATTTTCCTACTTAACTCCAAATGCTTTTCTAAGAAGACTTTTATGCTTTAAGATAAAGAAACTGAATAAAATGTCCACCTTGTACTGAGTAGTATACAACAGACACTATTTCCTTTGCTTTGTACTCTCTTAAGCTCTCGTAAAGCTAGAACAAGTCAATGAGCTTCATAAACACTTACCTCTCTGAATTTCTCAGTATGCATAAGTGGAAATACACCTGAAGTTGTATTCAATATAGCACATACCTGCGCTGTAGCATACTCCTTTGTATTTAACAATGTTATCATGCTGCAGAGACTTAAGTATTTCAATTTCTCTTTCGAAGTCTCTAAGGTGCTCTTCTGTGCTGTGCTGCAGCTTTTTCACAGCCACCACTTCCCCAGTATTATCCTGCAGGGGGTCATACCGGCACATCTCAACACTGCCAAAATTTCCCTAGATCACAAATGGAAACACTTGAATTGAAAACAAGTCCACATCATTGACTCTTTCTTAGTGCTTGTTCATATTGCTTCAGTGCTCACTGTATCAGCATTAAGGTGACCACAATTAATTAAGTGAAATGCCACAAAACCTCCCTGAGAGAAAAACAGTGCAGGATCACTTCCTTCTATAAAGAAGCAAATGGCATGGGAGTGAAGGAGGGCAAGGAGAGGGCGTGATGTCCATCCATTTTCTCCCCTCTTCTTCACAAATTTCCCCTTGCACTCCCGAACTGCCAGTGGGATACTCCTTTTCCTGCACTTGCAAAACCCCCTACATTTAGGTTCCTCTTGGTTCTTAGTTCTCCCCTGCTTCTTGGAGGTTCTTCCTCCATTTGTTTCAATGTTTTGTCATGTCTTTCTCTGTATTTTATCTTCCTTTATGCAGTCATCATCTACCACTCTGTTCCTCTCCCTGTGCTATGCTACCATTTTTAGTCAACAAACAACCATCTGCAAACAGAAGCAGTTTTGCTGCTTCACTTCCAGGCTTGCTTTCATTAATATTTGGAATTAAATAAATATATAGCTATCATGTCAAAAAAACCCATAAAACAGCAAGAAACCATTCTGGAAAAATGGTACTTGGGTGAAGATCTGCCAGCTGCACTTGGTCATCTGTCTAGGCATGCTTTCATACAACCAGGCTGCAATGACTTGCAAAATGAGTAACCAAATGCTAATTTCTAAAGCCTAAAAAGTTCAAGGCCTACATATATCTCAAAGACTTTGCTGAATTCAAGGACTGCACATTCAGACTTCTCAGAATATGCATGCACCAAAAAACCCAGCTGCACTAGTTCTATGCAAGACTGCTCTGAAGCATTTTTAAATGAATACTAAGTATTAAAAAAAAAAAAAAAAAAGATTGTGTCAGACACAGCTCTGCATTACTGAAAAGGATTTTAGCCTTTTGGTGTGACTGGATTCACTGTAGAGGTCAGCTACCTTTATGATATTGTGAACTCGAAAAAGATCCCCAAGGAAGTGCATATTGTGGTCAGATATGACTGAAATTATTAATTTCTGCAACAGAAGTTTCAATGTAAATATTGTATGTGGGGTCATCAGAAACCAACTGAGGAAGATAGTTCTTTGCTAAGCAATTAGAGAATTTCAAAACATCCTACCTTGCCAAGCTGCTGCAAAAACTTCAGATGTCTTTCTTCAAATTGTGTTGGGTCCCTATCTTCAAAAGCACCAGAAAATCCAAGTGCTCCAATTCTCATATTTGGCAACATATCACTTTCTGTCAATAGCTCATAATCTGAGGAGCACGAGGACAAAGGGAAGGGAGAAAGGGAACAGGAGGCACAGAGAAGCAAATAAGAGAATGAAAACACTTATTACAATCATGGCATGTTCCACCTTTGCTTCGCATACCCCAAGCTAAGTAGAATATTAACAACTACCTTAATTTCTATATAGTGATTTCCATTAAAAGACAAAGATGTATTACAAAAAAGCCAAATGACCTGACATGACTCATTGTGAGTCTTGCTTTAATTTCCTTATTTTCCTTTTTGCATGCCTATTGTACTTCAAGTTCAGCAACTATTGTGCAACAGCCCCACTACTGCAGAGGGGAGAAATGTAAACTTCACAAGGGCTTGCGATAACGTGCACCTGCCACTTGGAAAAAAGAAAAATACCTATGTATTTTATTCGGAGGAAAAAGAAAGACAGTCACAAACGTAACATACTTGGTTAAGAGACTAGAATGTTTGTGACAGATATTAACCAAACCAGAAAACTGCTTTGAACAATAATCCTAACTCTTAACGTGTTCTCTTTTAGAGCAAACTGAAAAAGCAGTAACATAGTGTCCTTACAAACTTAGATTGTGGGGCTGCTTTGGAGATGGTTCTGAGTCAACATACCAAAAAGGAAGGCACCATACGAAAATGAACCAATAGGAACCAGGGCTCTTTTTGTCTAATGCATTCTTGTTGCATCACAGACTCACCTGGAGTGAACAAACTATTCAAGTCACGTATAATTGCTCTAAACGAAGGCCTGAAATCTGGCTCATAATCCATGCAGCTGTTTATAAGGTTTGCTAGTTCTGTCCAGTTGGGGGCAGGAAGCTGATGTCTATCTTCATAAAACTGTAGTTTCTGGAATTAAATAGATAAAAACCACTTTAATATACAACCACAAAGAGGTGCAGAAGCCTTAACATTCTCACCCAACCAGCCAAGAAATAGTGCTCTCAAGCTAGATCCATTATCTCATGGAACATAACATGTGACCATTTTATATCAAAAGCCAAGGCCAACAATGTAGCAACACTGCAATAATTTAATCTGTTCTGAAATTCCAGTCAGCTACTGATGGAAGATAAGAAAATAGAGAATACTAATGGGAAAGATGGTGTCTCCTTTGTTGTTAATATATGAAAACCTCAATTGGATCGGTCCAGCAGAAAATTCTATCCACCTGCGAGCTGGCTGAGCTTCTCCAGTTGTAAAAAGCTTCATGAGTGTTATGAAAGAATGTGTATCAGTACAGAAGAGGAGGGCCACTTCTGAAATACCCAAGTATCTATAAGCTAGGTCTAGGTAGACCTTGGAGATTATTATAAGAGCTGATCATAACATCCTAGAAATCAGATCAGGCTTTGTAAGAAGGTAACAGTCCATTTATAAAAATACCACTTCAAATCTTTTTGTAGCCTGGTAAAGGAAATAATCTTTTTACTTTCAACTAAGGAAGCAAATACATAAGAAATATTTTTATGGAATGTGTTTCCCCTCCAACCCCTGCCCCTAGCTGAGACAAAGCTACCATTTCTGGTTTAGCTTAAATAGCAGAATTGCCTGCAACCCACAAAGTCCTATGGTATTTAAGGTGTTCAATTACTACAAAAACGCCAATTAAAATCCATGCACATTGTTAGGAATACTCCTTGTTTAAAGTGATACACTGTTGCAACAAAGCAACAGAAACATGAACAAGATAACACAGGCAACGGTGTACCTTGTCCCTATAAAAAAATCAAAACAAACAACAAAATCAAACCTCAAATCATTACTTCTGATCCTTATCTACGAGTAAAAGTGTCCTTTTCCTACAGTGGTCATGGGCCACACCACTTTACACGCTTATATATTTACAAGAGCAGATATTTTAAATTAGAAGCGTCCAAAGAACTTTTATGACTGCAGATCCAGTAATACTTACTCTTGAAGAATCCAGTGCACTCAGAGGTTTGTCTCCTCCACTGCAGATTTCCCACAAAGTAGTACCAAAACTCCATTTGTCTGTGGCCAGGCTTAATTGTTTGGGATTCTCAATACATTCAGGTGGAACCCACGGTATCCTCTCAAGAAGAACTGTGCAATCACGCAAAGGAAATATCATGTCAAGATGAATACTAAAACCAGAAAATTCTATAACGTACTTGATTTAGTAAAAATTACTTCAGTTTCCATAGCTATTTCACTCTTCAATATGCTTTTAATACCTTTCCAAGTTTTTGTTCCTGCCTAAAAAAAAAGCTACAGAATATGTACAAAAATACTATTTATGAATCAAAGTGGAGGATCATTAGCTTTATCGTAAAATGAACCTAATGTTAGAAAATTTCCTTAACATCATTTACACATTGTATTTTTGCTCTGACTTCTGTATTCCCCCCAATGTTACCAAGATTTACTAGCTACCACAGGGAAACTACATGGTAGACTAAACAGTGCTTTGCTTATGGTTGGCACATTACGGCACAGCAAAAGGTGCCAAAACAAGGAATTTCATAATATTCAATTTCTAGACTTGATACTAACTGTAGTAAAAAGTTAAAACATGGTGTTGCACTGATCTACATTTAGAGCTCCTTAAAATGAGAACTCTGTTCAGATTAATGTTGGCTTCTCATTTAAAAAGAGAGAGTTTTAAACAGTTTTTTGGAAAATAATGACACCATTTTGTAAATAATGACACCATATTTGGAAAATAATGACACTGTAATGATTAAAAAGACTATATAAAGAATAGTAAGGTTACTTCAGTTTCATTAGCGTAACAACCTTGCACACACTTTTAATTTCTTTTCATTTAATTAATTTTGCTGTTTATAAAGCATTAGAACAGTCTCAATGGCAGATGACAGCCCAGTATTTTTAGCATCCTCAAGTGGTGATCTTTCAAGTATTCACCAAGAAATCCACTGAAGATGATTTTCAACTGCTGGGCAGCATTTTCAGAAGTGCTTTTACTTTCAACTCTGAAAGCTTCTTCAAGCTATAAAATACATCAATTTAACAACAGACTTACTCATGATACATTATAGCATCCTAATACCACCAGTGGGAAAAAAAAAGGTTGAAAATGAGAACAGCAGGAAAAAACCCTCACACAATAAGAGAACTGTGGCTTTATTTCCTGTAACTATTTGCTGATAAAGAAGATACACTTGAAACTGCTGACTAGGACTGCAGAGATTATTTTGAAGTGACAGATGGATGCAGGAACTTACTATAACAGAAAAATGGCCAGAAAAAAACCAAACCTAAACTTACTTTTTAAGTGAGAAGCATTAAACAAGAAAGCTGACACAAAGACTTACTGTCTCTTGGCAAAACTGTAATACTGATTCCAGGATCACTTAGTTTTATAAATGGAAGGTTTCCAGACTTCCTATCTTCCTCTCTGATAAGCAAGATGTTCTTTGCACAGACATTCCCGTGAACAAGGCCTTTATCCTCCTATGAACAGAAATGCATCTTTTACATACTGACAAAAAATTAATCTTACAGTTGAAGAGGTATTTAAAAAGTATTAAAAAACCAACGTTCTACAGGATGAGGGAAACATCAGCAAAGAGAGTAACAATCATAGATTAACTTAATCCAATCTCAAATGTTCCATCAGTTCCACTCAGTTATAGCTTCTAGCCAATTTTCATCCATTTTAATTAAAACTATTTGATGTACATCAACTCTGAAGAATACTGATCCATCAGTATGATCCATTTAAAATGAATACAAGAACATTTAAATTCTGTTAAAGGGAAGATTAATCTAATCACATATCCTGTCTCAAATAACGGCCTTTATGTTGAATTAAACAGACTGTAATGTCTGTAATGGCACAACAAGAATGTGCCATTCTGCGGCACATTCTGCCAAACTGTGTACTAGCAGTTTGAACTGTACAATATTTTCACTTCCCAGTGGTTAACTACTAACACTACCAGGAAATAGCTTATGTTGCGTCATGAGCTGAGGTGGGAAAACCAGGAAGGACTGATTCCTTGAGGAGGGGGGAGAGGGAGAAGAAAATTTAAGAATTTTTAGTGGAAACATATTTTTATTTCACATTAAAACATAAAGCATAAAAAAAGAAAGAGAAATTAAATTACATTTTGTGCAAGATAGCCAAGGACACACCTTTGTATCCACTAACTACCTGATAAATGCCTAGCCCATTTTCAAATACCCTCTAGAGTTTCAAGTAGTAGGGTAGTATTTCAGCCATTCTACATGTATTAGCCTGAAACACCTGAATTCAGCCATTAACAAAACTTACAAATAAACTACTTACCAGAAAATGCATGGCTAATGCCAACTGTTTGGCTACTTCAAGCTTCCACAAGATATTGATGACATTTTTGTTCTTTTTCAAATATGTGTCCAAGGATCCAAATTTTACATATTCTTGCACAAGGATGTCTGATTTAAAACAGTAAACAAAGTAACAATTAAAACCAACAACAAATAATCTCTCCTGAAATTCCACTCTTTACTTCAGTACTACTCATCTCTTTCTTTGATACCTTTCTGGTGAACTAACTATAAATTTGAAACTATATGACATCTATCATATTGCCACAAATATTCTATGTTTCTTATACTTCTTCAGGGTGTGGAAGTTTGCCAAATTTCTTCTCAAATGCAAAATTACTAGATTTAATAGTTTTTTAGACAATATGTTCCCACCTGAACAAATCCAGTAAACACCCTTCCACCCTCACTTGAAAGACACCATAAGTAACATAACTTCTAATACAGCATAGCAGTGTACAGCATTATCCATGTAGTGAGTTGAATAACATTAAAGTCATTCACTTCATAGTTATTTAAAATCTATATTCATAGTGGAAAAAAAATGATCCTTTGCTGACAAAAGATACTCTTCTTGAAAACAGACTAGTATTTGCTCAAAAAAACCCACTGCTGTATATATACACAACAGATGCCTCCATAGAGTTATCCAGTGAATAACCCAAGAAACAAGATCCATTTCACAGTACTGTGCAGTCTTCATCATTTTTCAATACAACAATTTCAAACTGCATGACTGAACTCTTGCCCTCAGCTGCAAGATGCTCACATTATAGTGCTTCTCTTTTAGACTCTGAAGACAGTGGAAACTACTGGTATTATATTTGGTTATAAAAAATAAACTGATTTTTATAACAAATTCATTTTATAGACAGCAACGCTGTTGATACAATGTAGGAGTGCAAATTTTTCTGGCATTTCAAAAGCTCATTTCAGAAGTTTAGCAAAACTTTTAAAAAGTGAGATTTTCAGACAGAACAGACATGACTGCAAGTCATTTACAAAGATTACTATTCACACTGACTATACTTACATAACTTTTCCATTTTCTTTGTTATCACCATACTAACTAGTTCCCAGACACCAAGACTAATACTACTGCAATGTGAGTATGTATTGGTTGTCCAGGTTGTTTTAGTTTGTTTTTATTTCCCCTGCTTTTACCCAGAATCATGGCAAACTCTAACTACAGCTGTATGAATTAGTACAAAAAAATAATTAATTTCTACTTACTTTCCTCTCCACATACGCAGACTCCATAATTTAACACCAAGTGTTTGTAAGAAAGCTGGCTCATCATACTTGCTGCCTCAAAGAAAGACTTTGAGGGAAGAGAGAGAAATTGAGAGAGAATAAATATCAGTCATAAAAAAACTCCAAAACATTAGAGAGAGAGATTGAGAAAGAGGGAATAAGTATCAGTGAAAACAACCCCCTAAAACACTACATGATTTCTAATAGATTTATTAAAACACATATACACTTTTGAAAACATTTCAACTTCCTTCTCATTGCAAATACCCTATGTAACGTATTTTATGTTGTTTGTGATTGGTTTAGGTTTGGTTGTGTTGTTTTTTTTAAATAACTGACAATCCACATTCCAAAGAGGTCAGCAATCTCTTTTTCTGCAGGCAAGTGTATCTCCACATTTTAAAAAGAATCTTTCCTTTCATGTCATTTAACTAGCTAAAGTAAACTGCAGACAAATTCATGACGCACTATTCAGTTTCCAATTTATTCTTTCATAATGCACTATTCAGTTTCCAATTTATTTCTTCATAGCACATTATTAAATTAAAAGACAAGAAGTATTATATCACTCATCCACTACTGTGAGACCTTACCTAACCTTGTCAGGAAGGTTTCATATGCTTTTATTTCTTTAGTAATTTTTTATTCTCTTCAGTGGCATCTCCAACTACACTTGCTTGTGTACTGATTATTCACCCAACAAAACAAGGTCAAAATTAGCACATTTTCCTTCAGGTGACTATATTTGTCTTTCTGTACCCTTAGTCCTTTTAACAGCTGATTTTCACCTAACTTTAGAATGTAAATATATTGCCCAGCTTATTAAAATTAAAATGTGAGTTATAGTTTCTTTATTGTTTTCAATTGTCCAAAGTGTATGCCTCATCCTTATGAATATTAACTACCCGAAATGTCTTTTCCTTTTTCGCTTACATTTTCATATATATTTGTTTTAAGTAGTTGAAAAGCTCAGTAAACAATGAACTAGTTCTCTTGGCTTGCTGTAAATACAGCTAGATTAATTAGTAATTTGATACAATTATATAATCAAAATACACAATAAACAGCCATATAAAGTTACATTAATATATTGAGCACTACCAAATCTTGTTAAAGCATTCAAAATTAAATTCTCACATTCACAATCTTGGGCTCTGTTACATTATGGGTGTATTAGTTTTTGCAGAAAGGCATTTCAGGTTTCCTCACAGCTTCACTCAAACAGTGGAAAGTGTAAGTGAATATAAATGATTCTACATATGGCAAGTGCTTCTAATATATAAATATTTCTGGTTTTTAATGACTTGATGTGAAATGTTGATTTTACTGAAGAGTCAATAGGACTCCAAAACATTGAATATAGTCTACAAATGGAAAGTAATTTTATGTAAATGTTAGTGCCTCATCTGTACATAATGAATTTACTGGTAAAGGCAATCCTGTGGTCATTCCACCTCTCCTGCAGTAGTTGTATCATACAAAGAAACTGTTCTCTGGTTCTCATGGCTAGCTCTGAATTCTCTGTCGGATGGTGGAGAGAAGGGAAATAGATTACGTAAGTGTACTTCCCGAAGACAGTCTCAAATCCATTCTCCCAGCATCTCAAGGCCAAGAATGAGCTTGGTTCAACATACAACCCTCTACCATATAACAAATAACTCATTTATTGTAATAAAAGTAATGCTCAACATAGCATGAACAAATGTTATATAGTAGTCAATAATCACACCTACCTCAGAGTAGTTTCTATGCACTTTATCCAACACCTTTAAAAGAACTTCAGTTTGATGGAGCTGGCCATAGTCTCCCACTTCTTTCCTTACACCTTTGAAAATCTTAGTAAACGTGCCCTGTCCAAGACTCTCCTCCTAAAAGAGAGAAAGGATACAGATGGGAAAAAAAATCAGAAATCTCTGCCTGTTTTGCAAAAATTCTCTAAAACGACCACTCTAAATAATACATATGCATACCTTCAAAGCTAGCACACCTCTAGAGTCAGACTGAGGGGACAAGGAAGCAACTATATCAGAAACAGCTTAAATTCTTTGTTCATTTTTTATTAACTCCTTAAGATCTCAGAAAATAATTTGCTGCAAGAACCAGACAGGAAGGAATTGCTGTTACTAAGATGTATTTAAACTTCCCTAGACGTAAAGAAAACTGCTATTGCAGTCAAAAGGACAACTCTTATTTAAAAAAAAAAAAAAACCACAAAACAATTACTTGTATTAATGACAAATTTTTAAAAAATTCTTTTCTCTCACAACTCTATAAAGATTAGAGCAAAACCTTCTAGCTCAGATATGGCTCTTTTAAACACATACCAAGCTTTTTAAAACTTAGTATGTATGAAATCAACCACCTGCATGGAAGAAGCAACTAACAGACTTACGAATATCAAGTCCTCATTCCGGATTTTGTGAAAGACCATCTGGTTGACATTATTGTGTCTCTGGAGCGTAGGTGATGAAGGTACATCAGAAACACTATTGCTTCTGAAGACAAGGAGATTTGATTTATCTGGGAGAAGAAAGAGGGTAGGGAAGAGAAAAACAAAGTAGATTTGTAAAACATAAAACTAAACAAATATTATTTCAGAAGGATTATTAATGAGAAGCTGTTAATCCAACAAAAAGAAGGTATCACATTGAGTTTATTGAAAAAGCCACACAATATTTCATTAAACAAATTTAAAGTATGACTTTTTCTAATCAACAAAAGCATTTAGGTTCACTCAGCTAATTTAAGTTTCTTAATTGCTCCTACTTTTGACAAACTCTCTGAAAATATTCCTGCCTCCTTTCACATTTTAACTTCTGCAGTATTTGTAATAACAATCAGAGATGAGAAAAGGGGATGTAAGTCACCTTCTTCTTTTACATTATGAAGTCATTCTGTTAAAGACATCCGTATCTTTCTAATGTCTCTTTAAAGCTTTTACATACTTTTGCTTTGGCAGCGCTTTAGCGACCCGCATTGCCTTACGTTTACCAGAGTAATTATTCTTTGAGTGATTCTGAAAAAAGGCTCTCCACAAAGTAGAGCAGTCTGTTCATAAAACTAAAGCTGATAGGTACATATTTGTGGGCATATGCATGCATGCAACTATATTTATTTAATAATTTATAATTCTTATGCATACACATTTTTGATTTTGATGGAAATAAGGATACAAAATTATTCTCCATAACGTGCATATATAATTAATTGTCAAATCTCTTCTAAGCTTTTCAATCCATTGGCTAATTTCAATCAAATTTAAGACAGGTAAAAGTTATATCAAATAGTCTGTTCTCTCAAGTTTTTGTTTAAATAGGGACTTGGATAGAGACAAAGACTACTATTAACTGTAAGTAGTACTCCTTACAATAAGCAAAAAGGGCAGACGTTATCAGAACTCATAAAGGAGAAAGATATTCTGAATAAAAAAAGCTAAGCAAAAACCTTTAATGTAAATTCAAGAAAAATCCACTCCTCAGGCAGGAGGTCTATTCAGTATGTATTTTTCAGTGTTAAAAAGTTGAAATCACACTGCAGCTTTGGCATAATTCAGCTAATATGCCAACAAACGATGAAAGAAATTCACTGGCATTATTGATTCCATTGCTTATGGAACTATTCTCAGTGGAAAGTGATCGATTTAGTAGCTCTTTCCTCCTCAAGACATGAAAACACTCGACTGAAGAAGAAACACCGCCGCACACAATCCACTGCAATTAAGAAACCAGTTTTGCTTCTAATCATGAAACTGGCTACCATGATTCTTTCTGTAAGACCATCTCATAACAAAGTAAAATTTGGCTGAAAACTATGACTATGAGGGTGAACAAATAGGTCAGTGAAATTTAAAAAAAACCCAAATGAACATAGAGATCTACCTACCTGAGTGTCATTTAATGTTATTTTAAAATCTTTAATCTAAAAGTTGCAAACCCTTCTGCTTAGAAATAATCTTTCTCTTACCTTTTGGTTTTGGAGGACAGCATTTGATGAACTGGAAAATTATGCTATCTGAACGGACTGTTTCTGTCTGGTAACAGGTCAACAGATCCTTAAGATTACCAAAACTTCTCTTGGTTCCACTAAGATTATATTCTCCATTCTCATTCTTCGTAATTAAGCAGTGCTTGTAATCAGTGGTATTCTCACGCTGCAGAGATTTTTTCCATTAAAAATAAAATTGATCAATATTTAGTACTTGAAAGCCTATTTAAATGTATAGCACTCTACTAATTAAAGAAAGAATGCTTCAGCAAAATATTACCATGATTTGTTATTCTGTTCTCACTATGTAACTTTGATTCTGAGAAAACATGATTCTACTCCCATCACTGGAATTAGCATGTTGATGCTAAGAAAAACAAATGTTACGAAATCTGAAAAGATGGAGCTGAGAAAACAGATAATGGATCCTAGGAAAAATCCTTGAGCTAGTAATGAAAGCTTCTTCACCCTTACAAGGGGTAACATCAAAACAAAATTTTATTGGAAGCAATAGACCAAATGCTCATGCTCCGTGTTGTTTTGGCAAGCATTTGGAGATCTCAGCTGTATTTCTATTTTTCTGTTGTCTACAGTACAGTTCTAAGCAATTAGTTCCTAGCACAGATTTTCAATATGCACTGAATTATTTTTACAATGAGACTTGAAAAGATCCCATTAAACATTTTTAAACAAGAGGAGCTCTTAATAGTGCTTTCACGGTCCTTCATGTCAACACTGCAGAAAATGTTCCAACAAATTCTGAATCTCAAAAGCCTTCTAACGGCTTGCCCAGAAAGACTCAGAACAAGAAAAAAAAACAAAAACAAAACCAAAACAAACAAAACAAACAAACCAACCAAAAAACCAAACAAAAAAAACCAAAACCAAACCAAACCAAAACCAAAAAACCCCAACCTGGCCAGGTCAGTTAGTGGCAGGCTTAACTCACAAACTTGACTCTCAGACTTTGACTCTCTAGGCTTGCTCGGGGACTGATCTCTTAGTTTAAAAAATACTGTGTCAAACACACTTCACTGACTGGACATAAAATTTTTGTGAAACTGGTCTTAAAATGGCCATTTACTTTTTCATCAACATTATTCTCTTGTTTTCAGAGATGTACTCGTATCTGTGACAGTATTTTGCAAACTTGTTAGCCTGCTGCACGCCAGCAGAAAAAACCATGTATCACCTTACCTAGTTAAAAACCCAGAGGTAGCTCTCTTAATTTAATTAAAGAGAAGCCCATCCTTGGAACAAGATCATGCAATTATGTAACAGCGATATTAAAGTACTATATTATCACTAACTAGTGTCTCACAGAGGAAAGGTACGTATGGTTCTTTAGCTGCATGAGAACTGCAGCCTTTTCAAGCATAGTTCCCATTCTAGGTAACACCACATATCTAGCAGGAGATCTCCATTGATGTAACAGCTGCCAAGTTAATCTGGCTGGCCCACCACTGGGGATGGGGACAACCCAAGACCCAAACCTAGAAGAAGCTGTGAAGGAGAGACACTCTCAGATCACCAAGGGCTGCACACCCAGTCTAACCAAGCCCTATTCCGTAGGGGCCAGGACAGGGGTGGGCAGAGATCCAAGGGAAAAAGTCCAACTAAAACCCCCCAAGCTTTAAAAAAAGAAAAAAACCAAAACCCAAACTGCTCCACCACCCAAACATTTACTACAGTCCCAAGAGTCATGCCACCATCCTCAGAACTCTCAAGCTCTCTTCCCTCTATGTGCCTTGTCGTCTTAGGCACACAGTATGTGTCATTAGTCATTCTCTACCATACAAGTATTTTGAAGTTTCTCACAAGACCGTGAAAGTTGGCCAATATGATGGAAGTAGCTATAGAATATACACAGCAGACAAACATTCTGAAGAGAAAAATCAAGAATCATTTACTGAACATCCCAGGACTGTTATTATCACACAATAAAGATTATACAGGTACTATCTAAAGCAGAATACAAACCTCTATAGCGAAGGTGAGGAAGTATTTTTTAAAATCTTTAGGACTGCAACGAAGAACGTAGAAACCAGTCTGATTACCCGCTTTCTTCAGTTTGCTGATAGCAAAGTCCATGCTATCGTAAAAAGAAAATATTTAATATTGAATAATTTCAAAACCCTGAACATCAGAGATTGGCCAATGAGCACTATTGTCAGATATCTAATAAAACATCAATTCATACTCTCAATTTGTACAATTTCCTTTAAGTTCGTCTTTTTTTTCCTTTATTTTCCAACATTCAAGGTGGCTGCTTATGTAGAAAGCAGTATATTAAAAATTCTTAATACTAAAACGAGCACAATTATTTATTTGATGAGAAATCTTACAGCCTAAAAAAGTATATTCCCCTAGGCTTATGATATGATTTTCAACACCATTATGGAAGAGGCTGTAATAAGACTGCCTAATAAATAAGATAAAATTAGTGAAATATTTGTGTGGGTGAAAAAGGTGGGTTTAACTTGGGAAAGGGCTAATTAAGAAAGAGGAGTTGAAATGAAACATTGTTTGCTACTACAAGAACCAATTTCCCTTTTAACAAGCCTTGCTAACTGACTACTTCTATTCATCTCAGGGAACGAAGAACAGAATGGCTTGGAAAGGTCTTGACTCATTGCACACTCTTCTAAGCAGCACTAAATAAAGGTCAATATATAGCATTAGTCATTAGTGCAAGAAACGTGGTCAGAACTGTATAGGCCTCCATCCCAATCCTCCTTCATCTCTTCTGAAGATTATAGCACCTATCCTCTTCCTGTCATTGGGAAATTTACAGAACTGCTCTCTATTAGCTGAGCAGACAGTGCTAGTTTCAAGCAACCTATCTTGTACATACCAGCTTTCAAGCTTTCTGTAGCTAAAGCAAATACCCATTTTATTCTGCCTAACAAAACATTTCTAAGTTCCCATGTGTGGTTCTTCAAACAATAAACAATAGGATATGAACTATAAAAAAAAAAAAATTAAAAAAAATTTAAAAAAATTCAAGGGACGTACAAAATTCTTCCTCTAAAAAAAAACCAAACAAAAACCCACACCCCAAAGAAAGCAAACAAGGAGACCACATTTCTTAAAAACAGACAAAACCTCCGATTTACATGGCTAGCAGATTACTACAATCCTTGCTCTAATATTGAGTTTCTCTGAGTTTGCCTTTTTCCCTTTGGCAACTCAGGTAACATAACTGCTAGAGGCTGCAGTGAAAACACGAGAACCTCTGTCTATGACACTGTATGTTGCTGCCAAGGTAGTAACTATAATTCTGTAAAATCAGCACCATGACTTTGCTGCCTGTTTCACTTGAAGAAAAAAAGAATTCTAAGGGAAGAAAATTAAAACCAGAATCTTTCCATTTATTTTTTATAATACATCAAGAAGGCATATTGTATTTTGCAAAGTGAAAAATAAGAGGAAAAATGTAAAGCATTTCATGTTACATAAATGTAGTAAATACACATTTCAAGATGTCCATCATGGTTCACAGTCAACTAAAGTTCCTCTGTCAAAAATATCACCTTGTTATATTGCTAAAACATTGCTTACAAAATTGGTCCATGGCAGTTGCTTTGGATATTTTCAAGGACTGATGGTGGTGCTACTTCTTTACAGAGGTAATGGTGGGCATCCGCAGTTAATCTGTAATATCCATCAATTAATGATACAAAGGAGAGAGCTTCTCTTAATGACTGGAATTCAGCCTCCTGTTAAATTACCAGGGGAAATAAGGCAGGGGGTGGAGGGGTGGGGGTGGAGGAGAGAAACGGGGGAGGGAGGGAGAGAAAATTTCACTTTTTAACAGGCAACACAAAATTTCTGGATATGGTAATGGTATAAGAGATACAAATATATGCATAAATTAAAGATACCCTGACTAGTTTCAACTACTGTTTGTATAGTTCTACCTTCCTGGTGCCACCCAAAACTTGTTAGCAATCTTCAGTGTTCAAAATTAAACCCAAACCAATCAAATCTGCCATAAAAAAACCCCTTACTTTAAATATATGAAACAGCAGAGGAACACTGACAGGAGGGAACATTTGGAAGGGAAAAGCTGAGTATATACAACTCAGCATGGCAGACACATACTGCACTGGCTACACAGTGAGTTGTGTTTTTTTCATAAAGAAAGCCTTCACTTATCAAAGATTTATGGAGCTGCCTTCAAGTAGCAAAAAAAAGTCTCTATAAAAGTACCTGCCTGAAAATTTAAATAGTAGTCAGCAAAAACTGCCATCCTAAGGTGGATCATAGCTAGAAGCTGACCTTTAACTATAAAGCTAACCTTTAACTATAAAGAGAGGAGCAATGGATCGAAGTGGGGAGAACAATAATGTGGTCAAAGGAAATAGGGTGTGGAAAAGGTCTATACAGAATATGTTGAACAGGTAAGAGCAGGGCAAAGTTAAATCCATTTGTAACAACATATTTATTACTGGCAATAAAGGAAAACAGAGTCTATTTTTATATAATTATCTATATATTCTTAACATTTTGACAGTTGTATCAGAACATTAAAAGCCATCTTTAGTTGAACAGAGCAGTGTTACTCTACCATCAACAGAGCCACACTAGATTTTATTCAGTTGCGCAGCCCAAGAGAACAGGCTTTAGCATGTGCTGCACGAGTTTGCCCATGATACTGGGCCACTTAGTGGCTGGACACAATTCCTTAAGAAGTTCTTTGCTAGACAGCAGTAAAAAAGCTGGTGCTTTTGACCACATGCCAAGAACTTGTTTGGAAGTCTTCAAACTCTTTTTTAAAAGAGGGCCTGGAAACAACTACCTTTCCAGTTCTTTCTACATGACAGGAAAACCCACACAAACAGACCTAGAAATCCAGTGATTAAATCAATCCATGTATCCTAAAACCATGTAAAGTACCTTTCTATAATGAATGCTACTAGCTGCATGACAGGTTAAACTAAATCACAAATTCTAATTTACACATCAGCTAATTCTAGTGTGTAAAGTGTCCACACAAAAATCATAAGCAAAACAGCAGCTACTGCACTTTTTCTGACTCTGCCTTACTCTTCAGTAGCTTTTTTAGACAAGCTCTTAAAAAGACACTTTTACCCTCAGAAGCATATGCAGTCAAGTACCTAACTACTGCTATTGAGAATTTTTAAAGAGAATTTTAATGGCTCAAGATTAAGGAAGGAAGCCTCCTCCACCAATCTGAAATATTTTTATGCTCTCTGTATCATAGATGCTTATCACAGATATTCCAGCTATTCTTATGTTTCAATAAAAAGCCTTGAAAAAATTTAGAATTCTTAGCAGGTCCTTTATTCTGTGCCTTTAATGCAGGAAATGAATGTGAACTGCAATTCTACCATAAATAAAGGTAAACTATACACTGATTTAAATATTTCTGGACTTTTTAAAAATTGTTTTTACAGAAAATAAGTACGCAATCTGTACACGGCTTTTTCAAACACAGAGAGGAAAGCTCTCCAGTCACAGAAGATCGCTGAAGGCACAAAGATCAGTCACAGAGATAAAGGAAGAAACACCCTGAATCGGGTTTGCATGGCAAGGTTGGGGGGGGGGGGGGCTACAGGGATGGTTTCTGTGAGAAGCTGCCAGAAGCTTTCCCCATGTCCAACAGAGCCAGTTCCAGCCGGCTCCAAGATGGACTTGCTGCTGGCCAAGGCTTAGCCCATCAGCAACAGTGGTAGCATCTCTGTGATCACATATTTAATAAGGGGAAAAAGTTGCTCTGCAACAGCAGCAGGAGGAGGGGAGTAAGAATATGCCAAAGCAACAACTCTGCAGGCACCAAGGTCAGTGAAAAACGAGGGGGAGGAGGTGCTTCAAGTGCCAGAGCAGAGATTCCCCTGCAGTCCATGGTGAAGAGCATGGTGAGACAGGCTGTGCACCTAAAGCCCGTGGAGGTCCATGGTGGAGCAGATTTCCACCTGCAGCCTATGCACCCCATGCCAGCGCAGGCGGATGCCTGAAGGAGGCTGTGACCCCATGTAGACCTCTGCTGGAGCAGGCTCCTGGCAGGACCCATGACCCCTTGGAGAGAGGGGGCACGCTGGAGCAGGGGAAGAACGTGAGGAGGAAGGAGTGGCAGAGACAACACGTGATGAACTGACCACAACCCCCATTCCCTGTCTCCCTGCGCTACTGGCAGGGGAGGAGGTAGAGAAATTGGAAGTGATGTTGAGTCTGCAAAGAAGAGGGGCGTGGAGGAAGGATGTTTTTAAGATTTGGCTTTATTTCTCATTACCCTGGTCTGATTTGATTTGGAATAAATTAAATTGATTTCCCCAAGTCTGTTTTGCCCATGACGTTAATTGGAGAGTGACCTCTCCCTGTCCTTATCTCAACCCACAAGTCTTTTTTCATATTCTTCTCCCCCTGTCTGGCTGAGAAGGGGTGTGACAGAATAGCTTGGTGGGCACCTTGTGTCCAGTCAAGGTCAAGCCACCATACAACTATGTGACAGTTACACCTTCTAGAAAGCCTGACTCAAGAATAATGCTGCAGTTCAAACTGAAACAACTTAACTTTTTACATCTATGTATAAAATACTTTCTTAAGGTCTTCTTCAAAGAATTTTAAACAGTAAAAGCAATGACATTAATTTTGTCCCAATACTAATTTTCTGTGTATCACTATTCCTTCAGAGCATTTTTAAGCCTTTTTAAAAGCATTGGTCACTTGCAGAGATCTTACCATGACAACACAGAAACTATGCTTGACAAACAGCTAAAACCACAGATTCGAGTTCAAGACTCCAATAAAGAATCTATGTATCAGAAATTACCCTCAGCTAAAATGTCTATTGCTATTTAAGTGCATGTTCAGAACTCTGAATCCAAAAGACCTTTGGTGTTCTCATACACTGCTTATATCACTGAAATGCATTTAGTTTTATCTCATGCTTAATTAACGCGGTAATTGGTTATACAATACTATAAATACAACAGCAATCACACAGTCTGCTCAAAGCAACATCTATTTGAAAAAACAGCAAGCAAAGCAAACAGACCAGATTCTTGCTGTCTTGTTTGTGAATGGTGACAATTCTTCTCTCGCTGGAGCCTTCTTGGCTTGCTTGCTTAATGCTGACATCAATTATATCAGGAAAATCACAGTACGTTTGTAAATCCTGCAATAAATATTGGTTATATAACAACACAAATAGCAACAAAACCTACTAATTTGCAGCTTTAGAATTCCTACAACTCTAAACTTGTAAACTAGCAACAAAGAGGATCAGAAAACCTTAAATATGCCATTACAGATAAAGAAAGGAGTTTTGTTTATTGGACCATCCTAAGGAGCATCAATTAAAAAAAAAAAAAAAAAGCATAAAGACCAGGAACCATGAATGAAAATATCCATATATGGGTGGGGGTTTGTTTTGGTTTTTTGTTTGTTTGTTTGTTTTTACCATAGGTACTTCTTTGCTCTGTAGTATTTTGTGAGGATTAACAATGGAACATTTTGGTTAATCTTTTGGGGTTGGTTTTTTGGTGGGTTTGGTTTTGGTTTTTTGAAAGCTTATTACTAGCATCTAGATTAAAGAAGTTTAGAAATCCTGTTAACAATCCAAAATGCCATGGCTTCATTTAGAGTTATACAAGCTGCAAAATCTGCTACAACAGAGATGGATGTAGTATGAATGAAGGAAAGGTCTAAGAGAAGGTTCTTCCCTCAGCCGTGGTCATCAATAACCAGGCAAATTGAAGCACTGATCCTGATTACATGGGAAATTGAAGACACATTTTCCTTTGATAGCAAGTTCAGGCAGTTTTTGATACTACGGTATTTTGTACCACTTCCTTCAGTCTTTCACAAGTCAATTCACAATGTCATACAAATAATTTTTGTTACCAGTTGAACTTCAGGTGCTAAGTAACATCCTTAAATAAAGGTAGATTTATCTATCTAAAATTATTCTTCCAAAGCAAATAGATTTTATTCAAGTCAGAATACTCCATTTATATGGCTGCAAGCATATCCCAATACACAAACAGGTGTAATAATCAAGGCTGTAAGACTCAGTGGGTATCAGCTAGAATAAATCAGCTGAAATGCACTGAAGTCCCTGACACTCTATTTGTTCATCTGGTTGTTGGAAAAGTGAACTGGCAAAACAAACTTCTTCACAATCTACTCCATGTATGTCATTCCTGACTTAAAAAAAATTTTTTTTCAATTCAGTATCTTAATAAAGATTCATCAGTGTAGTTCACTGAAACAGGAGTTACAATCACATTTACAAGCAGCCTTATTAATTTACTCAGTTTTCATTACCAATTTTATAAACAGTTTAAATACTGAAAATATATGCAGCCTCTAACATTTCTCTGTGAATAAGTGGGATAATATTTTTAATTATGAAAAAATAATTTGGCAATCTCTATAAGAAATATGATCAGTTTAAACAATACTCTTACTAAAGGCTTGGTTGCCAGGCCCAAACAACATAGTATGCATAAATTTTGTACAATTAAAACTAGAAATTGCAAAATCTGACATTTATGTTAGCTCCTGCCATAGCAACTGGGACTTACAGGCAACTTGGGAAAGGCAGAGGGCTGCAACATAAAAACTATGAATAAGGTAACTGGACCTAATGCCAACTTACAAATGTTCTAAGAAAAAAGCACACTTAAAAATTCTGGCTATGTAATTAGATTTTTTTTTTTATTAAGTATTAAAAAAAATAGCATTTTAAAAAATTATTGTAGCATACTGTAAAAATACAACCTTACGTGGTTTGGTCTTGACTGCTATATATTATGCATCAAAACTATCAAACTGACAGATGGAATTATTTTGGATAACTGACATGTGCTACACTTTTCCAAAGGTAAAATTAAAGGCAATTTCCCACACTCTCAATGCATACTGCTACGAGTTTGTAACAGATTCTGATAAATTTGACAAAATCAATGGTCATGCTGGGAAATCACATACAAAGGAAATAATACTGATAAATAAAAACGCAACAGCACAGGATTACTAGTTATTGGAACCATTCAGAATCTAATTTCTTAACAAAGAGTACATGGACTCTGAAGTCACAGAAATCTTTCTTTAAATTTGCTAGCTTGCACGCTGATCGGAGTCTAACTGCAGCAGGAAAGAGGGATAGGTAAATTTATCTGGTTTTTTTGAGTCCTTAAAGCCCTGATTTCTAAGAGAATTTGAAGAATTTGTGCATTTTACCTATACCTGAGGCCAGGGTCATTACTTTTCCACATTGATTTTTTGACAGTAATGAAAGTCCTACACTGAATTTTTCATTTGTCAAGCACAGAACTACTACATGTTCAAGTATTTACTGTCTTCTAATACTTCAATAACAAACTATTTTTAAAATCATGCACTCTTTGAGTCAATACATTTCTGTGAGCCCCAGCCATACAGAAATTGTATCATCACTGTGAAGTAAAATTTACCTACCAAATTTACCAGGGGTAAATCAGAATTTCTAACATTAGATAATCACTCTGTTATATGATAAATTGCACAATTATTAAAATAATAAAAGAAATTACCTGCTCTGCTAGTGTCTCACAGTCTTTAAGTTTTCCTCTTGAGCACTGAATTCCACCATTTCCAGTTATTACAATGGTTGCAAAACTTTCCTCTCCAGAAGGATCTCCACCAGGTTCTTTTACTTCAAAAACCTCTGAATAGAAGGCAGACTGAAGGGTTTCCAGATTTATAAGATACTTAAGCTTCAAGTTTCTGGCAGTAGCTTTGCATTGGCCAAACTGTTGTATAAACTTGCGGAACCTGTACCTTATTCTTTTTCGCGTCAAAATGTGGTAGTCTTGGATTTTTGCTCGCACACATTTAGGCAAAAACATTTTGTAGCTGTGAATACATAACCAGCGAAAAAATTTCTAATTTTATCCATTAAATCCAGCAAAGATAATTAGTTCTGTGCTAAACAAGTCATCATGAAAATATCTTTTCCTCTAAATGTAACATTATTCTTTAAACTGTAGAATAACACAGATCTTTTCTTCTATCTGTAGTATGTTCTTTCAAATACAGCCCTGCCTCTTCTTCCATTTACCATTTTTTCCCCTCACTCTGTTTCAACATATATTACATAATACATTTTCCATAAATTCAGACATGTCTGTTCTAGTCATTACTGAAGTTCTGAGGTAAGGCAGCAGAAGTTACACAGTTGCTTTGTTTCGTGTAGAAGCTGGAAAGAGGATACTGCGCAGATAGAGGCAATTACACAGACAGAGGACAGATTTCCTGGCTGAAAATACAGGTGGTAGAATACAACACTGTGGTTGGTTCTCACCGAAGTCCCTATATCACAGTCCATGCTCTGTATAAAAGGGCACAAGAATTTGTCACCTGCAATGAGCCGGACGACTCATCGTCTCATTCTGCTTTTTACTTCTGCTGCTAGGTTTCATTAAAAGACAAACATCAAGCATTAAGTACAAAGCAGGGACAGAATTAACTCAGCTGGGGTGAAAACCAATTAGGTTGACAAACCAAAGTGAATTGATAAACTCAAGCAACTTTAGCAGAGATCTGCCCAAGATGGTAAAGAGCCTGGAGCACAGGACATGACAGAACAGGCATAAAGGAGCTTGATTTGTTCAGCCTGGAGAAAAGAAGGCTGAAGTAGGGTGTTCTACTAATTGTCTTCAGCTAACAGATGATTAAGGACAACACTGAATTAGACCCTTCTCAGACATGCACAGTGAAAGGACAAGAGGCAACAGAGGATAATCAGTATCGCAGAGGAGACTGATTAGATACAGAGAAAATATTTCTCAATGGGGGTGGTCATACACAAGACAAAGCTGCCAGAGATACAGTGGAATCTCCATCTCTGGATGTTTTCAGAAATTGACTTCCTGAGGTCTCTCCCAACCCAAATTATTGCTTACACCTTTTACAACATGATTAGTTGCTGCCTCATCTCTCATTAAGAGAACCAAATCCATGTACCCAAAAACATGAATGGCCACCATGACACAAGCTTTCCATTAATTTCTAGTTTACACTATAGGTAAGTTTATGCAATCACTACACTACAATACATCAGTGGCCAACAGCTGAACATCTCTTCCCAGATCCTAATGTGCAAAAATAATGGTTTTAGATATCAGATAGGTGTGACACAGTTATGGTAAGTACAGAGTCACCTGACTGAATTGTAAATAGCCAGTGGGGTTTGGTCCTTTTCTTTGGCCACTCTCATCATATCCAGAACAGCCATTCCAAGGCATTCTTCTTGTGTTTCGTGAGTAACAGGCATCTGTATCCATCCATCCAAAAAATCATCTCGCCACTGAGAAAGAAGAATGCAAGAAAGCAAATAAAAACTGTAGCACTGCTGTTCATCAATAAAGCGGTTTTTTGCATGTTGGGTTTTGTTGTTTATTTATCTGGGTTTGGATTTTGGGTCTTTGTTTGTTTGGGGGCTTTGTCTGTTTGTTTTTAAAGACTGCATTCTTTTGAATTAACCCCTTCATCTGCAAAAAGCTGCATATGTTCATAATGGATACCAGTTACCATCAGGCTTAGAAACACTGTTTACAAAATATTTTCGTTTCAAATCTTGAAAAGGTCCCTATGGGGAGAATGTTGCTTTACACTGTGTCAGTCCAAAATGAAAGTCACACTGAAAGACTTCACTTGGTAGCAGCACAAGGAAGGAGCTACACACTCTCACTGCTCTCCCCACTAATGCCATTTGAGTTTCATCTCTCCAAATACAGAGTATGACATGGAATTTAGTTTTCATCTTGAGTGGGCTTCAAGCTGTCAAAAGAGGCTACACAGCAGGGCCTACATCAGAAGACATGAAAGGGAATAAATACTAACAACCCTTTACCAATATACATTAAAGAAAATAATCAAGCAAATCATACCTGTGCAAATAGATAAGACATGACAAGATCATCAAGAACAGGGCTTTCTGCACCTCGAATAATGCCATACCGATATGCTCTGCTGGTGCCATTGCAATACCAGTGGGGAAAGTAGAACCTGTTAGGAAATATTTAAGCAAACATTAATAAACAAATACTTCTGCTTACCAACGCCAGACATTATAGTTTCCATAGGCATGTAATTAGTGCTGGTTGGTTTGGAGGACCAATATGAAGTCCTAGTTAGTCAATGGAAGGCTTTGGATCCAGCTGTTGGTGTCTTAAAGTACTACAATGTCTAAGCAGGGTGATGAGCTGTACCGGTAGGAATGAGGAGCTCTGCAAAGTTATCCTCACTAATCAGAATACAGAGAATTTTGTCTTGCTGTCTTCCAATTTCCTTTGAGACAGTTCCTAAAAAAAAAAAAACTCAGGCCACATTATGCAATGTAAATAAACAAAATCTTTCACACAAGGAAAACTGTGTAAGGAAGTGACAGGAAAACTGTCACTTTAGACGTCCACATTCAAAAATGAGGTTCCATCAGAAAAATGGTTCCATTGCAGATATCTCTCTGACTACACAGGATAATTACTCTGCATTTCAGAACTGCCACTAATTTCAAACAGTCAAACTCAGAGGAGATGAGATGTATCATTAAGAAAATTATTATTTTTACTTCTGCTACATTTTTTAGTGTTTGTTTCTTGAATCTGATATGGGAAACACATGGTTAACAAACAACTGACAAAATATGCTATTCGAACCTACTCCAATAATATTTATTCTTTTATCTATCTCTTATCCAGGTATCACCAACAATCTGCCCGTAACTTCTTATGAGAAACTGCTGTTCAACTAAATATCTTATTGGTTGTGTTTACTCACAGTTTCATTTTACCATAAAAAGTGCTTAACATTGGATTCGGATTACCTTATTCGGTAAATTAGGATGAGTCTGGTTGCTTCATCTACATGGAAGATGTGATTTGGGGGATACCACATTCTCTCTGCTTCACTCATGAGTGCAAACATGTTATGATACACTGGCATGATACCTAAACAAAGAAAAGAGAAGCAAACATGTATAGGAAATTGTTTTCACAAAGAATCAATCTTGTTAAAAAAAGCATCGCAGGTTAAAAGTAACAGATTGGCACATGTTCTCCAGCGATTCACTGCACTGCTGTATTGCTGTCAACAGCATTGCAATCATCACCCCATAACCTGCAGACTGGTTTGTGCTGGTTTATTTTCTCATTCATTTATGCTCTCTTGACTATAGGCTGTGTTCACCTGTTATCCTATATTCACTGTTAGATTACAAGATCTTCCCTGTATGGCATTTAATACAATGGCTTCTTAGCCTCTCGGTTTAGTAACAGCTAAAAACAGTACATTACCTCTTTCTTTACCTTTTCCAAAAAAAGATCTAGGCATTGATTTTAAGATTTTGGACCAATGAAAAATTAGAAGTAAAGCAATACTAAGAAAGTCATCATGACTAGAACAACCACCTGACATTCACATTTTAGTAGCTCAGTTAAGAACAAAACCAAACATTTATTGTTAATTAAACAATGGTGGAAAATATTTTTTTCCCCTCAGCAATTCAGGATTGTTTTAATGAGAATTAACAAACAATCCTACTTAATCAGAAACAATGGAAATCAGTTGAGCATCGACTCTTCGGCAGCACCAGATTTTTAACTTTATTTTAAAGTACCTAATTTTAAAGCCTAATATAGAACAGATGCCACAGCATTGTATTCTGCTGCAGTGTAATGCACCCATGCGATGTCAGTGCTACGATTTGGAAAACTTGTTAAATGCCTGAAGATTGACAGCACACACTGACAAACATTTTGAAGGCAGGAAGAGATACAGGTCTAGAGGTCAGAGAGTAGGATGACAATTACAGTGTGAAAGTTGCAGTAGGTCATAATGAAAGAAAACTATGTTTACATAAAGCAAGACACTTTGGGAGAAGGCGGCAAAAAATATTGTAAAAATAACAGATAAAGACAACAAAAGTAACTTAAAATGATGTTAAGAGACAAAAGATTTCTGGGAGAAGGCAAGGTACCAACAACCCTTCCCAAAGACTTAGAACGAAGCCATTGATATGCACATAAGAAACCAGGGGAAAAAAAATAAATCCCTTATTTCTTACTTTCTGTTTAGAACAACCTCTAGGTAGCTACTGAAGGGGACAGACTCAAATTTCTTTCATCACATCTAAAGTGTATGTAAGACAATCAGTTAGAAACAACTAATCAACTCCACACAGAAAACTGCATAAGCTTGTGGAACAAAATGTAATTCAGTCTTAAATAACAACTAGCTTTAATTTGTTATAAAATGGGGTTTGTCTCTGTAGGGAGCTACTACAAGGGCTAAGAACAAGAGGTCTATTGTGCAGATGTCACACAAAACTGCTGAAATCTACAGGCTAACCTGACACTTGTTTAAACTAAAGCTTACTAAAATATACTAGAATGACGGGTCCTAACACATGATTTTCTATGAAAAGGAGTCACAGACTTACAGGAAACTACAGAAACAGAAAGCATTATGTAAAGTAACAAAAGAGAAACCAAAACTAAACAAAACCCCCAAAAGAATAATCCCGAAGGAATTAGTTACTGAAGGACTAGCTGTAAATCTAGATGTTGCAAATTTATGGTGCACTAAGACATATTTGATCATTCAGAGTTTTGAGAAATACCAAACTAACTCAATTTTATGGAGTTAAAAAGAAATCTATCCCATGTAACCAAATATCATTCTCAATTGATGTGTGAAGTAAGATCAACTAGATTACATTACACATCAGTTGTCTATAAATCAGGAACAACAAATTTAACAATTTTAAGGCTGTGTACTGTGTGCATCTCAAATAATTTCAGATCAATTACAGTGTAATGCACATGAAACACCAGCCTATTTCAGGATTCTAGCCAGATGCTAAACACCATTTAAGGCAATGCTGAATATTTACTTACTCTCACTAATACATTTCCCCTAACTACTAACAATCCCACATAAGCAAACTGAACAAGAAAAAAATTTCCAAGTAATATTCTTAAATGTTAAGCTGCTGTATTCCACCAAATAGATTACAGGCACCCCCACCCCGGCTCTCAAAAAAAAAAAATCAAACCAAAATAAAAAAGCCCCCAAGATATTTAAACCCAGATCATAACATTGCCATTCAGAAACTTCAGAAACTAAGCATGGAACATGATTTGGAATTCTCCCTCCAAATCATAAATGTTGGCATTAAAAAAAAAAAAAAATTCAAAAAAATCCTCTTTGCTACCTTCCTGTGTATGTAAAGTAAACTGGGCACTCAGCCATCCCTCATACTTCAGCACTTATACTTCCAAATGCTAACTTGTACCTTTCACTGCCAGTGCTCTACGACTTACCATAGAACCACAGAATCATAGAATGGTTTGGGTTGGAAGCAACCTTAGAGATTATCTAGTTCCAACCCCCCTGACATGGGCAGGGACACCTCCCACTAACCAGGTTGCTCAAAGCCCCATCCAGCCTGGCCTTAAACGCTTCCAGGGATGGGGCATCCACAGCTTCTCTGGGCAACCTGTTCCAGTGCCTCACCACCCTCACACTAAAGAATTTCTTCCTGATATGTAATCTAAATTTTCCCTCTTTCAGTTTAAAACCGTCACCCCTCATCCTATTGCTCCACTCCCTGACAGAGAGTCCCTCCCCATCTCTCTTGTAGGCCCCCTTTAGGTACTGGAAGGCTGCTATAAGGTCTCCCCAGAGCCTTCTCCAGGCTGAAAAATCCCAACTCTCTCAGCCTGTCTTCACAGAAGTGCTTCAGCCCTCTGATCATCTTTGTGGCCCTGTGCTGGACCTGTTCCAACAGGTCCATGCCCTTCATGGGCTGAAGCTCCAGAGGTGGATGCGGTACTCCAGGTGGGGTCTCACAAGCGCAGAGTAGAGGGGCAGAATCACCTCCCTCAACCTGCTGGTCACGCTTCTTTTGATGCGGCCCAGGATGTGGTTGGCTTTGTGGGCTGCAAGCTCACATTGCTGGCTCATGTTGAGCTTCTTGTCTACCAACACCCCCAAGTCCTTCTCCTCAGGGCTGCTTGCAATCCCTTCTCCAGCCAGCCTGTATTTGTGCCTGGGATTGCCATGACCCAGGTGCCGGACCTTGCACCTTACATAGATCATAAGTGTTTTTCAAGAAAACGAGTTACACATTTTTTCCTTTTTCATTTTTCTCTTCGTTAAGAATTATGCACTCGTGCCAGAGTATCGCTACACTTGAAGACGTTCAACTATTATACAAATAGAGCAAATCCCCTTATTACAGTCTTGAAAATTGCCCACTGAAGTCTGACTAAAGCAGAGAAGCCAGAAACGTCTCTTTTCATGTAAATCTTACCAGCACTATTAATTGCAAGGACTTTTCAAGAGAATAACTGCAGTATGTAAGTGTTTTCTCCAGAAACAATGAAAACCAAAAGACTGGGGTTGGAGGTGGAGAACCAAAGTCTTCTGATGAAGCCTAGACGTGTCAACAATACTGAAAATTTCTGAGAAATTTATTTTCACCACACGTGGAATCAGAATAGCTGTTCACAACAGGTAATAAAAATCCTCCCCTGGATTTCTGCACTGCACTAACCATGCTATCAAATCAATCAATGATTAATTAGGAGAAGAGACAGTGGCTCAAGACATAATAACACAGAATTGTTCTCCACTTTGCTTCTCCAGCATGAGCTATTAAATAAATTGTCCAGACTACTGCAAAGTCAAAAACATGACTATCTCTTGTCAAGTACTCATTTAGCGTGTAAGGCCAAATAAAGGAGCCTCATCACACTATACAGACTGTCAAGTAACATCACGAAAGGGTGTAACACTGCATAAGTATATTCCTCAAACTTCTACCTCAAGCCTGAAAAAAAAAAGAACAATTTGCATAGCAGTTGCTTCCTTTCCTCATTATGATTTTAGAGCTCCACATCCAGACAAGTCCCACTACTTTACCCTGAAGCAGCTAAGGAAATACACTTTTTCTGCATTTCCTGCTTTGTTGGCATTAAGTACCTTTTCACCCATACAGTATGTTTTCATTAGATAATGTCCCTCTGTAAAGAAAAAATAACAAATAGAAACTGTATCACATTAAGCCATGACACCACTATGAAATGTGGGAGCCATGTGTAGTCTACAATAGAATTAGTGTCTTATGAAACTAAATTCAAGTCACTAGCTGTATACAGATGAAAGCAATTAGTTGCATGGAGTTAATGATTAAAAACAGTGTAAAAAAAATCTCTGATTTTCCAAGTCCAATACAAACATTATTCAGTTCTCATTCACAACTGTCAAGTAAACTATCTAAAACTTACAAAGTCTCGCATGTACCAGATGGAAAATCACTTGGCTTTTCTAACGTAAAAATAGTATCTTACCCTCATCTTTCATACAAACTGAAGGCTTTCCAAACTCTGACACCACATTCAATGTTGCTATCCTGTCAACAAAATGTTTTCTGAATACTTAATCAAAGCACATGTTTCCTTTCCTGGCAAAACAGAATTACCCAGAGTTCTGACTAATTCATTCCTCCCCTTGGGGAGGAAGAGGGGGGAGGGGATGGTGTGTTGTGTGCGGATTTTCAGGAAAGGCTATCACTTAAGAAAAAACAACAAAAAAAACCCCCAAAAACAACCCTCCTCCTCTCCCCCCCACCCCCACCCCCCAAATCAGGCAGTTATAATCAATAACTCTTGAGTCATGTGAATTCTGGAAATTCAGCATGTTAAGGATAGATCTGCTTAAAATTCTTCAGCTAGTATCAAGGAATCTCCTCTGAACCTTCTAAGCAAAGACATACTACAAATCATCACTATCATCCCGTTATGCAACACAGTTGCTCCCTTGAAAACGTTTAATTGACTGCAGACACTGTCCGTGTTTAGTCACATTAAACGTTTTGAAACATTGGTATAAATGAAAAATCTCTGCTATCTTACAGCTATCTTACAGCTTTTTGGGGGGCACAAGCTGTTTTCAAGTACCATAGAACTTCCAATCTATTTGCAAATCAGATGGGTGAGAATGAAAAGGTTCCTAGGTGGAGCTTCAACAGTAAAAAAAAAAAAACAAAACCAAACAAAACCCCAAACACAGAAGCCAACAAATTCCAGGTCTTTTGTTAACTGCTAGCTGCCTGTAACTCAGCAACCCTGTCAGGATTATCAAAAAACTATTCCCTCTTGGGACTCTAGCTCCATTAAAAAGTTAAGATCTCAGAGGGAAAACACACAGGGGGAAACTACAACAAGAGCCTGTCAGAAAGCAGAAAAATAGTGTCAGATACTTCCTAAAGAAATTTAGGATTCATATACACCAGGACGACAAGCCATGGCAGAAATGCAAGAGGCTAAACAAAACTATACTCCTTAGTTGAGTTTGACAAAACATTTTTCAGTGATTTTTTTTTAACGTTCTGGTTACATTTCAAGTCACTAGCTCTGCATACTCTGCTACTTAATTAAGTATTTCAAGAACATAGAACAAATTTATTTGGCTAACATCAAAGCAATGTTTTGCTTATAACTGTGACTGTTTTAACTGTGATTTACAAACTCACCTAGTGTAATATAAAAATGTCTTCAATTTATTTTCACTTCAAACATTTTATTTATACAAGTATAAGTCATTACTGATATACTTTAGAAACTCTGGTGAAGAGTACTGAAACAATAGAAAAATATAAAAACAACTTGATAAGGAGTACTATTCATACAAAATTGTTTTTAAAACAGTCAAGAGTAAAAGGACACACCTAGCAGGCAGGTACTAGCCATACCAGCAAAACAGAAACTGGTACCCCAAAAAGCTAGAAGCCTTGAGAAGGACTGGTGAGGTCTGACAAAACAGGCAATAGAGTATGAAGTCTTCAGATGATGACAAGGGGAACAAGACTAATTGGATTTGTGGATTAGCAAGAATTGGGGTTTGTATGTTTGTGATGTGAGTGAGAAGATATATGATACATGGCCTGGTCTGCACATTTTCCTGGGAAACTGGAGACAGTGCAGAAGACAGCCAAAAAATTAAAACAGCTACAACCTTGAAGCTGAACAAATAAATCAATTTAAGTTTTATCAAAAAGAAGACCTAGAGATAATTTGATTACTGCACATAAATATCTCCCTGGGATCAGTGATGGGGAAAGAAGAACATAACTTGAACAAACATCTGATAACTGAAGCAAGGAAAATTCTAACCACAGAAAATGGAAGAAAAAAAGTGGGCAGACCAGCAAAAACAGTAGAAACAGCTAATCAAACTACCAAGGTAGTTACTGTTCCAGTGAATTTAGACTAGGCTGGGAGATTTTCTGCAAGGTGAACTTTAACTAACTGCATTTTCATTAGAAAAGTAACCAAAAAATTTGTGTTCAGATGACTCGTTATTCCCCTATCACAAAAAAAAATAATAATCTAGTCAGATAGGAAGCAAAGGAAGAAAGGCACCTGATGTCATGGTCGATGATACAGTATATTCTTTCAAAGACCATGTTACTTTGAACATACTGAATTTGATGGATACAAGCCCTTATCAGTGTAATATTCTGGCAAGTTGGTACATGAATATCCAAGTTAAACAATGAAGCATTTTTTTCCACTACTATCTAGTAAAACTATTCACTATTTCACTCCCTCAGCACTACTACAACAGTATTTATTTCCATTAAAAAAAATTAACTAGCGCGTAATGTAAAAATTTAGTATCACTTCAATACTCAGAAAATGAAGAACCCCTCCCTCCCCCCATTAGCCTTATACACTTTTAGATGCTGTACCTGAGGGTCTGAACAAAGCTGACAAACTAAAAGGGTCCAATGAGGTACAAAAAACATGGGCTGCAATGCTAAGAAATCTGTCCTTATTACAGAAATTAGTATTTTCAAAAGCAGGGAGACAATATCCTCTTTTCTTTTTCTTCAACTGGAGGAATGAGACTACAGAAGCTTGGGGACATAGTAGAAGATAGCTGGAAGCTCTTGATTTGAGTCACCACCAAAAAGACAACTTGACTTGGGAACACTCCCAGGTCCATCTGTCAAACTCAGACCTGCAAGGTCATTAGAGCAGCGAAATCTCACACAGCTAAAACTTTGTGAACCTCTGAATACCATATTACTTCCTCATGGTTTCCCAGAAGGAGTCCTGGGCAGTGGTTCTGCTGAACTAATTATATGTGCTTGTCTGCCTAAAGCTCTATATTACGTGAAGAGAACTCTACAAACTTGGATCTTAGTGAGACTGCCATGCCTAAAGAATTCCAAGGAACAATGGGACTTAATCCCAGAAGAATCTTTGTGAAACTAGCATATATAAGCAAATTACCAACGCACAGCATGCAGTCAGTGTAAGACATTCAACAGCAAAGAAAACACTGACAGATCTCTCCCAAAAGTAAAGTCATTAAAACCATATTTAAAAACAGTATAGCAATCAGAAGACAGAAATCACAAAAGTATAAGATGTTTGGAGATAATAAAATGTGCAGTCAGAGTCAGCAGCTTCATATTTGTGATCCACTAGAAAAGAAAGGTTTGGAATTACAAGCCTTTCTTTTAAATTCATTTGCACCTGAAACACAGCACTTGGAAAGCTAAAACAAAGGCCTAGCCTTGACAGCCCAAAAGAGATATGGAGAGACTCTGCGTACATGTATGTGTCTGCGCACATGTGCATGAGGAACAAAAAAACCAGTCACTTTAATATACGAAGTTTATTGAAATAAATTTTTTTATTCACAAATTCAACGTAATTTTGCAATGAAAGATGCATGCACAAAATGCATGCTTGAATTATTTTACTGTGAGTCTCAACCTCTATTCGCGTTAAATTCTACGTAAAAGTAACCTTAACAATTCAAAGGCATTCTTAGATATAAACGTGTTTTATTTATTTATTTCAAATATACTACCCTGTCATTTACTCAATTTATTTCCTAAACAATTACAAAAAACATTAACTACACACACGCAGAGGCAGTCATGTTGTATCTAATAGAACAGTTTCCATCTGCAGAGCGATTAAGGAAGTATAATACACAATATATGCATAACTTCCAGGATCAACCTATTTTGCAAGGTTGCATCAGAAAGTAATTCAAGCTATCTCCAGCTCCTGCTGTGATTTAGTTACCAAAACTATATCTCAGCTCAATGAAAGAAGACTTCCACATAAAGGATAGTATACTCTAAAAAGAAAAAAAAAAAGATGGCAGTCACCAGATTACAATGTCAGTTTCAGAACCATTCCAACAGGAACAGTTTTGCAGCCTGGTGCTAATTACTTCTGATACTGATTACTTCTGAAACACCAGAGAGATTAGCGTTTCAGTTAAAATGCCACCATTTTGACGATCTCTGGATTATTAAAAGCTTTCTTGCATTAAGTTAACTTAAAACTGTCAAGTTTTGCTCCTTCATTAGAAAAACCATTATGTATATACTTACCACAGGCTTTACAGGCAACAGCACAAATCTCTTCTGCAACATACTCTCCAGCTGGAAATTGAAGGTAATCTCCACCTGTCTTCCCAGGAGAATGATAAAGGTACACTTGAAGCAATGGTTCTGTCTGCTTGGGTGCACTGGTATTCCCATGGATGTCACCATTTTGGTGGACAGTAGAAGTTGCTGTACCTTCCATATTTGTCATTGTAAGACAGGCCATTGTTCGTTTTGGTTCTGTTCAGAGCATTTGCCTAAAAGAAATGTAAGGAGCACTTCTTGACTAACTGTATTTGGTTTTGCTTGTAATACTCCTATTTAATGGTAGTACCATTCTGACACAGGAAAAACATTAACTGCTAAGGACAAGAGAATGGCTAAGGTTTACTAGAAGTTGCATTTCTCCTTGATTTACTACATAGCCCTAGTCTGAAAAATAACAGACACTATGACAGGAAAATCAGAGATACTAATTGGGAGTCCAACCAGAGGATTTATTACTTCTCACTGAATTTTAAACAGTGTGTGCCCAGCTCTCCAATTGAAACATCCTAGTTAAACCTGAAAGCCAAAATAATCCCTGTAATGATACCTGTGCAATTCATTATATTCCCACTTTAAACACAAATACTGCACTGAGAATTTACAAGACAAAACAGCTAGCTAGGTCACGAACTGGCACTGGTGAAGAGAAGGGTAAGAATAGCACCTTTCATCTAAGTTTTAGTCTTAAGCAGACACTTAAAACAAAAAGTGGTAACGGAGGTAAGACTCTAAATAAGCATGCTTGTTTTGTATCTGCAGATGGGAGAACGACCAAGACCTCCTACTTTCAGACGTATCATTTAAGTCTCTTCATAAGGAACTCCAGCTAAAGACCCTCTCTGATAAACGTAATCAAAGAAAAGATACTAATAACTCAATATGGAACCACAGTTATATTTGATAGTGCAAAAAAAACCCCAAAGTTTAAAAATAAAGAGATTGGCAGCACATTCCAAAAGCCAGTTGAAGAATGTCTTTGCTCTCCTGTGACTCCTTCATAATTTTAGTCGGTATAATCCATGCTTATGATAAAAGTTTTGACCACAGTCTGTAAGGCTCCCAAATAATTACCACCTGGAATTCTGATAATTTTTGTGGCCCTCGTCTGGACTCAGTCTCACTGGTCCATGTCTTCCTTGTGTTGGGGACCCTAGAGCTGGATGCAGGACTCCAAGTGGGGTCCTGAGATCAGAGCAGAGGAGCAGAACCACATCACTTGACCTGCTGGCCACACTTCTTTTTATACAATACAACTGGGTTTCTGGGCTGCAAGAGCAAATTGCCAGCTCCTGTCTCATTTTTCATCTACCAATATCTCCAAGTCCTTCTGCGGGGCTGCTCTCAATCCATTCATCCCCCAGCCTGTACCGATACTGGGAATTTCCCAACCCAGGTGCAGGACCTTGCACTTGGCCATGTTGAACTTCATGAGGTTCACACGGGCCCACCTCTCAAGCCTGTCAAGGTCCCTCTGGATGGCATCCCTTCCCTCCAGCGTATTAGCTGCATTGCTCAGCTTGGTCATTACCAAACTTGCTGAGGCTGTGCTCAATCACACTGTATGTCGTTGATGAAGATACTGAACAGTTATTAAACATATTGAACATGAAAATGTTACCGTTTAACTTAAAAGTATGCTTATTGTTTTGCATAGGCAGACGGGTGTTATATTCTTAAAGTGACATTTTCTACAGCTTCTGTTTATAGTGAACTATGTTGTTTTATCATAAAAGAGCTGTTTGGAACAATTCTTTTGTTAATTTTCTGCTCCTATCTACAATTACTGAGGAAATGGTGAGCATATGACTATACATTTATGTGGGCTAAAGATGACTTGTGCTGCAGAATTAGATTACAACAGTTAAGACAACAGAAAAAAAAGGCTAAACACCTTAAAGGAGGAAAACATTAACTTCATGAGCTATGTGATAGACAAAAATATTGAATTACACATACTGGAGGATAAAACTATGCTACCATGATGGTAATTCTGGGGCAAAGAGAAAAAAAAATAAAAATGTACACCATCACCAAGAGAAAACTGCATCATTTTATTTCCCAAACTAAGCAACGCAAAGAGCCAGTGTACCACAGACATATAAATCTGAAATTCTAGGTATAGGTGTCACTCACTACAGTTCTTGGGGCCCTGATCTAGGGGGGCATATAGATTCCCTGCACCCCATTCATAGAGCCAGCCACCTTTAAAAGAGAGATTTGTGCTTTCAGCTGCAAAGGCAGCACACAGGTAATAAGCATTCAATTAAGGAAAAAAAGCATTTCTCTTAACCCATCAAGGAATTTGTGTTCCTTAGGAGAAAATAACTACCACATTACTAAAAACACAAAATTTAAAAGATTTCTCACTACCCCTGTCAACAATATGTAAGATGTAACATTTGTGCTGAACCGCTTGCTTATATAAAACTTCACAGCTTTAATCTCCAGAGGAAGCCTTCTTTAATCACCACTGTAATTTTTCTAAAATGTTCTAATATTAACCCTCTGTTGAATACAAACCTTCACCTGAACTGACAGATATTTTCATCTTGGTCACTTAGTATTATGTCTATCCAACACTGAATGGAAATATTGTTTACAAAACTAACTGAAAACCTGGCCAATTTCAAAACTGCACTAAACAGACAAGTTTGTGCATTTACAAACACATTTGCCATTCAAAAAAAACCAAAACAAAACAACCTTCATTGTTCCCTCCTTGTTTCTGTATTCAAAAATTCCATAAACCTAGAAGGGAACGTTACTTAATCATACCTTAGCATGCGAAATATCAATAACGTGCAGTAAAAAATGAAAAATACTGTAGCAGAATATACTACTGTACTCTTTTTGTTGCACTAATTTCAAAAGTTCCATGCAACAATGTGAAAAATCTCCAGAGATACTTTTTATATAATTGTTACTACTTCAATTTAAATAATTTTCAAGTTTGTCTTTTATGTCTAAGCACAGATGAAACTGACAGGTGAAAGCAAGGAATATCCCTAAATCAGTTTCTTCACTGAAAAATAGAAAACACATTTTCTTGGCCTTTGTCCTATATATCCAAGTAAATCAGTTCTACGGAGAGAGCTTCACAAGCGCAGTAATTGAAACACACCGTCACCACTCACTGGTGGTGTGAAAGAGCTCATCATTCACAAAAATTGCTTTCACCTGCATTTCTTACCAGACAAATATCCAATTTGACACACTTAGTTTTCCCATCTTTGCTCCCTCCAGAGACCATTGCATCAGCACAACAGAAACTTTAAACATGGCAAAAAAAATTTAATTGCTGTTCATCCAGAATATTTAAGATATGATCTATTCCTCTGACCACTGTAAAAGCTAAGTCACTTGAGACTAAACACACTTGGAGACTTCAATCAACCTGTTTGCAAAACATATTTGAGTATCATTTTCTCGGGTATACAGAATAGATTTGTTATCATACCATACTTAAAAAGAATTTCTGTGTTTGTGTAAAGAATGTAAATGTTCGTGTAAGAATTCCAAGAATTCCCATAGCTGTATAAAAGGATTTAATATAGCAAGAATGGGACTTCTGTAGGTAAATTACTCACAGTGCCACAGAGGTATTTGCCAAAAAGGAGCTATGTACCAGCTTCACACACATCTAAAAGTGGATGTCTCACACAATCAAGACTCAGTGAAAGTGAAAAACAGCCTGTTCATTTATCCCCATAACAAGAATGTGTAACAAAATCTGGATGGAATATAAGCATCTTGATTTAGAGATCAAAGCTACTAACTAAAAAAGAGCTGATTCTGGTACTGATGAACACAGCATTTGATCCAATAGGATTGTTTTAATGTTCCTAATCTGGATAATATTTCAAATCACAGCTTCTAAAGGATTAATGATTCTCCGTATTGCTCTAACCACAATCACCAGCATCTACAGTGGAACATGTTTACATGCAATTCTCTGTTGCTGTCTGTACCTCCAATGCACCTAACTGGGGATTAATTTTACCAGCCACAGTGGGCTGCACTAATTCATATTTTAAATCAGTCAGGAAGAAACTAATTAATGGGATTGAAAACCACCACTTATGCAAGAAATTTCATTAAAACGTGGAGGACATAAAAAAATCCTCATGATTTAATAATATACAGCATTCATAATCCCATTCAGAACAACATTCTTTTTCTTCTTATGGTCAATTTGAACTATGGGCTCTACTAGTTTTGTGAAATCTAAACTCTCTTGAAAACAATCCTTTCCCACTTTCCATTTATGTGTCTCTCTTTTTTTTTTTTCTTCTCCTTTTTTCTTTTCCTTTCTTTTGTTTTCTTTGTGGGTTTCTAGGGTAACCCCCAGGGCTTGGTTCTTAAGCCATATCACTTCAAAGATACAACTTTGGAAGTTCAAAAATAAGAAAATTTTCTCACTACAGATAAATCTCTGACTGCTAATTACCTTTTATCACTTGATAAACGTCTGTATGAAACATGAGATTGATGAAGCCCTTTAAATAAGCACGTCACAAGTCACCCACTTGCTGCTGGTATCCACAGGAGGTCAGACAAAGCAGGCACACAAGCAGTGGTGGAACATAATGTATCTGCAATGAAAACACACTTAGTATTAAAAAAAAGTTAATGGCTGTGAACAATACATAATGCATCATTATTTAAGAATTCAATCTGTACTTAGATACAGAGAGTGATCCATTCCTACCTCATTTACCCAAATTCCTGTCATCTTTGCTGAGAACTTTTTAGATTTATGTTTTTTAGATACAAAGTATTTTAAAAAGCATTTTTAAAATCACATTTTTGGTACTGAAACTGGTTTTTAGTTCTAGCAAGAAACTGGTGTATGAAACAGACAGCTAACTTGAAACATAATTACCAATATATTTTTTTTTTGCACTTACCAAGTTTTTCTTTTCTGTGAATACAGCATCAGTTTAAGAAAATTGATGATGGCATTACATGAAGAAAAGAGAAATGAAAAAGGAAAAGTAATTACAAGAAGAGACATGGTAGGATTACTTCATGTAGTAACACTCCATTTAGCCAGAACAATTAATTCTGTTTGAAACAGCAGTCATTTCAATTCATGTGGAAGTTAAAACCAAGTGTCTTGTAGCAGGAAGAACAAGGGCACACCCACCCTTGCTCTCTTTACACAACACTTCTGTGGTTGCAAGAAACACAATTTGAAAGCATTTAAGCATAACAGCAGCTTCCTGTAGCAGCGAAAAAATTATAAATTCCCTGTTGTGACTCTCCTAACATAGGAAAGGGCCTGACAGAGAAGCAAAATGAATTTTAAAACTGGACAGAGGGGAAAAAATAAAATGGAAGTTCAAAGGGGGTAGAATTCAGAATGGGAAAATTCTGCAGGTTTTATATTTGGTGACTCTTCAGACAGAAATCTCCCTGGACAGGAAAGGAGAGAAGGAAATAAACACAATTTCCTCGGCACCATGTGCTGTGTCTACTGAGTATACCATAATATCCCAAGAAAAAGGAAACCATCTCAACAGGCAGTAAATTCAGCTTCTCTCCCCACAGAAGTCAGACTGTTACGGCAATGATTAGCATTTCTCCCCTTCCAATACTGGCTTTAGAGATAAGCAGTTTTGCCTTGTTTGGACAGCTGTGTATTTTGTATGCACCTCCAGGGATTCTCCTTCAAATGCTGTCTAGCCAGGCAATTAAGATCTGATCCAAAGTACAGTACAGTCAATGCAAGTTTTCCAGACCTGTATTAAAGTGCTGGAGGGGGAGAGGGGAGGTTGTTGGGGCAGAGGCATTCTATCACTGACCTATTGAGCACACATTCCATGCACAACAATCTAAGGGGACCAGCTTCAGCTAAAGCACAGAACCACCACCTCCTCATGCAGGTTTCAGACCGAGGGACATTGCTCAGTATTCTAAATTATTTTCTCTATAGAAAGTACTGTTCCATGCTCAGAACTGCCTTGCATTCATCATTCCCAGTCAGGCTCTTGACTTTGAGCAAAACTGCATGAAGATTTACCTGACTGTAGTTAATTATGTCATTTTTCCATAAACTCCAGATCAATTGCATAACATCATTAGCTATATGAGACAGCTGCTAATAAACTGATGGGACAAACCATGTCAAGGTAAGAACTCAAGCCACTTCTACTCGCTGCCTAGCAGAGCCCAGTGGAATAAGGGTTGCAACACTTTGAATAAGCTCAGGGACACTGCAGCTTGCTTTTCAAGCTGAAAAACTGGATAAGGCAGCCTAATATCAAGTCTATCCTTCTTCACATGACAAACAGAAAAATGATTGCTTGCTTATGAAAGAGCAGCTCATAGCTCTGGAGGAAATTTGAAGATGAAAAACTCCAACCTGAACAGGCTCACAGTGGTTATAGTAACATATTTTTGTCTCTGCTTTTTTTTAAGTCTTCACAACTTTTTTTATTCTGCACACTTTTACAGACATGCCTATTTATAGGAGCTGCATCAAGACCTTATAAAACTATTCATTTTACATACTTTCAAGCTGAGTAAGTCTCATCCGACACAACTTGTTCTTTCAGCAGCACAGTTGCAAAGAATGTTACCTACATTCCTGGCTGTACTAATCTGACAGCGCACCGTCTTGCCAGCAACCTAGCTGCCCCATTTCCTCTTCCCCTGCGATTTGTTCAAGTCTACACCAGCTTATGTTTCTGGCAGCTGCAAGGATTTAAATGGCCAATTCCAAAACAAACTTAGAATCTGATGAAACTCAGACAAAGTAAATTAGTCCATCATCTCCAAGTTGCCATTATCTACAAAGAACACAATACAGAATTTGTTAAGCAGAGGAGGTTCTGCAACCTGAAACAGTCACTTCTAAGCAAGCCTTCAGAATCTTTATAAATACAGTTAGTGTTTATTGTGCCTGTGTCACCAAGTACCTTGAATACTCAATTTACTAGCAAGAGAGGAGAAAGATCAAAATAGCATTTTCTATTGACAAGTAAGACCTTGAAGACATAGGTTGTCTCCCAACAACTCAACATGTTTACTGCCAGTAGACTATGATATCTTGCGTAAACTGAAGATGACAAAAATGTGCACACTTTCCATCTGCTTATACACACATCCTTCTTTCAAGGAATTTGAATTAACATTGTAAACTTCAATCATGAAAGCCTTCCCAAGTGATGGCAGGTTGGTGGTTAAGAGTGTAGGTAAGAGACTAGAAAAGTCTCACAAAACAGTGCCAACAGATCTTACGTTAGTAAGCAGTAACAGGAGAACATCAGAAAGTTCTAAAGAGTTCTAAAGAGTATTACGTGTCTCATGACAAGACCTCCAAAATATATTTTTTTAACCTCTAAAACTAAGATTAGACCAAGATGAAAGGTCAGCCATTTCCCACTTGTAATTGTTTTGGTTAGTTTGTTTGGTTTACATTTAATATGTATACTTAATATTCAATTATTGTCTTCACAGTTCAGCAAAGTTCAGTGTCTTCACAGACACATGGAGCACAACTAAACTTTCCTATAACATACACCCAGCATGGCCTATTAACGCTGTGAGAAGTTTAATCTTAAAAAGATAACAGTATTCATATTCTACATATAACATGCAAAATTCCTTACATATCTGGTCTGACTTGCTTTGTGTATGCAGGTTTATTTCGGTGGGTTTTTTCAAACACAAAAGTATACTAAATTCAAGGGACCAAATGCATACACTATTTTGACAGGCAATAAAGTATTGTATTTTTAAAACATCAGCATGTGCAGAAATGCCACTGCTCCTTAATGGACCAACAAAAGTTTCTGAAGTCTTTGTTCAGTCAGAACACACTATGTCAGCTAGTATTTCACAAAAAAAATCACCACAACAGATTCACATCTTTCCAACACATATTCTAAAGAAAATATTCTTCTGACTAATTTTATCAAAGCACTCAACAATACTTTTAAAAATACTAAGCAATATGGAAAATCTGAGAACTTTTTCCATTGCTTAGACAACAGATGCCATACACTAACATACAGCTAATCTGTGCTTTAAATGCATCATCTTCTGCATTAAAAAAACCTCTGTTGTCTTTTCCAAGGTAATATTTGTTCTTATTTTAAAAATAACTTTCATAAAATATTGCCTTAAATCTTGTTTAAAGATTTTTTTGTAGAGAAAGAGTATGTCTTTAATTTTCATGGTGTTTCTCTAACATGCTCTGCCTATTGGTGGATCTAAAAGTTGCCCTATCACAAGGTGAAGCCACTGACACGAGAAATAACTGCAAAAAGTTAAGTAACTCCCAAGGACTTTTCCTGTTTTATCAGCTGTACATTAATATCACACCAGAATTTTTAATACATCAAAATTTGAATGCACATGATAGCAAGCAGATACAGAAGGAAGATGGTAGATTAACATATCAATGAAAAAAACATATGCTAAAAAAAGTGGAGAAGCAAAGATAACATTTGCTTACAGTTTTCACTTGGCAAATCACTGCCTGTATCAGCAATTCAGCAAGAGTCCATGAACTTTTGCACAAGGAAAGAGTAATGATCCTGGCCTGATCCGCCTGCATGACACACAGGGACTAAGTGGATAGCAGCTGTTAGTATGAGGATTAAATATCTTTTCATTCTGATTAGGAATAAAAAACAAAACAAAACAAAAACAAACAAGCAAACATGTGATTTTTAAGTTCTTCACAACAGAATGAAGTCCTTGCTCTAACTTATCCCATGAAGAAAGCGACCTGGGGGTGCTGTCAGCAAAGCAGAATGAACAATACATCCTAGAAGCCTCAGCATCACGGTAACCTGCCAAGTAGGTGAGTTACCAGAAAAGCAATCATATCAAATACCTGCCCACAAGCAACAGCTCTGCTTTGGCTTAATCAGAACTTTGGCAAAAGTCGGTCTGTATCTGTTAAACATTTCAATTTCACCATGCTGATAAATTTCAGCAAAAGACTATTTCATCAGAAAATTTCCAAGCAATTCAAATTGTTGCCCAATTGTTTTGGCAAAGGTTACCTCCTGAGACAGTGGCATCTGAGGATCCTTAGTCCATTCAGAGCCACCATTATCTGCACAGCTTTATGTGCACAGAGGACACAGGAAGAGTAACCACAATAGTCAGAAAGACCTTTTGCATGAAGTATGTGAAAAATGTCACCGATTTCCCATGATTCCTTTACACATCTCTCAAGTTCTTCTAAAGTGATGCAATAAAAGATGACAACAGCAAAATTAGGACTAAGTGATATTTTCACAACTATGCCACATCATACTGGGCTTTGTTTCGTAAACTGTACTGACAACTGAATTCTGTTTAATAACTCAGACCATGAAGTTAATTAGTAAAGCACAGGTCTTCCTTATTTGATTCTTTGATTTCTTTCAAAAAGACTTTTATGTCAGGAATTGCCAGTGCTCCTGAGTGCACAGAGAAAATTAACTCAAAGTAAGAAATGTTTCTGAAGACTGCTCGTTACCAGTCTCATTTCGCCTGGTGGCTTTTGGTTACAATAAATGGAGAACCACTATACTACACTATACAATCAAAGCACTGGCTTCTATGTAAAAACAATTACCAGTGAATTACCAAGAAATTAGGAGACAATTAAAAAAAGTTTTTAAAAAAAATCACATTTCAAAGTGGAAAAAAATATTCTGACTCGCCATTAAAACAGAAAAAAGTATTTTTCTATTAAAAGGCATCTTTGCTGAAAACATCGTCTAGGGGAAAACCCCTTCAACAACCTCTGGATAATACATATGCCACTTATAGCTACACTCAGAAGTTAAAATAAATATTGAAAGTGCAAACAAAAGCAAAAAGCACAAGAGCAGCAAAATAGTGTGTCAAATCGCTTTACTTTCTTAAACATTGCAAGATTGAGATAGTGGGGAGGTGATGCTGGAAGACACTTTTGAAGAAAGCTAGCTATCCTTTTCCAAATGCAATTCCCAGTGTCATAACTGAAGAGGGATTTGTCAAAACAGAAAACCAACAGTTGTTGCTACAGTACTGTGTGGCCAAAGAATAGCATCAACAGTTGCAAAACAGATGCCAGTTTAGCAGATGCCATCAAGAACCAAGCAGGCTACATTAAGCTACCAGAAGTCACATGCATTTCATGTTGCAGTCTGAGAGCGCTGAAGAGTGGCACAACAGACAGAAAAGGTCTCAAAACTGTTTCTCTTCTCTCAGCCTCCAAAGACCTGTTCTTTTTCCTGTGGTAGGCAGGGATTTCTCAGGTAATAGCCTGCTCTCAACAGTTTAACTGTGGAAGAAAGAGAAGAGCCAAGACCCACCACTTGCCGTAGTCTGGTAATTCTGAAGGGCGTCAGACCTTTGACAAAGTTCTTATCCTCTCCAACCATGGGAGTGCTCTGGATTTTCGAGTCTATAAAGAAATGTATCTTCTAAGCAAATAACAATGCAACAGTTTCATCAAGTGGAGTTACATCCTGGTAGAAAAAAAACAAGGTTCTCTTCCTTCACAGAAGATAAAAGAGTTTCTCACAGGAAATATTGCTGTGAGGAAAACGAGTCATAACTCTTTCCAGTTGCCAGCAATTGACTATTAGGATAAATTGCCCAGCTTGCGGTTGTTCAAGGAGCTCTTCCCAAGACTTAGATTTTAAAAAGTTAAAGCCTTTTGGACTTTCCTTCTGAATTCTGCCTTCTCCCTTTTCTTGCCCTCTTATCTCACTTCCCCAGTCAGGCAACTTCCCTCCTCAGAGGTTAGTAAAACTACTGCCTCTACAGTAACTGTCATATGTGTTTACATTGTGTGCAGAAACTCATGAGGGGTGAAGAGCTAGAATTTTCTTCCTGTGAAACAAGAGCAGAAGATTATACGGCATGGGGGAAGGGCAGTGACACTGTTAGTCCCCTGTAGGCAAGCACGAGGTACACAGAAGGAGGAAGAGCCAAAGTAGAGACAAAAAATGTCAAAACAACATTTAAAAACCTTCTTTCCCCCCTGTGAGTTAAGCCTCTTACTTTTATTTTTTAGGTTATTCTCTTCCAACACAGCTTGCATTTAGCTGCATTAAAAAAAAAAAAAAAAAAAAAAAAAAAAAGAGGGGAAAAAAAGAATTAAGTATAGAAAGGTCCAGATTACTGGCCAAGTATCAGAATAGTTTAAGAAAAAACTTTTACTCTAACCTCAAAGACAGATTAAGGTAATTTGCAGTCATCTCATGTATACTGACAAATAATTGCACAAAGCTGTACTGTATTGCTATGCTTTTTTTGCTATATTGTTCTAGATGAAAAGGTGCCTCCAGTTGCAACAACTAGAATATCATGACTGAGACTACTCTTCTCTGTCAAACTTCTAAATCTCTAACTTTACAACTTAGAAGTACAGTTTTACACTTTACCACACAGGGTAAAATACTACAGAGAATATAATCACAATCCCAACCACCTTTTCTGCCTACAAAAGATAAAATAAAAACACATCCACTATGTTCTTCACAATATTCTAAGATGTCTCCACTGGTGTTCCCACTTCTGTGGGTTCTCTGGTTTCTTTCCTCTCCCTGTTTTCACCACCTGACAAAAGCAAAGGGTAAAGTGGTCTTAGACAAGAACATTGCATAATGTGCTACATGATAAAACATGCATGACCTTGTTTCCTGTAGCATTTTTCAGTGAAAAATGTGGGGGAGGGAAAGACTTGTAAATCTGAGACAGAGGCATAAAAAATGTGAAAACGTCTGGATGAATGAAGTTAATCCCTTACTTCTATCCTGGCTTTCAGACTATCTGAAGAGAATCTGAAAACTTGTGCTTCAACAAATTAGCTCTATGCAGAAATAACTGTCAGCATGTAAACAGGATAACATTGAAGTCAGAGTGAATCAGCAATCTCTACCAAACAGCCTAGAGCAACAGATGCCAATGCCTCCTTTGGACTGTCCAGAATGACTTTTTTCATCTTCAGCCTACCCTGCTTTTTCAACTTCCACTTAGAAATCGTGTATCAATAGGCCAGACCCGATGCAAACTTCATGTATTAATTCCCTGCTCAAGGTGCAGAGGTTTCTAGGGGATTTTGCTTTTGGTTCCCCCCACCCCCATCACCTTTGGAAAAGTGCTTAGAGTTTTCTAGAAGAAACAAAGCTAGCTCTTTACAATGACACATCAATTACAGAAACCTGGAACACTAAAATTATTTAAAAGTGTTTAACTTTGAATTACCTTTGTTTGCATTGTATGAAATTACATTTAATACAATCTACATAAATAAATAAAGTTTTCTTTGGTACTGCAGGAGCAGCTAAAAACATAGGCAATATGAGAGTCTGAAGGTGTAAACCAGCTAGTAAAAAAACTACCTTAAGAAAAACAACAAAAAAGCCAAAAAGAAAACCCACACCACCTCCCTCCTTGCACCCCAACTTAGATCCTATACAGATTCAACAAGGCAGCAAATGGGCATTGTGCACAAACTAAATCACATTCATAAACCCTTACAGAATCGGGGCTTGGTCACATAGTACAATGCAACAGAGCATGAAAAAGACCCTCTGAGACATCCAAGCAACAATCTTGTGAGACAGTGCCACAGAAATATTTGAAATCAAGTGAATCTGTAAATGAAAGTTTAATACTAATACTTTAAAAAGCAAAACTATATATACGCATTCACAAGCCTATCAAATAATGATTTAGAGTTCAATTACAATATGTATATAAATATTGAAGTTTCTGTTATTCTTTTATAGAAGGGTTGAAGTATTTCAAAAAAAGGAATACATTCTTTTTTTAAACCCTATTTTAATGCTTCATATTGTTGAATAATTTACGATAGCAATGTTGACATTTTATCTTTGTAATTCAGGAAAATGTACTTGCTTGATAGTTTACTTAATGCTTCCTTAATCATCAATGGCTTGAGAGCTTTCCACTTGTTCCCTATCTGAAACACCAGCCAGCTTTTGCGAAGATACAGCAGTACATGCTTTGCCAAGATCACGTTATCTCTATAAACACAGATTGTCAGAAAAAATGGAAGCCAAAAAACCCAGTGCTCTGAAAGTAAACAAAGGTTCGTCATAAAATGTACCATTAGTGGTGATTCTGCAAAACTCTAATGAAAGTGACAGGGAAAAAGGAATATTTAGTTGAGACAACCATGTCTGCACAATGTAACATTTCAAATATTCTGTATTCTCCTGTCCATTTAAAAAAAAAAAAGAAAAAAAAAAAAAAAGAGAGAGAGACTGGTGCTCCCCCTCCAAAACAGTCAAATTATCATCATGTGTATCCAGTACTTACAGAATGCTGTTTTGAGTACGATTATGCAATTGTATGTTGTACTTTTAATGAGAAAGTAACTATTCTCCATTAAGATACACTTAGAAAGAACTCCCTATATTCATATTGCATATTTCCCCAAGTTCTGAAGTACGAATGACAAAACTTTTTTCGTTATTCTTGGTATTATATCCTGAAAAAGCATAAGGAAATTCAGAAAACAAGAGCATGTGAATTGTGCCCCAATAGGTCAAAAAGCTCCAGCAGACTACCTGACATGGAATTTAAAAAAAAAAAAAAAAAAACCCACACCACAAAACCCACCCTAAAACCTCCAAAAAACACAATGGAAAAACAGTGGCTGTAGAATAAATATCTATCTGAAATGCAACATTTTTTCTCTCTCTCAGAAACAAGAATATGATACTCTTGGAACAAACAGTCAAGAAAGCAGTAAATTTTGTATTTCTTGATCTTAAAACATCAAGAGAAGATGCATGTTGCAAAATAGGCTTAAGATAAACTGTGTTACTGAACTTGGTGGAGGAGGAAAGCCAAAATGTAACTGGTCTATGATATGCAGAAGATCAGATAAGAAGATAGAGTGTTCTTTTCTGGATTTCAAAACGTGTAGCTGTAGATTGTGCTTTTATCAGCTCCTTTATGAGAAGGCATTATAAAATAAAGATTAAAAATACTGTCATGCTAAAGTTTTTCAACTGATAAGTTATTTACAAAAAAGTTACATTACAAAATCTCCACTGAACAATTATTCAACTATTCCTAAAAGTTTATCTGACGATAGAGAAGTAGAAAAAACTTAAACCACTCAAGTTTCTCAGTACATAAGTCAAATTCCAACACAAGCTTTGCCTCTGAGCCCTTAAGTCTAGGGCTTTCATCTATATTTCAATCTCAGATGAGTTACCACTACTCTAAAGAAAGTTCTGAGGATGTGAAGTTCTGAGGATGTATTCACTCAGTAACTCGAACCAAGGCACATCAGTTCTTCTTGCTAGACCCCACTCCAAGTCAGAAATGATACCGCTTCAATCCTGCCTAAAGGTGGTATTTTCCCCTCCACTTTTGGAGGGAAAATTCGAGTCTACCTAAGGTGATTTGTTCAAAATTTAGGATACTCTTATTCTTTAAATAACAGAACAAGATGGGCTTTTTCCTAAATCTCAAACTCACAAACCACGTCAGTTTTCTACAGAACTTTTCAGCATATTATACATGCTTATTTGCAGATTCACCTCAGCTCTGCCAAACTAAGAATTTCAGAGCGCTCTGCCAGGATTTGGAACAAGCTGCTGCAAAGGAGTAGACTTTCATGGACCTCGAGAACTGCTTCCCAAGGCAAAACAGAAAAAGATTTAGTGTTCAACACAACTTCACATGTGGCTAACGAGGAGATGACAAAAACAAGTCAAGACCATGATGCAATGAAAAGCCCAGCTAGCCCCGCCCCCCAAATGCCTGCTACAGATATTGCAGACTCTTTGAGACTTTTTATTTCACTGAATAAAATTATTTTTAATTGGAAAAGCTGCATCTAAGTCTAGAATACAAGTGAAAGTCTACTACAGCCAAGTTTTTTTTGTAACTTGCAAGCTACACTGAATGTCTCCAACTGATCACTCTAAGAGGTTTTTGTGCATACATTCCCAGGTATAAGACAAATTGCTGAGACCCACTGAAATCAGCTAGAAGTTTAAAACACCCCATTGTCCCTTCTCTCTTTATGCATGCTTTGAACTCCTGAAGATACACCCTAACAAACAACAAATTACTAAAAATGCTATTAGTTACTGGATTTGTTAAATGTATATTCCAATTAGCATACTAAATTCAATTAAAAATCCTAAATAGGAAATAAGAATATCTGAATGGAGCACTTCTGAGCAGGCATTCCAGTATCTATAAATGGATATCCCTCCACCACCTCCTGCCCTTAAGCATTTGCCGCATCTGCTCACCTACCAGTAAACGACCTTTTAAATAGATTTTTTTTCTTAATTGGTACATAGTAAGGACTTTGACCGCTAGAACATGCAAGAAACAGTCCACCCACACATAGATCCAAACTAAACATCATGATATTTGTCTGCCAATTCATCAAATAATAACTGAATTGAGTTCCATTTTGGTAAAGCAAATAAGGTCACAGTGCAATTACATCCCTCTGACTGGCACACAAACAAAAAGAAATATAAAAAAACCCACCCAAATAACATGGCCTTAATTTTTTAGATCACTGATAGCATTCTTCAATATAAAATTTAATTAAAAACAAAACCCCACAATGCAGTGTTGCTGTAGAAAACAGAAGATGTTTCTGTCAGTGACAAACAGCCTCAGTGCCATCAGATTATTTCTACCATTCCAGGCAATCTTTACCTATTTGCACAACTCCATAACTGTGCGTAGTAATCTTCGTATTTTCACTTTGCATTGCCCTTCAGTACTAGCGTGCTTTACATAAAACATTTGTCACCTTTCTTATTTTGCAGATGTAACATAAGCACAAGGGTCTCAACTATTTGCCTAAGCTCAAGCTGTGAGCCACTGGTAGATCAATTACAAACACAGTTCTTTGTTTCACAAAATAATTACTAGAACAAATTTCATTGTAAAGAACCACCTCATAATTACTTTCAAGGAAGGTAAATAGTTGAGTTGAAAAATTAAGTAACACCATAAAGGAAGTACTGTCGAACTCTCCAAACTGCTTAAACACTGCAAAAGGAAATCCACTTCAAAATTCAACCTGAACCATAACTCTCCCCATACACAGTGTCTCAGTTTCATTTTTCAGTTTTAGTATACAGAGGAAACCTCAGACTGGGAAAGAAAAAGAAACCCTCCTAAACACACGGAATTCAATACAAAGGGCATGTGCAAGAAAAAACCAAAACATACTAAGGCAAAAAAAAGGCATTAAGAGGGAGAGACATGGGTGCCATCTACTTAACAGGTCTCAAAATAACACAACACAATGATTCTGCAAACTGTTTAAGATTTCCATTCTCAATTACTCTTTAGAGTTCAGTAAAAAGAGAATTAAGTAACAAACATGATACTACTGTGAGCATCTCTATCAAAGCCTGTGGGTGTATTGTTCAGTACCTCACAGGTGACCAAGACATCCTCCATGCCTTCAAGAGAAACACGATTCATAGTGGCTCTGTGATACCGGTCCAGTCTAAATGCCATTCCTATATAGCCTTAATGCCTCAGCATTATTCCAAGCAGTAAATAAAGCAAGTTCACAGAAACGGCCTCAGGACTGATGGGTTCTAAAAGAAGAGAAGCTGATCTCATTTAGCAGATGCTTCCCCTCCCACTCCCCTGAAAACTGTTCACAGACAATAGCACCATTTAACACTTGACCTCATCAACCTACTGGCATAAGCAGCATACATCACAATGACCAAATCTAAAGATAATATAAACTGGAACAGATCCTGCCAGTCACTTCAGATAGATAGTCAGAATTGCAAGACGTAGTATATCAGCTTCTTGAGAAAGTAAGTTAAGGTAGTTTGATGACTCTCATAATCAATAAAGAATGTCAGAGACCCCTTAAAACCAAAATGATGTACGAAGTGGTAGAGCGTAACAGAGTCTTCCTTTGCGCTTCCTCTTACCAGCCACATGCTTTTGTTGACAGCAAGACAGTGTTAATGGAAGGATTCATTTTCTGGTGAAGGATTCCATATCATCCGATGTGGAAACTTCCTAAAGTCAAATACCCCTCTCTCAGACAATGTCCCGCTAAGCAATGTATGCACAGCAGCTGAGTCACACCTGCAGACTTCAGCCCATTTTATGTGTTGCACACAGTCTCTGACAGAAAGAAGAAAAAAAGTGGGCAACAGGAAAAAGAAGTAAATCCTTAGGCAAAAAAAAAAAAAAAAAGGAAAGTCAAGAGAGAAAAAAGGACAGGATGACAGATATCAGAAACTGACAGAGCAGAATAGGGTATCTTCTGCAAAGATTTGAGAATGCCTTACTTTAAAACCTGGATGTTGCTTGAATAGTCCTTAAGTCTGGAATACATTATTAGGTCAAAAGCACAGATTAGTATGCCAAGTCTGAGCCCAAACGTCTCAAAAGACAGCTGCTTTTCCTCTTTCCCCATCCCCATTCCTCCTCCCCATCAAGCTTCTCTAATTGAGAAAAATTCTCCTCTCTCACCTCCCACCCACAACTGGGTATGGAAGCAGGTTCGATTTTTAACTGAAATAATCTCAGTCACCTAGCATTTACTCCACCTTGTTTAATTAAAAATAATTAAAATTATTTAAAACTAATTAAACGTTAGTGGATTGCTGGGCAGGCATAACCTTAATACACACAAGGTGAAACAAGTGATTGTGCATAGGCAAACAAAAGAAACTAGCAGGTTGGAACCTGCTTGATCTCAATAGGTACAGGAAAATACACAGCAACTACTAAACATGGCCATAACTCTGGACTCCATTTGATTCCTAGAAAAATCCAAAAAGAGGAAGGAAATGAAGGCATCCTGCCACAATCAACTTCTGCCAAAGCATTCTGTTTCGTTTTAACCATTGGAAATGTAACTGAACACAAATGAAAACCTGGAAAGAAGTCTATCCAACTCCTGAGAAGAAAATACCGTCTCACAATGATGATTTGCTGGGAGGCAGTGACAGTCACCAGAGGGATGAGATACTCCACAATAGGAAAGGAGTGAAGTAAAAGCAGCAGCCTCAGTTCAAGTGGAAGATGGAGGCAGCACACTGAGTCATACATGGGACAGAAATCAAGAAAACGGGTAGCTATTTTTCTTGACTTTTATCTTCTGCACCTCTATATTCTTGCCTTGTAAGAGAGAGTACATATGACTCTTTCATCCCCTCTCATCTCTGGCAAATACCATCTCTTCTAATCAGGTCCCAAATTCACCCAAGTAAACCAATTCTATGCGACTCCCCACCAAGGACTCTCCTTTCCCAGTTCCCTTAGGTTCCGTGAGTCTTCCCAGCATCTCCAGACTACCAAATCAGATGCTGCAGAGCATATGCTAAGGATCACATCCCATACCACAGGGTAAAAAATTCATTCATTTTCCATTCCCATGGTGTCCAAATCATAGTGTAAGCAGAAATAAGAAGCAGGAATAGCTGCTGGTAAAAATATACCACAGGTGGTTGGGTGGGTTTTTTACTCCCTCTCGTTTTTGAAGGGAAGGAGAAATAATTATTTTAATCCTATTCACATATTTCTTTGGTTTTTCCTTCACACTCCAAACAACATTTATTTATTCCCTTAGAGTGCTGGAGAAAGTTGATGGAGGAGGATTCAATCACACTGCTGAGCCTCAGGAGGTGGTGATTAGGATCTCTAAGCCAAGGATTTCAGTCATTTGGGAGACACCTCAAAGGCAGCTAATGCCTTTGAGCGCTAAAATTACAAGTGCCACCTTCCTGTTGCTGACATTTGCTGATCTCTTTTCTTATGAAGGCAGAACAAATGAAATCTCTAGGATCATATTTTAAACAGACAAAAAGACAAGTGGGAGAAAAGTTCTTTAGAGGAAAAAAAAAAACCCAAACACGAACACTGATGGTGATTCATGGGAGGAAAAGAAAAAAAAAAAAGAGAAGGCTTAAGGAGCCTTTCAGTAGAGCACCTGAGCAAGACCAAGTTAACACAGATGTCCAAATCATCTTTTGAACCTTCTCATTGTTTGTGCAGTGTGTAAAAATATCAGTAAAAGTGACTGTTATTGCTCAATAAACTTGAGCCAGCATGGGTTAACACGACATGCTACACATGTTTCCAAGGATAGAATAAGGAATGTTTAGAGTCTCAACTATTGACAAACATTACCTGTTGCGGAGGCAACTAGCCTTACTGAATGAAACCAGAACAGTCAGTACTTGTAGCAACATGCTCCTCCAGAAGAACAAAGAAGCTCTAATCGCTGTGGTTCCAGCCAGATACTCTGTGATCTGCCACTCTCAAGCAGAACAGAGACACAGGGAAGTAGCTTTGCTATTTTCTTATCACCTGGAATATACAATGAGCCAAACTACAAGTGATTATAAGCATCTGGCTATCTCCCAAGTGCACACAGAACGGAACTGAAGAAATGGTTCTGCAGAGTCTGCCAGCTCAATGTGGATTTCATAGCTGTTCAAGTTTTTCTTGGGCAGTCTATGTAAACGTCTGCTCAGATAAATCAGTTTTGCTTCTTCCTGGACACAAGAAATTACCTAGTTTTCCATGGAGCTTTTAAAACGCCCAATCTAAATACGAACAGGCTTCAATAAGGTGTGCCAACTATTCTAGTGATTCTACATAAATCTTTGAAAAGGTGTATAAAATACATCAACATCAGCCAATTTCTTCACTAGCCAGACATGCAATCAGCACTAGGAGTTTCAGTGCTCTACTCACTGGTGGTCTTGATGGACAATCAGCTCCCAGACAGCTTTTGAAGCAGCTTGTCATTTCCTGGTTTCTTGCCACAGGTCTTCCCCCCCCGCCCAACGCACCCTGTTTTTTTAATGTCAGTCTGAAGGCTTTCCCACCGTACAGAAGTTCAAGAGGTCCAATCATACACTGAGAAGAAAGAAACCTGGATGTTCAGAAGCACTAAAAGCAAGGGCAGAACAATTAGCTGGTTCATACCTGTTGATGATAAGTTAACATTGGTCTTTCTGCCTGACTCCTCAGCTGCCCCTTTCATTTAGGTTTGATACGGGTTGTATGATACCCAACACAGCAAGCCCTCCCACATGGATGGTGTATTGTGTTTTACCTATTCACTGAAGCAGCTGTCAAAGTTAATTAAATGAACTTGTGGTACATTTGCTTCCCTCAGCTGCTTTACATACCATTATCATAATATATTATGATACATTTATGGATAATTAGAGATAGGTACCTGTCTTTCAAGTAGTTCTTTTTTTTAAGTCTTTGGAAAGAGCTAAAAAATAAAGATGATAACTGCCTTTTTACTTCAAGCCTTTGCCTAAATTGCAAGACTAGTGTGGGGGTTTTTTTTAATTAATAGTATGTAGTTTTTATGATTAGTAGGTATTGCAGCAGGAGACAGTCCATCACAAATAATTTTGTGATTATTAACAGTTTCCCTAGACTACCAATGTGATAAGTTTGAAAAATTTAATTTCCCTTCCATCACCAGTAAGTGACATGAATTTCTTACTCACTGCTGCCCAGATCCAGCTTTCTAGTGTAGAGGAAAACGAACTAGCATAATGACGCCTAGTGAGTTCCTAATTAATTATTACTACTTAATACTTCTTTGGATGTTGCTTTTGACAAAACCTCTAATAGACTGATAGTCTCTACTAGCATAGACAGTACAAGAGAAATTAATTAGTGCTTATGACTATGTAATTTTCAAGTATGTGAACTTCCCAACAAAGATAACAAACATGGGCCATATATTTTGGACAGACATCATCAAAAAGCTATCATTGCACGCATTTTGCACTACAGCCATTGCTTAACCATGTTCCTTTCATTGTTTTTCATTGAACACTCAGAACAGGTATGTCTCTTGATTCAAAAGCTGAACTCCTAAATATTTGCTTCCTTCCATATGAGCCCCATTCTCCTGTCTTTAATGTCTCTTGATCCTCATAATCAGCAGTGCTTTTTCTCCTGAAGTAAATACTTCCAGAATACCTACACTCCATGATAACTAATGAACAATGAAAGAAAGGCTCAGTTCTTCACACTCAGTAGTTACGAAACAGTTCTTCATTAGCTTATCACTTCCATTTCTTTCAGCTATATGAAGCATTCATTTCTCCTTTTCCTCAAACTGCTATATAACAACCATTCTGAACATCTGTAAATCCAGTCCCTGTTTTTAAACATCTCTAAAGAATTTAGCTATAGCAACTAAGGTTCTTTTGTTTCTTTATGAACATACATTTATAGCAGTTTTGAGGTGTAATGTACGCAAAGCGCACTCCATACACTTAGTCATCTTTTGCTTTTCTGAGCATTCCACTCTAATCACGCCTTTTTCTTACTGCTAGAGATCCAGTGAGCATGTTTCGGAGTGACCCACAAGACCAAAAGGTAGAGGTCCTTCCTCAGCCAGCCTCAAATGTTTAGCACATTGTGTGATTTCAGACTAGTTTTGCTTTTTAAAATGCCCACAGAACAATTCTGTTACTTGTACTTAATTCTGCACCTAAACTACAACATGAGAACATGATTTTGAGAGTTAATTGTCTCCCAGTACAGTTTTTTGAAGCCATTTGGTTGTTCACTTGCTTCAGAACAGGCATACAGGATCAGACCGAAGTCACATCGGGCTGTTCTTCTAACAGTGGTCAAGAAAATGTGCCCAGGAAAGAGCTTAGGAATAGGATAACCCTACAACAGTACTTTCCCAGTGTAGTTTCACAGTGATTTGATTATCACAAACATCTTAAGCCAGGATGAATACAAAATCATCTTTGTGTTCATTAGAAATAACACCTGAAAAGAGGCAGAAACAAGTACTTGTTCGTTGATCACAGGCTCTTTACAGTACAACTAGTGTAGTCCTTGTTAACACCACATTCAATACTTCCTTGTATTCCTCTATCTTCAGAAAATCTCTTACCTGTGATTAAAACAAAATGGTATTTAATCATTTGCAGGGATTGCCTTCACACATTCTACTCCTCCTTTTCCAATTTTAGAACAGTCAGACTTTCTACATCAAAGGTGTTTTATCTGAGCATTTCAGTCACTACTCTTTCCCCATATTACCTTGTATCTTTAATCCTTTTCCCAGCAATATCATTCACATGTCACTGCTAAAAGCCTACAGCAGCGTTTTGGCACTGTTCAAGATCAGCAATGCGTAACAAGGAAAGAGCTTTAACTGCTTGGCAGAAGAAAGATATTGGCAGGAAAAAAAAAAAAAAAAAGAGTTGGCATAGTGCACAAGGGAGGAAAGCCACTACCACATTTCGTTTTCTTAAGTCAGTTCTGAGTGAAAAGTGACTGCTTGGCAGTATTATACATCATCTGGTTATAACATACAAAATCTTTTAAAAGAAGAAAAAAACCCGTCACTGTATTTTTGAAACAAAGTCAAATAAGTTAATGCATTTCACATTGCCAGATGATGGACTAAGTTAATTTGCATTGCCTAATCACACCATGACTATAGTGAATATCTGAATGTTCCCAATTCAATGTTTATGCAAGATTGTTAATACAATCACTTCTAACTTAATACAAACAAACCAAATCAACATTCTGTTGGGCTCATTACAGTAGACAGAAGAGATTTTTATGCTTCTGTACAATTCCCTATGCCCTACTCTTAGGACCTATCATAATACGCATCCTTCCTCCTCCTCAGCTTCCACTCATTTCAATTCCTTATCGTAACGCCCTCATCCCTAAACAAACAGGTCTCTCTAGCTCTCCTCACAGCTCAGAAAACTTCAACTTCTGACCCTTGGCTAGCCTTTGTTGCATTCCTGAGCCAAAGAAGGTATTAATACTCCCAGTGAACCAAAGGACCTCCATCAAACAACATTCCGCTCTCTGATAATTCATCTCTCCTCTACAATCTTCAGGCCCACAGTTCTACCTGTCACCCATCCACAACTTTCCTCCATCAGCGCTGGTGACCTCTCATTTGATTTCCTTTCTGTTCTTTTCTCAGCATACTCACATGACTATTGAGTGTCTCCACTCACCCCTTTGTTTCTGTCACCTCTTTTCTGCCCATCCTCACATCTGCTGTCACTCCATCTTTATTTCACCCCACATCAGCATCTCCAAGAGCTTGTTTCCACTCAAGCTGAGAATCACCTTGCAACTGATAAGCCTGAACTTCCAGTACATATGATTCTTCTCTAACATTGCGATTTTACTAGGAAAAGGATGTTCTCTCCAGCATAACTGAAACCCATGCTGCTTAACTTGCACTTTAGGCTCCATTCTCCTGCCTCAGGTTCTTCCTGTCCCAGTTTCTTCCCACTTCTGCTAAGTGGTGTTGCCTCTGTACCCTTCTCACTGTGTTTTTCCTTCCATTACTTTTCCTCTAATTGAAGATGTCACAAATTGACATGTCTGTCCAATCCCATCCTTTGATCCCTTTATTTCCACTAATTCCATTAAATTTTATGACCTTGATCATTCTTTCTTCTTGTTCTATTTTTTCATCTTCACAGGCAGTTTCTGTTTCCCATTCATTCCCCACCAGCCCGATGGAAAAACCCACTCTCCCTGTCCCAATTACTGTTCAAACTAAACCTCTTTCGTACTGCTTCTCTTGCCTAGAGGCACTCTCCATGAAACATCCATCATACCAGCGATGCACCTGCATTGTTTCCATCTTAAGATTCTAACCCCTACGCCCCAAAAAAGCAAAAGAAAGACTAAGATGTTGAAGTGCTTCCTGTCAACTTGACAGGAAGCTTATGAGGAAAGGCTCAAAGAGCTGGGGCTCTTTAGCCTGGAGAAGAGAAGGCTGAGGGGAGACCTTATCTATGTTCACAATTACCTAAAGGGTGGATTGAAGGATGATGGAGCTGGACTCTTTTCAGTGGTTTCCAGTGATAGGACGAGGGGCAACGGGCACAAGCTGGAACATAGGAAGTTCCACTTAAATACTAGGCAAAACTTCTTCACGGTGAGGGTGACAGAGCACTGGAACAGGCTGCCCAGGGAGGTTGTGGAGTCCCCTTCTCTGGAGATTTTCAAGACCCACCTTGATGCAGTCCTGAGCAATGTGCTCTACGCAATCCTGCTTTAGCAGGGGAGTTGGACTAGATGATCTCTAGAGGTCCCTTCCAACTCTGAAAATTCCATGATTCTGTGACCGGCCTTTTGAGACCAGCAATACGTATCTGAGCACTACCAAGTTTCCAAAATGTACCTGTTTCCCTGCTTACAAAGAATGAAGACAGGGAAAAATATGAGTTAACACACTCCTATCTGGATATTTCTAATTTGAAAAGTAGATTCAACTTTTTCATCCTATTTTCTGATACAGAAGAATTATAGCATTTGGCAAACTAAGCTTAAAATTAAAACAAAAGTAAACTAAAATATACAAAACATGCACAATGAAGTACATGGAATGGGACTGAACTGATTTTGAGCATCTAACTATAATAATGATAACATATAAAAGGGAACAGATTCTTAAGAATCATACGTGGTATTACAGCCATCTTTTAGCAAAAAAAGAAAAACACAGTGAATATTATAGTTCTTTTACACCTGCAAGACTCAAGGCCTCTGTCACCACTATCAAATTAATTCAGTTTTCATTTCTCACCCAAAATTATTATTAGACTCGGGATAAAGATGACTTTGTATTGAAATCATTACTAGGGTAGGTTGGTGGGAACAAAAAAATCCCAGTAACATGCTTTGTAGCAATATGCAGACAGGCGATTCTATCCGCTAGATTAGTATTCCAGATTGATATTCATCTCTCTTGTCAATTGTATGACACAGATTTGGGCTTCTTAATGTTCTGGCCAACTTCTGCCATGTTTTCAGAGGCTTACAAGGATGCACTTTAGCTGAATTAGAATATAAAAATCACTCAAATGATTAACTGATTTAGATGGGCATTAGGCATGTCTGACAGTTCTGAAAATCCCTCTGGCCTTCAAACATGAAAATCATCAGACCAGAAGATACTCAATTCTAGCACTAAGTTAGAGATACTTCTTTTTTTCTCCCCACATGATTAACCCTAAGATCCCACATCACTCCTAATTTCCTCTCTCTCTTCTAACGTTTCCTCTTTCCATCTTTTCCTGTCACTTTCTACAGTTTTTTCCTCTTATCACTCAGACTAGGCAATCTGCTTTTTCCGTGACCCAAAAGTGAAAGAGAATCATAGTAATTTACCTAACTTAGAAGACACAGAATCGTTATCAGCCACTCAACAAGTCAACTTCCAAGTAATGAAATCAAACTCAAAGCAGCACATCTGGCAGGTATTTTTGCTCACAAAGAAAACACCTACCATAAGCAGTCCTTGCATCATATGAGAAAGACAAGCCATTATAAAATAATAACTCCATACTAAAATAACTGGGTAGAGACGGCAAGAAAGGAAAATACAGCAAGCAGTCCATTTCACTCTCAAGAGAAGACACAGAACATGGCAGCAAGATTAGGCAGGACTGCAAATCTATTTGGCAAGGACTATGACTCACACTGGAACACAACACAGGGTGAGGCAGAATTACACAATTAAAGTATTCAGAGATCTTGAAAGGACTTGAAGAGCAAGGCAACTCCAGTGACACCTCCTGATCCTTAAGTAAGAAAAGACAGGCACATACTAAAGGAAAAATTCTGATTGTGCTTTTATTAAGGCACATCTGATTATACTGGTTGACCAGTAGAGAGAGCTGCATGAACTGGAAAGCCTGCATCTGAAACAGGGAACCAGTCAGCACAGATTATCTGGAACAGCAGTCGAGGCAGTATTTAATTAAAGATACTAGGTATGCATATATAGTACACACACAAATTGGCAGACCACAACAAAACTGACCCCCCCACACACACACACTCATTCAATCCTCATATACAAATGGTAGGCATCTTGCTAACACAGAATCACAGAATGATATGGGGTTGGAAGGGACGTCTGGAGATCTAGTCCAAGCCCCCTGCCAAAGCAGGTCCACCTAGAGCAGGTTGCACAGGAACATGTCCAGGTGGGTTTTGAATATCATCTGAGAAGAATGCAGACAGTTCTCAAGAGCTGGAGTTCTGAAAAAGTTCTTATATAAAGTGGCATTCTTGAAATCATCAACACAATTTACAGTACTGAAAGTGAGCTGCTGGCAAAGCCATGGAAAGAGGGGAGTCAAGTGTCACCATTACTGCAACTTCAAACTTTTGTACACATCGGAAATCAACATATAATTTATGAAGTCCAAAAGAACCTTACCTTATATGCTCAGGTAAATACTGCAGGATGTGTTCCGATTAACTATTCTACATGCCAGCTTTTCAGTACATAAACACCCATTTAACCATTTAAAACCCATGAGAAAGAAGAGAAACTTTAATTCTAAGCAAGTATACTTGAATCCAAGATTTTTATCACTAAAAGAATTGTGTATGTGGGCTTCGGATATCCATGATTTCCATATCAAATTACAGACCTATCAGAACAGAGCTGGCATTAATCACAGATCAACATAAACAAAATTACAAATGGCAGCAAGATTCATTCTCATCTGCTTTTTCTCCCAGTTTAAAGGTCTTCATGAAGATACACATTTGTTTGAGAGATACCCATTGTATAAACATGCCACAGAAATAAAAATCCAGTGAACCAAGTGCATTTACTCACAAGTTTACCTACAAGAGCTACATTTTCAGTTGAACAAGCAGCTCAACTAATTCTGAATGCCTATAAAAATAGCCACACTCCTATTCAATCATCACCAAATTTAAGATTACTCTAATTATTTAACAATTAACTAACTCTAGTACTAAAAAGTCTCAAATATGAAGGTTAATGCAGCCTAATTTCTCCTTGGAGAAATCTGTACTGTGACAACTGTAAACCAATTTCAGTCATGACTATTTTAAAGTTTTCAGAGGAACAGCTCTCCACATTTTTTCACTCCACAGATACAGGATTGCTAGCACAGGTGCGGAGAAATATCTGGAAACATGCTCCAGTCTAACACTGACACTGAACTGCATCCTTAATGAAAACCACTGAAGTTCCTCTAAAACTACAGAAAAGCCACCAGAGTTAAGAAAAAGCTGGTTCACGGCTGGAAACTTACATTCTCAAGAGATTCAAGGAAAATTTGAAAATAGAAGACTTCATACAGGAAAAAGGCCATGAGTATATTTTTTTTTTTTCATAGAAAGACACTTCCATTAACCAAACATACCTATACCGGCAGGCTTTTGCAACAATTTTGACTTAGCATCCCATTACGTTCCACTTCAAGAAACAAATGAAAAATGTATTTTAGAGAGGTTGTTATACATACTAATTAGAGCCTCAAAGTAATTACCAACAGGGAATCAAAGTGAGGCAGGGTTGTTTACCTGGGGTTATGATTATTCATACACAGGTGCAATTCAAGCAAACATTTTCTTTGGTGTGAGACGATAGGCTGTTTTCATATAGCAACCAAAAGTCACAACTATTACATGTGAAAGTGACAAAGGTTGATATAAATTGCAATTAATAATAGGAAATCATAGGCTAATATAGTTAGAAGGGACCTATGGTGGTCATTTGGTTCAATACCTCTGCTCAAAGCAGGGTCAAACTATGTCAGGCTCAAAGCCAGTCTAGTGAAGTTTTTACCATCTTTGAAGATTGATATTTCACAACCCCTCTGAACAGCTTGTTCCACTGTTTGACTGTCCTCATGCTGAAAAAATTTTCCTTAATACCTAAGAAGAATTTCCCATGTTTTCACTTGTGTCTGTTGTCTCTCATCCAAACACCATGTACCTTTAGAAGTACCATGTACTTTTCAAAGAAAAAAAAAAAAGTCCAGCTCCATATTCCTTATACCTTCCCATCATGTAGCTGAAGACAACAAACATCTTCTCAGCCTTCTCCAAGTGGAAACACACAGTTCTCTCAGCCCCTTGTATATCATGTACACCACCCCTATTCATCTTTGGCGGTCCTTCACTGGACTCACTCCAGAATGCCAGTGTCAATCTAGTATTAAGAAGCTCTGAACTGGAATAGCACAACCAGACAAAATGACTGCCCTTTCAAATCAAATGTTCTTTCAAAAGAAATATATTTTAGTGATGTAAATGCAAAGTTAGATACCCCAAAAAAATGCAGGCTACACCTAGGAAACAACTGAGTTTGCCCTGAAAAGTAGTAGTTATTATAACTACTGGCATAGTGAGAGTGAATTCAATACAGATTTTCAATATAATTCAGCAGTAAACCCATCTAATAAGCACCATACATATATATGGATCAGATTAACATTATGCACATTCAATTTAACTTATATACTTTATATATAAAAATGTGTATATATATAAATCAAGGGACTTAGTCATCAAGGGTGGAGACAATTTTACCTTTACATACCACCTGGCTGAAATCCAAAACAGAAATACAGTTCTAGAGTTCCTGCAGGAGTGACATTTATTTACGAATATTCTAGTTTGAAGATTATCTAGGCAATGTATTACAAATATTCAAATGCTTAACATTTGCGAAAATTCAAGACTAAATCAGAGAATAAAACTATAATTTATAAACACTTGTAGTCACTGTTGAAGTTGTACATATTTGACACATCGACTGAACTTGCTGGAGCAGCTTCTGACTCGCAACAAAGTGGCTGGTTCAGTTTTAAACTTTGAGTTAACAAGATTTAATTTTTTTTTTTTTCAAGTAGTGCAGACCAAACATTTCTTAGTACTCAACAATACACTTTGCTAGACTACACAAGAGAAACTTGTATTTACTCCACGTAACGTCAATGACCAGCAAATTCAATCTGTAGGTGGAAAAAAAAGTTAACAGAGACACGGACTGATTCCTGAAGATGCATAGTACCTTTCTGGATTCTACATAAAGGTAGAAGAGGATTCAAAAACACTCTTTTTGCCAAGACAGGTTGTGGAATGGTTACATCAGCCAGCAAGTAAGTACTCTAAATTTGACAATAAAAGAAAGTCATTTCAGAGAAGAACCAATTTAGTGAGAAAGGGATGCTCCTAATTGCAAGATGCTTGGAGATTAAAGGGTTTTCCTCCCTTTGCAACTACAATAAAGTATTTGTTGATCTCTGCAATCTGGTCTGCCAATAAACACAAGCAAGGACTGTAACCTGTTTCGTGCTTGTCCACTGTCTGCCCTCCTGCCCATAGCCCTCTGTCACCTTTAGAAGGCTCAAGTCAAGTGGAAATTGGTATTGGAGTTTTCCCATACCTCCTCTCAACACTTAACTTACATTCCAAGACAAGATCCGGGACATGGAAGCTTGTTAAACTTACACCAAGAACTTCAAGGCTTTTATAATAAACAACAGGACCTGTTACACAGAAATGTTCTCTAAGTATCAAGTCCAGTGCGTGCCAAGTGTACTGATGTCTGCCTCCAAAAGGTTGTGTCTTCTATCTGGAATAACAACCTTTTCATTACGTCAGAAATACTTCATAAATCCACCACAATTAAAAAAATAACTCTTGCTACATAAAACCAGGTACTAGCCCTGTCACATATTACTCAAATATTTTTGTTCATCACATCCACATAATTCGAAATGAAAATGGAGAAGTATTCAAATTAATTTTGTTGATTTCATAAGGTTTTGACTGAAAGCCCAAGGAGTAAAACTACATTTGAATCCTGACAGCAAAAACTTAGAAATCAAATTAAACAAGTTGCATTTCAGTCAGATTAAGGAGTCTAACATGTTTGATTGTTGACTTGATTCTTGCATATTAATCTAAGATATTTTTCAATTTGAGTCCCAGAAGAGCTGGGTACTTTACGTAAATATCAGAAGCTAGGTTTCTAGTGATAATACTGGATCTTTTGACTAGAGGTGTTTCATTATTTTTAAATATACAGGAACAAAAAAATATGATCTGGCTGCAGATTCTCTCTAAAGGCACTTGAAATTTGTCTGCTTTAAGGGCTGTAAACATACAGGCAGTCATGACTGTTATTTTGTTCTCAACATTTTATGGACATTATTTTATACTGAATGCAATCAAACAACAGAATCAGTGCTTTGATGAAAGCCACCTATATGTATCTCTAAACCAGTATCTCTTTGAATTCCTTCAAATATTATAAAACAATACTGTGTATCTAGGTGCAAGGATTTTGGCAGCTTAATGCCCACCCCTTATCATTGCAGCACCAGTACTAGAAATAAAACAGCAATGAATACACACCTACTAGCCTTCTCTATGTATGTTACTCAATTCCAGTTAATTCCAGCTGGCCTTTGACTCAATCAACAGAGGATCCTTGCAGCACTGAAAACCTCATCTCACTGAGCCCTTCAGGAACACCTGCACTGGCCCTACCCGTCCCTGACATCAAAGCAAGTGTCAGTACTCAAAAGTTTTAACCCTTTCTCTTTTTTTATCCCTCTCTTTTCAGTGCTTTCTGCTTGAGGACCTCATTCCTCTTATCAGGCTTTTTAATAGGAAACGTTGATTACAGTGATGCCAAGCTTCCACATACCCCCTCATCCCAACCTTGCCAAACCTCTTCCCCTTGACGATGTCTACCTCACCTTATTAGCAACTCTACTCTAAGCAAACAAAACCAGTAAACACTCGTGCTGCTGCTCTCCTTTATACTCTGCTTTTACATGTTTGTGAGTAACTGACATATTGGATGGGAAACTTCCGTCACATCACTAATATGGGAGGTAAAGCTAGGCAGTCAAAGGCTTCACATGCCAATGCCCAGAACCTGGTGAATGGACATGCTCACTGAAACAAGTGCCATCTTCCACTATGGCCAAACCAACTGAAATGTCATTACTTCTTTTTCCTTTTACAAATCCAAAGTTGTCCCACACATAGTTCAACTGTCTTCCTACAGCTGCAGTTGCTCTCAAACTGGTCCTTTCTGTAATCCCTTTGCTCAGCTGCTGAGGACCCCCTTTACTGACCCTTCAGTTCATGGGCTTTACGATTCAGACAAGTGACTAACTTTTTCTCCCTTTACCACACAAATGCAAATATATTGCCTATACTGGGTCTGCAAAGCCTCGAAATACTTCTCATGCTGAGCCTCCAGTCCAGCAAGGCCATAATTATGCTGGCAGCTAAATCCCCTTTAACTTTTTCCTCTGGTTTTATGTTCTTCCCTTCTCTTTTATACATCATAACCTTCACCTCCCTCAAAAAGACAAAAGGAAAAAGAGGAGGGAACAGAGAGGAGAGAGGGAAGAAACCACATGGCCTCTTCTGTTTTTTCCACTTTAATCTATACCCCTGCTCTATTCTGTATTTTGTAAAAGTTGCCCACTTTAAATTCCTTTTTCCTTTGTTTATTTTGGACATTCTCCATTTCCCGTTTTCTCCTTCCTTTCCTAGCAGCAGGACTCCTCACAGGAAGTCATTCTACCCCTTTGAGAGGTTTGGGTTTTTTTTTTTTCCTTTCTTCAGGAGACAAAAAAAAGCCAGCTCTCACTAGTATTTTGTTTCCTTATCACTCAAGAGCATACAAGTTGCTTTTGGAGTTGATAATCTGCAATGTCTTTTTGTGTAACGGCTGTCAAGTCAGTAATTAGAAATAATATATTAGAAGTATAAATTATTGATGAGGCTCTTTATGTGACCACTGAATTTTACAAGATCTGCAAACAGCCTCCATTCAGAGACATTCAGAGACTGAGCTCTAATGGGGAAATAGGTTAACTTAGAAATTTGTATGAACCCTAAAAATATACTTCAAAAATATATCTACAAAAAGGATCTAGGAAACTCATTTTTATACTATCATTAAGGGCAGTGTTGCCAAATTTTTCTTGCTCCTGCACTGCAAATTACTTCATTTCTACCAAACCACGATCAAGTTCAATTACAGTGTTACTTTCATTAGTTCCAGCACTATTAGTGAATTAAAAAATCACCTAAGTTTTTTTTCATCTTCTTTTTGTGTGAAAGAAACACACAACTGCAGATGTCAAAATATGTGTTACTGAGTCTAGATATCATGCATTTGTTCCAAACAGTCTAATTATCATAGTAGTCTTGACAGTAAACATGACGTTCTTTACTCAACCAGGATTTTCAGGTTACAAAGGCAAAACTGAAAAGACAAATTAACAAACTGACACTCCCACATACAGTCTGTGTAATCCATGGCTGACCTGCCATTTCTTTCATTACTTGTACACACCATTTAACACTTTAAGTATGGCTGTAATCATATAATGAGATTTGCTAAAGCCAGACTTTGTGTGAACTAGTCCAACAGTAGCATTTTGATGATCTACTCACCAAACACCAAGAATACTTTTCAAATGTCTTGAAACTGGCAGAAACAGTAGCATTAGTAATAATACATTTGCAATGCTCTAACTGCATTTTGAAAGCACGCAAAATTTTCTAATCATGACCTAGATTAACTCCCATGTTCTACAAAACAGAGACATGTTATCATTTTACATAGTGATAAATGTATTTTTATGCATGCAACGGTAGTCTACTGAAGATTGCCTCTCATAAAACCATCAGAATGGTGTAACATTTTACTGTGAACATTGCATGTATAATTCTGTATTTATGTGTATAAAATTGTTTCAGTAACTTAAACAGTTCTAGTCTCATATAGCAATCACTACCCATGGTTAGTACTGTGATCTGATATTTTAATTATACCATCAAAAGGACCCCACCCGTTACACAGATAAAAGAAGGAAATAAAAGTATGTAGGAACAAATAGGATAGGAAAGATCACAAATTACGATTGCAAAACTAATCCTGTACACCATCTGTGACAGTACAACAGAGACACGATAAAACAAAAAGGCTTGCTAAACTGCTACTTTATTCCACCACACAGACTAAATAAGGAAAGAACCACAATCTGAAATACGTATTTCTGCTCATTCCACCGTTATGAAACTAAAAAGCTATTGGCAAAAAATAAGTAAGGAATGTGTGCATGCATGCATGTTAGATACAGCATTTGCTGGGGAAATAAATTCTAATTTATATTAGAGATAATTTTAGTTCAAATTATGAATTCTTTAATGCTTACATATAGCCAGAGTGTCTGGCCCTCAACCATGTTGAATCAAAAGTAAGCAAGACACTCAGGCCCCAAAAGCCTACCAACATGAATCTTTTTCTAGACCAATTGTCCATAGTGATGTTACTAAATTTCCAAAGCCTTAGCGCAAGAAAAGACTTCTCAACGCATCAGCCTCACAGAAATTTGGAATTACACAGTACTTTCCAACAGCTATAGCTGCTGGAATAATTAAACATGGACATTAACAGTTAAGGCTAAAAAAATTACATACAAGGACTTGTACTGTCTGCATTTCCAGTACAGAACCACTCATCTAACCACACCTGCTTGCACCTTTCTACCCATCTGTCATCTGTTTTTTTTCCCCTCGTTCATAACACATTTTGACTTCCCCTCATTATCCCTGTATTTCAGACTAACCATCAGCTCTCATCCAGTCTACTGCCAAGCCACCTGTCAGTCTCTTTTCCTTCCAGACAAATATTGATTTTTCTCATTCCCCACACTTCAAAATAAATTCTAATCACAACACCACACCCTTGCCCACTGAGGCTAACAGAACTGAGTCTTCTCACAATCTGTTTTTCACAAGCAATTTGTTTCTTCCACTAACAAATCAAAACTAATTTCCTCTTCAAAACCAGCAACAGTTCTCTTCCAATTGAAAAATCAATTTTCCAACCTCCCAGATAATTTTAATATAGTTTATCCCAGCTTGCAAATGTATTTGCCATATAGTTTCTGATCTGAACATCTTTTTCAAATAATGTGCTTTTTAGTTATTTTATTTTCTCCCCATTTTGCCACCCAGAGACACTCTGGGGACTTTGCTCTAGCAAATCTGAGGACAATGGATCCAAAAGTTTTCTCACCTATGTAAACTGAAGGACTAAATACTTGGCTGGATCTGGGCCCTGAAGTTTGGTTTCAAGTAGGTCAGACCTTGACTACTGTCAAGATCAAAAAGCGATCTTCCTTGACTCTGAGAACAACAGCACAGCTAATGGCTCTTTTGTTAATGGGACTGGAGGAAGGAATGTAAGAAAGCAACAAAGCTGCAATAGGAGAGATGTGGTTGAACATGACAGAAAAGTTCTGAAAAAGAAGAGTAAAATGCTAAGAAGGTAAAGAACACAGAGGCATCTGGAGGGATGAAGAGACAAAGCTGTTTACGTACTTGCTCCCTCCTTACTTTAAGCCATTTTAGTTCCAGAATCCTATTGCCTTCCTGGTTCTGCCTGTAAACTTACCTCCTGCTTCACTACTGTTAGGAAGGAAAGCAACAATATTTTTACTGTTGTGGGAGAAGTAGTAAATTCCTTTTCTTACAGCACAGGAAGCATAACCATTCAGAAGCAGTAAGGATATATTATGCTCTCCCCGCAGTGTCTTTGACCGAGACTGTCTTAGTTTCTGTTTGTAGGTTCAAAATAGTTACGTTATAGTGTGATGCAATATCATTCACATTAAAAAGTTCACATCTACAATTTTAAAAAACCTTTATTCTACCATCTGCTGCGTAAGCTTACTAAATGCCTCTAAAAGTCCATTTAACTCTGTTGCTGCATCTTGTATATTTTTGCCAGGGAGGCTTTTATATTGTTGTTGTTCCCTTAGTCTCTCTTTCCTTTCCTTAATGTGTTATCAGGGAGGATGACTTCCCATCTTATTTCCCTGACAACAAAGGATCTCCATCAGTTTTGTTTGCTTTGTTTCTTTCTCTAAAGGCTCAGTGAGTAACTGGAAATTATGTCAAGATAAGAAAGATACTGCACCAAACAATAGATAAGAAGTTTAAATTAATTGTAATGGATTATAACAAATTAACTATTAGATGAGAATTTATATTTGCTTTTGAACCAGAAATAAGCAAAGACAGTTTCAACTAATAACACGATAGAGGCAACACATGCATGCTTACTGCTACCAAACAGATATATTTCTCAAATAAAGAAAAAGAATTAAGACAAAGATATTTTGCTTAACAAGTTGGGACTTTTTAAAATGTCTTCTTTCCCCTTTTGAACTAATCTTAAATTATAAAGGAAGTAGCCTAATATTTTAGCTTATCTTAATTTGATAATAGAGAGAGCAACATGAAATTTAAAAAGCGATATAAGGCAAAAAGAAGTGGAAACAAAAGGCAAGTGTTCTAACATTCCATACATAATTAGCTTCTCAAGTACAAGAGTAAATCTCAGTAAAAAATAAAAGAATTTTAGGAATAAATAATAACAATAGTACAAGCTCTTATTAAACACATTTATATATCATTAAAAGATGCAAAAAAATGGCATGCTGATTCATCACACAGTTATGTTCTTCAAAGGAAGAAACTTACATTCCACAATTAACTTCATTAGTAAGTAAAGAGATTATACAGCAACTGTTAAGGCAGCCACATAGTAAAACTAACTTGACTTGTGAACTTGTACTCAAGAATCCAGTTTGATAAAAGAAAAAAGAAAAATCCTACTGGCTGTAACGAGCTCTAGAAGACATGCCCACAAAACAGAATGCATTGGTCTCAACTGGTGGAAGTTTAATGACTTGACAAAAAGAAAAGGCTGTAATAATCCAGAAGTTCCATTTGGCTTAACAGTCCATGAACCTTACAGAACTAAAGGGAATTAAAAAATCCCCCAAAACAATGAACCCGAAACCCCAAATATAGGCATCGCATGCATATAAAGTATGTATAATTAAGTACTCAGCAATCTGAGGGCAAGAGAGATGGATTTATTCAAATTAATTTAAAATAGTTTCTTTAAGTTATGACTGAAATTCAAGAGAACACTTAATATAAATCACTCGTTTTGCACAATTATTTTTTAAGCTCTTGTTCCGCACATTTAATCACTGAAGCAGTGAAATAGTTCTTTGTACTAATTTTTTTTTAATTAAACAAGATGTATTATGTTGCATTTTTATGTAAGAAGCGATAGAACTTAATGTGTTCTAGATAGAGTTTGAGTTTTAATTAATTACATTATGCTAACAAGCATATTGGCTACAGTTTTCAAGACACTAATTTTTAACTTATTTCTTGCATACTGCATTTAGAAAATTGAAATGTAACAAAAACATATACAGAACTAAAGAAAAAAATCTACACTTGACATTATTAAACACAACACTTCCAAAGAAATGCTACATAACCAAATAAATTTATTAAAACACATTTTACACTTCAAACTGATCAGTTCATTAGAGAAGGAAAGCACTACAATTACGTGAACTGAACAGATTGTTTCTGGTCACAATGTCCTTCAAGGGTTTAGAACTAATGTCTCTCATCATCTTATGGTTATTTTTATACATAAACTGGGAGAGGGAAATGTTCCCAGTCTGGTTATTGTAAAGTCTCTGACTGCCTACTGTCCTGGCTTTTCTTTAGAACTTTGCCAATATTCAGATCTTATTTTAATTTAAAATTCTGTGTCCAGGCCCTATGCCACCCCCGAATACAAAAAACATGGACAAACCAGAACAAGTTCACAGCAAAGGCCACCAACATAGTCGGGGACTGTAGCACAGACCCTGTGGAGAGGGGCCTGTTTCACCTGGAGAAGACTTTGGGGAAACCTAACGGCAGCACCCAGTACTGACAGGAGGTTATTCAGAAGACAGAGCAAGGCTATTTACAGTATAAGAGACAACAGGCATAAGCTGAAAAACAAGAGGTTCTGAGCAGACATAAGGAGAAAGTTTGTCATTCTGACAACAGCCCAGCAGTGGAAGCCTTGTCTCCACCTTGCTTCCATGACCTGAGTGGATACAGCTTCGGTACCCATTCTGACCTCATTAGTGACGCTGCTTTTGGCAGGAGTTTGGAGCAGAAACCTACTGAGGTCCCCTCCACACTAAATTATTCTGTGATTCAGTGAATATGCTATTTTTATTTAATCAAAAGTTACATTATTTGACTAAATTTAGGCCTTAGCAGAATTGTAATAACAATCTCCAAATGGTTTTCTTTAAAACAAACAGTAATTTTAAGAAATCATTTTCATCTCTGTTAAACGCCTGTGTACCCAAGGTCATGAATGATATGCTCTTCTTATTCTTCTTCATGTCCCCTTGGCATAAAAAGAGATCACCACTTTTCCTGGCTCCACGGATATTTAATGTATTGTTTCAACAGTATGATAAAGTGCACTTGAGGTCACTTCCCCTTAGGCATTCCCAGTCAGAAATACTTCAGCGGCATTGTGGCAAGTCATAACAATACTGGGTTTCTTAGCCAAGATAGACTTCAGATGTGGGAGAAGGAGAAAAGTAGTTTGACGCATTAATACAGAGCACAAAGTGCCCTACATGCTGTTTAAAAGTAAAGCTTTTCCGTATTTCCACAAATGGCATCAAGTAATCTAAATATAAAGTTGCTCAAAGAAATTTCACACAAGCTGGTAGAGCAGTCCACAAGGCTACTGCAGGAATAAGAAACTAGACAGACAATGCCTTCTAGCATACTATGGCGTGTGGTTAACCTGCTGTGATACCAGGTAACAACAAACTTCCAGTTTCCTTCTAAAAAGTCTCACTGTAAAAAACGTTACTTCACCACCTTGCACAGTCTTCTAATCATAGCATAATATCTTAATTGACAAAAAGAGCCATTGTGTATTATCAACTTACCCCCAAATTTTTACCTCAGGTTCAAGAGTTCCAGAAGACTGTGTCAAAACTCACAGAACCACCATAAAATTGACAAATATTACAGTACTTTTTACGAAAAAGTAAAAGCATTTTAACATTTCTTCTTCAAATGATAGAGGAGCCAATGAGAAGAGCCGTGCTGGACCTTGTCCTTACCAACAAGGAGGGACTGGAGGGGGATGTCAAGTTCAAGGGTAGCCTCGGCTGCAGTGACCACGAAATGGTAGAATTCAAGATTCACAGGAAAGCGAGGAGGGTGTGCAGCAAGCTTGCTACCCTGAACCTCAGAAGAGCAGACTTTGGTCTCCTGAGAGATCTGATTGGCAGGGTAGTGTGGGAGAAAGAACTGGAGGGGAGGGGCCCAAGAAAGCTGGTTGGTATTCAAGGATCGCCTCCTCCAAGCTCAGGAGAGGTGCATCCCGAAAAAGAAGTCAGGCAAAATAGCCAGCAGGCCTGTGTGGATGAACAAGGAACTGCTGGAAAAGCTCAAGACCAAAAGGGAGGCCTATAGAGGGTGGAAGCAGGGACGGGCAGAATGGGCAGAATATAAAGAAACTGTCCAAGTGGCCAGGAACCAGATCAGGCAAGCGAAAGCCCAGGCAGAACTAAATCTAGCCAGGGACATCAAAAACAATAAGAAAAACTTCTACAGATATGTCAGGGACAAAGGCAAGACTAGGGAAGTTGTGGGCCCTCTCCGGAAGGAAACGGGAGACCTGGCCTCCCAGGATATGGACAAGGCTGAGCTACTGAACAACTTTCTTGCCTTAGTCTTCACCGGCAAGGGCTCTAACCACACTGCCCATGTCACGGAAGGCAAAAACAAGGGCTCTGCGAATGAAGAACTGCCCACAGTAGGAGAAGATAGGTTCAAGACCTATTAAGGAACCTGAAGGTGCGTAAGTCCATGGGACCTGACGAAATCCACCCACGGGTCCTGAGGGAGCTGGTGGACGAAGTTGCTAAGCCGCTTTCCATCATATTTGAGAAATTGTGCCAATCTGGCGAAGTTCCCACTGACTGGAAAAAGGGGAACATAACCCCAATACTCAAAAAAGGAAAAAAAGGAAGACCCAGGGAACTATAGGCCAGTCAGCCTCACCTCTGTGCCTGGCAAGATCATGGAGCAGATCCTCCTGGAATCTCTGCTAAGGCACATGGAAAATAAAGAGGTGACTGGAGACAGCCAGCATGGCTTCACCAAGGGCAAATCATGCCTGACAGATTTGGTGGCCTTTTACAATACTGCCACAGGCTTGGTGGACAAGGGCAGAGCAACAGACGTCATCTGCCTGGACTTATGCAAAGTGTTTGACACTGTCCCGCACAACATCCTGGTCTCAAAATTGGATAGTCATGGGTTCGATGATGGAGCACTCAGTGGATAAGGAACTGGCTGGCTGGCCGCACTCAAAGGGTTGTGGTCAATGGTTCAATGTCCAATTGGCGGACAGTGATGAGTGGAGTTCCTCAGGGGTCGGTACTGGGACCAGTGCTGTTCAACATCTTTGTTGGAGACATGGACAGTGGGATTGAGTGCACCCTCAGCAAGTTTGCCGACGACACCAAGCTCGGTGGCGCGGTCGACACGCTGGAGGGAAGGGATGCCATCCAGAGGGACCTGGACAGGCTTGAGAGATGGGCTCGTGCAAATCACATGAAGTTCAACCAGGCCAAGTGCAGGGTCCTGCACCTGGGATGTGGCAATCCCAGGCACAAATACAGGTTGGGTGGAGAATGGCTGGAGAGCAGCCCTGAGGAGGACTTGGGGGTGTTGGTGGATGAGAAGCTCAACATGAGCTGGCAGTGTGCACTGGCAGCCCAGAAAGCCAACCAGATCCTGGGCTGCATCAAGAAAAGTATGGCCAGCAGGTCGTGGGAGGTGATTCTACCCCTCTACTCTGCGCTTGTGAGACCCCACCTGGAATACTGTGTCCAGCTTTGGAGTCCTCAACACAGGAAGGACATGGACCTGTTGGAACAGGTCCAGCGGAGGGCCACGAAGATGATCAGAGGGATGGAGTACCTCTCCTATGAAGACAGGCTGAGAGAGCTGGGGTTGTTCAGCCTGGGGAAGAGAAGGCTCCAGGGAGACCTCATAGCAGCCTTCCAATATCTGAAGGGAGCCTACAGGAGAGCTGGAGAGGGACTCTTTATCAGGAGATGTAGTGACAGGACAAGGGGTAATGGTTTTAAATTGGAAGAGGGGAGATTTAGATTAGATATTAGGAGTAAATTCTTCACTGTGAGGATAGTGAAGCACTGGAACAGGTTGCCCAGGGAAGTTGTGGATGCCCCATCCCTGAAAGTGTTTAAGGCCAGGCTGGATGGGGCTTTGAGCAACCTGGTCTAGTGGGAGGTGTCCCTGCCCATGGCAGGGGGGTTGGAACTCGATGATCTTTAAGGTCCCTTCCAACTCTAACCATTCTATGATTCTAAAGTTAGTTTAAAACTCAGTTTTGTGAGTTCACAGCCAAAAATATTGATAAGCTATCAGGTTGAGCAAGTGGCAGAGCTCTTAGACTTGGAAAAGTACCAAGGCCCAAGAAAATTATGGCACAGCTTAAGTCCGCTGCAGTCTAAAGATATCCTTTTAAACACTGTTAATATACCTGAACCAGCTTGAGGAGCAAAAGCAACACGAAATTTTCAGTGTCCTGTGCAATTTACACTGCTGTGGCTTCTAGCTACTGAAATATGAGGAGTTCAGGTACACCCACGTGTGTTACAATCACACATGCAACTCTATTAGAGACACAGCTTCAAATTGATTTGGTTCTGACTTATACTGGTGTAATCCCATCAACCTCATCCAAATAAACCTCCTGCTTTATTTATTCTCCACTTTGACCTGAGCCTATTTCATCACACCGCTTTTAGGTCTGCCAATGCATAACAATGAAAAGTGAAGATTCCAGCTCACTTTTCACACCCACCTTGCACAGGGCCCATAAGCCCTACTAAACAGTTTTGTATTCTCATTATCACAAACTTAAGTCTAATGTGCTTCTCCCCAACTTCTGTATAAGTGTGCTTCCAAAATACTCGTTGGAATTCAGTGCAACTCCATCATCCTTTCAATGCCCAAACCACCATGTTAGTGTGAGATGTTCCAGTTTTAGGGATCAAAAGACTCATATGAATAGAACATCTTAATGTTAGCAAGCTACCTTGAAATCACCTTTAACTGAAGCCAGGTTAAGATAAAAGCAACCAGAAGTATCTATTCATGAAACACCAATAGACAACATAGTTACAAAGGTTTATGAAGACCCAGGTATACAGCCATTAAAAGATAACCATGCATCTATTTACACAGTTGTTAGAATAGTTCCAAAGTCTCAACCTTCTGGGAGCCAGCTGTTGGATTGACACATGCTTTATTGCCCACAGCTGAGGATCTGCGTCTTGTGCAATCCCATGTCCTCAGATTCCACTGGGAACCTAAAATTTCTTTTGTAGCTCAGTCCATCTTTGGGGTTATCCAGGATGTGGTTACACAACATTTTCTCTGGCACTGCAGGCCATCTTAAGAAGTTACCCTGTCTATTCCCCTTCCCTTGTGCCACTTGTTCCAAAAGAGAAGAAAAAAAATTTAACTTAGGTCACAGTAGTGATACAGTTTACAGCACAGCTCTACAAAGAGCTGTTGTGTTTACAAAACTGAGGGAGCAGCAAAATCCAGCGTTTGTGAGACCCTGAGAAAAGAAGCATCTTCTGTGCCAAAGACAGTTTAAGAGGACACTTAACACACATCATGAAACTACAACCTCTACCTCACTCTCAGATCTCTGGGACTTCCTGGTTTACATTTCCTGACAGAAAGGCCAAAACTGTCTGCTTAGAATCCCACTTCAGGAATTCTCCTGTCCCTTGGCCATCAGTTCCCAAGTAGGTAGAGTCTGCTTTCTGCTGCTCCAAAGAGCAAAACCTCAAGGTATCAAAATGTAAAAAACCCAAGAGTGTCACTGTTTTACTCAGTGCAGAAATCTGAAAACTATGCATAGCCAACAATTCATCAATGTAATAAAAATAAATCTGTTGCTTAAAGACTGCATATTAACACTGACGTTAATACATTCAAATCTCACACAACTGATCTGAGACTCTAGAGAGTACAATCTTGTAGCACTGGCTTAAATCTGATTTTACAAGACAATAAAAACTGACGACATTTCTATGTACATATTATTATATGACTATAATATATGCCATATTAAAATAAAACTTCTAGTGGTTAAAAAAAAAAAATGCAAAGAGAGAACCTGTACTGACAGTGTTGCAAAGTATGACAAAATAGTGTCAGCTATAAGATCATAAATGCCAGTTATAATTTCCAAAATCAGTTTGCAGGAGAAGCAGTTCTCTCCATGTGAGGTACGTTTCCTAGGGAGAGGAAATGTCTTTAGTAGTTTGATGATAAAGCTGAAAAACATGCAAGCTTTCAGGTTCACCAATCCTCTTGGCAATCTTCACGCAGCCAATGAAATGGAAATAGTTTGGCTTTTGTCCAATTTTGATTCCTCCAACTACAAGGAAAGGGTTTTAAAGGTTTCACTTAATTCAATTCCTTTTAATCCCTCCATTTTCTGAGGATAGCATTTTGCCTTCTTTATCTTTGTAGACTACAGGACTAGAGTAAGAATGTTTTTGATCTCTCCACCCTAGAGAGATGCCCCCCTCATATGGACCAGTTGCTATTTGGCCCCAACTCCTGCTTTCTGGGCACAGAGGAGTACTCCTTCACATAGATGGGATGTAACAAGCACATAAGTGGCTTTTTCCCCCTCTCTGCATTCTGGCAACCTTTTGTTCTTTGGCTTCAGAGAGAAGTATAGAGAGAGCTGGATTGCTGCCCCTTGCAACTGTATTCTAGTTAACTTATGAACAAACATAATACAGTATTGTTACATTTTGCAGAACCAGCACCAAACATTAAAGAATGTCAGAATTCCCAACAACTGGGAAATCCTGCAAAAGAGAAGATTTTTGCTGGCTTATACTGCCCACTATAGTATGCAGTACATCAACTATTCCACAGATAACAGACTTGATATTGTTTTCTGAACATCATCCTCCAACATGAACCCTCACTTGAAGGCTGCATTTTTAAGAGGTTTTTGTCTTTACAGCCTCAGAGCCTCCCATATTATTTGGCTATCTTAATGGGTTTCCAAAGCACCTCTTTAACTCACAAAAACTCCTCTTTTATTAAGAGTTAATGGTTGTTTTCCAATAGCCTATGTCCTCAAATGCTCTTGCGTTAGTCTTGTAGTCAAGTTTTACCTAATATATTCCGTAAAACTCAGACACCACCTGCGGCCCTATCTCTGTAACTGAACCTATGCAAGCAGTACCATAATTTTATGTTGAAGGTAACAGAGGTCCCAATCTAAATGCACTTGAACAACTGAGGCCTCTGAAAATTGTTTGAGAAATACAGATAACAAATTTACTGTATGTTTATATGTAGCAAGATCAGCCAATTAAAAATCAAATTTTTTCTTAGTTTAAAAATATCTCCCAGTGCTGGAAACCCAGGCTATAGCACAACACATCGAAGAATGATGAACATTTTGCTTATAACTACAAATTGTTCATTATCAACCAAGACTAATGGAGAAAAAAGACAGAAAATATTAATTTAAGGCATACTAGACATGATCTTAAATATCCATTTCATATATGCAAAATGTCAATACTAGACTAAGAAATGTTAATGCTATTCCTCTAAAACATTAAAAACCAAAAAATATCAGTCGAAGTTCTTGTCTCCATATACTCTATTTTCGGGAAACAGGATGACTTGGTTTGTGCAAAAAAAAAGTCTCACAAATGGATTTTGACTGATTTGATAATTCTTCTTACTAAAGGCTACAAAAAAAAGAAATTATTAAGACCAATAAAGTCACATAAAGAAAGATTGTAAAATTCTTAATTATACATGCAAATAATTTTAATCACATCACTTTGAACATATATCATAGATTCATTTATTTAGAACACTTGTAAAAGACCACCTTAAACCCTGAAATCTACTGCAGCTGCTCAGACACATAAGCAAAATGATAAAGGAAGTATCAGCTAAGACAGCTCCACCAGCCTGTCAATAAAAAAAATTTTACATCATGAACATCACATAGTTCAAGAACTGAGGTAAATACCAGAAAAGTTTCTACATGGGGATGCACACAGAGCATGAAAGAGTACGCTACACATAGTTATGCGAGCATATAAGTGCTTTCAAAGTCTCAGCCTAAGTAATCAATTTTCAGTTTAATAAGTCCATAAAATGCTCCAGCTCTATTTCCTAGGCCTGGCATTGAATATATTTTCCAGCTTTCCAGTAAGTATTGAACACCAACCTAAAAACAACTTTGGTGATAACCAGTTAACATGAGACTTAGCAGGATCAAAACTGAGAGCTAGCCAAGCGAAAAAACAGGAGACAGATAAGATTTGATGTCAACAAATACAAAATAATAAACTCCTGAAAGAATAACTTGCAGCTATTCCCACACGGCATTGAATTTTAAGCCAAATGTAAGCAGATAAACAAAATAACCATGCACAGGATGTGCAGCTCAACAGAATGTCTGCTTAATACAGGCAAACACAAGACAAGAAACAAAGTGTTCCAATGAACAAAGAATGGGATCGAAAACATTCTCATTTCATCTGGAATACTGTCTTTTGTGATGTTACAGAAAACACAGAAAACCAGAATCAATTCCTAGATTTATCTGAGCTATGCACAAGTACTAAAGAGACTAGGAAAAAACACCACAACAAAAACAACAAAACAGAAGAAAGCCCAGAAGAAGGGACAGAGGTACAGAAAATCAAAACATCAAGAGCTAATGCCTCCCTTCCTAGTACAGGGAAATGTTCAACCATGATTAAAAAGCAATCTACTAACAACAAAAGGAAAACTACCATGGACATGGAAATCACTATCAAAGACATAGATGCAGAGACAACTCACATCATAAAAGGACAAAGCTTGTATTGACTTTAAATCAAGAGTTGGCTGCAATGCATTAGGGTTGGGTTTTTTTCTACAAGTCAAATTTAAATAGTCATGTCTGACTGTGTGGTATACTGACTGCGTAATCAAAATCAGATGGACAGTTATCTTCCAGGCAAGTAATTCTACTTGTCTACTCAAGAAGTATTTAGATTTTCCTCCACAGAAAATTACTTTCTAGTACCTGTCAATGGGATGGAAAGAAAGCTAGGAAATACTTCTAAAGATCAAATCAGCTGCACCTCAATATCCACAATAACACAAGGGGATTGTAACACTGTCCATGTGAATCAGATCTCTCTGCATTCAGTACCGCATAGCCCTGAGAGCTTAACACCAGAGTAAGGCATCACTTTTTTTCTTCCAGCATCTCACAGGTTGCAACTGACAGCAACAAGATACTTTACACCTGTACCTTGTGGCTCTCACTGTATCTCAAGATGCGTAACTCATTTAAGCAAGAGATATAAAGCACTCTCTAGATCAACACAGCATGCAGCAAAAAGCACGTATTTGTATGTAGCAAATAAAACCTAGTACAGTTCTTCCAGCAGAGCTACTATAAAGAAGCTTCATTGTATATACACATTTTTGTTTTTTCAAGTTTTTATGGCGAGAGATCTACCTTATGGAATAATCTGCAAAATTTGATATCCAGAAATTCAAGAAAGCTTCTCATTTACCTTCTGATAAAGAAATCACATCTGAAACAAGTTAGAGAAATACAAATGCAAGCATGAGCTCAAACGTTGACTCAGATCTTGCTAGTCTTACTCATATTAGTCATCTTACTGGGCTCACGCTGAGAACCCTGTGGGTGGACACATGAATTCATATGGAACCCACTGAAATCAGTGCACAGCCAGGGTCAGAGGCTTTGAAACAGCAGCTCTGTTAAATTAAATGGAATAAATATAACTGTGTATTGCCTAACAGCATGGATATTTGCATACAAGCCTAGGTAAAAAGAAAGGGGGGTGTCTTATAACAGAAATGCTAGCCTCTAATAGCACAGTAGCAATAGGACAGAATAATTTGGGTTGAAAGGCACCTTAAGAGGTCATTTAGTTCAACCTCCTACTCAAAGCTCCAGCTATTTTTATAAAAAAGCCATGAGGTTTTGGTTGCCTTCTTCCACATCAGTTGTTTTTTTCAAAACACTATTAAAACAAATTTCTTTTTAATTATTGCATGTTTAACTATGTTAATCTGATTTTTCATGAAAGTTTTGTAACTTTTGATAGCATACTTTTATCCATAACTAACACCATTTAATTCATGTATCTGTTTAGTATGACTGTATTTCTGAATCTTGTGTATTTCCCTCTTCAGGTTCTTTCAGCCGAGATGCTAGATTATTTCCTGGAGCTGCAAACATCATCACTTAGCTTTTTGTTTACATAAGGTCATACTGTAAAAATGCCCCAGAGCTGAGATAGAGAGACCAATGGCAAAAATGGCAACCCTGTCCAGCAACTGCTTTTCTTACAACTTTAGCAAGACGATGCCATTGCTGGTACAAGATGGCAGTGACATTCACTTTAGTAGTATTTGGTGGTCGTGCATAACATTAACTCCACATAGTTTGGAAATGGTTAATTTACAGAGATTTCAACTTCGATTTTTATTAGCCCAATCACCATTCTCACCAGCTGCATGTGAGAAGCAGCAGCAGTCTCCTTTCATTTTCCATTCTGTAGTTCCAGTCAATCTGATTTGATCAACAAGAATGTCAAACCGTTTTCTGCATTCCGTAAACTTCTTGCTCATTAAAACTTCCCCTCCCAGCAGCAAATGCCACTTCCCTATGTTGCTGTCGTTGGCACTTATGAAAATGAAAAACTCTGTAAATAGAGCTGATTTAAGGCTTCTCTGGAAAATGCACCGCTGCTTAAAGCCCCTATCATTTCACACTATAATGCTGAAGTTGTTTACTACAAAATTCTCCATTTACACTACTGAAGTCACTTAGTACTTGTCCTTATCAAGCAGGAGACAGCAATGGCTACTGTGTTCCTAATGAATCCTCAAATTACTGTCAATAACCCTAAGCAGAGACAATAAATTGGCATTCCCAAGGAACATCACTGCAACATTACTCCGATATCAGCTACTATAAAAACCAGGGAAGAAAAAAAAGTTAAATCCATATAACTGATCCAAACAACCCTTTTTAACAGTGCACATAGTATCTCCACAATCTCCCATCGATATTGATTTTCCATAAAATATAAACTTTAGAAAGATTTCTCTCTCACCTAAACTACATATATATTAAATTTGGCTAATGATAGAACCAATGGAGAAGTAGATAAACTGGAAAGCTGTACAGGGCTAAGATATCAGAAACACTGACCATTAAGCAAGTAATCTCAAGTGCGAAATCACATTTGAAACTATGAGTAGCCACCACAATTTTCACAGTTATGTTTCCCTCTGCCCAACAACCAAAAGAATATAGTCTATGTCTCTCCAGCAACAAATAATTTACGAATAGCCAAAGCAAGGTGTTATTTTCTCACCTGTCACCGGCTGCAGAGGTGAGAAGGGGAAATTTGAAGACAGAGCCAATCAGGTTCTAATTAGACTTCAGTTGCACACACACAAAAAAAAAAAAAAAGATTCTGAAGAAGTTTTATCTGCAATTCTTTTCTGGAAAAAAAAAAAAAAAGTCTTCTGTGAAAATAAATGAAATTCATGAACTCATACCCCACATCTCAGGAAACATTTCCCCACCGAGAAGCAAATTCAATACAGACATATAGAGAAAAACCACATATGTTTCTGTGACTGTTTGCCCTCCTTCTGCCATGAGAGCATTTTTTTTTTTTTTTTTAGCGGCACAAGTTAAGTATTGTCGAGGAAGTTCTCCCGCACAACACACTACCTCCGCTGAGTCGCGGCAGACAGCGGAGGGACGGCGGCTCCCCGGTCCCCCCACCGGCCCGGTGGGACCCGCTCCCCGCCGGCCCCCCGGGAGTCCCGTTTTCCCCAGTGGGAGAGGAGGGGAGCGCCCCACCGACCCGTACACACACCGCCGGCCACCAAGGGCCTTCCCCGCCGACCGGCGGCTCTCCTGCCCCCCTCCCTCCCCAGGTACGGCCTACCGAGGGGCGGCCGTCCCGCCGACCGTCGCGTTGCCTAGCGCCGGCCCCGCCGCGCACCCCCGCCCTCCTCTCACACTCCGCGGGGTCCCGGGGCAGGGAAGGGGGGTGCAGCCGTCAACAGGCGGTTCTCGGGCCGCCCGGCGGAGATCCCCGTCGGCGGGACGGGACGGCGGGATACGCCAAGGTGTAAATAACAACCACCACCACCCTCCCCACAGCGGGCACCAGCCGGCGGGCGGCGCTGGCCCCACTCACCCCGGCGGCGGCTGAGCTGGCCGGGGCGGGCAGGCAGATCCCCTCGGCACCCGCTCCCTCTCCCCATGTACGGAACCGGGGGAGGCGGCAGCGGCGGCGGCGGCGTGCCGAGCCGCGCTCTGCCCCGCTGCCTGCGCGCGGCCGCCCCGCCCTCCCGCCCGGGGGAGCGGCCGTTACGGGGCGGGGGAGGGACGGGAAGGCGCGGGGGGGGGGGGCGGGGAGGGCGGAGCAGCCACCTTTCTCGCCGGGCGAGACGCGCGGGCTCCCGACGTTTGCGTCATCACGCAGCTGCTAGGCGACGCGCGGGGCGTGGCTCCGCGGGGCTCACGGCTGCCCTCTCCCCCCAAGCTCCCTTCAGGGGCGGGCGCCGCGGCCATCCTTCGTCACTCGTCGTCCCCCTCAGCCGTCCCGCGGGGTCCTGCGTCCCGGCGGGGTGTCGCTCGCTGCAGGCGAGCCGTCCCAGGGGCCGGTTGTCAGCCCCGTGGGCTGCCAGCAGGGCGAGCAGAGAGCGGCTGGGCTATGGCGGCGGCAGGCTCCCTGCTCGGCGCTGAGGAGGGCAGAAGGGGTGTGTGGCTGCGGGAAGGGGAACGGCTCCTGGGCGAGCGGTTGCTGCTGTATACCACCCCACCCCCCTTCCCCCGGCCCCCTTCCTCCCCGCTCTCTGTGGGGAACAAGGGCTGCTTGTCTCGCAAGTTTCGGTCCGGCCCCACCGGTGGGAGCCGCTGTGAGGTAAAAACTGCGAGTGAAGTGAAGCAAAGGGCCTCGGAGCGGCCAGCAGAAGTTAGAGGGACAGACCTTTCCTTGTTCAGCTGGGGTAAACAAAAGCAGTGCATCTTTGGTCTGGTCTCGTCTCACAGTAGTCTGTGTGTTAGTTGGGCCAAAGGGAAAATGCACGGGTTTGGTTTGGGTTTGGGTTTGGTTTGGTTTTTTTCCTGCAATGCGTCTCTGCGCCTTCTGTCCTAGCTCCCAGAATTTATTGCACAGTTCTGACCTTGCAAAGGTACATTTCTCTGTAACTTCCTATGTGGTGAGTTCCTTATTTTCTTGTCCATGCCAAGTAAACATGCTTCAGCTGAAAGCTCTGAAAGAGATTGTCTCTTGCATGTGAGCAAAAAGAGAAAGAGCTCAGCTGGTGCGAGTTAAGGAAGGAGCACCGGAGTCAGGGGACTTGATCTACAAATACATACTGTGAAGTCTGTATCCGGCAGACAAAGGAAAAACAGAAGTTGGGACAGGGAAGAACTGAAAAGCCGTGTAAAAGTTGGATAGATGTTGAGTTTCAAAGCTACGAACAGACTCATGCTCATACATTTAAGTGATTTCAAAGCAAACTCTTAACTGTCAGCTAACAATTTGGTAGTGTCAAAGTATCTCATTAAGGACAAGCTTATCACTGTTATTTCTACAGGGTTATATGTGTTTTTTCACTCTTTGTGCAGAAGAAAAGAGTATGCCCATGTCATATAACATCATCTTCCAGAAAAAATAAAATCTAGGCCAATTCAGATCTAGAATTTAACTTGGTGTGTGTATATTGTTTTGCATATTTGGTTTTCTTGAACATAGAGTTTGAAGGATAGCTGGTGATTTTGAAATAGAGTAGATTATAGCGTGTCGTCTTCTAGTATATCTAGTCCCTGATCTCACTGAAAGTTTCTGTGCTATTACATCCTCTAATAATTTGCTTTTCATTTTTAATGTCTCTCTCATACACAAGCAGTGACACAGAAAACTTCGCGCAAACAGGGAAAGGAAACAAACAGTGAAACAAAAATTTCTGATTCCTCCCAAATATAATCAGCTAATACACCACCGGTATCCAGGCCACTTAGGAGACTAGGAGAGTAGCATACTATGTTGGTTGTGCTCACCGGGAATCTAAGACTCAGCTCGTCAAGATATCTGTGGACAGAACCTTGCAAATGCAAATAATTTTACTGAAATAGGTGGGAAATCCTTGTTTTATTAAGTTTCAACATTTTGTCAGGGTCAGGTTTAGTTGGACCTGCAAAACTTGCCAAACTCTTGACTGATAAAGCACACCATCAGTTGATGAGATTGTGAAAGTCCAATCTATTTTAGGACTCCAAACATTACAGCTTATCTGATGATACCAGGCATTTTTACTTTTGTTTGTCTTCTATTATAATTAGTTTAAACACATTTTAGCATAGTATAGCAAGAAACAGCGTTGTCCTGTGAAATATCCTTTTTCAGTAACCTGTTCAGGGTACTTTCAATGGTGCTCCTGCTACTCTTAATTTTTAACAAGTCCTTTCAAAGGCTTGTGCACCCAAAAACTGTCGGCGTGTCAGATTTGCATCTTATTACCATGTAAGCCTCCCCCTTTCCTTTTTCTTTCCTAAATGACTGTCCATGGTCTCCATATATTTGCATGTAATACACTTGGGTACAAGTGTCAACCTGTGACACAGGGGGAACTGGAAAGTACTGAAGTATCACTTACCTACATCCAGTTTACACATTTAATTTCACATAATTCACACCATGTCAAACACAAATATGTGTAGGGTGTAGTAACACCGGCATAACCACAGAACCCTAAGTTAAACAGGGGTGTAAAACACTAAACTTTGTAAACATACCCCCAAATAATGGGCAACAATACCGCTAATTATACACGAAACTTGATTTTTACAACTGTTGTAGCAACTTCAGAGTTAGTTTGCTTTTCAAAGCAGGTTACAAAAATTGCCATCTGTGCAAAAGGCTTAGTTCTACTTTCTTGATTACTTCTGTGTTCCAGATTCTGAGATCAGCATACAGACCAGGAAATAGATTGTTTCATTTTCATATTCAAAGAGCTAAAAATTATAGTAGTAGTTTTGTCGTAGTTACTTCAAAAATTCAAAATAGTTGGATTTAGATTTATCTTTTTCAGCCGAAATGAAAATCAAAGCACATTCTGTATTCAGGATGGGGGGATTATTTGCAAAACCTTCACAAATTTGAACAAGGCCAGGGAAGTAACTCATTTAAGTCAAATCTATGAAGTGAGACTGCCTGCATGTATTTCACTTTTCCGTCTACTTTTGGAGTATGATGTAAAATTTTTACTCTTTGAAGATAAGCACATGTGTTGCAATAGTTTTTCTCCTTTTTGTATAGGCCCAGCCTTAGAAAAAAATATATTTCAGTTTAAACCCATGCTTTTTCTTTAAATATATGGCACAAAGAACACTCTTGAAACAAACTTTTTCATGGTTTATAATCATTATCTGAAAGCTATTTCCTTGAGTAGTACGATAGAATACCTCCTTCCTGGAGGAGAAAAGAGGAACAAGCACCTGTAAATACAGGTTTGCATATGATTCAGCTACCGAAAGGACAGACTTCTAATTCACCCACTTTGAGAAAAAAAAACACACACCACCACAACCAACTAGGGAAAAAAAGCCACCTCTTGTCTTTGAGTGTTCCAGTGGTTCCATGAGTTTGTTCCCTTCTAGACATTCACTTGATAACCATTCCTCCGAGACACGGTAGAGAGCACTTAAAAAAATGCCATAATGCATTTCTGCAAAGACTGCTTTTGGAACACATACCCAAGAATGAAAAATGTACTTCCCCAGACACTAAATTCTATACTGGATACTGCTGCTGGTGGGAGATGCCTATAAATACTTAAATGCTTCATAATATTCAATAATTTGCTTATTATAAACACTTCAGTGCCTATAAATCCTTAAAGGGTGGGTGTCAGGAGGACGGGGCCAGTCTTTTTTCAGTGGTGCCCAGTGACAGGACAAGAGGGAATGGACACAAACTTGGACATAGGAAGTTCCATCTCAACATGAGGAGGAACTTCTTTACTTTGAGGGTGGCAGAGCACTGGGACAGGCTGCCCAGAGAGGTGGTGGAGTCCCTGTCTCTGGAGACATTCAAAACCCGCCTGGACATGTTCCTGTGCAACCTGCCGTAGGTGGACCTGCTTTGGACTAGATGATCTCCAGAAGTCCCTTCCAACCCCATATCATTCTGTGATTCTGTGAAGATGCACTTCTTTGATCCTACCTTCCCTAACAGCCCTGCTATGTTGTTGATCACGTACGAAATGCTGCATCATACAACAATCCCAGAAGAAAAATAAATAAATAAAAAACCCAAACAAAATAAATAAATAAATAAATAAATAAATAAAATCCCAACAAAACACAGAAAAAAAAAAATCTTCCAGAACAGGCTTCATTTCAATTGCTGAGCAACGGGAAAGCACTCAGACACCACAGTGACTAATGCAGAACAAGGACTTCTCTAAAACAGAGAGCAATAAAGTCAGACGAATGCTCCCCCCTCCTCTGTATCCATAGCTGCCCTGTTGCCCTTCTTGGCGTTCTCCAGGGGGCAGGTTAAGCTGCTGCTTCCCAGCAGCTCTCTGGGATTCCCCCCAAGCGGTACAGGGAGGAGACAGTGACGAAGCCCGCCTTATCGCCTGCAGGGATCAGAAATAGTGCTCTACCTGAGAGACTCTTGGTTTGCACGGTGGGGGTGTGTACGCCGGATGTGCAGCAGCAATAAAACTTGGATTTAAAAAAAAAAAAAGGTGACGTAGCGGTGTTGCTGTATTGCTTACTTCTATATTGGTAGCATATACACAGATCAAGCACATGCACCGCCCAGGCTTTTCATCTGTATCTTTCAGATTGAGTTACTCTGGTTTTGTTGGTTTCAGTAGTTTCTGAGGGGTTTTCTGCAAATAAAAGAAAGATTAAGTAACTTTTTTGTTTAGTCTCTAGGGACGCCGATTGCCTCATGTGAGCCGCAGTGCCCGCACCGATCCCCACACTGCCCCTGGAGACGGATCCAGATGTTCCAAGCCTGTGAACCCTCTCATCCCTCATGCGGCTCAGCACAGGTTGGTGTGCATCTGATCTGGAGATGGAGCAAATTCGTTTCTTGCCAAGTTAGTTGAGTCACAACTGAGCAGCAGCATGGGATTTCCTTTTAAGGAACAAGTGTCTTTCTCCTGTTATAGGATAAAAACTAGCGTGCTGCCAACAGTTATGTAGCTGGAAAAAGCAGGCAGGCAAGTAAGTGCAAGCAGTTGTCTTAACCGTAGAACTTCTTGAAAACAAATTTTGAAATACAGGCCATTGATGGGAAATGGCTTGGTGTACATGGCAGTACAGGGAACCACAAATTTACTGTCACTCTGTCACCTTCTAAGCAAAAACTGATCCACTTTTTGCTCTTGTGTTGGAGTAAACAGATAACGTGTGCTAGCACCATCCAGTGAGGAAAAGAGTCAGTAAAAAAACTCTGATGTTCTCCTTCCTTAACAAAATCGGCTAACAGAAAGAAACAAACCAAAATGAACAATACTGAACTTGAGCTGAAGGAGAACCTTGAAATGTAGACACGGGAAACCCCAGCTTGCAGTGGTTGCCAGTGGCTCTGCAGTCAAAACTCCTGGTGTTTGCAATACAGATGCTTCTGGAGTCCATCAGTACAGGTCTCCATTGAGTTACACTTTACTTCCTAATCAAATTTTGCTTGCAAAGGTTTTGTCCTGTTCTGTTGTTTCCTCCCCCAAGACTATTTCATCTTTAGAACAGGATATCCTCCATGTTTAACTGGTGACTGAACAAAGTGATATGTCATTTCGTATGGGTTTTGGTTATACTGTTATGCAAACTGAATGTATTCATAATAAAGAGGAACTAAAATTGTGCCTTCCTGGATATACCTATCACCAGGAAAATAGATTGTAACTCCTCTCAAGAAAGTATTTGAAAATCCCCCGGGAGTAAGGAAGTCTACTGTCTTGAAAAGCTCCTGTAACAGATTTTGGAGGGACCAGGGTTCATTTTTTTTTTTCCTTTTGACAAATTTAAGCAAAATCACCTCAGCCTTTTTTACATTAGTCAAACATGGGAAACAGCTAATATTTTTGCTTTCAGCTTTGGAGTTTCCAAACATTTAGAGGGACTCAGATATTGACCAGAATTAAATTAACTAATAACTTAATACCAGTTTAAAAGTTTCCAGCCCAGGTTCACCTTCTCCAGGACTTCATCCTGTGCAGAACCCCATAATGACTTGGGTGGACCTGGCACCAGTTTGTGAAAAGGAAGTTTGTTGTTTGAAATAGATATTTTCACACATGTACATATATTAGAATTTTTTCTTACATTTCAAGGTATCAGTGGACATTTAGATGGAAACCTCTGTTAAGGATTTTTCATATTTAAGGTTTCTAGAAGTTAAATATGTACTGATTAATGATATTTGTTTTTAAATGCAAGGAACTGCAGCTCTGTCAAGGTGCTTTTGCTTTGCATTAGTATGGAAAGTTAACCTTCCTGAACTTGTTTGGCAGCACTTACCTACCTGTCAAAGTCAGGAAGCTTCAAAAGTTAATGTTTATATAAATCCATTTCAGTCAGTAATTTCTTATCCTGTGTTTTTATTATTATTATTGTTGTTGTTATTATTTAATCTGTTTGTGTAATCTAATCTGCCTTAGCTAGTGTGACACGATGTGTGTGATACAGCTGGAAACTAAAAGGACAAAAGACAACAGAACAGAGTAACTAAATTCCTTTAAGGTAAACTGTTGAAATTTTGAAATTTCCTCACTGTAGAGCTCAACCTTAATGATATTTTTGAATTTTTTTTTTTGCATTTTTATGAATGATTAAATACATAACTAGGCTACTTGAATGCAATATGGGAGTTAATGTCATAAAACTGAACCAAGGTTATGTTGTACATTTTCCAAATTGCCTACTGTATTAATATCAATTGCAAGAGACCTTGAAGAGAAAGAACCTTTAATACACACACAAATATATGAACAAGAACCTTTTATGAACTTTTTCTAAAACTCTTTAAAATGCTTACAGTAAATTCAAAGTGAAACATTTCATTTGTTTGTAGCTAATTTTTCCACTTAGTATTCTCATCTTCGTATTAGTGAAGCAAAGACACTGAGTTTCGTTTTTGTTTCTATTCAGTTTTACTTCTGGTTGATAGGACAAAGTAATAGCATGTTGTGTTTTGATTCGCAGTCCTGGAAAAGGATGAACAGAGTTTAATTTAAAAACAGAAACATATTTCAGTTTGAAATAAAATTATACAAATATGCATTGTGCTGATTTGTCAAAAGCACCAAGTAATAATTGCTCAAATGAGAGTCAGTATGAGATGCTTTGCTTTACCGTATTTCTGAAAAAGTAAGTTACTGCAGGAAGCATCTGAATATCAATGTTGGTATCAAGTGTGCACACTGCCTAAACTGTACCATCAAAACATTTTAGGTTAAAAATAAACTATTAAGTATCTTTAGCATGACTATTTTGCTTTTGAATCTTTTGGCCAATTTTAGTTGAAACTAGCAGAAGCACAGGGGTTTCACAAAAAAGTAAATTTCAGTGTGTGGACTCAGAAAGGTACCCTGCTAGATACCTGTGCAAACCATTTAAGAAGCACTTACAAAGAGAGAGGTCTGCCCACAGGCCATCACTTGGGTAACACTGCTTTAATTAGTTAATTGTGGGTCAGACTCTACATAATTTAAATTAACTAGTAACTTTCACTGTTGCTCTGGAATTACATTTGTACAAACAACATCAAACCTGTGCCAGTGGCTCTTCTTTTTCTGCTGCCGTATTTTTGAACTCCGGTCACATTGATTAGGTCTTTTCTTTGTAATTAAAACAATAAATCAAATTCAGCTTGATTAATTCAGTTTTCATTTCCTATTTCCAAAAAAAAAAAAAAAAAAGGCACTCAGCAATTATTACATTTAAAAACATTGGTTCCTCATTCTAGTTTCTGTGGCGTAATGGAAATAAACCACGTACTGGAGCTCTCAGGGAGAGCGTTTCAGGAACTAGAAACAGCTTCCACAAACTCCTCTTCTTGGAGGAGGGGTGTTTTTAGATAAGCAGTTCCTCACACGGTGGTAAACATGCGAAATAAAGCGTGGAAGTTCTCCCTCAGGCACAGGGATATTTCTCACTTGCCATCGAGCTTCCTAGCCTGCCTTCTGTGGGACTATAAAAGGCAGTTGTACAGGAGGCAGAAACAGTAGTCAACTCGGTTTGATCCTCGCAGGTAATCACTTCAAAATGTGTCATTCCCAAAGTAAATTTCATGTGAAGAACTAAACCAATTAGAAGTTTTTACCTAATTGCTTTAAAGTACAAGTAGTTCTCATCCACAGAAAGGAAGGAAAGCTCTTTTTCATCGTTTTTGCTAAATGCCCTGTCCAGTGCCGAGCCGTCTTGAACCTAGCATTCCCCAGGGCCAGAGGAACCAAGGGAGTCCCACCGCAGCCCACCCTGCTGCTGCCTCTGACACAGCTCGACCTGGGGGGCAAACCCTGTCCTCTGGGATGAGCCGTGTGAGCCCATCCCTCCCGGTTTTGAATGTCTTCTGCTTCCCTCTGCTGCTACACGACTGCGTCAGCCATCGGTGGAGAGCCTAGAGGTACCAGCAAACCCACCTGGAGATATATTTGGTCAGCAGAAATTGTGAAAATGGGGAGCCAGTTTGTGTAGAAGAAATGCTGGAGCAGGCAACAGAAATAAATATTCCACCAGTCTACAGGTGGGCTACCGTTCAGTCAACGGCAGAGGAAGCAAACTGAAAAGATTGCAAAGGAGGCTGCTTTTACTTGGAACCGCTGCTTTTCTGCTTCCCCCTAAAAGTGAAACTAACGTATTTTGCCACACGCAGCTTGCCGAGTTCAATATTTGGCTAGCAGCTGCAGTAACACCAGCAGGAGTAGATCGTCATGAGAGTGGTGGGTGAGATACAGCTACTGAAATCCTTAGCATCTGCATTTCCTGGTTTGTTACATGAGTTAGTGCTGCAAAAGTATTCTGGCAAGGGTTCTGGTTTTTTTTTCTTTATTCCCTATAAAGTGTTAGTGGGATAAAGAACAGTATTTTTACATAGTTTTAAATATCTTAAATATAGGGAGATAATTGAAACACTAGACCAGTTATATTCATTTCTTCCATTGTGTGTTTTTGTATCTCTCAGACTTTTTTCCCCATGTTTATCTTAATTTGTATTCCCCACCCAACTTCTTTGAAAAGCAAGGAGCTAAAAAGTAGTAGCTAGTCCCCAGAACTCCTGCTCTTAAGCCAATGCTGTCTTTGTGTTATAAATAGTCTTCGTACTAGTAGTGGTGGGCACCTTATATAATGAAACACAGTCGGGGCTTTCGCCAGTGGAAGGTTAACGAGAGAAAACCCCCACAATATTGGTAAGTAAACACAATACTAGTCTGCTTCCTCAAGAGACAGGCCTAAAAGAGTACAGTCGTTCAGCTTCGTAAGAGTGGAGCTGTATGTCAAGATTTTGTCTTGTTCCACCCATAGCCCCACGACTTTATGAGAACGTGCCTATTGTCCATTTAGTAGCACGATGGTTTTAAAGCAGCCCATACCTTTTAATGCCAATCAGCATGAAACTTTGATTTTTGAATATTTGTAAGTACTTTGCTTTCCTGCTCCACTTTAAAACTCAGAGGATTCGGCTAGAAGACTGTTACTTTTCCTCTGTGTGTCAGATAAGGCTTTCTAATCCTAAAGCAGAAATCTTTTTTTTTTGTTTGTTTTTGAGGTCTTTCATGTGTTACTCATGGGGTGGAAACATACTGGATCCCACTGGGCTCTCTAGCACTGTAAGGACCAGGAGCTGAAAGCTGACCAAGTAAAGCAAGCACTTGTTTTTAAGCAACAAGTGATTAAATGCTAGAGCCAATTCACAGAACTGTGTAATGGAAATACCATGTCTTCGTTTTCTGGTGAAGTCTGTGGGCCCTTCTGAAAATTGTCATTTCCCTTCAATAAGGAAGAATGTACTAATATACAGGAGGTCAGACTCTGTAATTAGCAACCCCTCTTGGTCCTAAATTCTCTGACTTTGGGATGGCAAGCCCTCAAGGAGACCTCTGAGGTGGAAGAGATGAGGACAATGCTTTGTTTCCACAGAAGGGACTCCTAGGGTGTATTTAGTTAGAAGAACTCCAGTGCATCTATTCACTTTTCCATTTTATAAACCCTGGATGAAAGTCCCTGCAGTGAGGCTGGACAAAAGAGCGGCAAGTTGTCTGGGTGAGTGTCCAGGGAGAGAGCCCGCAGAGAAATCCGTGTTCATGCCAGGGAACAGAGAAGGGAAATGATCCAGTAACTCAGAACCCCATAGCAGTGTGGTGGGGGCTGTTCTTCCAGCTTGCATGACAGGGGGGAAAGCCATGGAGCTAACAGGAGGAGGGAGAACAGATCAGCAGAGAAAGGGATGTACCACAAAGGAAATCTTTCTCAAGTAAAACCGGCAGGTTTTAGTCTTCACAAGAATCTAATGTAGACAAAATAACCCAAACAAATCCTATGAACAAACCAAACCAAACCAGAAAAATAGAGCAGAAATAAGTTAGGAGGATTTGGGCTTGCAGAGCCCCAACATGCTTATAGCCCTCATAAGGTGAGGGAAATGTTTGCACAGACCTGAGAACATGTGGATCTTGATATTTTCTATTCCAGCTCCCTGTGGGATACAAATGAGTCACTTCGTTCTTCTGTACCACAGGCACAAAGGCAGTTCTCTAAGACACAAGCTTTGGAACAGAGGATGAAAATCCATAAAGCCAAGTATTTAATTATATGAATGCAAACAACGCACCTTTATGTATTTATATGCCTATGATTGGCAAACCACTTCAAGTAGTTAATTAATTAATAGCATTGTTCTTGCCGGGGAAGGCAGAGGCCAGAGGAAATCAATGAGAGATTCTACTGAAATCTGAAAAGGTGTGAAAACAGGCGTTTCAGTCAAGTTCTCTCATAGCAGCTCTTACTTCGAAAGCTGGGTCAGTGAAGAAAATGCCATGAACATAAGCATGGTTAAGGTTTTACTCCATGCTTCAGTCAGGCGAATGAGGATTTTGATAATTTCCTGTATTATCCTTACAATGTCTCAACAGCTATTCAGCAATTTCTGACCAAATTGTTCTTTTCTCTGTAAACCTGTGGGGAGGGAAAAAAAGGATAATAGGATTCTGTAATATCCATCTCCTTGCCTATTAGCTACACCCTCTTTTCACGAACACTTCTTACCATAAATTTCAAGTCTTAAAAACCATCTGCTTACAATGCGTATTTAACTCTGCAAGCTGAAACAGATGTTCCTTCTTTATTCGTATTTCGAAACTGAAAATTAAGAAGAAAAACTATTCAGGAAGTTGCCACGTTCTTCCTGGGACAAGGCCAGCCTCAGATGGTGTAGCTTTAGATCAGCCTCCCCCTCATCACCCTCTTGTTAACTAAGAAGCTGTTGAGGAGCTTGTGCCTTGTGTAATAGCTTGTTCTTCCAAGATGTTCTACATACCATGGAAAAAGCCAGATCTTTTCAAATCAGCTCTTCTTCACTTTGAATCCATACATTACTGCTTAGAAAAGACTAGAACAAGCTCTTGACACTGTTTCAGGGGAAGGCTCACTACTGACATTAATAGTGAAGGATGAGGAAACAGTGTTTTTTATTTAAACAGCCTGACAAACACATTTCCAAACGAAATGGCAATAAGATTTCCTAGGTTATCTTACTTAGCCCTGATTTATTGTGGATGTTTTCTTTGAAAGTATATTAGATACATTATTTAAGTTGCAAAAAACAAGGTGAAAATAGTGGGTAACACAATTGTGGCATGAATTATGAAGTAGGTTTTTACACTCAGTGCTCGGGAACTTTCTGCAGGAGCAACTCTTTCCTGCAGATGCATTCTGAATCTCTAGATGTGTTTCTAAATACGTATTTAAACAAATCTCTCAGAAAGCCTCACTGAATCAGGCACCTTCCGAATGCTGACATGCAAACAAGCCACAAGGTGTTTTTTTTCCTTTTTTTTTTTTTTTCCTCACTTTGGTAAATTAAAAAGCAAAAAGAGAATAAACAATCAAAATTCATGCATATTCTGATCTAGACCCAGGTTGCCAATGCATGGTGTTTTATACCTAATCAAAACTACATTTCCAGACACATGGAAGAGAATTGTCTACCCTGATGATACTGAGGGGTGACCACTCAGAACCACTGCCTTACCTTACAGAATATATCTACATTCATCACTGGCTAAAGCAACTTTTCTCTTATCCATGGAGACAGTTTAAGATTGGAAAAAGTGTAAGTAAGTTTCAAGGAGCAGCATGGTTGCAGGACAGAAGCAGGGTAGGATGGAGCAAGACATTTGTTCTCAAATGGTGTGACTTTCGATGCAGCCCGCAAACATGGGTGCCTTACTGAGGCCGTCCCGTTTTGTATAACAGGATGTCTCACTGACATGTAGTGAGGATCACTGGAATCAAGCCCTTAATCCTACCAGCTCATTCGTACGTAGTTAAGCACGGGGTACCTCACATGGATCAGTCTCCACAAGGACCCGACAGATTTTCACCGTGTTGATGTTTGTTGTGGGAACAGCAAAGTGGAGGCTGCCAGGGAAGCGTGACCAAACTGATACAGAGCAGAGCGGGGCGCGTGTGGACAATCTGGCAGGCATACAGCACCAGGGCACATGTACGAAGGCACCAGCCTGCCCTGGTGTGCATGGTGGGCCACCCCTCCACAGCTGCAGAGTTGCCAGCAGTGGCAGGCTCCTGGCCACTTCACTCCTGTCGGCTCCCAGCCACCATTCACCCCGGTGTAAGGAGTCGCTTTTGGCCATTGTTCTCTTGGGGTTGTATCCTTGATCAATACAGGTTTGTATGAAAACATTTTCTCTGTGGGTCTCCTTATTGCTCCCTCCACACACAGTTGTTTCTATACTCTGTAGTACACAGGGAATATAGGTCTGGGCACTCTTCTTGGTGCGTGTATGCAATAATCTCACTATTCCAGGAGAGAGATTAGAACTCACACCTAGCATCTATAGCTACAGATATACCACACATCATCCCAACGAACCTGTCGTATAACAATGCCACAATTTAACTTTATGTAGCACAAGTGCTATTTTGGACATTGTGATGCCGATGCAGTGCATGACTTGTTTTCATTACACATACGATGCTGTCGCTGCAGAGTTCAACCCACACACTCTCTTCCCTGCAGGACTTTCTGCCTTTTTCCCTCTCCCACTGACAACAAGTAATCAGTGTTTTTCAGAGCTTGCCAGTGCTGCTCCTAGATCAGACACAAGGAAAGCTGTACATATCCCACCAAGAATGATACTTTAGGACAGAGCTTACTAAAACCTAAGCAGTGGCTATAAAAGATACTGCTTCCACCTTTTTCTTTTATTTAGAGTTGCCCTGACAGTTGCATGTCTCACTTGATAGCCCCTAGGATCTGGCCTAAATAGAAATGCTTTCATCATACAGAATAAAACTGTGGAGATGGCCATACAGTATCAAAAGATGAGAAAGAAACTCATAGGCAAAATTATGCCTCCTGAAAGCTGGTACTTTTATTTGGTTTTTTTTTCCTCCTGTTGCTGTCTCAAGAGCACGACTGAAAAATGGGGAAGTGAACATCAGAGCTTGCAAGCAGCAGAACTATGCCTCGGTGGCTTGGAACAAAATCCATTTGACTCATAATATCACCTGTGGGGAAGGAGGAGAGGAGAGAGAGAGCATCTATGCTCCAGCAGTCACATAATCACCATTTGGAAAACATTACCCAAGACAGCCATGTACTTACTGTTTTGGCTTAGCTAACTTACCTACTGCCTGTGTCCCCAGACAGTTACTGTGCTGGCTTCTAGTCACACACCTTCAGCAAAGCGCGCTGCCTTGGGCTGAGGCAGCCTCACCTTCAGGATCATCTCTACAACTCCAGAAACCCGTCCCACAGCACGTTAACGATGTGAATTTTCTGACGTAAGCACAGAAGGTGCAGTCGAGTTACCATCATAGCTTAGAGGTGGAAGACGGTTTGTCAATAGATATTACACCAAAGTGGAAGCGGGTGCAAGGTAAAGGCACGTTTTGCAAATACTTTTCACATCACCGCCGTAGCATGCTGCCTTTCCTGTCAGGCAAGTTTAAAGGAAGAGATTCTCCTTTTTATGAGGCATCCTGTCCCAAACCATTTTTCTGTACATTCTTCACCCTCTCCCCATATTTTAAAATGATTGCAATTAAAATGCACATTTCAAAATACTTCCGTTAATTAGTCCCTTCGCACACCTCCATTTCCCTAGGTCTGGCCTTGAAGTTTTCTGTAAGCAGAAAAGTTTCCAATTACAGCAGAAGGGCATTATCGGAGTTGTTCAACCAAAGGGATTAACTAAATTGGTGATGAATAGCTCAAAGACTATTCACATGCAGCTACTGAGTCCAAATTCAAGACATCCGAGTATTAAATCTGCCACGATGGACTAAGATGTAAGATACATCTCCTAGTAACTAGCATCCTTACCATAAAGTCTGTGGCTACAAAGAATATGAGTTGTCTCCACCAAAAATTAATTTCCTCTGTCCAGCTCTAAAATTGAACTGTCTACTGCTTGTGGGATCAGCCCACCAACGCAGGCGTTAATCGCTGTTCTGGTCATAAACAGCTTTTATCTGCAGGATTTCCTACTAAGTACTTCTCACAGAACATGGAGGTCAAACCATTTTAAGAAAGCTCTTGCCTAAAACCTCCTCTGGAATTGTTCCTGTTTCTCCAGAGGCTGGCTGTTCTGGAAAAACATATACATACCTTTTTCTCCGGAAAGCAACAAGCGATTCTGAGTCATAGCGAGTGTTGTGCTGTAAAACTATGCAATTTGCAGCAGGGCTAAAGGTTAGCAGTCTTAACTTTAACAGTGAGGTTTAGTTAAGCACGGGTAATTTTATGACATAATTACTCTATTACTAAAGAATATGCTACCTGGGCAATACATTGCCCTTTCTATGTTTGGTGCAACTGGAACATTTGGAAAAGCTGTCACAGCTTCAAAATTCAGAGCTTTAAGAGTTTAAAGATAATAAAGCTTTTGATTTTTGAAATTGTGACAATACTTCCAAATTTTTGCTTGGGCCAGTTTTGGAAACCTGCACTGTGCTTTTTTTTTTCTTTTATTAGTATAACCTTTATATTTTTATTCAAGTGGCTATTAATCTCAGCTTGTACATTTCGCCTTTTGCATCAGTGGCCCCCTGTATTTAGGGAATTTAATTTTGAGAGCTTCTAGCTTTTTCATTGCATAGGTAACAGAAGGGAGAAGGTAAATTGTTCCTTGCCCACAGACTTTTTCCTAATGTAACTTGAAATTTAAAATATACAGTAACATAATTTAAGTTCCCATTCTACTGTTTTCTTTAGGGTTTCCTTACCTGAAAAACAAATTTTGGAAAGCTAGTAAATGGTAAGGGCGGCTTCGCCCTCCCCCTTCCTCCCACCCTGGCAACTCCCAAAGTTGTTCTTTTGATATATGCGTTCAAAATAGCCACTTATCTTTTGAAGTGCCATCCTACAGGGCTGGGAAAAAGGTTTCAGGGTGGTTTTTTTTTTTTTTGGTTGTTGCTTGTTTTCTTTTAAAGGGAAATAAAACCTTATTTAGGAAAAAATACTTTATTTTTCAAAAACATGTTTAGACAGATTGCAACAAGAACAAAGTACAGTACAAAAATGACTCATGCAGCCTGCAGTAGTTAATAAAACACTAATCAAATACCTAACGTTTTGTCAAAGTCCTTTTGGGTCCAATATACATTTTTCATATTACAGAGGTAATGCCCCTTTACAGTGGCATCAGAGAAAGTCTGTAAGACCATTATAACACAGTCACTAGTATTTGGTCTATATATATATATACCAGCTTTTGACATAGTTTTATTTTTACTCCAGACACACTGAGCGTAGTCTGAAGTCAAGTATAAGTTTCTTTCCTTGTGTCAGGAGTTCAGCATTAATTTCAGCAGGTTTGCGTGGAATCTACCAAAAGTCTTTCTTGGGTAAATATTTATATCCCAGTAGGAACTTTTTGTACCTGTCAATCTAAGCAGTGCCCATACACCATTGTCCCCTCTTTCAAAAGGGAGCAGCTGCACAAAATGTTGATGGCATAACTGAATATGTATTTTTTTCTCCCTCAAAGCCTACAGCTTTTTTTGCTACCTTTCACAACTGATTGTGAACTGTAGTGTGTGGCATGCCAAGCAAACCTGAAAAGAATACATGCGATCAGTCAAAAACTGTTGAGGAGGTTTCCCCTCCCATGCCCATCTTTGCAGAGAAGGCTAAAACAAGTCAGTATAGGCTGTGATCTCTTCTGCATTATTTGAACATTAATGAAAATTAAGACAGGTATATTTTTCTTCTTGTGAAACTGTAATTTAGTCAATGTAATCAGGAGTAAAGCACTTGACAAAGTCTATACACATGCAGTGTATAAACAAAGAATTACCATTACACCTTTACTTTTATTTCCATGCCAACATCGTCTTTGCAATTACCTCAAGAATCTAATGCTTCTGTTGTGATCATTTGTTTTGCACTGCAAAGCTTGTTTTAGTCAATCTTGTTTCTCTATCTAAACCTTTCAGAAAAATCTAAGAGTGAAGTCTGTAGATACACAGAACTAGAGCACCCACTGCATTGAGGCTTGAGGGCACAGGCACATAAGAGGCACTTGTGTCCCTTGCAGTGGAATACAGTGCAAAGAGTCCCAAGCCAGCTGAGGCTCCAGCCAGCCATTCCCTGCAGCACAGAAAACTGGCATGGCGTTTATAAACAGCACAAGTCTAAACAGCATAAAGTCAGCTCTGTTGTTTACATGCAGCAAGCTTGGGTACCTCTGCACTGGAAGCACCACTGGTTTTCCCCTGTGCCAGAACAAGCACAGGGCAAGGCAGGTTTTATCAGATCTTTGCAGAGTTTTCTGTCACCCCATTTCATGAAGTCTGCTGGTGTTTCTTATCTTATAGTTTTGCTAAGGTTGGAAAATCCAATGCCAACACAGGTCATTAAGACTTTCTCCCCGCCCACGTGCTCTTCCTCAGGGGTCTTTGTTTCAATTTTAAACATGATCTGGAAGAAGCTTCTCAGGTGTCGGAGAAACTCAATTCTGGGGGAGAGAAAACAACAGAGTTTAAGAAACAAAACAGAAGACCCATTAGCAGTATGTACTAACACTAATTCCAGCAATGACAACAGTGAAGAGGACATGAAAATATTGTTAGCACAGAGAAACAAGCCTACAGGCTCCAAACAGTCTTCTCACTTGTGTTGTAAAAGTGGCTAGTGACCCCTGCTGAAACCAGCGCACTCTCTGTATGAGCAGAGAGAGGAGGAATGCCTGGTAGCACAACGAGATTAAATGGTGAGGGCACAAGAACGAAAGGAGAAAGAAGAGATGTAGCCAGGCAAGGTCACTTACTCATGATGTTGAGTACCAACCTGTGGTGGTACTCCACCCCCTTCCAATGTTTAAAGCAGAAATAAAAAATAAACAGGGATAACCAAGACGTTGGCCTTGGGTGCATACTTTAAAACCAGAGGCATCAGATCCTAAAGCAAATGTTTGATTTGTATTACTAACTTATCCATTTCTTAGTTGAATGTTTCATTAGAATCACAGACTCAGAATTCTTCCTGTTTCCTCTCCTGATTTTCAGAAAAAAAAAAAAAAAGAAGGTAATTTTCCTGTCATCATTTTAGAATGAGAGGCACGAAGAGACGAAATAGCCACAGTGCTCCTAAACGTACGCTGACTGGAGGGTGACTGACAGGAAAAACTACTGAAAAGTGTAAAAAAAGGACAATACCAAAACCAGCTAAGAAGCATCCCTGCTGGCGTCCCCAAAACAAGAAACAAGCAATTACACCAAAAGGCTACAGATATAAAATTGGTAATTGCTCCAGACAGAAGTCTGGTTTCTTCCAGTCATGGCCACAAGCAAGCCTGCACTCTTGAACTAAGGTTTAATCTCCTGCAGCAATTGGTATGTGCCCTTCTTAGGTTAAGTTTAACCTTTAAAGAAAGGGAATGTGCACATCCAGTCCACACATTTGTTTGGCTGGCAATCTGGAAAAAGCCCCTGCTCTTCATGCTGAGAGCATAATCGCAAGCTAATTACACTTAAATCATTACACCAAATCAAGAGAAAGTACCCACAAAATGGGAAGCAGGAGACCTAGAGGGTAGGACGGTCCCCACTGCAACACGATGAGGCTTCTGAAAGGCTCCTGGCAGCTCCTATACACCGAAATTGTGAATAAGCAGAGTGAGAGTTGCGGGAGCACGAGCTGCCTTACCCACTTCAGCTGGGTGTGCTGCCGCTCCTGCACTCGGGTATGTGCGTGCGGAGAGGATGGAAACAGCAGGAGCCAGACAGAGAGAGGCTGCTCTTACCTACACTGCTCTACGCTTAGCAAGATCCGGGTTACCTCTGGGCCAGCCAGCTGAATACCTCTGCAAGGTGAACCTGGGCACGTGGCTCCCCATGCTATGTACACCTTTCTACCTCACCTTCCCGGGCTGGCAACTGGCCTCAGCACAGACACCAGCTCCCTCACCTCTCAAATGGACACACAGTTTAAAGAAAGAACTGAAAAGCACCTTTTCTTCCTTGCCCCCCCAACTGCAAGGTCTCTGGTTGCTGCTATAATAGGCAAATGGGCATATGCTGGCACAAATGCTTCAGTAAAGCTGACAGACAACAAGCTCTGTACCAGCCTCCTCCTTAGCTGGGTCTTTTCCCAGAGCTCTGGCAGTGTGACAAGAAAGCAGCCAAGCCCAAAACAGCAGGAGCGGCACGCTGAACTGCAAGGAGGGCAGAGAACAAACCCTGCAAATGCCAGAGGCAGCGTGGAGCCGCAGCCTTGGGGAAAAAAAAATCCTAAAAGCCAATTAGCAAACTGTGCAACATGCTGGTAGGACCAGTTCAGTTCGCACCTCTCTTGGCACCTACGTGGACTACCATGCTTCTCTACCTCTTCTCCCTTTTGAAGAAAGGCAGAGTGAGAAAAAGCCAGAAGGCTTTGCCACAGACCCCAGGGACATGGGAAAGGCTCACAGGAGGGGGAGCGAAGGGGAGGCTGCTTGGGGAGAACTGAGGAGCAGCAAGAGGCCAGCTCTGGCTTGCAGCAGTAGAAGCACAAATGGCAAGAGCCCTGGAAATTAGAGAAAAAGAGGGGGGAAAGGCAGGGGCATGTGACAGAAGTGCAGCAGAAAGCAGGTCTGTATTAGCCTGTGGCTGACACGGGTTGCGTGTGGGAAGGTTTGCACCTCAAGTAATAGTGGAGGGCTGCACTTAAACATCTACGTACAGGCTGGAGGACTGAGGGGGGGGGGTGAGAAGTACAGAGAAGTTCTATTTTTCTGGAAATTTAGACTCTGTTTTCATGCAAGAACAAGGCAGAGCTGAACGCTTTTCTTTAGGCCCAGGTACAGCTACTTGAGCCACACAGGAGATTTTCCCCAGGGCCAGCCGCTTTCAAAAAAAACCAAAACATTGTATTACCAAGGGGAAAAAAAAAATTAAAAAAACTAAGTGCTATCTTTTCCCAGAAGCCTGCTAAGCAACACCAAAAGGTACAACACCACTTCACACAGCTTGCTGTCAGGGGAAAACGACCAACTTCACAGATCAGTGCAAGAGAAGACCTGTGCCCCAGCAACGCCTTCTCAGTTCAACTACCCCAAGAACAGCGCAGGACACTGCCCGGCAGTGCCAGCAGCCCTGGTATTGCTCCCCAGTGTCCCGCTGGGGACAGCCAGCCCTGACCTGCAGCTGCTGGCCACCACCACTCTCCTTCACCTAGCCCAGGCTCCTGCCAGCTGACCTGTCCTGCAAGACTGATCTCTGCAGGAGAGCTGGCAACACAGCCAGCACCCTGCATCTGATTTTTAAGCTCAGGCTTGACAGAGAGGGCTTACTTCTGTGAAATCTGGAGCATAAGGCAAGAGGAGGGAATCCAGACGGCTGCAGGCCAAGTGGTCTTTTGGGGACTGGTGTCCCCAGTGCCACTTAGGATAGCCCTCCTCATGGTGTTGCCCACCCCATGCCATTAGCAGGGCCAAAAGGATGTCTCCCATAGAAATAAACAAATTTGGGAGACACGGCCGCATTCTGATGGACGTATTCCAAAGCACCATGTCCCCTCATGGTGCTCTCATCCACCAGCTGAACTGTCACATCCATGCTACATTGTGCTAGACAGGGAAGCCAATCTAGTGTAACATGGCTTATAAATAGCTTCAGATTCTGCAGGGTGACAGTGTTAAATGCAGAGATGTCACAGCCCCAAGAGAAAAAAGAAAGAACAACGAAGTGGAACATGACAGTATTGCAATTTCAAAAGCCTGTGAATCCAATCAGTTGCTCAGGAGCCCAGTTTCCCAGCCCTTTATGCACTGCTTCAGTGAGGGCAGAGGGGTGCTTCAGACAGAGCTGCCTGATCTCTGAACAGATCCTCATAGGACTGATGAGTCACAGATCCTCACAGAATCACAGATTTTATGATCTCATGTGACACACACTGCTTCAGGATGTCTGCTCCTGACCTTCATCCCTGCTGCGCACTCCTAGCTGGGAAGAAGTGACAGTCTACCCATTTGAAATCAGCCTGCTTACGAAATAAACTAGTGCCTTTCTGTGATTTTCATAACCTCAAAAAAAAAAACACAAACAAACAAAAAAAAAAGGACTAGACAATGACAAGTGATTGGTTTGTTTCACATGCTTAACTGTACACTTCAAACACTGATATCTACTCTTTGTAAGCCCTTCACATGGTTACTTACTTTACAGGGGACTACTTTAGCCCAGTGCAATGGAAAGCTTCCCTGTCTTTCCCTCAAAAATCTGATGAATGTTGTTTCCAAGATATCAGGGGTTGAGAAGAGCAGTTAGGCAATTTCTAGCTCTCATGTGATGGCACCACCATTCTTCAGTTATCACAGTACTGTACCTTTCACGTATACAGCACCGGTACCATGATAACCGAAAAAGGACAGTTCACATTCTTATTATTTGATGCCATTGTCAGATAAACAACCCTCCCTCCATTTGATTAAAGGAAAACTGCTCAGTCTCTAGGCTTAACTGTGATCTAGTCAATCACTTGTCAGTCTGATAGAATAAATGAAACTTTTGATACTGGATGCCCTTCCCCTAACCTATGTGTTTCAACTATCAGTGTAAGAAATTCAGTCTTTTTCTATCCTCTGAACCACTATCAGCTGCAGACAAAGCTTTAATAAAAATTGAGACTGAAGGACTAGACAGAAGTCTGCTGCCTGATAGGGCTAAAGCTTTGGGATTGCACATAGCTCCACGAATTGAACTGTTATGTTGTTGCCTACAGACAATCACAGCTTTAGCATTTGTCTAGCCATTCGAAACATGCTATTTAATGCCACAGCTACAGAGAGATCACCAGGAAAACACAGCAGTGTATGCCAGGCAACAAAAAGCAAACTGATGTACAGATACAATCCAAAACCAAGAACCAACAATAAACCCCATCCCTGCAATTCTCAGAACTGTGAATAATATAGAACTGTAAGGGAATCATCTTCTAACGTGTAGGAATAAACACTAGGTAACTTATACCACCTGTCTCATTTGAAGACGGGTACAAGTTGTTCTATTCATAGCCACAGACAAAGTCCTCCATATATAAAAAATAGCTGTGCAATAAAATTAGTGAATTAAACAAGTCTGGGTAATTAAACTGAACAAAGCAACTTACGTATACGGAGACAGAGGTCCTAACAGGACTTTGGAAACATCCCGCTGTCCAAGGGTCATGAGGAGCAGAGCAAGGCTCTGATTTGTTGAATCTACACAGCCTCCCTGCAAACCAAAATGTTTTAATAATTAATCTCTGTACAAACCAGAAATTGGGATGGGAGGAGAGTAATGAAGGAGAAAGATACACTTAAAAGGCTGAATTACCGCTTCCAATTTTCAAGTCCAAAAAGATAAAAATCTAGATTTTGTAACAATGACAAATGAATTTCACATGGCAGGCTGGGAAAGGAACAGACCTAAAACAAAACCCAGTAACAAGGTCACATGAATCCCTCCCATCTCTCTCAACATGTTCTCTCCTAACATCACAGAATGTAAGTACTGAAGAATTTCTTTGCAGTAAATTGAAAATAGGTATTAATCATAGTTCATGGGCATTTGAAGATACCATGAATTGCAGCACTTTAAGATAACTATAAAGCTACGTTCAGACAAATAGTTAGCAGGTGCAAAACAACAAGTTAAAAGTTCTTTCATGCACATCCACCCAAGGCCTTGCTGCTAACTTTTGTGGTTAAAGGTAAAACACTTTTTCGCCCTTATTTAAATGGGAATATTTTTTTTTTATTGCTATGTGAAAAAGCCATGCATAAAATTATGTAGAACTACACATACTCTTGTACATACTTGACTATAATAAGTCGTACACGCATGGTAAATTGTTTTGTGTGTGGAAGGTGTTAACTATGATGCATATGTAATTTAGAATTGGAAGGCTTGCTTTATTTACAAGGCTTGAACATAAATTAAGAGGGATACTTTCAGTCTAGACTGCTGTAGAGAGAATTTACCAACTACTACTATGCAAACACACTGAAAACAGAAAAATAATCTGGCATAACATTATTTAAGACTGTCCTCATATTCATCCTAATCCACAGCAATATGAAGTCTGTGAACAGTCTCCTGCTGGATTGGTCCTAATAGTAAGCCCTCTGAACACACTCTCTGGGGAGAGCAAAACCAAAAATTCATCCTTTTAAAACCAAATTCTCTAATGAAATAAACTCACAGTTACCTCTGTGGGCAAGGAGTAACCTGTCATTATTTTAAGAGATAATACCATCCAAAAAGGCAAGGGAGGGGGCAAAATAAATTTTGGACTACACAGATTAAGAAAACACAATGATGTGACAACCTCAGCACATTAACTCAGTGAGAGGGCAGAAAGGAGGACCTTTCCAAGGAAAGTTACTGAAGGTTTAATTCTCAAGATGATCTTGCCTCTAAGTGACAAGTCTCAGCTCCGTTCTTCTGAAAAAAGCTTCTGGACTTCATGCAACTAGTGATACACCGCAACGAAGGAAACATCTTTATTATGTTCACTACCATGACCTGACTCCTAGCAACATGCTGTTGCAGCAGCTCTTGCCCTTTTAACTGCATGAACCTGCCATACCAAAGCGAAGTTCATGCATTCAACCTAGTGCCCTCTGTGGGACTGATAAAAATTGTGCTTGGTCTTGAGCGAACAGGTACCTGTGGAATTTGGTGGTATGATCTAGAGCTACAGCTCTCACCGGCTGTATTTGCCAATCTGAAACACGTACAAGCAGCAGATGAGAGTTCAGTGACAAGCATTCCTGACACAGGGCTTTTTGTATTTGTAGTTTGATTAACAATTCTTTGTCACTTGGATGAAAACTTTACATTTTCTGAGCTTGTTTTTGTTTTCCTAAAGCTGAAAACGTTTTTTTTTTTTTTTTTTTTTTTTTTTTTTAAATGACCAAATTCACACAAAAGCTTCAATCAGCACGGAGCCAACCACATCCTAAACAATACAGCAAAACATGATGCATCCATCATGTCCCAGCTGCTTACATAAGCTCTCTTGCTGCAGTGAGTCAGTCGTCCCCACTATTGTTGTGCATTAGCAATGCACTCTTACGCCCATTCCCACATAGGCAGTTGCCAGAAAGGAAATCAAGTGATTTGCTTGTAAGCTAATGATGACAGAGCAGTAACTTGTGCCAAATGAAGGACATGTCGCTCCCAAAAAGGCCAACTTTTTTTCTCTCAATCCACCTGCCACTTACTCAAGAGTCCAAAATAAAAAACAACCCTCCCACAAGAAATGTGATGGGCAAAGTCAGAGCTGAACAAACTGACATTTGTTCCAAAATAGCTGGCACTCGTTACCAACCCAGGACACAGCTTCTAGTCTGTATTAATTTAGTTTATGGCAGTTTCTCCATTATTGTTTCCATTGACAACAGAACCAGATCCAGCTGGATGTGACAATTACAGACACCAAACACTTAAAATCCCGTCCGTTTTGGAATGTTATACAAATATACACAGCTGACACACACATAAAAATACCACAACTCTGGGTATTGGTCAACAGTGTTTTGAAGATGATTACTCTTCTGAGCTTGACCCCATCTTTGATTTAGTCTTGGTTATATTTTGGCATACATACAATTTTCTCCCTTACCTGTGTGGTACATATATGCATGCCTCAATAATTTGTTATGTGAAGTGCAGAGGGTTTTTTTGACTTTTTTTTAGAAGAATGGAGCAGAGCCTTGTCACACTGAAGTAAGAACACTTGAAAATTAAGCCTTTTAATTAAATGCTTCACTCACGTTAGTCTAGTTAAATAAGACAAACCGCCTTACCCTTCCTGCCCCCTCAAGCAACACCAACAACTTGACCTTTTTTCATTTAAGAGCTCAGACTTAAATACATATTGCATCCTCCCCTACTTCTCATGATCCACAAGGAATGTAAACATTCAATTCTTTTCCAGTTTTTCCAGGCTTTTCCATTCTGCCAGCTGCCTGCTATATAAAGCTCCCGTAAGTGATGCCTTTCAAAGACAAGAGGAAAATCCTTATTGGCCTTCTACAATTAAGTTACATCAGAACTGCATATGGATTTGTAAAGACAATGCCAGCCAATCACTCCATGCCCCCTTTTTCAGGGTTACTGTAATTAGCACTGTGCCACTTATTATTAGTCAATTAGCTCCGACATCTTTCCATCAACAAATGTACATAAAAAAGCTCCACTGATTCCAAGAATCATACGCCCTCTTTCGTTTCTTTTTGAAGGCTGAGTAAAAGGGACCATTTAGCACTTAACATAGCAAGACTCAAATCCCTACATTTCCTAGGTGATGAAGTTCACATAATAGCAAGCATTAAACTAGCACTTTAAGAGACGTCCCTGGGCCCCTTTAAACAGTAATGAACTCCAGCAGATTTGCAGGTGACCCTGACAGCTAAAACTCTTCCACAGAGAATTATCTCCAAGGCCCCCAGGATGCTCTTTTCTGGTCAACCCTCCCCTGGCTCCTGCAGCACAGTACCTACTGGCAAAGACACAGATGGAGAAACAATCTCATAAAGAATGGATCTAAATGTAGGGGAACAAATTCTCCCTTGAGCCCTGTATTCAGAGAGTAGCTGGTGTAAAGAGAGGGAGACTTAAAAAGTGCCTGTTCAGAGCGACGTATTCTTGCCCCATGCACAGATGTCCCAAATTTTTACTGTTACACTAGACATCTTATCTAGGCAAAGAAACTTAAAAAAAAAAAAAAGTATTTTCAAATTAAGCAAACATTGGACGCTTTGCAACATGTTTTAGTATCTTCTCTGAGGCCAACACTAGCTCAAAAAAAAAAAAAAACAAACCCCCAACGCTCCAAAAAAACCAAGGGGAAAGCACTAGCCAGGAATTTGGAAAGATGGGCTGTGTGAGCATGTGTGCCATACATAAATTCAAGTGTGCATCCTGAAAACTACAGAAGAAACCCCACCACAATGCCTATGACGGAGTGGGGAATTAATGAACACTGAATAAGGCCTGAGCACGCCAGTGGGTGAGCAACACCATAGCTAAAAATGCTAACAAACAAGAACTTTTCCACTATGAGCTGCTGCAGTGGAGGACCACAAGCAGTCTGTACAATGCCCAGCACTTGTCAATCACTTTTGGACTGAAGTGGCCCACACATAGAAGAGCCTTCCAGGAGCACCAGCGGTACCATAGCAGGCCACAACAACCTGACTCGCTCAGAGTCTGATCTTCAAAGACATTGAAATGTCATGGCCTACCACTTTACCATTCAATGACTTGCCTGACCCTGTTTCCTCCTCATATGTTTTTTTTTCTGTTGTCCTGAGATCTTCGCTATACTGGTACTTTGCAGAATTTGGCTTATGTTCAAATGGCTGCAGTACACTAAAGCAGAAAATTACCTGGTTCAGACCTTTCCAGCCCTCTTCATTTTGGAAGTTCTCTGACATCTGACTCCGAAGAAAGAATAATATCTGGACAAATTCCCCCACTAGTTTCAACGTGTCAAGCACTGAGTGGTTTTCAAAGGAAAAAAAAATACCTATTGCTGCTCATAAAATTATGTGGAAATTGGACTTTTGATGCCTCTGACCATTTGTCTGAAGATGTCTTCCAAGAGGTTTACACAAAGCTAAAAATGTACCAAATTTTAGGGTTTTTTTTGGGGGGGAGGGGAGAGGAGTGGGGGCAGGGGAGGAAGCTGAAAGATTTTACAATTCATCATTCAAATAAAAATAGCTACCTGTCACCACATAACTGCAGAAACAGACTGATGTTTTGGTCACTAGTTGTGATTGCATTCTCCATGCACGATGGACTTTCAAATGCAAGGCATCTGGACCTTACCCAGGAAGAGTATTTGTTTGTGGTGTTTCTATGAGATAAGAACCCAGGGCTAGAAAGGGAAGGTCCTCTAGCAACATGGTGCATATACTGAATAAACAAAGACAAAATATTAACAGAAGACTGGAACAAGTGGGCAAGTTGGTAATTCAGACAGATGAAGGGTTTGCAGTAGGGAAAGGAAAAGGTAACATGGGCACAGATGAACAATCTACCACAGGCATCAATATGATTTATGAGGTTTTAGGGTATTTTTATAATTGACTACATTACCTAATACGGAATCTCATTAATGGCATTTTTAATACTTTGCGAAGTCCTATCAAGTTATTCCAGTTCAGAGCAATTATGTATTTTAAAACAGTGAGTACAATTTGTAGATGACTGCCTCCCAAAGGCCAAATGTGTTTTGCCAATACTAACAGCTACTTATTTTAACATTTGCAGAGATACACAACAAAAGCAGGTAAGATCTTCATTAAATCAGAAACTCACTGTGATGCTAATTGCCAAACCATATGTAAAATTGAAAGCTGGTCATCCACTAAAAGTTTCACCACAAATGAAAAACATTTTAATGCATTAAAAAATTACACTGCAGAAAACTGTAATACACCTAAGATTCTTACGCGCTGTCCTAGCCCCTTTCGAACAATGCATTCAGCCAATTCCTCATGCAACCAACCAGATCTCAGCATATTTGACTATCATCATCACCATAAAGCAGCCATTGAGATTAGTTCCTATTTTTCCCCTTCTTCTTCCTCCTAAGTTCTCCCACTTATAATGCCTCATTACAAAGACTAGTTTAAGAGCATTGACTCTATTGACTCAACCCCTCCAACTAAACATTAAAAACAACAAAAACAAACTTCCAGCCAATGTGAAGCTAACTGAACTGTGCTGCAGACAGAAAGCAACAAAAGAAAAGTCTGCCACTACTATGATTCATAGTAACATCTCCAGGACATGGGAAATAACATGGTCCAGTACGTCATTACACTGTTAACAGAACCATTCAAAACCACTCCTTATCTGGGTGAAGACACTGGCAGCATCAGATAATTTCTCTGTTTGGATCTGAGCCTGTCTGAGGTTACCTCCAAAACCACCTCTTCCTTTACCAGTATGTCATTACCTTCTTCCCCTACAGCTATACACACTAAACGTATTGGCCACTTACCCTGTAGACCTCCTCAAGCAACAGCTTAGCACAACTCTGGCCAAGTTCCTCGGGAAGCACAGTTGCTCCCTGGCCCTGAGGGTTTGAGGCTAATTCAGCACTGAGAATTGTGCCATTGATGGTTTCTGCAGTAAGGCACATGCCAAAACCTGGTGATCTGAAAGAAAGGGGAAAAGCGCATTTGATTTAAGGATAGAAATAGACTAATGAGGCAAGAACTACTCCCAGCCAGCCTCCTCCTTAAGTCACAAACAGCTCCTCTCATAGGACAATACTGGGAATCTGGACTTGCTAAGAAATCTCCTGTTCTGTGTGTTTGACTCACCCTGGAAAAAAAATTAACAGTATTTATAAGTTAAACCCAGTACCACCTGCCCCAAACCCACTGTGCTGGCTATTTCTGGCACAAGCTCTTTAAAAAAGGAAAAAAGGAAGGAAAAAAGTAAATAAAACATCCAAGCCTCAGAAATACCCTCCTGTATTAAAAAAAATAGTGTCCTTCACATTTATTTAATTCATATTTGATGAACATTTCAAAGGTATCTGGAATTTTTTCTCTGCAACATTCAAAACCAAAACTAACTTTCTTTAGGAATGGAGCCCTTTCCCTGGAAGCTTCAATATTTATCAAGATCAGATCATAGCCATCACACCAAGCAGGAGAATAAAAAAAAAGTCTGATCCACATTATTTGTACTTCCAATCACTTCTTTTCACTTTCAGTTCAATACCATTCAAATCGCTACAACTGTGTAAGAATTCTAAACATAGGATTTGAAGAGAAAAACAAAAAAAGAGCTTAGGCTCCTACAAAATGCTATTGAGAGAGTAAAGAAACATTTTTTGCTACAAGAAAGTCACAGATGGCCAAATATAGCTTGCTAAGAAATCAGAAAGTTGAAGGGAAAAAAAAAGTCACAAGATCCTCTTATTTATATGGTCTGGAAAGGCATCAAGAGCTAACCATTCAAAACATGTTTAACTTCACTTCCCACCACAGTTCTGGACTCCTGCTCCCTCCATCACCCAAACTTTTAAATTAAAATAGTGCCACTGACCCAAAACTGTAAAGAATGTCATCAACAAACCACAAAATCAAACCCCAAGCGTCAATACACACAAACACTCCCAGTGCCAGAAAAGCAGTTCCTCCAGAGGCATTTCATTAGGGCAGGAATGAAAAGATATCAGTGGTTTCCACCCATATTCCCACCCAACTGCCTGCACTTGCTAAGCAATGTAGAAGGTATGTTAAAGATGTTTCTCTTCTCCTTTCCTTCCTCCCTCTGAAGGAGGGACAGAAGTCTGGACAGCAAGACAAGAACAGCGTCAAAGATACTATATTTTAGACAAGCATCCTTTAATACCCATACCCACTGGCAGATTTTGTTAGTGTTCAGTGGCATGTGGCAATCTGCCTAAATAAAAATGAAAATCATCCAGTGCCTCATGGATGTGCAGCAGACAGTATTAGGAAGCATCTGCATGAAATTTTTGCTGCAAATGCTCACAACAGAACTGGGAAGTTTCTGTTTAAAGAGACATTATAGAGCAGAACATGCTCAAATGATTTATTCCCTGAAGCTTTTTGCACAGTGGAAGGTATCTATTTCAACTCTTTATATTCTGAAATCAGGACTTGGTTTGAGCTGAGGACAGATGGGCTGAACTAGTCCTTGCCGGTCTTACTCATCATCAGAGGCAGCATGGGAAACAAGGCATACATTTTTCCTTCCTTGTTGTGCCAAGACACACACACAGGGAGGCACTGGGAACCAGGTAATAAAAAAAGCTTTGCCAAAGTGGCACAACGTTAGTATTGGGTATACTGCAATCGTATTTATGCTGAATGTGACAGCACTGCAGCATCAGAAAGCTACATGAACCAGCAAGGGGGCGAGGGATTCAGTTCCTCTTCCAATGCTGTTACTTATCCCTCTGCATGGGCTGCCCAAGTAAATGTAATACTGCTGCCCCAATTCATTTGACTTTTCCACTTTATAGACAGATCAAAAATAAAATGAGATTTCAAAACCTCACAGGTCCCAGAAAAGTCTTCACAATTCTGATCACCATTAACAGTCCAGAGCCAAAATATTTACTAACCAGGGATATTTAATAGGATAGGAAGGATTGGAAAACAGGAAAAATACTTAAAAGCAAGTCGACAATTTTTAGATTTGTAAATTTGCAAACCTAAGAAGTTTTCCTTCAGGTAATATTTAAAAAAGCAGAAACAACAAAAGAAAATGTGCATGCTTGTATTCGAGCATACAGATAGAAGACAAGCAAATTAGTTATCCAGAACTCCCTCAACCTCAATGAAAAAATCAATGACAAGATGACAACACAGCTGACAGATATCAGTAAAATTGTCAGAATCCCATCCATCTATTCTGTGTTCTGCTGGCAAACAAAATCTGTGAAAGTACAGTAAATTAATGTCTCAATTTTCCAGTCCTCACTAGTGTAAGGACACTCCTTCAGCTATTTATGTAACAGTAAAGCAGAAGACAACCCATACAGCTCAAACACTTTCTAAAAGAGTTTGGTCTCATCCTTAGTACTACCTTTGCCATCAAAAGGTGTACAGTCAAGTTTGTGTGTTAGTTTTCACAGTATACCATGGCACCTCTGATCTTAATCTCACTTCAAAGCAACAGGCTTAAACCTGAAGTGAGCTCAAGTTGCCTTTAGTAGCAGTAATGATGTATTACATTCCCTGTTTAAGAAAACACACAACTTCTATCCCTGTTCCACGAGTAAAAACAAAACATATGTAGTGAATCATTCAATTTTTTCCGCCTGTAACTGAAATATTTACTTCAAGTCAGCAAAATAGAAGATCATGATCTAAAATTCAATAAAATCATAGCTCATAACACCCTAGCAGATGAACAAATGCAGAATTACATTTCTGTTCCCTGTGAATACTGGATACTCACTTTCCAGAGCTGACCCCCTTCATGTGATCCGTGTAGATATAAATGTCTGGGAGGAATTTATTCAGGATGCTCCTTGCAGATTCCACCATTCTGTTTGCCATCTGTGGTGACACTCTGACAGAATATCTACATTTCCAAGCTAAGGAATTCATTGTGGTCACATAAGAAATTTAAACTAGAGGCTGACAAACGTGGTCAAAAGGTCCCAATGCATTATTTCGGAAAATGTGGTTTTGTCCTATACACCCATTCATGAGCACTGGTCCATTTTCCTCTACTTAGGGAAGTACATGTGCGTAAAGTGTTTTCTACAGTCTTTTCACTCATATACCTTGAAGTAAAGTACACAGAACACATGCAGAAGAACAGCCTGTTATGACTAGGTAAACATCTATCTTAAAAACGCCCTCCAATAATTTTAAGTTGTTGTTCCGTCATCCTGTGCTTTCTTACAATGGTGGAAGCCCTGTGTGCTTTGCTCCTCAAATACTATTAAAAAAAAGGTGATGGGTGAACTTTCTCTGAATTAGCAACAAGAAATCTTGTCTTTCTATTTCTATCAGAGAGAAACTGGGTAGATGAAATTAAAGACAAATGTTTTACCAAAAGAAAAAATTAATTTTAAAAGGCTAAAAAATAAAAAAAAATAATTTTTGCTCTCTCCAACTATTTTGCTGTGCTGTAAGGCTATCAGGTTCACTGGTTCTCTAGTCACTCAGCATGCGAGGATAATGGTTCCAGGGAAGAAGAAATCACCACCTTCCTGCTCATCACAACACACATTCTCACAGTACACAGGAGATGAAATGCCTTTGTGCCTTTTTACTTAGATGCCGCTTCAGTGATATTCCCAACAGATCTTCAAATGTACAAAGCACCTTGTGCTTCAAATTCCATCCCAACTATAATGCAGATTCACGCTCTGCACATTTAAGCACCATCTGCACCTACAGGCAACACAGCAATGCAGAGAAACACATTCTCAAACCTTCCAACTGGCAGAAGTGAATTCCCTTTTCTACAAATTTCTATTGCATGCTCTTGTGGAGAAGGTAACCCAAAAGCTTTAAGACTTTAAGGGCAAAACCAGTAAATAATAATCAGAAAACTGATTGTTCTGCACAGTTGGTGCACTCAGTATTTTGGATGACTATAAAAGGTTGCTGCAACACAAGCTCCCCAGTGAGGAGGCAGAACTGCTCAGTTGAATCTTGAAGGGAGAAAAACGCACATATAAAAGACCTAAGCACATCTTTCCAGATGTTTTGTTTTCTACTGGCTTGAAGGACCACTTAGTGGCTAAACTAAAATCAGACTGCCTCTCACCAAGCTTACTTGAAGGCATACCTTTACCCCTGAGAAAAGGCCCAGGAAAACCTAAAGGAAAAAGGAAGTTCGAAAACCTAAAGGAAAAAGGAAGTTCGAAAACCTAAAGGAAAAAGGAAGTTCGAAAACCTGTAGTTCACAGACATTGACCAAATCCAGTGAAAGTGGCCCAGAATGGCACTCTGTATTAATGTCAATTTAGAAAGACGGCACTAAAGCCATGATCATTGCTTCCTCCTTCACATAGAAACAGAGGAACAAACTACTTACTACAGAAGTGGACGGGGGCATAAGGAAATTACTTTCTTCATGAAAAGACCATGACAAATACCACCAAAAGCACACTGAGCTTCCTCCTTTGTTATTCTACAGCATACGCACCCAGTAAAATTGCTCATACTTGGCAATGCTGCAGTCATCCAAATGCCACAGTTGGAAACAGAGGTAGCGGTGTGCTGTATTCACACTCAGTTATGATGGTATGCCATAAAGGAGGAACAGGCTGCAAGTCTGCACCTCTGACAGGAAACCTGCCCCTGTTCCTGCTTGCTTTTGGAGTAATCAAAGCCAGATCATGTTTAGGACTCTTATAATCACAAATTAAACTACAAGTTGGAAAATGCTCAAGAAACACAACCTTTAGTATATCTTGCCTTCTTCCTACGGTGACAGTAGATTCATGACAGATACCATATAAAAACCACAAAACAAAAATCAAGAAAAAACCCCGAACAAAACATTAACTAGCTGTGCAGTTCTGCTTGCAAAATTGTCTCCACAATATTATTTTGTGCAGAAGTAAAACCTCCTCCACTTTGATTTCCAACGGTACTACTGAAGATGAAGAGCTAACAAACTTTTCATAACAAAACAAAAAGCTCAGTTCACATGCGTTTAGTGAGGTGTAAACTGAACTAAAATTTAAGCTCCCATCCAACATTCTGCTAGACTTCTTAACAGCCAAGATGCCACATATTCGATGCATAACAAAGCTTCCTTTGTCACACTGGATTTACACACAAGGTATGATTCCTTTTAGTGCTGCTACATTATGTGATGGAAGGTATCTTAGCTTTTTCTGTCTATTGAAAAGATTTGAAATAGTGCTGTTCAGTTTTGAATTTATTTACTTCTCTACTCTGCTGCTTTTTGAACAGCAATATTCTGAACACAGCAGTTTTCAGACACAGTCCTGAAATCCAGTTGTGTGATCCCTCAGCTTAAGGTCACCCTGTGCTATCTGGATACATGCTCAGCAACATGGATGCACTTCTGTGACTTCAAGCTGGAAGATTTCTTTTTCTTTTTTTTTTTTTAAATCATAAATTCTTTTAAAAGAAGAAAAAAAAAAATAAAAAAAGGATACGCAGTTCCTCTGATGCGTTTGATTTTGCCAGGGTCTGTGAACTGAATAGGCTGCAAGACCTTTCTCACTGGGCAAGAAAACACTATCTCTCCTCCCCCTTTAGGAGGCATTCCTCTCCGGTTGATCTAGAAACAACGGGGGGAAAAAAAAGGAGGTTAGTAAAGAGCACAACGAATGTCCTTAATACACTCAAAAATGATAGCTTTTATTTCACATATAATAAAATGTTATCAGTAGGGGTATTATGTGAACATAGACGAGAAAAAGACATCCTAAAGGCAGAAATGGATTTTGCACCAAACGTATAAGCAAAAATTGATTTCTTTTTTCCTCCTCTCTCTCAAGTACAGTAGGGCATGGCTTCTCAATGGGAAACAAAACAAAACCAACCAACCAAAACCCCAACACCTTTAGCAGGAAGGCAACCTCGGCTGACGACTGCTCTCTAATAGCAAATTCGTACCTCACTGCTGAAGAAAGTCTATGAGTTTTTGATGCTTCATATGTATATGGGGAACCAGAATGAACTCATTCCCACTAACAGGCCTGGCCAGCCCAAGCCTGTCCCACCTCCCCAGCCAATGTCCACAAGGATGGGGATGGGACATGGGCCCAGGGGTGGGTCTGGCTGGGGTAGCCCATGGCCAGGCAGGGCTCCAGAGCTGTGGGGTCAGTGGAGCAGGGGCTGACAGTCCCAGGAGAATGACGTGGGATCCTGGGTCACAGGCAGGGTCAGAGGGAACCACCTAGAAGGAGCCTGGCAGAGCAAGCAAAGACTAGTAATGCAGCTAGGGCCTTCACATATTTTAAATGAGAAAGAAACTATACCTTTTCTCCAACCTGAAAAAAAATACCTATTCTACATCCAGATTTATTGGGCCTGTGAAGAGCGTAGTCTTTAAAGAAAAGTTTCTTTCCTGTATTTTCCAAACTGGAAGCAAATCTTAATCACCCAAACACAGATACAGCTTCTCTACTGGTAAAGTAGGCAAAAGATCCTACTATTACTCCCTAGCCCTAAGCATGAGGCAGGAAGACCAAGCGGAAGGAAGAAGAAATGAAATGAACTGAAAAGGAAAGCAAAACATCTTAGCTTGCAAAGATCTTGCAGACTAAGGAAAGTCACTACTTTCTCCTTACCCTCTCTACACATAGCCTTTGCATCTCTCTCCTACCACATCTTCAATCATTATGTGGCTGGCATGCTATTTAAAACATGCCAAGAACAAGAGGCAATTTTAGAAATGTGTTCCTTTAGAAAGGAACAAATTGTCTTACCTTGATTTCCAGACTTTCACCATCAATTCCAAACTTCTTCAGTAGGGGGAGAGCTGTAGCCTTGAGGACATCAACCTGTCGAACACAATCAAAAAAGCAGACTCTTTATTGGAAGTTACAGAAGTCAGTAATTTAAAAATCATTGCATTATGAAGTGCCTAACAAACACAAGGCTTTTCCATACTAGGTATTCTATGGGAAGACATGGAAATGCAACACAGAGAGCTTCAGCTACTCTCAGACTACCACAGGATATCATTACTCAAAAAAATTGCTAGAAAAAATTACTGGGAGTGAAATTTCCTACTCTGGATTTCTTCCTCAGCCTGATTTTCATTTGTATTATGGTTCAGCTAAAACAGCTCACTTTTTTCTCTGAACACAGATATTGAAAAAATTATACTCTTTTGTCATTGCTCAAAAATTGCTACAGCTAAATAAATGATGACTTCAAGAACCTTCGCATTTTGGAGCAGGCCCTCGATTTGGCAGGAAGAACCTCATCCTTTTGTCAAGAACTTCTTTTCATCTGTTTCTGAGAAACAGAAGCTTCTAGGTAACTTGTGTTGAAATACTTAGAAGAATCTGAAGTGGGTGAGACATCGCCCACTTGAGCCAGATGCTTGCCAGATCCAGGTCTGTGCAGGATTTCTTGCCATTGCTCCTCCTAATTGCTTACTTAAGACAACAGCGACTGTGATCTTCCTTCTGCTGAAACTTCAGTAGCGCTGCTGAAGGTGACAAAAATGATTTAGCAGAGCAACAGCACAGGGAGTTACCCAAGACAAGCAGCTTGTGAGAGACAGGACCAGGACAGTACACTAAAGAGGAACTAAATTCAGGTGTCAGAGGCAGAAAAAAAGCGCTCTCCTTCCCACGAATTCAGCCAGAATCCACAGTTCTTGAGTTTCATTCTCTCTGCTTGCACAGAATGAAAGCCACTGATGAAGAAGTAGCACATAGCTCACCGACAAAGCTGTGAACAACCTGTCAAGAGCTACCTGAGCAGCTACAAGTGTATGCTGTGGTTCTCATTCTTCAAATTCTGCTGGCCAACATACTTCCCTTCTTCCAGAGAGACACTTGGTGTTGTTTTAAATGGTAGTATCAATATTTGAATGTCTTTGTTATAAAAACCTGTAAGCGAATGATTAATTTTTTATATTTATATATTCTTTTTTTTTCAGCCAGGCTAGCTTAATTCGGCCCCTCAGTAGTATTCATTAATCACACAAATTTGACTTTTAGAGCAAAAACCTTTACTAACATGCATGTGCATACACACAGATACCTGTGAATACCACTGGCAGAAGTTCCAACAAGCTGGTCTGGCTCACATTAAAGGTTACACAATATTTCTCCCTCTTTCTTAGGGAACAAAATATACCAGTAAAAAAAGAAAAGCTCCACTGCGTAGGTTAGGAACTCCCTTTCCCTTCTCCATTTCCACTTTTGCAATTCTGGACTGAAGTCTCTATCTCTGGAGAAAGCACTTTATGCCAGCATTAGGAAGCTGGATCAATTTTGAGTCTGGCTTGTCTATTTCCAAAAATTTCAAGACTCCTCATAGTTTTCAGTCCTCAGACAAATTCCAGGCATGATACTTATCAGGTACCAGACAGACACATAATAAGAGACTGTCTCTGTTCCAAATTTGCAGTCTAAATACAGAAGGTAATCAGCAGTATTTGAAGAAGTGGAAAAGGCTGTTCTTCTTAGCAGACGAGTAGGAGTTCAGGCAGGAGAGGTTAAGTACTTCACTGGAAATCACAAGACAGTAGCAGAATTGAGACCTAAACCCATATTTACAGTCTCTTGCCTATACTCAGCCATAAACCCATCCTTCAACTCCCCTTGAAGGGCAGTTATTCCATCTCCAGAGCAGACAACACAACATCAAGTTGTACCACGGCAAATGCATCACACAACCGAGGGCATACCTCACCACAAACGCCAACAACTTGCTAAGGCCCACAGACATCACTCCTTCACAAACCAGTGTAAATACAACATACAACCCTTTTTCTTTTAAAGAAATTTACAATGATTAACAAAAAAAAGAAAAGAAAAGTAACTTTTAGTGGTTTGCAGAATCCACTAGCTACTGCAAAGCTGAAAAAAAAAAAAACCCAGACACAGATCCCACAGCACGTGGCTACCTAGGAAAGGGGCAACCATTAGCTGCCCTGCGCAGCCATCAGCACTGCACAGAACAGCATTTATCCCTGCCATCCATACAGCATTATGTTTTGGGGACAACAACCTAGAATTGGGGTGTGGGGAAGAGTGAAACCAGAATTTAGCAGTTAAAAAAAAAAAAGATAGAAAAGTCAGTAGGAAGAACACTGTTTTCCTGGGATTACAGACAACTGCTGAATTTTGATTAACATTGAAACTTATTGCTCCCAACCCAAAACTTCGCAAGATAGCCTCATGCCAGCATGAAAGTAATTTCAGTTCAAAGTCCCACAGCATAGCTGTAAAAAAACTTCAACACCTGCAAACCCAAACATTAAGAAAGACTAGTCTAAAACCAGGTTCCCGAAGCACTACTTATCTGTCAGAATAACAACACGTAGAGAAAGAAAAGAAAATGAGATCTATTATTTGTGTGCCACCTCCATTCCCTTCAAAAAGGCACTTTACAGAGACACCCCCCACATACATACTCTCTAAACTGAAACACTTGAAACTACCCCAACTCTATATGGCAGTCCCACAAGCCATATAGAGCCACAACCCTGTCCATGGTCAGGTCTCACCAGTGGCTGTGCAGAAAAACATAATGCAAATGTAAGGCTGAGGGTTAATGGCTCAGGCTGGTATTCCAAAGCCACATCTCTTCCCAACAAGTGGGAGCAAAGCAGTATCCCTCTCACTCATTGAGGATGTACCACTCACATACAATTATCACCATAGTCCAACCTGGAGCAAGTACCTGTATATACCCTGTGTATCAGTGGTCAGAGTACTCTTTTGGAAGGGCACCAGCTGTCAAAGATGTCACTGCACCCCGCTGGAGAGCTATTAATGTATATAAGCAAATGCTGTCATAAACACACATTATTTATACTCCAGGAACTAAGCCTGACCTGCGCCTTGCTGAACTCAGCTGTAATCTTCCACAAGCCATCCTTTAGCAACCCCCTTTCTCTTACCTTGACCACCACTTCCACTCTCCCCACAGCAGGAGATCTGCCACGTTTTCTTTCATCCTTCCGACACAGGGGTCTCTGGCAAAGAGCAACCCCAAAGCCACAACACAGTTATCACATCCAACTGATATTTTTGAGGCTGTATAAAAGCTGAGAGTGGATTTCAGAAAGCCCAGTGGGTCAGCCTACCTGCTCACTGCTACCATGAGGGAAAGGTCCGACTTCTCTGGCTGCACACACATTCCTGCTATTTACCTTGTGGATGCCTCCATGAGAAAATCCCTCCATGAGGGATACAGCTCTCTGCCATTTTCCCTGTTAGTTGAACCGTCTTAGGGAGGGCTCCGAGAAGTCTCTGGGGTACTGGAGTATGCAGGACTGTGTTGCTGAAAGCAGGAGAGGAGGGTGGGCAGGACTACGTTCTCCTTTCAAGCACAAAGAGAGTGCTGTAGGATTGTATGTGTGTACATGTACATACATATTTTCACACACCTATGTGAATTTGTACTTTTATCTGCAGGTGACAGATGGTGAACAAACTCATGTACGGATACATCCTGCAGAGTTCATCTAGCTCCAAAACAGACACCTGCTTACAAGACGTGATAACCATTTTACAAATAAAAACAATAAAAACTCTCCTAAGACAATGAGTGGGTGCCTTTCCTATTGTACCTATTAAGTTGAGATGGAGGGGTTCCTACATGAAGAGCAGCAGCGAAAACTTGCTCATTTTAAACAACTCACAAGGTATTTACATTGATTTGCCTTTCCCCCTTCTCCTTGGAAAGCCAGACAGTGTACAGATGGATAGACAAATTTAAGCATCCCTTTTTCGGCAAGCATAATAAACGTTCACCTAGTTTCTAAACACTTCCTGCCTACTGAAAAATAAAAGTCCAACTCAATTTAAAACTAAGTTTCCATTTACTTAAGCAAATAAACCACTTAGGGTGGTACTTAAACTTGTGCCTTTAGTCTCAGCAACCTGCAGAGCCGTATGATATACAAAAACTTGTAAAACTCTTTAAAGTAGTTTGTTGGTGTGAACAAGGTTTAGTGTTTACTCAGGATAGTTAAACAGACATAAACCAGGTTTAAACCAGTTTTAGGAATTGCTATTTCAGTTATTGCCATTTAAAGTTACTACACAGGAGCCGAGTCACAGTAGCAAGGGGTGTGCTTCTACAGCACAACAAACTTAAGAAGTTAGTACGCACATCTACGCTTTATTTAAACTTAGTGTCAGATACTGTGATAGCTGATGTATGCATACAACGCCCTTCCATGTCTGAGCTTTGGCCAGTGCAAGCCCTCTTCGAGCACAAACTAACTGGCTCAAATTCTCACACCCATGTCAACCTTCCGGAATCGAGACTCAATTGCTTAGATAAGCGTCCAAACTTACTTGAAAGCAAAACTAAGATCAGACTGCTCTTTGTCTCCAAAATATTCAAGAATTTCTGCCGCGTGATTAAAAAGATACAGTCAACCAAAAAGACTTCTTTGATTCTTACTACTTACCTTTTCTATAAAGCACTTCTAATCATGGTAACTGAAAGGTTAGAGAAACATGCTTCTCACTTTAGGTTTTTTTCTTTTTTTTTTTGACAGTACTGTGTATAACCCACTTCAATCATTTAAGTCATGTAGGTGCCTCACAAAGCCACAGGTGAGAAAACAAGCTTTTTAAATGACAAGAGAAGTGCAGTTGAAAAGCCATAAATAACAGCAGGATTCGGAGGCTCGTCTAATACTATACTTAATAGTATTTGTATTCATTTAAACTGGTTGAGTTTCCAGATGACAATGTTTCCTTAATCTATTCAGAGGAAAACAGCCGATTTTCAATTACCATTTGAAAGGTAAAAAGCAGTGCTGTTCTCCAAAAGTCATTACATGTGTTTTTTTTTTTTTTTTTCGAAAAAAAAAAAGCGTATAACCACTAACCATTACTTCAGTGTTTTAATCCCACATTATCCTTAGCTTATTTTTGTAAAAACACTGTTACAACAAAGGACTGTAAATCAGCAGTACTGAAAATCAAAGCAAGCATTTCATAGTCATTTGATCTACTCTGCCTTCTAGTGTCTTTCTGAAGAATCAGAGAGTTTTTACATATTTTTGCTACTGAAATTTCATAACTGTCATGTGACTTCTGTTTCTAACAGAAAGGCAGCTTCACAGCACCACTAGTATAACTATGCCCAGCACCTAACAGAAGAGAAAGATTCCTTCCTTGTCACACTCAAATTTTCCTCTTTTTACAGTAAATACCTACGTGGGGTGGGAGAAACAACCCATCTAATTTCTAAGAGAACAAGAGAAGCAAACCAGTGGCACGTCCTCACAGTGCATTTACAGGGAATTTCCAGGGGACAAGACCGAAGCAATACAGAACTGAAAGAAAAGAGGTGGATTACAAACTGTAGTTTGGAGTGTGATGCAGAAAAGCAGCAGTTTAGCAAATGGTTGTTTGATTCAAAGAGTTTGCTGGCAGATGCAATAACACTGGATACTTCTGGCTGTGGGAGATGACAGAAATGCAACATGTTTTAGAGACTTCTTCCTAATCTTTTTTAGTTTTTGGTGGGGATTTTTGTTTGGTTTTTTTCTAGGAAAAAATATAATCCTCCTCTGGTACTTAAATTTTATTACTTACCGAAGGATCTACTTGATCATTTGTAACTCCCCTCAGGACAATCTTCAATGGATGTTTCATGAAAGGTGCCAAGCAGAGCAGACTTTCCAAATAGTAGCCAATACTGCGACTGGGGCTGCAGTCATGCTCCAATGAGCCTCCGTACAGAAGACCAGGCTGATAATACAAGCTAGTACCTGGGGAAGATGGGAGTGGAGGAAACCAATTCAGAGCACCGTCAGCACACTGGCCGTTACTGCAGCATAAAGACACTTTGCAGCAACGTATACAGGCACATCGGAGACAGAAGAACTTATGAAAGATGGTGCCACTTCCAGCATGCTGTTTCTATGTCTGCAGTTAATAAATGGGCCAACACATGACTGTCTGTCTTGCACATAATTTCTCCTTTCCACTCCTCCCCAAAAATCAAGGCACTCTTTGCAAATCCCAAAATGTCGATACAAGCAATTATCATCCTCTGCAGCAGATAAATCTTCAGCAGACGATCAGGTCATTGCTGTCTCGGCATATCTGGTGGTAGTTCATCTGCTTTACTAACCAACCATAATCCTTAAAAGCCTCAGGAGAAAAAAAAAAAAGACAAGAACCAGACGAGATTTTCACGTGGGATGCTTCTCACTCAAACCAACCTCTTTTCTGAGCATCACTAGACAAACCAGTTGTGCTCAGAAGTTTGCGTTTTGCGTTTGTAGAAAAAAACGCAAAAAAAAAACCATTTGTAGTTCTACAAAAAGCTGTTCTGGTTCAGAGGGATCTTCCCCCACTACAAAATCCTGCATACCAAACAAAATACTAACTAACTTTAATTCTTGAGCAATACAGTTCGCTTAACACTCTGGTGGAGCACTCATCTTGCACGTGATCAATTACTACAAAACTTCTCAGGTTGGTTTTTTCTAGTCTTCTCAGTCAATGCTATCTGAACACCTACGCCAAGCCAAAACTTTGATTTCATTGCAGCAACTGATACAGCCCAGAAGACCAGAACAGTGGAAGAAGAGAAAACAGATCTCACCTGTTTGGTTTATTTCAATGCGAGAGCCATTGGTCACTTTGTCAATCAGGCGAATAAAGCTTGCTTCAAAATCTGGGGAATAGAACAAAGACAGAATTTTAAAGTTCCTTAAATTTATTCGTGGAAAAAAATATGAAACTCCAACACCATACTTGCACATTTTCCATTCCCTGCCTCTCACAAACATTAAGTCTACCTTCACTCTTCAACTTGTCATGGTATAATTCTAACACATGAGAAAAGACAATTCATGACAAAACCAGAGATGTTAATTTGACCCCCCATGCTTATGGGCATCTCGTATTAATTGAGATGCCCCCAGATGCGACTGCTGGACTAGCCACACTCCTCTCCCGGGCACACAGCGAGCGATACAAGCTGACACTTCTGACCACTGTGGCCTGAGGGACCAATCAAGCCCAGGATAAAACCTTTGACAATTTAGATTTTGCCCAGTATCAAGCAAAGCATGCAAATCCTAGCAAACAGGATCCCATATATTTAAGCACGACAAGCTAATAACGCCTTATTCTCGTCTAAGTTTAAAAGAAGGGGACATTCACATGTGAAGTGCTGCTGCACAGTTGATCCACAGACACAATTAGCTATCTGCAAAGTTTCGTATTTCCCATTTCCAAAACTGTAATTGACATAATAAAGGCTAGAGGAACACAAGTCTCCCCATGACCTCCTTTCTTCCTTACTGTGTATGCTACAGCAGTTCACATGGAACTAATTCCTCAGTTTCTCTTATTTGTGTGCACTCTCGCTCAGAGGCACAGGAAAGGACAAGCATATTTAACAAAAGAAAAAAAAAACAAACACACACACCCCAAAAAAGGGGGGAGGGGACAATACGCTAGTATTCTAGTATTTAGGTATCCCAAGCTGATACATACTCGATATCAAGGGAAATATGTGAACATATGCAGAGTTCAAAACCCAGGTAGTTTTAAGGACAGGCAGAACCTGCGTAACAGTTGGCAGGCTGCAGCACTTCCTTAGCAACAACCTGTGTTAACTTCTTAAACACTAATCATATTTTTCTTTCTATATAACCTTGTAGGATGCATAAAAATTTAAAACAAAGAGCTACCTGCAGAAATCACAGTTTGTTAATATTTGCATAATACAGTTGATGCCCCAGTCACACAGTGCTGATTCTGCTCTTCGTTACGCTGATCTCTGAACTTAAAAGTTTATATGAGAGCTCTGGGACCTCTTCCAGGGCAAGAGTGCATCCTTGCGAATATATGTTTCCCTTTTGGTGAGCAAACCTGTAGAAAGGCTTTCACTGCAAAGGTTCCAGTCATGAAAAGCAGAGAGAACTGCACGCTGAATCGTCAGCGCAAATCAGGGTTTGTTGTTACTACTTTTCTGTTAAGAGCCGCAGTTTACATTTTAACCCATCCTTGAAAAAGGCAATTCAAATCGACCCGTGGCAAAACCTACAAACTTCACCGACACCAAACTTCCATCCCCAGGTAACAGTAAATGCTCGGGGTGACGGTAAGCGTGAAGCCAAGCACACAAGAGTTTTTTGACAGTTTCAGGGAATTTCTAGCTATAAGCTGAAGCCTCCTCCGGGGGCAGGGTAGCACCTACACTGGTCCTAGCCCTGCTTCACACCTTGCCCGAAACATAACTGAATCCCACAACAGCGTCTCCTCCTCCATCTCCATCCTGCCGTCTCCTTACTTCAGTTACAGGAGGAGCGTCGCTTCGGGGTGCCGAAGCCCCCGCGCAGGAGCAAAGCGGGTACCCCCTAGGCAAGGTTTCCCCCGGAGGAGTGGGCATGGCCGGCAGCTTTCAGAAACGAGGTATAAACGGATTTCACGTCTTTCGCTGTTATCACTATTGGGGCAAAACCCAGATTAAAAAAAAAAAAACAAAACCAAACCAAAACGAATCGAAGGGTGCAGGCCGAGCCGTTACCGCTGTGGGAGCCTGGGCTCCCCGTACAGCGACGGCAGCCGGACCGTTCCCCCCCCCCCCGCCCCGATTCCGCGACTTTTGACCCAAAAGCCCACTTTTTACCGCGACACGGGCCAGCTGCCAGCGGAGCTTAGGCAGGACCCGGCGAGGGGGCTCAGCCCCACGCGTGGCACCTCCTCCCCACTCCCGCCACACGCCGCAAGGCCCCACGCCGGCAGCCGAGCGACCCGGGGTGACACACACCCGCCCACGCGCTTCGGCCGCTTCCACCGCCCTCCCACACCAGCACGGCCGGGGCCCCGCCGGTGCCGGTGTTCCCCCCGCTCACCCCGGAGCCCGGGATCCTCCTCCTTGGCGCGGATCTTGCGGATTTTCAGCGGCCGCCCGCTGAGGGTGGCGAGCACCAGCCGCTGCCGCAGGAAGTTGCAGCCGGCGTAGCCCAGGCAAGGCGCCGCGCCGCCCGCCCCGCCGCCCGCCATGCCGCCGCGCCCGCGTGGGGGGGAAACAGGAAGCGCTGGGGCAGCGGCGGCGGGGTCAGAGGGCGCGGGGCGGGGCGGCGGGAGGTTCCCTCCGTCCCTCCCTATCCCGCCCCCAGTCCGTCCGTCCCGGCGGTTTCCCCGGGGCTGTCCTGAGGGGAGCTGCGGGGAGGAGAGAGGGTGATTTCCAGCGGAAAATCTGTGGCGGAGCCCCAGCTGCGCTTAAAGACGAGGGGCGAGCGGAGCTCTCAGCCTGTGTTGTGAGGGAAGCCCGCGTTACAGCAGAGGCGAGGCGGTGTTCATTGCCAGGCTGCGTCCATGCGCACGGGAATAGAAGCTTCTTAGAATGGGATAGGTCCAGCTGTGAGGGAGCTACAGCCATCACCGAGCCCAGCTGCCTGACCACTTCAGGGCTGATGAGAAGTTAAAGCATGTTGTTAAGGGCACTGCCCAAACGCCTCTAGAACGGCGACAGGCTTGGGGCATCGACCACCTCTCCAGGAAGCCTGTTCCAGTGTTTGACCACCCTCTTGGTAAAGAAATGCTTCCTCATGTCCAGTCTGAACCTCCCCTGGTGCAGCTTTGAACCATTCCCACTCGTCCTGTCGCGGGATCCCAGGGAGCAGAGACCAGCACCTCCCTCTCCATGTCCCCTCCTCAGGAAGCTGCAGAGAGCAACAAGGTCGCTCCTCAGCGTGCTTTTCTCTGAACCAGTTGGACCCAGCGTCCTCAGCTGCTCCTCTTAGGACATGCCTTCCAGCCCTTTCACTGGCTTGTTGCCCTCCTCTGGATGAGGAGGTCAGACCTTGGAACTCTGAGGCCTTCCACTCACAAGAAGGATCAAGATGAGGTCCTGGATTCTCTAGCTGCATCTATTTAGAAGAGGGAATAAATTAAGAAATAGCAGAGCGAAAGGTGGTGGATCTTCCCAGGAATTAGTTGGGAAAGCTGTTTTGGAAGAGCATGATTTGTTTAGGCAGGCTGAAGACTGAGGAGAGCAATAGAGGGGTCCTCTGTTCATTTTGCTTTAACTGAAGTGGTGGTCTGGCTTTGTGAAATTCTTAAGAGGTCCCTGGCTGTCTGTTTTGGGGCAGAGTTTAAGCAATGTAGGGAAAGACTCTCTGTTTTCTGTAGGAAAGAGTAACTATCTATCTGGGAGCAAGGAAGGGAGAACAGAAAGCTCCCACAGTAAATAAAGGCCGGCTGGGCAAAAAGCAGGAAGCAAAAAGTGCAAGCATCAGTTTATGTTGTCCCTGCATGCTGTCTGTCAGGTTGAAAGGCTAACAGTGATGTTGGAGGTATAAATACTAGGAAGCACAGGAATGACTGTACATATGCTTTAAGGAGCTGGCGAAGGGCTTTTTCATTCACTGTTCACTCAACTCCTGCTCAGGTTTTGGCTGACACACAGCTCATGCTGAGGCCTGATGTGTGATGGGGGCAGTGCCATCAGGTCACAGAGAGGGCAACATTGAAGGAGGACGCAGTGGCCAGAAAGGGGTAAAGGAAGGTCATTATGCTGCCAGTGTCACCTGCAACTTGCTGTCTCCTGCAGCCATAATAATCCTTTCGTGTTGGATGTCTGGCAGTTTTTCCAGGATCTGCTAACTCATGGAAATGTTATAGACCAAACTTCCAAGCTGGAAGGCATAAATATGTCAGCTTACTCAAAAAGTTTTTGAAGAGGATCCAACAGTAGCTAGACTGCTGAGGTGTTTGGGCTTCCTGCTGCAATACAGAGGGATGCTCGCGCCATGACGGAGGAGGAACTATTTTGCTCTTAGGTGCACAAATTACAAGTTATGAGTAGCAAGTTATGAATTAGAGAACTTGTGAGTTAGAAACCTCATGACTTAAGTAATGAGTTAGTGAATTCATATGCTAGGATAGTCTGTACAAAGGGGGTTGAGCCCTTGTTTGTCATGTTTGTTTGTTTTCTTTCCTAAAGAGCTCATTAATTTACAGAGTAAATGGTCTTGTAAATTTGAGGGATCCAAATGGACCATGACACCATTGCTTCTTTTCCTGTCACTGGGCACCACTGAGAAAAGCATGGCTCCATCGTCTTTGCTCCCTCCATTTAGGAATTGTGATGGTTTAACTGGGATGGATTGACTTTCTTGCTGTATACTTTCGGCTGGTATAGTGCTGTGTTTTGGATTTGGGATGAGAATAGTACTGATAGCACACTGGTGTTTTTAGTTGTCAGTCACGGCCTTTTCTGCTCCTCACACTGCCTGACCAGCAAGTAGGCTGACAGTCCACAAAAAGTTGGGAGGAGATACAACTGGAGCAGCTGACCCCAGCTGACTAAAGGAGTATTTCATGCCACGCGATGTCATGCTCAGCATATAAAGCTGGGGGAAGAAGGAAGGCGGGGGCGGGGACAACATTCGGAGGTATGGTGTTTTTCTCCACAAGTAACTGTTACGCGTGATGGAACCTCACTTTCCTGGAGGTGGCTGAATCCTTACCTGCTGAATCCATGAATTTTCCTTATTTTTTCGATTCTTCTCCCCCTCCCACTGGAGGGGGGGAGAAATGAGTGAGTGGCTGCATGGTCCTAGTTGCCAGCTAGGATTAAAACACGACAGGAATTTATATATATTGATGAGATCCTCCCTGAGCCTTCTCTTCCCCAGGCCGAACAGTCCCAGCTCTTTCAGCCGTTCCTCGTCTGAGAGATGCTCCAGTCCTTTAATATCTTACTGGCCCTTTGCTGGACTCTATCCAGTATGTCTATGTCTCTGTTGTAAGGGGGAGCCCAGAACTGGACACAGAACTGCAGTTGTGGCCTTGCCTCACCAGTGCTGCAGAGAGGGCAAGGATCACCTCCCTCAACCTGCTGGCAGCTCTTCCCCTGTTGCGGTGCAGGATACCATTCTCCACCTTTGCTGTGAGGGCACATTGCTGGCTCATGTTCAACTTGGTGTTGAACACCAGCATGTCCTGGTCCATAGGGTTGTTCCCCCTTGAGTGCCCTTTACTCCTTGATGAACTTCATGAGGCTTCTGTCAGCCCATTTCTCCCGCCTGTTGAGATCCCTCTGGAGGGGAGCACAACCTCTAGTGCATCAGCCACTCTTTCCAGTTCCATGTCATCAGCAAACTTGATGAGAGCACACTCTGCCCCATCATCCAGATCATCATGTATCCAGACCCCTGGTGTACATTTTGCCCCAGGAAGCGTAGGATGTGCTCAGCTGCAATGAATCTGTTGGAGCTGGCTGGGATGGCTGTGCCAGGTACAGGGCAGTCCTGGCCTCTACCCACAGGGGCTCCCTCAGCAGTCCCACCACTGCCAACACCTGGACAGGGACACCCAGTACACCAATACACTGGGCGAGTGTGTCTGGAGCAGTGCAGGTGCCTGGGCAAGGACAGACAGCAAGACTAGGTGGAGTGACTGTGGCAAGTGGAGGAGCTGTGGCAGGGGCATCTGCTGAGAGGCTTCCCAAAGCCTGTGTCCTGGACACAACCTCCACATCAGGGGCCGTCACCTGCCTCAGCTTGCATGGCAGGAGGAAAGTGCGCAGAAAGACTCTGTCTTTCCTTCTATAGGTGTCTACTCTCATCACAAGTTGGCGAGGTCCTGGAAACTGTCTCATCCCAGAGGAATCACTGGGATTCGTGAGCTACCCCAGAAGGAGCAGCTGCAGTGTCCTTGATGCTCGTGCATCTTGTTGAGGATGGAGGTGCACAGCAGCCCCTTGGCATGTACACTTTAGAGACGGACAGTTTGGTGGCTGAAGCTCCCCATGATGAGGCGGAGCCAGAGCAGCTGAATAGGCCCAAGCACCATGCAGCCTCAGCCCATGTCACCCAGAGCCAGTGCTCCCTCCTTGCTCCATGAGAACCCCATCTGGCTGGCCTGGCCCTGCCCAGGCAGGGAGAAGGCAGGGAGCCATGCTCAGTACCCCCCATGTCCCCATGCCACTACGCCAGATGCCCAGTGCCATCAGGGCAGCCTGTACCTGCACAGAAGAACTTTCCTGGTCCACCGGAAGACTATCAAGCACACATCAAACACCCTCCTTTTTCTACACAGGCTGCGGTGGGGTGACCCCAGGAGGCCGATGCCCAGCCAGTCCCCAAGCACTGGCTGCTTTGGAAAGACCAAAGGCCCAGGCTTTATTGCGGGGCACGACGTTACACGGCATGGAGTACCCCTGCGTTGGTTGGGGTTGGCGCTCCCTGCTGTGTCCCCTCCCAGCCTCGGCCTGCTGGCTGGGGGACACACAGAGAGAGAACAGAGGAAGCCTTGGCGCTCTGCAGGCGCTGCTCAGCACCAGCTACACCACTGCTGTGTTTGCAACGCTGTCTCGTCACAAATTCAAAACACAGCTCCAAGTGGGCAGCGGGGTCTCTCTCCAACCCCCCACCACCCTGTAGCTCTCTCTGTGACATCAGAGCCATGACCTCACAATGTGGGGCCAGGCCTTTGTAAGCTTCAGTTCACACCAGGAAGAGAAGGAGAAAGGGTCCTCCAAGAGCACAAGGGACTGTCCTTCCAAGGAGATGAGCCAGAAGCAGCCAGGCAAGGTCTGGGCAGGCTCAGGGGACAAGAGCTGCAGTGAAGAAGCGTGAGTTCTGGGCTGCCTTTTTTCACCCCAGGCTTGCACCAAGCCTGCCTGCCTCAGCTGGGACCCACGGCCCTGCAGAACCAGCGGCACCCTGCCCCGAGGGAGGCTTGGGGCCACCTCGCCTGCAAGACCACGTGGAGCTGGCTACCCTGTCCTGTCTTTGTGGGATACTGGAGTAACCAGGAGGTCCCCCAGGACTGGGGCCACCCTCCCTGCCCAGGCACGCCGTCAGTGCCCTGCCTGCGAGGGGATCCTGCCCGGCCCTTGGCAGCCCACTCCCAGGCTGCCCCCAGCTGCCCCCCTCTCCAGGGCATAACCACGGCCCTGCCCCTGCCCCTGCCCCCAGGGAGGAAGGAGCAGCGCCCACCTCCCTGCAGGGATCTGGCACGCGCTGGACCGGTGTCCTCAAGAGGGGTCCTCCGGTTCATCTCCACTTTCTTCACACAGGCTTGCTCTTCAGTCTGCTGGTGGCTTGTGGACTTTGTCCAGAGATGCCTCAGTGCACACATATCTCCACCCTGTGAGTACAAGACGGTGCAGCGGGGACACGGAGACGAGGGGTGCCAGTGGGTCAGGGCGAGCAGGGTCAGGCTGGCGGTCAGGCTTCCCACCAGGAGACCCTGGCTCCTCCAAAATTCCTGCTCCTCAGCTTGGAAGAGAAAGTCCCCCTGGGCAGAACTCTGCCCTTGGCCCCTGCTAAGCCCAGAACCCCCTCTTTTTCAGGAAAGAGATGGTCGCCGTAAATAAGAAGAGGCTCTTCACGATCCTCTTCGTGATGGCCCTAGGTGCTTTTGGTGAGTCTGTCTGCTGGCAGCAGAGCCACGGAGGCAGGGAGTGTGAGCTTCAGCGTGAGGGAGAGGAGCGAGCGGGGCCTTTCCAGCCTCCCGCGTCTGCAGCTCAGGGAGCTCCCAAGGTGCTCCCTGCACGCGGAGCAGGGAGGGGAATTGGGCTGTAGCTGTGGGGCACCAGGGAAGCGTGCCCGGGAAGCAGGGCTGTGTCACGGAGCCCCGAGGCCCAGGGAAAGGGTCCCTGCTCGGAGCCACAACCTCTCTCTGCACCCTTTCCCGTGTCCTCAGCCAGCCTCTTGCCACCCTGCTGGGGGAGGAGAGCGCGTGACAGCAGGGCTCGTTAGAAACCCTCGCAAAGTAACTCTCTCTTGGTGATGTGAATTACAGCTGGTGCCTGCTGCGGGATCATGCAGCTCACGTGGACGCAGTGGGCAGAGGATGTGCCACAGGTCAGTGACTGCTGATCAGTGACTGCTGGTCAGTGGGACAGGAAGGGCCCACAGCGGAGTCCTGCTCAGCAGGCAGCAGCATCTGCCAGGCTTTCCTGGAGCCACCGGCTCTGGCAAGCCCCGGCAGCTCTGGGACTCAAACGGAGAGCTTTTCTCTTTTAGGTGCAGCTGGGGCAGGCACCAGACAACCTGTGGTCCTTGTGGTAAGAGCCCTCTCCTCCCTCCTGACCTGCAGCGTCTGTGCTGGGGTAGCAGCAGATGAGCGCGTGCTCTTTGCCCTCACTTGCCCAGTGCCCAGGGCTCATGCCTTTGGCTCCTGCCCGGGCCATTTGCTAAACCTGGAGGGGGAGGGAAGCACTCAGAAACCAGGGGAAGAAACGGGGGCTCGAGCACCTCTGTCTCTGCTCCTCCTGAGCTTGGAGGCTCCAGAGGGGCTGGGCAGCGCTCTGACAAGATCTGCTTTTCTGGTGGCTGCAGGGAACAATCCCAAGAGGTGAAACTCCTCAGGAATGAGATCATGTGCCTGGCTGCAGAGATCGATGCGATGGAGAAGGTGATGCTGCACTTTGGGAAAGAGGGCTGGGACAAGCAGGGCCCTGCAGAAAGCTCCTCTTGTGTGACTTGTTGGGCTTTTCCTGCTCTACCCACACACCCATACCTGGCCTGGGGCTGCTAGTTGAGCTTCTCCACAGTAAAGCCCTTTCCCCTGACCAAGGTCATTTCCCCTGTTCCTATGTGTCTTTCCAGGAAGCTCAGCACATGAGAGAGGCGATGTCTGCAAGCTCGCAGATGTCTGACTGGGTTCTGAAGGAGGCAGGTATGGATGGAAGCACGCAGGCAGGGCTCTCATCACACTGAACTCCGGCTCAGTGCTCCTAAAATGAGGCTGCGCTGCAGACTCTGCTCTCCAAAGCATAGGGAGATTAGATGAAACCACAGGGCCCAAGAGCATGACTGTAGCAGAGCTCCCCCCCAGCCCTGCCGTTGGACCCCTTGCTTGTGCCTCTGCCATGCCCCTGACAGCATTTCTGCCCTCTCCCTCTCCCCAGAGCTCTTCTAGGGAAGTAACAAAAGCCAGCGGCCGGGTTGTCCTTTGCTGTCCCTGCAGCAGGGCCTCCTCAGCTTAGGTCTGCAGCCTTTCCTGTGGGGGCTTGCTGTCTCCCAGCACCCGCAGACCTTCTCTTTGTGTGGCGGGGAGAGAAATGTCATCACCGGGCACAGGGGATTCCCTTCTTTTCCTGGGGCACCTCTGAGCATGCAGCACTATCTGGGGGGTTGCCAGGCCTGCAGCCTGAAGTGCTCTGAGCCTGGGGCTTTTGCAGTCAGCTGTGCTCTTCTCCCTTCAGGGGCTGCCATCGACCTGCAGAGATCATCCAGGAGCTCTGCAGGGCTCTGCAGGGTGTTTTGGTTCCTGTGTGCTCCACCACTTCAGGATACCTTTGTGCAGGTACAGGAGCAGAAACCATCAGTGTTGCTTCTTTTGACTCTTAGAAGGTGTGGGGCAAGCGTCTCCCCTCAGGCCAGTGCTATTGCCAAAGGCCACAGCACTAGTCCAGTGCCACGCACCTGAGGTCTCACACAGGGCTTGGCTCCCTGAAAAACAGCAGTTGCCCTCAGAAAGGAGCTGCGCTGAGCTGAGCTTCCTGCCCACCTTCCCTGGTCACTGCTGGGGGAAGAGGATTCTCCTTCAGGACCCCATTTTCCCGCCACAGCTCTGATTGTCTCCTTCCCAATGGGGCAGTGGAGGGTTGGGGAATGCTGCAGAGCTGCTGGCCAAAAGGAGAGGTTTCTTGAAAGCCCTGGCTCCGATGCAGGGTATGGGATGTTTCCCACTGGGTGGCTGTTTTCCCCTTTCCAGGGTTGGGAAGATGGCCGGACGCTTCTGTCGGCTTCCCAACACGCCATTCATTTCCAGCACAAGCACAGCCCACTGACGCAGTGCTGCCTGAGCTTATGGCTGCATTGGAGCACACAGGCCCCACCATGTCTTCACATTCCCATCAGATCCTCATGATCCTTGCGCTTGCCTTCTGTTTTCAGCCAGATGCTTCTCCAGGATACTGCTGGCCATTCCAAGGGTCTCGGAGCGAGCTGCTAATCCGATTACCAGCACAAATACTACCAGTAGCCATCTCCATACAGCACACCTCAAAGAGAGCCTCTCCGCTGGGGACTGCCAGCAGTGCCCCCCGAGATTTTGCTGTCTGTGTAAGTCTCTGCTGGGGGCTAGGGTCTGGGACCTGGCCGCGGGGAAAAGCTGTTAACGGGGACTTGCTGCTCTCAGCGCATCTGCCGAGATCCGTGTGCTCCCACGCACTGCCGTTCTCTGAGGGGACATTCCAAGGCACACGCAGGGTGGTGTCACCCCTCCTAAGACTTGCTCCGCGCGTTTTGGCCCAGCGCCTGCGGGCCCCCCAGCAACACACAAGGAGGAGGCTCAGCCCCACCGCATCCCGTGCCAGTCTCTGCTGGAGCCGCAGGAGGCGGGTGCAGATGACGGTCCCGGGGCAGGCACGAACGTTTCCTCGTGGTTGGGTTGAGCCTGACCTCCTCCCCTGTGCTTTATCTCCAAGGGACTGGATGAGGAAGGCGAGGCCGAAACTCTGCTGGGAACATTCAGCTACATCGTGCAGAATGAGCCGATGCAGACTTTCCCTCTGCAGGTACAGTGCGTGCGTGTGGGCAAGAGGCCAGGGCAGAAACGCCCGCCTGCCAGCAAGCCGCTTGGGGAAGAAACGCGGACGGTCCCCGCTGGGAGGGGCCTGACACACGGAGCCCGCTCTCGCTCTTCACACCCCAGAGAGATGCTGATTTTTGACACGGTTTCTTTGCAGAATGGGATCCCCAGAGCCTTTCAGTTTCTGAAACTTAGCATTCAGAGCAACTGGGGAAAACCAGGATACACCTGCATTTATCGAGTGCAAGTGCATGGGAAGATGGTGGGATGAGATGCCATCGACAGACACCTGTATAGTCCTGTTTTCCTCAATAAAAATTAATGCAGAAAAAGGAGAATCAGGCGAGAGGCATGTGGCTGTTAGTCTGGTGCAGAGACAAGGTCGTCTCAGAGGCCCTCAAAGGAAGGCTGAGGCCTTCCTCAGGCTTTCCGCTTTCTCTCCACCAAGGGCATGTCTCCTAACCCAGCAAAAGGAGACGACGCTCCCGTAGCCTTCTCCTGCCTAAGGCCCTTGACAAAATCCTTTGGCACGAGGGTTGCATCTGGCTCCTGGAAGGAGTCGTCAGAGCCTGGCAGCATCTGGAGGTCATGATCCCCAGGCTCTGGCCCGGTACGCTTGGGGAACACGTTGGATCTGGGCACTGGGTCTACTGGGCGCCCACATGGTGCAGCCCTGTCTGGGACACAAATCCAATAAAGGACGGAGATTGTCCTTAGCCCTCCTTTTGTTGCTAGTGTATCTATCCAAACATTTTCTACTGCTTTTCCCAGCAGTAGCCAGATGAAGTTCTAGCTGGGCTTTGGCCCTACTCATTTTCTCCCTGCATAACCTCACAACGTCCTTGTAGTCCTCTTGAGTCGCCGACACCTTCTTCCAAAGCTCGGAAACTCTCCTTTTTTCCCCCGACTTCCAGCCAAAGCTCTCTGTTCAACCAAGCCGGTCTTCTTCCCCGCCAGCTTGTCTTTCGGCACGTGGGGATAGCCTGCTCCTGCACCTTGAAGATCTCCTTCTTGGATAATATCCAGCCTTCCTGGGCCCCTTTGCTTTCAGGGCTGCCTCCCAAGGCACTCTCTCAGCCAGGCTCCTGGGCAGCTCCAAGCCTGCCCTCCACAGCTCCAAGGAAGCAGTTCTGCTCACCCCTGTCCTTACATCTCTAGGAATCAAAAACTCTATCGTTTTGCGGTTCTCTGATGTTGCGATTATGCCCAAGACAGCCTCCAACCTGTGAAGCCTCCAACTATAAAGCACATATCAAACACCTGTGGGTGAACAGGATTGTGGAAGAAGCAAGGCCAGAGGAAGGAGCGGAAGAAGCAGGAACACTGGCAAGGGACAACCCATAAACAGCACCTAAGGACCCTACTGATTGAGGGGAATTCCGCCCGTCTGGCGGTTGGGGGTTGCAGGGACGTGTTGTCTGGGAAAGAAGATACTTGGTACTATATAAACTGTGTGTTTGTTGTAATAAACGATTCTGGTTGCATCTGTGACTGGGGTCAGTGCCTTCATACGCTACAAATGGCGCCCAACGTGGGGCATGAATCAAGAGACTAAAGATGTCTGTACCGGTAGCGTATCCCGATTGAACCAGGGATTGCCTCGAGGACTGACTTCACTGCCGGCTCATCACCTTTCTGCAGGACAGAGGTGAGTGATCGGGAACCATGGGAAACACTCCCGAAAGAGCAGCAAATTAATCTTGAAGTACTACACTGTATTTTAAAAACTCAGAATCGATCCGTACCTACCCTGTGTTTGGTAACCCTCTTAGACTGGGTACAAGAAAATGTCCCGGGCTTTCCTAAGACCGGCACCTTTGACAAAGACACGTGGGACCAAATTGGCACAAAGCTTTGGGACGCTGCTGCAGGGACAGATAAGGTTGCAGCTAAGCATTTACCAGTTTGGCGGCAGATATCTGAAGCCCTAGTAGAGCTCCAGAAAGGGACAAAAAACCCCAAAAAACTCTGAGGAGAGCCCAACGCATCCTTCCACCCTGCCGCTGCCACCCCCGGACAATACCTATGTTGCAGAATAGAGTCTCTCGGGAGACTCCTTCGATCCTGGGCCGACTGACCCAGACCAAGAACCTAATCTATTTCTTTGTGATGATAAATTGAAAGAGGTAGTGGGGAATGACCTAACCCCCTTGAGTGATTGTTGTAATGTGTGGGACAGATGTCAAAAAGAAGCCTTAGTTAAAGGCGACACAGACATTTTGCAGGCGTTCCCTGTTATTTATCGTGGAAATGGACCCGGAGCGTGGGAGGCTTTGAGTTAGGATCATGTTAAAGAGCTGAGGAAATCAGTAAAAGATTATGGTCTCCAGTCAGCATACACCATGAACTTACTAACAACTGTTGGGGATGGATACGTTATGACTGCTCGTGATTGGAAACTGGTGTTGCGTATGATTTTGTCAGCTATGCAATATGCTGTATTCATGACTGAGTACCGTGATCTCGCGACTGCTAAAGCATTGGATAACTTAACTGGCAATTTAAATCATATTGGTGTGAATGAGCTCATCATTGAGGGGCCTCGGGCTACTCCCATTGTGCAAGCCCAAATGGACAGACGGTGTTTTGAGCAAGTAAAAGAAATTGTACAGCGCGCAATAAGATGGTGTTACAGTTTGAGAGAACCCATAACAATCTATTGTCGTTAGACAATTATTCTATCACCCAATGACCCCTCCCCACCCGGAAAGGGGAATTGGGGAACACAAAGAAACAGAAGGATTGAAATATAAATAGATTCAATAGACTAAGACTAAATAATTAACAATAATACTAAAGAACCAGTATTAATCCCGATACTGATATAAGATATACAGGAATTCTACTCAGCCAATTCTATCAGTAGGAAGCTGTGCACTCCCAGCAGTGGACGGCAAGTATCGGACACTGCGAGCGCAATGGCTTCAGGAGGAAGGAAAGGCCTCAGGGCTCTGGCACCGGGGCAAGGAGTTGTCTGGACCACCGCCATCAGGGAGAGAGCCCACTATGCAGCAAACTTTTCTAATTTATATTGGATATGATGTTCATGGTATGAAATACTCCTATTGGCCAGCCTGGGTCAAATGCCCAGGCCTTGCTCCTCCTTGTCCCTGCACCTGGCAAGGCTCAAAAACACTAACCTTGAGTCCCACGGAGCCTGGCTGGCTATGAAGTAAACATTTTCACAAATTCAGACACTAGAGTCTTCTAAAAGTGCAATTTTCCCCAGCATTAGAAGAAAAGTTAGTCCTATGTCTCTCAACCCAGGACAGACGGGTACCTGATACAGCCGCTCCAGAAGCTTCCTTTTCTGCTATCACACAAGCGCCTGGAGAACCCTATATAAAGAAAAGAGTCGAGATGTCCGATGACACTGGCTAGTAGCCATTGCTGCTATGGGTATACCAGAAACCATCAAGACAGACAATGGCCCTGCGTATGTATCTAAAACCACACAACTTTTTTTACAGGAATGGGGCATTCGCCACATCACTGGAATTCCACACTCCCCTACAGGGCAGGTGATTGTTGAGCGTGCCCATCAAACGCTAAAGCAATTGCTAACTAAACAAAAAAGGGGGAATCTGGGAGATTCACCACAGGAACAACTATGGAAAGCCACTTTTGTTTTAAACTTTCTAAACAGAGACAACAGTGATATGACACGAGTAAGTCAACACTTTGGAGCTTCCCCAGTGTTCAAAACACGGCCAATGGTCCATATTTGTGATATGGCTACTGGACAATGGGAAGGCCCTGTGCCATTGATAACCTGGGGGCGGGGATACGCTTGTGTTTCCACAGGAAATGGTCCCAAGTGGATCCCAGCACAATACGTTTGACCATATCTAGAAGCTGAGCATCGCGAACAACCATTAGAAACAACAGAGCAATGAATCTTTTCTGTTCACAGAAGTATCGTTGGTTTTGATGTTATCGGCCTGGTAGTTCTGTTGATAATTATGTTATGCTTGCCATGTTTGTTTTCCTATGTTATAAAAGCATAAAATCAAGTCATGTATGCTCAAATGCACACTGTACTTGCTTTGCAAAGCAAAGCATGATGTTAGAAAAAGAAGTGGATGTAGAAACCAGCCATAGCATAGAATTTGTGTGGAAGTAAGCTAATCACATTATATGAGAGGGTTATAAAAAACAGTATAGTTAATAGTAGTTTTATAGTATTTTTAATAGTATAGGGTCAGTGTAATCATTAGGATGTAATATACGTATAATCATTATCTGATATATTAACACAAGCATTATTCTGTATATTAAACAAAAAAGGGGGAGGTGTGGGTGAACAGGATTGTGGAAGAAGCAAGGCCAGAGGAAGGAATACAAGAAGCAGGAACACTGGCAAAGGACAACCCGTACACAGCACCTAAGGACCCTACAGATTGAGGGGAATTCCGCCCGTCTGGCAGTTGGGGGTTGCAGGGGCATGTTGTCTGGGAAAGAAGATACTTGGTGCTATATAAACTGTGTGTTTGTTGTAATAAAAGATTCTGGTTGCATCTCTGACTGGGGTCAGTGCCTTCATACGCTACAAACACCCTCCTTTTTCTACACAGGCTGCGGTGGGATGACCCCAGGAGGCCGATGCCCAGCCAGTCCCCAAGCACTGGCTGCTTTGAATCATAGAATCACAGAATCACAGAATCATAGAATCATCCAGGTTGGAAGAGACCCTTGGGATCATCGAGTCCAACCATCTACCCTACACTACAAAGTTCTTCCCTATATCCTATCCCCCAACACCACATCTAAATCTCTCTTAAACACATCCAGGGATGGTGACTCAACCACCTCCCTGGGCAGCCTATTCCAATGCCTGACCACTCTTTCTGCGAAAGACCAAAGGCCCAGGATTTATTGCGGGGCACGACGTTACACGGCACGGAGTACCCCTGCGTCGGTTGGGGTTGGCTCTCCCTGCTCTGTCCCCTCCCAGCCTCTCGCCCAGCCTCAGCCTGCTGGCTGGGGGACACACAGAGAAAGAACAGAGGAAGCCTTGGCGCTCTGCAGGCGCTGCTCAGCACCAGCTACACCACTGCTGTGTTTGCAACGCTGTCTAGTCTCTGGGGCCACATGGGATCCACCCGAGGGCACTGAGGGAGCTGGCGGAAGTGCTCACTCAGCCACTTCCCATCATTTAGCAGCAGTCCTGGCAAAGCGGGGAGGTCCCAGCTGACTGGCGTCTAGCAAACGTGACGCCCATCCACAAGAAGGGTCGGAAGGATGATCCGGGCAACTACAGGCCTGTCAGTCTGGCCTCGGTGCCTGGCAAGGTCATGGAGCAGATCATCCTGAATGCCTTCATGCGGCGCACGAAGGAGAGCCAGGGAATCAGGCCCAGCCAGCATGGGTTCATGAGGGGCAGGTGCCACTTGACAAACCCCATCTCCTTCTGTGACAAAGTGACCCGCTTGGTGGATGAGGGAAAGGCTGTGGGTGATGTTTACCTGGACTTTAGTACGGCCTTTGATACAGTCTCCCACAGCATCCTCCTGGAGAAACTGGCTGCCCGTGGCTTGGATGGGAGTACTCTCCACTGGGTTAAGAAGCTGGCTGCAGGGCTGGGCCAGAGAGTGGTGGTGAATGGAGTTAAATCCAGTTGGCGGCCAGTCACGAGTGGTGCTCCCCAGGGCTCGGTACCGGGGCCAGTTCTCTCTAATATCTTTATCAATGATCTGGAGGAGGGGATCGAGTGCACCCTCAGTAAGTTTGCAGACAACACCAAGTTGGGTGGGAGCGTCAACCTGCTTGAGGGTAGAAAGGCTTTGCAGAGGGACCTGGGCAGGTTGGATCAACGGGCCGAGGCTCAACAAGGGCAAGTGCCGGGTCCTGCACTTGCCTCACAACAACCCCATGCAGCGCTAGAGGCTTGGGGCAGAGTGGCTGGAGAGCTGCCTGGCAGAAAAGGACCTGGGGGTGTTGGTCGACAGCCCGCTGAACGTGAGCCCGCAGTGTGCCCAGGTGGCCAAGAAGGCCAACAGCATCCTGGCCTGTATCGGGAACAGCGTGGTGAGCAGGACTCGGGAGGCGATCGTCCCCCTGTCCTGGGCACTGGTGAGGCTGTGGAATAATTCCTAAAATATAATTTTTATTAAAAATATATAGCATTGTTCGCACGTTAAGGAAAGGTATAAAATCAAAACGTTTCCGGGGTGGAACACAGCAGCAGCTGGTATGCAAGGAATGCCCTACACCTATGACTCCCTGAACAATATTGCTTGCAAAAGCAACACGGAGGATGGAGTGGAGTGAAGATTCCACGGCCAAGCTCTGTGATTACACAGCAGAATGGGAACAAGGTGATCCTATGGAAGTGATAGGCGGCATGCTTGCTACCCTGAGCCAAGAGTCTGTCAAATTTTGATGAAATGCTGTCCTTTGTGCGAACTTTGCTCATTATAATGTCATTATAATACCAAAACACACCTCCAGCCCGAAGGCTACCCGCCTCCAAGGTGCGACCACTCCTCCTTGAGTCTGCGCCCTGAATTTTTCGTAAACTATAACTTTAAATGCGAGGCGAGAGAATTTTACACCAATCTTAATAAAGGTATTTATGACTAAAGTCACTCAAACTCCACCTTGAAGGTAAAAAATAATATAAAACTAACCCGAGAAAGGGGGGATGCTAGGGAAGACACCGTCGTAAACAAGTCAGGGAGGACCCCATCACGGACTGCCTCTGACTCCCGGGACCAGTCGACGGGCTGAGCCTTTCTTCCCCCCCCATAGGGACGGACGCCTGTGGGTAAGACTCAGACTGTCCCGAGTGCTTCCTCGGGGAACTTAGAAATCTCTCTAGAGGGTTACCTGTGACATTTATAGCCAGGCTGTATTGTTTGCAACTTTGTCGCGCGCTTTGTACCATTAATATTTTTTCTTTTACTTGCACCATTAACATTTTTTCTTTTACTTGCACGTGCTTTGCAGACTGTACTTATCACCGGCAAACCATAAGAACCTTTCTATCTGTTGCTTAAACAAACTGCACTGTTTAAGGAGCTAGCCGTTTCGGTTTCTCACTGAACGTGACCAGACACTGAAGTGCGGCCGTGCTCGTTCGTGAGCACGACTAGACTGAAGGTGCAGTCCACTATTAGTGTATCCAGCATCGTGATAGTTTAATATTAAAGGCGACGGGACTGATAGCGGTGACTTGGGCATCACTCAGAATTTAAACCCAGCCGCCCCGAGCCTCCCACCTCGGTGAGGAGCGTTAGAACGCAAGGGGGTTTATTTTCTGCCAAAACCGTTTTGCCTCTTCACGCAACAGAAAATCATCAGAAAATCAGAAAAACCCATCTCGAGTGCTGTGTCCGGTTTTGGGCCCCTTACCACAAGAAAGACACTGAGGTGCTGGAGCGGGTCCAGAGAAGGGCAACGAAGCTGGTGAGGGGTCTGGAGAGTAAGTCTTACGAGGAGCGGCTGAGGGAGCTGGGCTTGTTCAGCGCGGAGAAAAGGAGGCTGAGGGGAGACCTTCTCGCTCTCTACAGCTACCTGAAAGAAAGGAGGGTGTGGAGAGGCGGGGGTCGGTCTCTTCTCCCAAGTCACAGGCGATAGGACAAGAGGAAATGGCCTCAAGTTGTGCCAGGGGAGGTTCAGATTGGATATGAGGAAAAATCTTTACACTGGAAGGCTTATTAAGCACCGGAATGGGCTGCCCAGGGAAGTGGTTGAGGCACCATCCCTAGAGGTGTTCAAAAGACGGGCTGACATAGAGCTCAGGGACGTGCTTTGGTGATGGGTACTTTTTTTGTCAGAGTGAGGTTGATGGTTGGACTAGGTGATCTTAAAGGTCCCTTCCAAACTAGACGATTCTCTGATTCTACGGTTCTACGATTCTAGTCACCAATGCAGAACACAGCGCCAGGTGGGCAGCGGGGTCTCTCCCCACCATGTAGCCACGCTGTAGCTCTCTCTGTGACTTCAGAGCCATGAGCTCACACCGTGCGGGGCCAGGCCTTTGTGAGGTTGTGCCCTGCGGGCCATAAGCTGTGGGCTCGCAGTGTGCTGCCGGCTGTGTGCCTGTGGCAGGCGTTCTCCTCTCGGCTATCTCCAGGAGGGATCTGCGCGGACAGGCAACACTCGTGTGGCTGAAGGAGGGCACAGAAGCTTTCAGGAGAGCTTCCTTGCTCCCCAGGATGGGGAGGATAAGGGCTCCCGCACGAGCTCCCAGCAGATGGGCCAGAGGCAGCTGGGCCAGATCTGGGCAGGCTCAGGGCACCAGACGGCCGAGGCCCGCACGCTGCAGGGCTGCAGCGAAGAAGCGTAAGTTCAGGGCTGCCTTTTTTCACCCCAGGCTTGCGCCAAGCCTGCCTGCCTCGGCCGGGACCCACGGCCCTGCAGAACCAGCGGCACCCTGCCCCGAGGGAGGCTTGGGGCCACCTCGCCTGCGAGACCATGTGGAGCTGGCTACCCTGCCCATGTCTTTGTGGGATACTGGAGTAACCACGGGGTCCCCCGGGACTGGGGCCACCCTCCCTGCCCAGGCACGCCGTCAGTGCCCTGCCTGCGAGGGGATCCCGCCTGGCCCTTGGCAGCCCACTCCCAGGCTGCCCCCAGCTGCCCCCCTCTCCAGGGCATAACCACGGCCCTGCCCCTGCCCCTGCCCCCAGGGAGGGAGGAGCAGCGCCCACCTCCCTGCAGGGATCTGGCACGCGCTGGACCGGTGTCCTCAAGAGGGGTCCTCCGGTTCATCTCCGCTTTCTTCACACAGGCTTGCTCTTCAGTCTGCTGGTGGCTGTGGACTTTGTCCAGAGATGCCTCAGCACGGGCATCTCCACCCTGTGAGTACAAGACGGTGCAGCGGGGACACGGAGACGAGGGGTGCCAGTGGGTCAGGGCGAGCAGGGTCAGGCTGGCGGTCAGGCTTCCCACCAGGAGAGCCTGGCTCCTCCAGAATTCCTGCTCCTCAGCCTGGAAGACAAAGTCCCCCTGGGCAGGGCTCTGCCCTTGGCCCCTGCTAAGCCCAGAACCCCCTCTTTTTCAGGAAAGAGATGGTCGCCGTAAATAAGAAGAGGCTCTTCACGATCCTCTTCGTCATGAACTTAGCTGCTCTTGGTGAGTCTGTCTGCTGGCAGCAGAGCCACGGAGGCAGGGAGTGTGAGCTTCAGCGTGAGGGAGAGGAGCGAGCGGGGCCTTTCCAGCCTCCCGCGTCTGCAGCTCAGGGAGCTCCCAAGGTGCTCCCTGCACGCGGAGCAGGGAGGGGAATTGGGCTGTAGCTGTGGGGCACCAGGGAAGTGTGCCCGGGAAGCAGGGCTGTGTCACGGAGCCCCGAGGCCCAGGGAAAGGGTCCCTGCTCGGAGCCACAACCTCTCTCTGCACCCTTTCCCATGTCCTCAGCCAGCCTCTTGCCACCCTGCTGGGGGAGGAGAGCGCGTGACGGCAGGGCTCGTTAGAAACCCTCGCAAAGTAACTCTCTCTTGGTGATGTGAATTACAGCTGGTGCCTGCTGCGGGATCATGCAGCTCACGTGGACGCAGTGGGCAGAGGATGTGCCACAGGTCAGTGACTGCTGATCAGTGACTGCTGGTCAGTGGGACAGGAAAGGCCCACAGAGGAGTCCTGCTCAGCAGGCAGCAGCATCTGCCAGGCTTTCCTGGAGCCACCGGCTCTGGCAAGCCCCGGCAGCTCTGGGACTCAAACGGAGAGCTTTTCTCTTTTAGGTGCAGCTGGGGCAGGCACCAGCCAACCTGTGGTCCTTGTGGTAAGAGCCCTCTCCTCCCTCCGGACCTGCAGCGCCTGTGCTGGGGTAGCGGCAGATGAGCGCGTGCTCTTTGCCCTCACTTGCCCAGTGCCCAGGGCTCATGCCTTTGGCTCCTGCCCGGGCCATTTGCTAAACCTGGAGGGGGAGGGAAGCACTCAGAAACCAGGGGAAGAAACGGGGGCTCGAGCACCTCTGTCTCTGCTCCTCCTGAGCTTGGAGGCTCCGGAGGGGCTGGGCAGCGCTCTGACAAGATCTGCTCTCCTGGTGCCTGCAGGGAACAATCTCAATGGCAGAGGAATGAGGTCGCGTGCCTGGCTGCAGAGATGGACCCTACGAAGAAGGTGATGCTGCACTTTGGGAAAGAGGGCTGGGAGCAGCTGGGCCGTGCACAAGGCCCTTCTTGGACCAGTTGTTGGGCTTTTCCTGCTCCGCAGATGGGGCAGTGGAGGGTGGGGGGAGCGTGCAGAGCTGCTGGCCAAAAGGAGAGGTTTCTTGAAAGCCCTGGCTCCGACGCGGGGTATGGGATGTTTCCCACTGCATGGCTGTTTTCCTCCTTCCCAGGTCGGGAAGATGGCCGGGCGCTTCTGTGGGCTTCCCAACACGCCATTCATTTCCAGCACAAGCACAGCCCACCGGCGCAGTGCCGCCTGTGCTCATGGCTGCATTGGAGCACACGGGCCCCATCATGCCCTCACCTTCCATGCTCTTGCCTTCTGCTTTCAGCCGGATGCTTTACTGAGATACTGCTGGCCATTCCAAGGGTCTCGGAGCGAGCTGCTAATCCCGTTACCGGCACCAATACCCCTGAAGGCAGTCACCGTACAGCACACCTCAAAGACTGCCAGCGGTGCCCCCCGAGATTTCGCTGCCTGTGTAAGTCTCTGCTGGGGGCTGGGGGCTGGGGGCTGGGACCCGGCCGCGGGGAAAAGCTGTTAACGGGGACTTGCTGCTCTCGGCGCACCTGCCGAGATCCGTGTGCTCCCACGCACTGCCGTTCTCTGAGGGGACATTCCAAGGCACACGCAGGGTGCTGTCACCCCTCCTAAGACTTGCTCCGCGCGGTTTGGCCCAGCGCCTGCGGGACCCCCAGCAACACACAAGGAGGAGGCTCAGCCCCACCGCATCCCGTGCCAGACTCTGCTGGAGCCGCAGGAGGCGGGTGCAGATGACGGTCCCGGGGCAGGCACGAACGTTTCCTCGTGGTCGGGTCGAGCCTGACCTCCTCCCCTGTGCTTTATCTCCAAGGGACTGGATGAGGAAGGCGAGGCCGAAACTCTGCTGGGGACATCCAACTACACCATGCAGAGAAAGCCCCATCAGACCTTGCCTCTGCAGGTACAGTGCGTGCGTGTGGGCAAGAGGCCAGGGCAGAAACGCCTGCCTGCCAGCAAGCCGCTTGGGGAAGAAACGCGGACGGTCCCCGCTGGGAGAGGGGCCTGACACACGGAGCCCGCTCTCGCTCTTCACACCCCAGAGAGATGCTGATTTTTGACACGGTTTCTTTGCAGAATGGGATCCCCAGAGCCTATCAGTTCACAAAACTTGGCATTCGGAGCAACTCCGGAAAACCAGGATAGACCTGCATTTATCGAGTGCAGGCGCGCGGGACGATGGTGGGAAGAGATGCCAGCGACAGACACCTGTGTAGTCCTGTTTTCCTCAATAAAAATTAATGCAGAAAAAGGAGAATCAGGCGAGAGGCATGTGGCTGTTAGTCTGGTGCAGAGACAAGGTCGTCTCAGAGGCCCTCAAAGGAAGGCTGAGGCCTTCCTCAGGCTTTCCGCTTTCTCTCCACCAAGGGCATGTCTCCTAACCCAGCAAAAGGAGACGACGCTCCCGTAGCCTTCTCCTGCCTAAGGCCCTTGACAAAATCCTTTGGCACGAGGGTTGCATCTGGCCCCTGGAAGGAGTCGTCAGAGCCTGGCAGCGTCTGGGGGTCAGGATCCCCAGGCTCTGGCCCAGTACGTTTCGGGGACACGTTGGATCTGGGCACTGGGTCTACTGGGCGCCCACATGGTGCAGCCCTGTCTGGGACACGAATAGCCAGATGAAGTTCTAGCTGGGCTTTGGCCCTTCTCATTTTCTCCCTGCATAACCTCACGACGTCCTTGTAGTCCTCTTGAGTCGCCGACACCTTCTTCCAAAGCTCGGAAACTCTCCTTTTTTCCCCCGACTTCCAGCCAAAGCTCTCTGTTCAGCCAGGCCGGTCTTCTTCCCCGCCAGCTTGTCTTTCGGCATGTGGGGATAGCCTGCTCCTGCGCCTTGAAGATCTCCTTCTTGGATAATATCCAGCCTTCCTGGGCCCCTTTGCTTTCAGGGCTGCCTCCCAAGGCACTCTCTCAGCCAGGCTCCTGGGCAGCTCCAAGCCTGCCCTCCGCAGCTCCAAGGAAGCAGTTCTGCTCACCCCTGTCCTTACTTCTCTAGGAATCAAAAACTCTATCGTTTTGCGGTTCTCTGATGTTGCGATTATGCCCAAGACAGCCTCCAACCTGTGAAGCCTCCAACTATCAAGCACACATCAAACACCCTCCTTTTTCTACACAGGCTGCGGTGGGGTGACCCCAGGAGGCCGATGCCCAGCCAGTCCCCAAGCACTGGCTGCTTTGAATCATAGAATCACAGAATCACAGAATCATAGAATCATCCAGGTTGGAAGAGACCCTTGGGATCATCGAGTCCAACCATCTACCCTACACTACAAAGTTCTTCCCTATATCCTATCCCCCAACACCACATCTAAATCTCTCTTAAACACATCCAGGGATGGTGACTCAACCACCTCCCTGGGCAGCCTATTCCAATGCCTGACCACTCTTTCTGCGAAAGACCAAAGGCCCAGGATTTATTGCAGGGCACGACGTTACACGGCACGGAGTACCCCTGCGTCGGTTGGGGTTGGCTCTCCCTGCTCTGTCCCCTCCCAGCCTCTCGCCCAGCCTCAGCCTGCTGGCTGGGGGACACACAGAGAAAGAACAGAGGAAGCCTTGGCGCTCTGCAGGCGCTGCTCAGCACCAGCTACACCACTGCTGTGTTTGCAACGCTGTCTAGTCTCTGGGGCCACATGGGATCCACCCGAGGGCACTGAGGGAGCTGGCGGAAGTGCTCACTCAGCCACTTCCCATCATTTAGCAGCAGTCCTGGCAAAGCGGGGAGGTCCCAGCTGACTGGCGTCTAGCAAATGTGACGCCCATCCACAAGAAGGGTCGGAAGGATGATCCGGGCAACTACAGGCCTGTCAGTCTGGCCTCGGTGCCTGGCAAGGTCATGGAGCAGATCATCCTGAATGCCTTCATGCGGCGCACGAAGGAGAGCCAGGGAATCAGGCCCAGCCAGCATGGGTTCATGAGGGGCAGGTGCCACTTGACAAACCCCATCTCCTTCTGTGACAAAGTGACCCGATGAGGGAAAGGCTGTGGGTGATGTTTACCTGGACTTTAGTACGGCCTTTGATACAGTCTCCCACAGCATCCTCCTGGAGAAACTGGCTGCCCGTGGCTTGGATGGGAGTACTTTCCACTGGGTTAAGAAGCTGGCTGCAGGGCTGGGCCAGAGAGTGGTGGTGAATGGAGTTAAATCCAGTTGGCGGCCAGTCACGAGTGGTGCTCCCCAGGGCTCGGTACCGGGGCCAGTTCTCTCTAATATCTTTATCAATGATCTGGAGGAGGGGATCGAGTGCACCCTCAGTAAGTTTGCAGACAACACCAAGTTGGGTGGGAGCGTCAACCTGCTTGAGGGTAGAAAGGCTTTGCAGAGGGACCTGGGCAGGTTGGATCAACGGGCCGAGGCTCAACAAGGGCAAGTGCCGGGTCCTGCACTTGCCTCACAACAACCCCATGCAGCGCTAGAGGCTTGGGGCAGAGTGGCTGGAGAGCTGCCTGGCAGAAAAGGACCTGGGGGTGTTGGTCAACAGCCCGCTGAACGTGAGCCCGCAGTGTGCCCAGGTGGCCAAGAAGGCCAACAGCATCCCAGCCTGTATCGGGAACAGCGTGGCGAGTAGGACTCGGGAGGCGATCGTCCCCCTCTACTGGGCACTGGTGAGGCTGTGGAATAATTCCTAAAATATAATTTTTATTAAAAATATATAGCATTGTTCGCACGTTAAGGAAAGGTATAAAATCAAAACGTTTCCGGGGTGGAACACAGCAGCAGCTGGTATGCAAGGAATGCCCTACACCTATGACTCCCTGAACAATATTGCTTGCAAAAGCAACACGGAGGATGGAGTGGAGTGAAGATTCCACGGCCAAGCTCTGTGATTACACAGCAGAATGGGAACAAGGTGATCTTATGGAAGTGATAGGTGGCATGCTTGCTACCCTGAGCCAAGAGTCTGTCAAATTTTGATGAAATGCTGTCCTTTGTGCGAACTTTGCTCATTATAATGTCATTATAATACCAAAACACACCTCCAGCCCGAAGGCTACCCGCCTCCAAGGTGCGACCACTCCTCCTTGAGTCTGCGCCCTGAATTTTTCGTAAACTATAACTTTAAATGCGAGGCGAGAGAATTTTACACCAATCTTAATAAAGGTATTTATGACTAAAGTCACTCAAACTCCACCTTGAAGGTAAAAAATAATATAAAACTAACCCGAGAAAGGGGGGATGCTAGGGAAGACACCGTCGTAAACAAGTCAGGGAGGACCCCATCACGGACTGCCTCTGACTCCCGGGACCAGTCGATGGGCTGAGCCTTTCTTCCCCCCCCATAGGGACGGACGCCTGTGGGTAAGACTCAGACTGTCCCGAGTGCTTCCTCGGGGAACTTAGAAATCTCTCTAGAGGGTTACCTGTGACATTTATAGCCAGGCTGTATTGTTTGCAACTTTGTCGCGCGCTTTGTACCATTAACATTTTTTCTTTTACTTGCACGTGCTTTGCAGACTGTACTTATCACCGGCAAACCATAAGAACCTTTCTATCTGTTGCTTAAACAAACTGCACTGTTTAAGGAGCTAGCCGTTTCGGTTTCTCACTGAACGCGACCAGACACTGAAGTGCGGCCGTGCTCGTTCGTGAGCACGACTAGACTGAAGGTGCAGTCCACTATCAGTGTATCCAGCATCGTGATAGTTTAATATTAAAGGCGACGGGACTGATAGCGGTGACTTGGGCATCACTCAGAATTTAAACCCAGCCGCCCCGAGCCTCCCACCTCGGTGAGGAGCGTTAGAACGCAAGGGGGTTTATTTTCTGCCAAAACCGTTTTGCCTCTTCACGCAACAGAAAATCATCAGAAAATCAGAAAAACCCATCTCGAGTGCTGTGTCCGGTTTTGGGCCCCTTACCACAAGAAAGACACTGAGGTGCTGGAGCGGGTCCAGAGAAGGGCAACGAAGCTGGTGAGGGGTCTGGAGAGTAAGTCTTACGAGGAGCGGCTGAGGGAGCTGGGCTTGTTCAGCGCGGAGAAAAGGAGGCTGAGGGGAGACCTTCTCGCTCTCTACAGCTACCTGAAAGAAAGGAGGGTGTGGAGAGGCGGGGGTCGGTCTCTTCTCCCAAGTCACAGGCGATAGGACAAGAGGAAATGGCCTCAAGTTGTGCCAGGGGAGGTTCAGATTGGATATGAGGAAAAATCTTTACACTGGAAGGCTTATTAAGCACCGGAATGGGCTGCCCAGGGAAGTGGTTGAGGCACCATCCCTAGAGGTGTTCAAAAGACGGGCTGACATAGAGCTCAGGGACGTGCTTTGGTGATGGGTACTTTTTTGGTCAGAGTGAGGTTGATGGTTGGACTAGGTGATCTTAAAGGTCCCTTCCAAACTAGACGATTCTCTGATTCTACGGTTCTACGATTCTAGTCACCAATGCAGAACACAGCGCCAGGTGGGCAGCGGGGTCTCTCCCCACCATGTAGCCACGCTGTAGCTCTCTCTGTGACTTCAGAGCCATGAGCTCACACCGTGCGGGGCCAGGCCTTTGTGAGGTTGTGCCCTGCGGGCCATAAGCTGTGGGCTCGCAGTGTGCTGCCGGCTGTGTGCCTGTGGCAGGCGTTCTCCTCTCGGCTATCTCCAGGAGGGATCTGCGCGGACAGGCAACACTCGTGTGGCTGAAGGAGGGCACAGAAGCTTTCAGGAGAGCTTCCTTGCTCCCCAGGATGGGGAGGATAAGGGCTCCCGCACGAGCTCCCAGCAGATGGGCCAGAGGCAGCTGGGCCAGATCTGGGCAGGCTCAGGGCACCAGACGGCCGAGGCCCGCACGCTGCAGGGCTGCAGCGAAGAAGCGTAAGTTCAGGGCTGCCTTTTTTCACCCCAGGCTTGCGCCAAGCCTGCCTGCCTCGGCCGGGACCCACGGCCCTGCAGAACCAGCGGCACCCTGCCCCGAGGGAGGCTTGGGGCCACCTCGCCTGCGAGACCATGTGGAGCTGGCTACCCTGCCCATGTCTTTGTGGGATACTGGAGTAACCACGGGGTCCCCTGGGACTGGGGCCACCCTCCCTGCCCAGGCACGCCGTCAGTGCCCTGCCTGCGAGGGGATCCTGCCCGGCCCTTGGCAGCCCACTCCCAGGCTGCCCCCAGCTGCCCCCCTCTCCAGGGCATAACCACGGCCCTGCCCCTGCCCCTGCCCCCAGGGAGGGAGGAGCAGCGCCCACCTCCCTGCAGGGATCTGGCACGCGCTGGACCGGTGTCCTCAAGAGGGGTCCTCCGGTTCATCTCCGCTTTCTTCACACAGGCTTGCTCTTCAGTCTGCTGGTGGCTGTGGACTTTGTCCAGAGATGCCTCAGCACGGGCATCTCCACCCTGTGAGTACAAGACGGTGCAGCGGGGACACGGAGACGAGGGGTGCCAGTGGGTCAGGGCGAGCAGGGTCAGGCTGGCGGTCAGGCTTCCCACCAGGAGAGCCTGGCTCCTCCAGAATTCCTGCTCCTCAGCCTGGAAGAGAAAGTCCCCCTGGGCAGGGCTCTGCCCTTGGCCCCTGCTAAGCCCAGAACCCCCTCTTTTTCAGGAAAGAGATGGTCGCCGTAAATAAGAAGAGGCTCTTCACGATCCTCTTCGTCATGAACCTAGCTGCTCTTGGTGAGTCTGTCTGCTGGCAGCAGAGCCACGGAGGCAGGGAGTGTGAGCTTCAGCGTGAGGGAGAGGAGCGAGCGGGGCCTTTCCAGCCTCCCGCGTCTGCAGCTCAGGGAGCTCCCAAGGTGCTCCCTGCACGCGGAGCAGGGAGGGGAATTGGGCTGTAGCTGTGGGGCACCAGGGAAGTGTGCCCGGGAAGCAGGGCTGTGTCACGGAGCCCCGAGGCCCAGGGAAAGGGTCCCTGCTCGGAGCCACAACCTCTCTCTGCACCCTTTCCCGTGTCCTCAGCCAGCCTCTTGCCACCCTGCTGGGGGAGGAGAGCGCGTGACGGCAGGGCTCGTTAGAAACCCTCGCAAAGTAACTCTCTCTTGGTGATGTGAATTACAGCTGGTGCCTGCTGCGGGATCATGCAGCTCACGTGGACGCAGTGGGCAGAGGATGTGCCACAGGTCAGTGACTGCTGATCAGTGACTGCTGGTCAGTGGGACAGGAAAGGCCCACAGAGGAGTCCTGCTCAGCAGGCAGCAGCATCTGCCAGGCTTTCCTGGAGCCACTGGCTCTGGCAAGCCCCGGCAGCTCTGGGACTCAAACGGAGAGCTTTTCTCTTTTAGGTGCAGCTGGGGCAGGCACCAGCCAACCTGTGGTCCTTGTGGTAAGAGCCCTCTCCTCCCTCCGGACCTGCAGCGCCTGTGCTGGGGTAGCGGCAGATGAGCGCGTGCTCTTTGCCCTCACTTGCCCAGTGCCCAGGGCTCATGCCTTTGGCTCCTGCCCGGGCCATTTGCTAAACCTGGAGGGGGAGGGAAGCACTCAGAAACCAGGGGAAGAAACAGGGGCTCGAGCACCTCTGTCTCTGCTCCTCCTGAGCTTGGAGGCTCCGGAGGGGCTGGGCAGCGCTCTGACAAGATCTGCTCTCCTGGTGCCTGCAGGGAACAATCTCAATGGCAGAGGAATGAGGTCGCGTGCCTGGCTGCAGAGATGGACCCTACGAAGAAGGTGATGCTGCACTTTGGGAAAGAGGGCTGGGAGCAGCTGGGCCGTGCACAAGGCCCTTCTTGGACCAGTTGTTGGGCTTTTCCTGCTCCGCAGATGGGGCAGTGGAGGGTGGGGGGAGCGTGCAGAGCTGCTGGCCAAAAGGAGAGGTTTCTTGAAAGCCCTGGCTCCGACGCGGGGTATGGGATGTTTCCCACTGCATGGCTGTTTTCCTCCTTCCCAGGTCGGGAAGATGGCCGGGCGCTTCTGTGGGCTTCCCAACACGCCATTCATTTCCAGCACAAGCACAGCCCACCGGCGCAGTGCCGCCTGTGCTCATGGCTGCATTGGAGCACACGGGCCCCATCATGCCCTCACCTTCCATGCTCTTGCCTTCTGCTTTCAGCCGGATGCTTTACTGAGATACTGCTGGCCATTCCAAGGGTCTCGGAGCGAGCTGCTAATCCCGTTACCGGCACCAATACCCCTGAAGGCAGTCACCGTACAGTACACCTCAAAGACTGCCAGCGGTGCCCCCCGAGATTTCGCTGCCTGTGTAAGTCTCTGCTGGGGGCTGGGGGCTGGGGGCTGGGGGCTGGGGGCTGGGACCCGGCCGCGGGGAAAAGCTGTTAACGGGGACTTGCTGCTCTCGGCGCATCTGCCGAGATCCGTGTGCTCCCACGCACTGCCGTTCTCTGAGGGGACATTCCAAGGCACACGCAGGGTGCTGTCACCCCTCCTAAGACTTGCTCCATGCGTTTTGGCCCAGCGCTTGCGGGACCCCCAGCAACACACAAGGAGGAGGCTCAGCCCCACCGCATCCCGTGCCAGACTCTGCTGGAGCCGCAGGAGGCGGGTGCAGATGACGGTCCCGGGGCAGGCACGAACGTTTCCTCGTGGTCGGGTCGAGCCTGACCTCCTCCCCTGTGCTTTATCTCCAAGGGACTGGATGAGGAAGGCGAGGCCGAAACTCTGCTGGGGACATCCAACTACACCATGCAGAGAAAGCCCCATCAGACCTTGCCTCTGCAGGTACAGTGCGTGCGTGTGGGCAAGAGGCCAGGGCAGAAACGCCCGCCTGCCAGCAAGCCGCTTGGGGAAGAAACGCGGACGGTCCCCGCTGGGAGAGGGGCCTGACACACGGAGCCCGCTCTCGCTCTTCACACCCCAGAGAGATGCTGATTTTTGACACGGTTTCTTTGCAGAATGGGATCCCCAGAGCCTTTCAGTTCACAAAACTTGGCATTCGGAGCAACTCCGGAAAACCAGGATAGACCTGCATTTATCAAGTGCAGGCGCGCGGGACGATGGTGGGAAGAGATGCCAGCGACAGACACCTGTGTAGTCCTGTTTTCCTCAATAAAAATTAATGCAGAAAAAGGAGAATCAGGCGAGAGGCATGTGGCTGTTAGTCTGGTGCAGAGACAAGGTCGTCTCAGAGGCCCTCAAAGGAAGGCTGAGGTCTTCCTCAGGCTTTCCGCTTTCTCTCCACCAAGGGCATGTCTCCTAACCCAGCAAAAGGAGACGACGCTCCCGTAGCCTTCTCCTGCCTAAGGCCCTTGACAAAATCCTTTGGCACGAGGGTTGCATCTGGCCCCTGGAAGGAGTCGTCAGAGCCTGGCAGCGTCTGGGGGTCAGGATCCCCAGGCTCTGGCCCAGTACGTTTCGGGGACACGTTGGATCTGGGCACTGGGTCTACTGGGCGCCCACATGGTGCAGCCCTGTCTGGGACACAAATAGCCAGATGAAGTTCTAGCTGGGCTTTGGCCCTTCTCATTTTCTCCCTGCATAACCTCACGACGTCCTTGTAGTCCTCTTGAGTCGCCGACACCTTCTTCCAAAGCTCGGAAACTCTCCTTTTTTCCCCCGACTTCCAGCCAAAGCTCTCTGTTCAGCCAGGCCGGTCTTCTTCCCCGCCAGCTTGTCTTTCGGCATGTGGGGATAGCCTGCTCCTGCGCCTTGAAGATCTCCTTCTTGGATAATATCCAGCCTTCCTGGGCCCCTTTGCTTTCAGGGCTGCCTCCCAAGGCACTCTCTCAGCCAGGCTCCAAGCCTGCCCTCCGCAGCTCCAAGGAAGCAGTTCTGCTCACCCCTGTCCTTACTTCTCTAGGAATCAAAAACTCTATCGTTTTGCGGTTCTCTGATGTTGCGATTATGCCCAAGACAGCCTCCAACCTGTGAAGCCTCCAACTATCAAGCACACATCAAACACCCTCCTTTTTCTACACAGGCTGCGGTGGGGTGACCCCAGGAGGCCGATGCCCAGCCAGTCCCCAAGCACTGGCTGCTTTGAATCATAGAATCACAGAATCACAGAATCATAGAATCATCCAGGTTGGAAGAGACCCTTGGGATCATCGAGTCCAACCATCTACCCTACACTACAAAGTTCTTCCCTATATCCTATCCCCCAACACCACATCTAAATCTCTCTTAAACACATCCAGGGATGGTGACTCAACCACCTCCCTGGGCAGCCTATTCCAATGCCTGACCACTCTTTCTGCGAAAGACCAAAGGCCCAGGATTTATTGCAGGGCACGACGTTACACGGCACGGAGTACCCCTGCGTCGGTTGGGGTTGGCTCTCCCTGCTCTGTCCCCTCCCAGCCTCTCGCCCAGCCTCAGCCTGCTGGCTGGGGGACACACAGAGAAAGAACAGAGGAAGCCTTGGCGCTCTGCAGGCGCTGCTCAGCACCAGCTACACCACTGCTGTGTTTGCAACGCTGTCTAGTCTCTGGGGCCACATGGGATCCACCCGAGGGCACTGAGGGAGCTGGCGGAAGTGCTCACTCAGCCACTTCCCATCATTTAGCAGCAGTCCTGGCAAAGCGGGGAGGTCCCAGCTGACTGGCGTCTAGCAAACGTGACGCCCATCCACAAGAAGGGTCGGAAGGATGATCCGGGCAACTACAGGCCTGTCAGTCTGGCCTCGGTGCCTGGCAAGGTCATGGAGCAGATCATCCTGAATGCCTTCATGCGGCGCACGAAGGAGAGCCAGGGAATCAGGCCCAGCCAGCATGGGTTCATGAGGGGCAGGTGCCACTTGACAAACCCCATCTCCTTCTGTGACAAAGTGACCCGCTTGGTGGATGAGGGAAAGGCTGTGGGTGATGTTTACCTGGACTTTAGTACGGCCTTTGATACAGTCTCCCACAGCATCCTCCTGGAGAAACTGGCTGCCCGTGGCTTGGATGGGAGTACTCTCCACTGGGTTAAGAAGCTGGCTGCAGGGCTGGGCCAGAGAGTGGTGGTGAATGGAGTTAAATCCAGTTGGCGGCCAGTCACGAGTGGTGCTCCCCAGGGCTCGGTACCGGGGCCAGTTCTCTCTAATATCTTTATCAATGATCTGGAGGAGGGGATCGAGTGCACCCTCAGTAAGTTTGCAGACAACACCAAGTTGGGTGGGAGCGTCAACCTGCTTGAGGGTAGAAAGGCTTTGCAGAGGGACCTGGGCAGGTTGGATCAACGGGCCGAGGCTCAACAAGGGCAAGTGCCGGGTCCTGCACTTGCCTCACAACAACCCCATGCAGCGCTAGAGGCTTGGGGCAGAGTGGCTGGAGAGCTGCCTGGCAGAAAAGGACCTGGGGGTGTTGGTCAACAGCCCGCTGAACGTGAGCCCGCAGTGTGCCCAGGTGGCCAAGAAGGCCAACAGCATCCCAGCCTGTATCGGGAACAGCGTGGCGAGTAGGACTCGGGAGGCGATCGTCCCCCTCTACTGGGCACTGGTGAGGCTGTGGAATAATTCCTAAAATATAATTTTTATTAAAAATATATAGCTTTGTTCGCACGTTAAGGAAAGGTATAAAATCAAAACGTTTCTGGGGTGGAACACAGCAGCAGCTGGTATGCAAGGAATGCCCTACACCTATGACTCCCTGAACAATATTGCTTGCAAAAGCAACACGGAGGATGGAGTGGAGTGAAGATTCCACGGCCAAGCTCTGTGATTACACAGCAGAATGGGAACAAGGTGATCCTATGGAAGTGATAGGTGGCATGCTTGCTACCCTGAGCCAAGAGTCTGTCAAATTTTGATGAAATGCTGTCCTTTGTGCGAACTTTGCTCATTATAATGTCATTATAATACCAAAACACACCTCCAGCCCGAAGGCTACCCGCCTCCAAGGTGCGACCACTCCTCCTTGAGTCTGCGCCCTGAATTTTTCGTAAACTATAACTTTAAATGCGAGGCGAGAGAATTTTACACCAATCTTAATAATGGTATTTATGACTAAAGTCACTCAAACTCCACCTTGAAGGTAAAAAATAATATAAAACTAACCCGAGAAAGGGGGGATGCTAGGGAAGACACCGTCGTAAACAAGTCAGGGAGGACCCCATCACGGACTGCCTCTGACTCCCGGGACCAGTCGATGGGCTGAGCCTTTCTTCCCCCCCCATAGGGACGGACGCCTGTGGGTAAGACTCAGACTGTCCCGAGTGCTTCCTCGGGGAACTTAGAAATCTCTCTAGAGGGTTACCTGTGACATTTATAGCCAGGCTGTATTGTTTGCAACTTTGTCGCGCGCTTTGTACCATTAACATTTTTTCTTTTACTTGCACGTGCTTTGCAGACTGTACTTATCACCGGCAAACCATAAGAACCTTTCTATCTGTTGCTTAAACAAACTGCACTGTTTAAGGAGCTAGCCGTTTCGGTTTCTCACTGAACACGACCAGACACTGAAGTGCGGCCGTGCTCGTTCGTGAGCACGACTAGACTGAAGGTGCAGTCCACTATCAGTGTATCCAGCATCGTGATAGTTTAATATTAAAGGCGACGGGACTGATAGCGGTGACTTGGGCATCACTCAGAATTTAAACCCAGCCGCCCCGAGCCTCCCACCTCGGTGAGGAGCGTTAGAACGCAAGGGGGTTTATTTTCTGCCAAAACCGTTTTGCCTCTTCACGCAACAGAAAATCATCAGAAAATCAGAAAAACCCATCTCGAGTGCTGTGTCCGGTTTTGGGCCCCTTACCACAAGAAAGACACTGAGGTGCTGGAGCGGGTCCAGAGAAGGGCAACGAAGCTGGTGAGGGGTCTGGAGAGTAAGTCTTACGAGGAGCGGCTGAGGGAGCTGGGCTTGTTCAGCGCGGAGAAAAGGAGGCTGAGGGGAGACCTTCTCGCTCTCTACAGCTACCTGAAAGAAAGGAGGGTGTGGAGAGGCGGGGGTCGGTCTCTTCTCCCAAGTCACAGGCGATAGGACAAGAGGAAATGGCCTCAAGTTGTGCCAGGGGAGGTTCAGATTGGATATGAGGAAAAATCTTTACACTGGAAGGCTTATTAAGCACCGGAATGGGCTGCCCAGGGAAGTGGTTGAGGCACCATCCCTAGAGGTGTTCAAAAGACGGGCTGACATAGAGCTCAGGGACGTGCTTTGGTGATGGGTACTTTTTTTGTCAGAGTGAGGTTGATGGTTGGACTAGGTGATCTTAAAGGTCCCTTCCAAACTAGACGATTCTCTGATTCTACGATTCTAGTCACCAATGCAGAACACAGCGCCAGGTGGGCAGCGGGGTCTCTCCCCACCATGTAGCCACGCTGTAGCTCTCTCTGTGACTTCAGAGCCATGAGCTCACACCGTGCGGGGCCAGGCCTTTGTGAGGTTGTGCCCTGCGGGCCATAAGCTGTGGGCTCGCAGTGTGCTGCCGGCTGTGTGCCTGTGGCAGGCGTTCTCCTCTCGGCTATCTCCAGGAGGGATCTGCGCGGACAGGCAACACTCGTGTGGCTGAAGGAGGGCACAGAAGCTTTCAGGAGAGCTTCCTTGCTCCCCAGGATGGGGAGGATAAGGGCTCCCGCACGAGCTCCCAGCAGATGGGCCAGAGGCAGCTGGGCCAGATCTGGGCAGGCTCAGGGCACCAGACGGCCGAGGCCCGCACGCTGCAGGGCTGCAGCGAAGAAGCGTAAGTTCAGGGCTGCCTTTTTTCACCCCAGGCTTGCGCCAAGCCTGCCTGCCTCGGCCGGGACCCACGGCCCTGCAGAACCAGCGGCACCCTGCCCCGAGGGAGGCTTGGGGCCACCTCGCCTGCGAGACCATGTGGAGCTGGCTACCCTGCCCATGTCTTTGTGGGATACTGGAGTAACCACGGGGTCCCCCGGGACTGGGGCCACCCTCCCTGCCCAGGCACGCCGTCAGTGCCCTGCCTGCGAGGGGATCCTGCCCGGCCCTTGGCAGCCCACTCCCAGGCTGCCCCCAGCTGCCCCCCTCTCCAGGGCATAACCACGGCCCTGCCCCTGCCCCTGCCCCCAGGGAGGGAGGAGCAGCGCCCACCTCCCTGCAGGGATCTGGCATGCGCTGGACCGGTGTCCTCAAGAGGGGTCCTCCGGTTCATCTCCGCTTTCTTCACACAGGCTTGCTCTTCAGTCTGCTGGTGGCTGTGGACTTTGTCCAGAGATGCCTCAGCACGGGCATCTCCACCCTGTGAGTACAAGACGGTGCAGCGGGGACACGGAGACGAGGGGTGCCAGTGGGTCAGGGCGAGCAGGGTCAGGCTGGCGGTCAGGCTTCCCACCAGGAGAGCCTGGCTCCTCCAGAATTCCTGCTCCTCAGCCTGGAAGAGAAAGTCCCCCTGGGCAGGGCTCTGCCCTTGGCCCCTGCTAAGCCCAGAACCCCCTCTTTTTCAGGAAAGAGATGGTCGCCGTAAATAAGAAGAGGCTCTTCACGATCCTCTTCGTCATGAACTTAGCTGCTCTTGGTGAGTCTGTCTGCTGGCAGCAGAGCCACGGAGGCAGGGAGTGTGAGCTTCAGCGTGAGGGAGAGGAGCGAGCGGGGCCTTTCCAGCCTCCCGCGTCTGCAGCTCAGGGAGCTCCCAAGGTGCTCCCTGCACGCGGAGCAGGGAGGGGAATTGGGCTGTAGCTGTGGGGCACCAGGGAAGCGTGCCCGGGAAGCAGGGCTGTGTCACGGAGCCCCGAGGCCCAGGGAAAGGGTCCCTGCTCGGAGCCACAACCTCTCTCTGCACCCTTTCCCATGTCCTCAGCCAGCCTCTTGCCACCCTGCTGGGGGAGGAGAGCGCGTGACGGCAGGGCTCGTTAGAAACCCTCGCAAAGTAACTCTCTCTTGGTGATGTGAATTACAGCTGGTGCCTGCTGCGGGATCATGCAGCTCACGTGGACGCAGTGGGCAGAGGATGTGCCACAGGTCAGTGACTGCTGGTCAGTGGGACAGGAAAGGCCCACAGAGGAGTCCTGCTCAGCAGGCAGCAGCATCTGCCAGGCTTTCCTAGAGCCACCGGCTCTGGCAAGCCCCGGCAGCTCTGGGACTCAAACGGAGAGCTTTTCTCTTTTAGGTGCAGCTGGGGCAGGCACCAGCCAACCTGTGGTCCTTGTGGTAAGAGCCCTCTCCTCCCTCCGGACCTGCAGCGCCTGTGCTGGGGTAGCGGCAGATGAGCGCGTGCTCTTTGCCCTCACTTGCCCAGTGCCCAGGGCTCATGCCTTTGGCTCCTGCCCGGGCCATTTGCTAAACCTGGAGGGGGAGGGAAGCACTCAGAAACCAGGGGAAGAAACGGGGGCTCGAGCACCTCTGTCTCTGCTCCTCCTGAGCTTGGAGGCTCCGGAGGGGCTGGGCAGCGCTCTGACAAGATCTGCTCTCCTGGTGCCTGCAGGGAACAATCTCAATGGCAGAGGAATGAGGTCGCGTGCCTGGCTGCAGAGATGGACCCGACGAAGAAGGTGATGCTGCACTTTGGGAAAGAGGGCTGGGAGCAGCTGGGCCGTGCACAAGGCCCTTCTTGGACCAGTTGTTGGGCTTTTCCTGCTCCGCAGATGGGGCAGTGGAGGGTGGGGGGAGCGTGCAGAGCTGCTGGCCAAAAGGAGAGGTTTCTTGAAAGCCCTGGCTCCGACGCGGGGTATGGGATGTTTCCCACTGCATGGCTGTTTTCCTCCTTCCCAGGTCGGGAAGATGGCCGGGCGCTTCTGTGGGCTTCCCAACACGCCATTCATTTCCAGCACAAGCACAGCCCACCGGCGCAGTGCCGCCTGTGCTCATGGCTGCATTGGAGCACACGGGCCCCATCATGCCCTCACCTTCCATGCTCTTGCCTTCTGCTTTCAGCCGGATGCTTTACTGAGATACTGCTGGCCATTCCAAGGGTCTCGGAGCGAGCTGCTAATCCCGTTACCGGCACCAATACCCCTGAAGGCAGTCACCGTACAGTACACCTCAAAGACTGCCAGCGGTGCCCCCCGAGATTTCGCTGCCTGTGTAAGTCTCTGCTGGGGGCTGGGGGCTGGGGGCTGGGGGCTGGGGGCTGGGACCCGGCCGCGGGGAAAAGCTGTTAACGGGGACTTGCTGCTCTCGGCGCATCTGCCGAGATCCGTGTGCTCCCACGCACTGCCGTTCTCTGAGGGGACATTCCAAGGCACACGCAGGGTGCTGTCACCCCTCCTAAGACTTGCTCCATGCGTTTTGGCCCAGCGCTTGCGGGACCCCCAGCAACACACAAGGAGGAGGCTCAGCCCCACCGCATCCCGTGCCAGACTCTGCTGGAGCCGCAGGAGGCGGGTGCAGATGACGGTCCCGGGGCAGGCACGAATGTTTCCTCGTGGTCGGGTCGAGCCTGACCTCCTCCCCTGTGCTTTATCTCCAAGGGACTGGATGAGGAAGGCGAGGCCGAAACTCTGCTGGGGACATCCAACTACACCATGCAGAGAAAGCCCCATCAGACCTTGCCTCTGCAGGTACAGTGCATGCGTGTGGGCAAGAGGCCAGGGCAGAAACGCCCGCCTGCCAGCAAGCCGCTTGGGGAAGAAACGCGGACGGTCCCCGCTGGGAGAGGGGCCTGACACACGGAGCCCGCTCTCGCTCTTCACACCCCAGAGAGATGCTGATTTTTGACACGGTTTCTTTGCAGAATGGGATCCCCAGAGCCTTTCAGTTCACAAAACTTGGCATTCGGAGCAACTCCGGAAAACCAGGATAGACCTGCATTTATCAAGTGCAGGCGCGCGGGACGATGGTGGGAAGAGATGCCAGCGACAGACACCTGTGTAGTCCTGTTTTCCTCAATAAAAATTAATGCAGAAAAAGGAGAATCAGGCGAGAGGCATGTGGCTGTTAGTCTGGTGCAGAGACAAGGTCGTCTCAGAGGCCCTCAAAGGAAGGCTGAGGTCTTCCTCAGGCTTTCCGCTTTCTCTCCACCAAGGGCATGTCTCCTAACCCAGCAAAAGGAGACGACGCTCCCGTAGCCTTCTCCTGCCTAAGGCCCTTGACAAAATCCTTTGGCACGAGGGTTGCATCTGGCCCCTGGAAGGAGTCGTCAGAGCCTGGCAGCGTCTGGGGGTCAGGATCCCCAGGCTCTGGCCCAGTACGTTTCGGGGACACGTTGGATCTGGGCACTGGGTCTACTGGGCGCCCACATGGTGCAGCCCTGTCTGGGACACGAATAGCCAGATGAAGTTCTAGCTGGGCTTTGGCCCTTCTCATTTTCTCCCTGCATAACCTCACGACGTCCTTGTAGTCCTCTTGAGTCGCCGACACCTTCTTCCAAAGCTCGGAAACTCTCCTTTTTTCCCCCGACTTCCAGCCAAAGCTCTCTGTTCAGCCAGGCCGGTCTTCTTCCCCGCCAGCTTGTCTTTCGGCATGTGGGGATAGCCTGCTCCTGCGCCTTGAAGATCTCCTTCTTGGATAACATCCAGCCTTCCTGGGCCCCTTTGCTTTCAGGGCTGCCTCCCAAGGCACTCTCTCAGCCAGGCTCCTGGGCAGCTCCAAGCCTGCCCTCCGCAGCTCCAAGGAAGCAGTTCTGCTCACCCCTGTCCTTACTTCTCTAGGAATCAAAAACTCTATCGTTTTGCGGTTCTCTGATGTTGCGATTATGCCCAAGACAGCCTCCAACCTGTGAAGCCTCCAACTATCAAGCACACATCAAACACCCTCCTTTTTCTACACAGGCTGCGGTGGGGTGACCCCAGGAGGCCGATGCCCAGCCAGTCCCCAAGCACTGGCTGCTTTGAATCATAGAATCACAGAATCACAGAATCATAGAATCATCCAGGTTGGAAGAGACCCTTGGGATCATCGAGTCCAACCATCTACCCTACACTACAAAGTTCTTCCCTATATCCTATCCCCCAACACCACATCTAAATCTCTCTTAAACACATCCAGGGATGGTGACTCAACCACCTCCCTGGGCAGCCTATTCCAATGCCTGACCACTCTTTCTGCGAAAGACCAAAGGCCCAGGATTTATTGCAGGGCACGACGTTACACGGCACGGAGTACCCCTGCGTCGGTTGGGGTTGGCTCTCCCTGCTCTGTCCCCTCCCAGCCTCTCGCCCAGCCTCAGCCTGCTGGCTGGGGGACACACAGAGAAAGAACAGAGGAAGCCTTGGCGCTCTGCAGGCGCTGCTCAGCACCAGCTACACCACTGCTGTGTTTGCAACGCTGTCTAGTCTCTGGGGCCACATGGGATCCACCCGAGGGCACTGAGGGAGCTGGCGGAAGTGCTCACTCAGCCACTTCCCATCATTTAGCAGCAGTCCTGGCAAAGCGGGGAGGTCCCAGCTGACTGGCGTCTAGCAAACGTGACGCCCATCCACAAGAAGGGTCGGAAGGATGATCCGGGCAACTACAGGCCTGTCAGTCTGGCCTCGGTGCCTGGCAAGGTCATGGAGCAGATCATCCTGAATGCCTTCATGCGGCGCACGAAGGAGAGCCAGGGAATCAGGCCCAGCCAGCATGGGTTCATGAGGGGCAGGTGCCACTTGACAAACCCCATCTCCTTCTGTGACAAAGTGACCCGCTTGGTGGATGAGGGAAAGGCTGTGGGTGATGTTTACCTGGACTTTAGTACGGCCTTTGATACAGTCTCCCACAGCATCCTCCTGGAGAAACTGGCTGCCCGTGGCTTGGATGGGAGTACTCTCCACTGGGTTAAGAAGCTGGCTGCAGGGCTGGGCCAGAGAGTGGTGGTGAATGGAGTTAAATCCAGTTGGCGGCCAGTCACGAGTGGTGCTCCCCAGGGCTCGGTACCGGGGCCAGTTCTCTCTAATATCTTTATCAATGATCTGGAGGAGGGGATCGAGTGCACCCTCAGTAAGTTTGCAGACAACACCAAGTTGGGTGGGAGCGTCAACCTGCTTGAGGGTAGAAAGGCTTTGCAGAGGGACCTGGGCAGGTTGGATCAACGGGCCGAGGCTCAACAAGGGCAAGTGCCGGGTCCTGCACTTGCCTCACAACAACCCCATGCAGCGCTAGAGGCTTGGGGCAGAGTGGCTGGAGAGCTGCCTGGCAGAAAAGGACCTGGGGGTGTTGGTCAACAGCCCGCTGAACGTGAGCCCGCAGTGTGCCCAGGTGGCCAAGAAGGCCAACAGCATCCCAGCCTGTATCGGGAACAGCGTGGCGAGTAGGACTCGGGAGGCGATCGTCCCCCTCTACTGGGCACTGGTGAGGCTGTGGAATAATTCCTAAAATATAATTTTTATTAAAAATATATAGCATTGTTCGCACGTTAAGGAAAGGTATAAAATCAAAACGTTTCCGGGGTGGAACACAGCAGCAGCTGGTATGCAAGGAATGCCCTACACCTATGACTCCCTGAACAATATTGCTTGCAAAAGCAACACGGAGGATGGAGTGGAGTGAAGATTCCACGGCCAAGCTCTGTGATTACACAGCAGAATGGGAACAAGGTGATCTTATGGAAGTGATAGGTGGCATGCTTGCTACCCTGAGCCAAGAGTCTGTCAAATTTTGATGAAATGCTGTCCTTTGTGCGAACTTTGCTCATTATAATGTCATTATAATACCAAAACACACCTCCAGCCCGAAGGCTACCCGCCTCCAAGGTGCGACCACTCCTCCTTGAGTCTGCGCCCTGAATTTTTCGTAAACTATAACTTTAAATGCGAGGCGAGAGAATTTTACACCAATCTTAATAAAGGTATTTATGACTAAAGTCACTCAAACTCCACCTTGAAGGTAAAAAATAATATAAAACTAACCCGAGAAAGGGGGGATGCTAGGGAAGACACCGTCGTAAACAAGTCAGGGAGGACCCCATCACGGACTGCCTCTGACTCCCGGGACCAGTCGATGGGCTGAGCCTTTCTTCCCCCCCCATAGGGACGGACGCCTGTGGGTAAGACTCAGACTGTCCCGAGTGCTTCCTCGGGGAACTTAGAAATCTCTCTAGAGGGTTACCTGTGACATTTATAGCCAGGCTGTATTGTTTGCAACTTTGTCGCGCGCTTTGTACCATTAACATTTTTTCTTTTACTTGCACGTGCTTTGCAGACTGTACTTATCACCGGCAAACCATAAGAACCTTTCTATCTGTTGCTTAAACAAACTGCACTGTTTAAGGAGCTAGCCGTTTCGGTTTCTCACTGAACACGACCAGACACTGAAGTGCGGCCGTGCTCGTTCGTGAGCACGACTAGACTGAAGGTGCAGTCCACTATCAGTGTATCCAGCATCGTGATAGTTTAATATTAAAGGCGACGGGACTGATAGCGGTGACTTGGGCATCACTCAGAATTTAAACCCAGCCGCCCCGAGCCTCCCACCTCGGTGAGGAGCGTTAGAACGCAAGGGGGTTTATTTTCTGCCAAAACCGTTTTGCCTCTTCACGCAACAGAAAATCATCAGAAAATCAGAAAAACCCATCTCGAGTGCTGTGTCCGGTTTTGGGCCCCTTACCACAAGAAAGACACTGAGGTGCTGGAGCGGGTCCAGAGAAGGGCAACGAAGCTGGTGAGGGGTCTGGAGAGTAAGTCTTACGAGGAGCGGCTGAGGGAGCTGGGCTTGTTCAGCGCGGAGAAAAGGAGGCTGAGGGGAGACCTTCTCGCTCTCTACAGCTACCTGAAAGAAAGGAGGGTGTGGAGAGGCGGGGGTCGGTCTCTTCTCCCAAGTCACAGGCGATAGGACAAGAGGAAATGGCCTCAAGTTGTGCCAGGGGAGGTTCAGATTGGATATGAGGAAAAATCTTTACACTGGAAGGCTTATTAAGCACCGGAATGGGCTGCCCAGGGAAGTGGTTGAGGCACCATCCCTAGAGGTGTTCAAAAGACGGGCTGACATAGAGCTCAGGGACGTGCTTTGGTGATGGGTACTTTTTTTGTCAGAGTGAGGTTGATGGTTGGACTAGGTGATCTTAAAGGTCCCTTCCAAACTAGACGATTCTCTGATTCTACGATTCTAGTCACCAATGCAGAACACAGCGCCAGGTGGGCAGCGGGGTCTCTCCCCACCATGTAGCCACGCTGTAGCTCTCTCTGTGACTTCAGAGCCATGAGCTCACACCGTGCGGGGCCAGGCCTTTGTGAGGTTGTGCCCTGCGGGCCATAAGCTGTGGGCTCGCAGTGTGCTGCCGGCTGTGTGCCTGTGGCAGGCGTTCTCCTCTCGGCTATCTCCAGGAGGGATCTGCGCGGACAGGCAACACTCGTGTGGCTGAAGGAGGGCACAGAAGCTTTCAGGAGAGCTTCCTTGCTCCCCAGGATGGGGAGGATAAGGGCTCCCGCACGAGCTCCCAGCAGATGGGCCAGAGGCAGCTGGGCCAGATCTGGGCAGGCTCAGGGCACCAGACGGCCGAGGCCCGCACGCTGCAGGGCTGCAGCGAAGAAGCGTAAGTTCAGGGCTGCCTTTTTTCACCCCAGGCTTGCGCCAAGCCTGCCTGCCTCGGCCGGGACCCACGGCCCTGCAGAACCAGCGGCACCCTGCCCCGAGGGAGGCTTGGGGCCACCTCGCCTGCGAGACCATGTGGAGCTGGCTACCCTGCCCATGTCTTTGTGGGATACTGGAGTAACCACGGGGTCCCCCGGGACTGGGGCCACCCTCCCTGCCCAGGCACGCCGTCAGTGCCCTGCCTGCGAGGGGATCCTGCCCGGCCCTTGGCAGCCCACTCCCAGGCTGCCCCCAGCTGCCCCCCTCTCCAGGGCATAACCACGGCCCTGCCCCTGCCCCTGCCCCCAGGGAGGGAGGAGCAGCGCCCACCTCCCTGCAGGGATCTGGCATGCGCTGGACCGGTGTCCTCAAGAGGGGTCCTCCGGTTCATCTCCGCTTTCTTCACACAGGCTTGCTCTTCAGTCTGCTGGTGGCTGTGGACTTTGTCCAGAGATGCCTCAGCACGGGCATCTCCACCCTGTGAGTACAAGACGGTGCAGCGGGGACACGGAGACGAGGGGTGCCAGTGGGTCAGGGCGAGCAGGGTCAGGCTGGCGGTCAGGCTTCCCACCAGGAGAGCCTGGCTCCTCCAGAATTCCTGCTCCTCAGCCTGGAAGAGAAAGTCCCCCTGGGCAGGGCTCTGCCCTTGGCCCCTGCTAAGCCCAGAACCCCCTCTTTTTCAGGAAAGAGATGGTCGCCGTAAATAAGAAGAGGCTCTTCACGATCCTCTTCGTCATGAACTTAGCTGCTCTTGGTGAGTCTGTCTGCTGGCAGCAGAGCCACGGAGGCAGGGAGTGTGAGCTTCAGCGTGAGGGAGAGGAGCGAGCGGGGCCTTTCCAGCCTCCCGCGTCTGCAGCTCAGGGAGCTCCCAAGGTGCTCCCTGCACGCGGAGCAGGGAGGGGAATTGGGCTGTAGCTGTGGGGCACCAGGGAAGCGTGCCCGGGAAGCAGGGCTGTGTCACGGAGCCCCGAGGCCCAGGGAAAGGGTCCCTGCTCGGAGCCACAACCTCTCTCTGCACCCTTTCCCATGTCCTCAGCCAGCCTCTTGCCACCCTGCTGGGGGAGGAGAGCGCGTGACGGCAGGGCTCGTTAGAAACCCTCGCAAAGTAACTCTCTCTTGGTGATGTGAATTACAGCTGGTGCCTGCTGCGGGATCATGCAGCTCACGTGGACGCAGTGGGCAGAGGATGTGCCACAGGTCAGTGACTGCTGGTCAGTGGGACAGGAAAGGCCCACAGAGGAGTCCTGCTCAGCAGGCAGCAGCATCTGCCAGGCTTTCCTAGAGCCACCGGCTCTGGCAAGCCCCGGCAGCTCTGGGACTCAAACGGAGAGCTTTTCTCTTTTAGGTGCAGCTGGGGCAGGCACCAGCCAACCTGTGGTCCTTGTGGTAAGAGCCCTCTCCTCCCTCCGGACCTGCAGCGCCTGTGCTGGGGTAGCGGCAGATGAGCGCGTGCTCTTTGCCCTCACTTGCCCAGTGCCCAGGGCTCATGCCTTTGGCTCCTGCCCGGGCCATTTGCTAAACCTGGAGGGGGAGGGAAGCACTCAGAAACCAGGGGAAGAAACGGGGGCTCGAGCACCTCTGTCTCTGCTCCTCCTGAGCTTGGAGGCTCCGGAGGGGCTGGGCAGCGCTCTGACAAGATCTGCTCTCCTGGTGCCTGCAGGGAACAATCTCAATGGCAGAGGAATGAGGTCGCGTGCCTGGCTGCAGAGATGGACCCGACGAAGAAGGTGATGCTGCACTTTGGGAAAGAGGGCTGGGAGCAGCTGGGCCGTGCACAAGGCCCTTCTTGGACCAGTTGTTGGGCTTTTCCTGCTCCGCAGATGGGGCAGTGGAGGGTGGGGGGAGCGTGCAGAGCTGCTGGCCAAAAGGAGAGGTTTCTTGAAAGCCCTGGCTCCGACGCGGGGTATGGGATGTTTCCCACTGCATGGCTGTTTTCCTCCTTCCCAGGTCGGGAAGATGGCCGGGCGCTTCTGTGGGCTTCCCAACACGCCATTCATTTCCAGCACAAGCACAGCCCACCGGCGCAGTGCCGCCTGTGCTCATGGCTGCATTGGAGCACACGGGCCCCATCATGCCCTCACCTTCCATGCTCTTGCCTTCTGCTTTCAGCCGGATGCTTTACTGAGATACTGCTGGCCATTCCAAGGGTCTCGGAGCGAGCTGCTAATCCCGTTACCGGCACCAATACCCCTGAAGGCAGTCACCGTACAGTACACCTCAAAGACTGCCAGCGGTGCCCCCCGAGATTTCGCTGCCTGTGTAAGTCTCTGCTGGGGGCTGGGGGCTGGGGGCTGGGGGCTGGGGGCTGGGACCCGGCCGCGGGGAAAAGCTGTTAACGGGGACTTGCTGCTCTCGGCGCATCTGCCGAGATCCGTGTGCTCCCACGCACTGCCGTTCTCTGAGGGGACATTCCAAGGCACACGCAGGGTGCTGTCACCCCTCCTAAGACTTGCTCCATGCGTTTTGGCCCAGCGCTTGCGGGACCCCCAGCAACACACAAGGAGGAGGCTCAGCCCCACCGCATCCCGTGCCAGACTCTGCTGGAGCCGCAGGAGGCGGGTGCAGATGACGGTCCCGGGGCAGGCACGAATGTTTCCTCGTGGTCGGGTCGAGCCTGACCTCCTCCCCTGTGCTTTATCTCCAAGGGACTGGATGAGGAAGGCGAGGCCGAAACTCTGCTGGGGACATCCAACTACACCATGCAGAGAAAGCCCCATCAGACCTTGCCTCTGCAGGTACAGTGCATGCGTGTGGGCAAGAGGCCAGGGCAGAAACGCCCGCCTGCCAGCAAGCCGCTTGGGGAAGAAACGCGGACGGTCCCCGCTGGGAGAGGGGCCTGACACACGGAGCCCGCTCTCGCTCTTCACACCCCAGAGAGATGCTGATTTTTGACACGGTTTCTTTGCAGAATGGGATCCCCAGAGCCTTTCAGTTCACAAAACTTGGCATTCGGAGCAACTCCGGAAAACCAGGATAGACCTGCATTTATCAAGTGCAGGCGCGCGGGACGATGGTGGGAAGAGATGCCAGCGACAGACACCTGTGTAGTCCTGTTTTCCTCAATAAAAATTAATGCAGAAAAAGGAGAATCAGGCGAGAGGCATGTGGCTGTTAGTCTGGTGCAGAGACAAGGTCGTCTCAGAGGCCCTCAAAGGAAGGCTGAGGTCTTCCTCAGGCTTTCCGCTTTCTCTCCACCAAGGGCATGTCTCCTAACCCAGCAAAAGGAGACGACGCTCCCGTAGCCTTCTCCTGCCTAAGGCCCTTGACAAAATCCTTTGGCACGAGGGTTGCATCTGGCCCCTGGAAGGAGTCGTCAGAGCCTGGCAGCGTCTGGGGGTCAGGATCCCCAGGCTCTGGCCCAGTACGTTTCGGGGACACGTTGGATCTGGGCACTGGGTCTACTGGGCGCCCACATGGTGCAGCCCTGTCTGGGACACGAATAGCCAGATGAAGTTCTAGCTGGGCTTTGGCCCTTCTCATTTTCTCCCTGCATAACCTCACGACGTCCTTGTAGTCCTCTTGAGTCGCCGACACCTTCTTCCAAAGCTCGGAAACTCTCCTTTTTTCCCCCGACTTCCAGCCAAAGCTCTCTGTTCAGCCAGGCCGGTCTTCTTCCCCGCCAGCTTGTCTTTCGGCATGTGGGGATAGCCTGCTCCTGCGCCTTGAAGATCTCCTTCTTGGATAACATCCAGCCTTCCTGGGCCCCTTTGCTTTCAGGGCTGCCTCCCAAGGCACTCTCTCAGCCAGGCTCCTGGGCAGCTCCAAGCCTGCCCTCCGCAGCTCCAAGGAAGCAGTTCTGCTCACCCCTGTCCTTACTTCTCTAGGAATCAAAAACTCTATCGTTTTGCGGTTCTCTGATGTTGCGATTATGCCCAAGACAGCCTCCAACCTGTGAAGCCTCCAACTATCAAGCACACATCAAACACCCTCCTTTTTCTACACAGGCTGCGGTGGGGTGACCCCAGGAGGCCGATGCCCAGCCAGTCCCCAAGCACTGGCTGCTTTGAATCATAGAATCACAGAATCACAGAATCATAGAATCATCCAGGTTGGAAGAGACCCTTGGGATCATCGAGTCCAACCATCTACCCTACACTACAAAGTTCTTCCCTATATCCTATCCCCCAACACCACATCTAAATCTCTCTTAAACACATCCAGGGATGGTGACTCAACCACCTCCCTGGGCAGCCTATTCCAATGCCTGACCACTCTTTCTGCGAAAGACCAAAGGCCCAGGATTTATTGCAGGGCACGACGTTACACGGCACGGAGTACCCCTGCGTCGGTTGGGGTTGGCTCTCCCTGCTCTGTCCCCTCCCAGCCTCTCGCCCAGCCTCAGCCTGCTGGCTGGGGGACACACAGAGAAAGAACAGAGGAAGCCTTGGCGCTCTGCAGGCGCTGCTCAGCACCAGCTACACCACTGCTGTGTTTGCAACGCTGTCTAGTCTCTGGGGCCACATGGGATCCACCCGAGGGCACTGAGGGAGCTGGCGGAAGTGCTCACTCAGCCACTTCCCATCATTTAGCAGCAGTCCTGGCAAAGCGGGGAGGTCCCAGCTGACTGGCGTCTAGCAAACGTGACGCCCATCCACAAGAAGGGTCGGAAGGATGATCCGGGCAACTACAGGCCTGTCAGTCTGGCCTCGGTGCCTGGCAAGGTCATGGAGCAGATCATCCTGAATGCCTTCATGCGGCGCACGAAGGAGAGCCAGGGAATCAGGCCCAGCCAGCATGGGTTCATGAGGGGCAGGTGCCACTTGACAAACCCCATCTCCTTCTGTGACAAAGTGACCCGCTTGGTGGATGAGGGAAAGGCTGTGGGTGATGTTTACCTGGACTTTAGTACGGCCTTTGATACAGTCTCCCACAGCATCCTCCTGGAGAAACTGGCTGCCCGTGGCTTGGATGGGAGTACTCTCCACTGGGTTAAGAAGCTGGCTGCAGGGCTGGGCCAGAGAGTGGTGGTGAATGGAGTTAAATCCAGTTGGCGGCCAGTCACGAGTGGTGCTCCCCAGGGCTCGGTACCGGGGCCAGTTCTCTCTAATATCTTTATCAATGATCTGGAGGAGGGGATCGAGTGCACCCTCAGTAAGTTTGCAGACAACACCAAGTTGGGTGGGAGCGTCAACCTGCTTGAGGGTAGAAAGGCTTTGCAGAGGGACCTGGGCAGGTTGGATCAACGGGCCGAGGCTCAACAAGGGCAAGTGCCGGGTCCTGCACTTGCCTCACAACAACCCCATGCAGCGCTAGAGGCTTGGGGCAGAGTGGCTGGAGAGCTGCCTGGCAGAAAAGGACCTGGGGGTGTTGGTCAACAGCCCGCTGAACGTGAGCCCGCAGTGTGCCCAGGTGGCCAAGAAGGCCAACAGCATCCCAGCCTGTATCGGGAACAGCGTGGCGAGTAGGACTCGGGAGGCGATCGTCCCCCTCTACTGGGCACTGGTGAGGCTGTGGAATAATTCCTAAAATATAATTTTTATTAAAAATATATAGCTTTGTTCGCACGTTAAGGAAAGGTATAAAATCAAAACGTTTCTGGGGTGGAACACAGCAGCAGCTGGTATGCAAGGAATGCCCTACACCTATGACTCCCTGAACAATATTGCTTGCAAAAGCAACACGGAGGATGGAGTGGAGTGAAGATTCCACGGCCAAGCTCTGTGATTACACAGCAGAATGGGAACAAGGTGATCTTATGGAAGTGATAGGTGGCATGCTTGCTACCCTGAGCCAAGAGTCTGTCAAATTTTGATGAAATGCTGTCCTTTGTGCGAACTTTGCTCATTATAATGTCATTATAATACCAAAACACACCTCCAGCCCGAAGGCTACCCGCCTCCAAGGTGCGACCACTCCTCCTTGAGTCTGCGCCCTGAATTTTTCGTAAACTATAACTTTAAATGCGAGGCGAGAGAATTTTACACCAATCTTAATAATGGTATTTATGACTAAAGTCACTCAAACTCCACCTTGAAGGTAAAAAATAATATAAAACTAACCCGAGAAAGGGGGGATGCTAGGGAAGACACCGTCGTAAACAAGTCAGGGAGGACCCCATCACGGACTGCCTCTGACTCCCGGGACCAGTCGATGGGCTGAGCCTTTCTTCCCCCCCCATAGGGACGGACGCCTGTGGGTAAGACTCAGACTGTCCCGAGTGCTTCCTCGGGGAACTTAGAAATCTCTCTAGAGGGTTACCTGTGACATTTATAGCCAGGCTGTATTGTTTGCAACTTTGTCGCGCGCTTTGTACCATTAACATTTTTTCTTTTACTTGCACGTGCTTTGCAGACTGTACTTATCACCGGCAAACCATAAGAACCTTTCTATCTGTTGCTTAAACAAACTGCACTGTTTAAGGAGCTAGCCGTTTCGGTTTCTCACTGAACGCGACCAGACACTGAAGTGCGGCCGTGCTCGTTCGTGAGCACGACTAGACTGAAGGTGCAGTCCACTATTAGTGTATCCAGCATCGTGATAGTTTAATATTAAAGGCGACGGGACTGATAGCGGTGACTTGGGCATCACTCAGAATTTAAACCCAGCCGCCCCGAGCCTCCCACCTCGGTGAGGAGCGTTAGAACGCAAGGGGGTTTATTTTCTGCCAAAACCGTTTTGCCTCTTCACGCAACAGAAAATCATCAGAAAATCAGAAAAACCCATCTCGAGTGCTGTGTCCGGTTTTGGGCCCCTTACCACAAGAAAGACACTGAGGTGCTGGAGCGGGTCCAGAGAAGGGCAACGAAGCTGGTGAGGGGTCTGGAGAGTAAGTCTTACGAGGAGCGGCTGAGGGAGCTGGGCTTGTTCAGCGCGGAGAAAAGGAGGCTGAGGGGAGACCTTCTCGCTCTCTACAGCTACCTGAAAGAAAGGAGGGTGTGGAGAGGCGGGGGTCGGTCTCTTCTCCCAAGTCACAGGCGATAGGACAAGAGGAAATGGCCTCAAGTTGTGCCAGGGGAGGTTCAGATTGGATATGAGGAAAAATCTTTACACTGGAAGGCTTATTAAGCACCGGAATGGGCTGCCCAGGGAAGTGGTTGAGGCACCATCCCTAGAGGTGTTCAAAAGACGGGCTGACATAGAGCTCAGGGACGTGCTTTGGTGATGGGTACTTTTTTTGTCAGAGTGAGGTTGATGGTTGGACTAGGTGATCTTAAAGGTCCCTTCCAAACTAGACGATTCTCTGATTCTACGGTTCTACGATTCTAGTCACCAATGCAGAACACAGCGCCAGGTGGGCAGCGGGGTCTCTCCCCACCATGTAGCCACGCTGTAGCTCTCTCTGTGACTTCAGAGCCATGAGCTCACACCGTGCGGGGCCAGGCCTTTGTGAGGTTGTGCCCTGCGGGCCATAAGCTGTGGGCTCGCAGTGTGCTGCCGGCTGTGTGCCTGTGGCAGGCGTTCTCCTCTCGGCTATCTCCAGGAGGGATCTGCGCGGACAGGCAACACTCGTGTGGCTGAAGGAGGGCACAGAAGCTTTCAGGAGAGCTTCCTTGCTCCCCAGGATGGGGAGGATAAGGGCTCCCGCACGAGCTCCCAGCAGATGGGCCAGAGGCAGCTGGGCCAGATCTGGGCAGGCTCAGGGCACCAGACGGCCGAGGCCCGCACGCTGCAGGGCTGCAGCGAAGAAGCGTAAGTTCAGGGCTGCCTTTTTTCACCCCAGGCTTGCGCCAAGCCTGCCTGCCTCGGCCGGGACCCACGGCCCTGCAGAACCAGCGGCACCCTGCCCCGAGGGAGGCTTGGGGCCACCTCGCCTGCGAGACCATGTGGAGCTGGCTACCCTGCCCATGTCTTTGTGGGATACTGGAGTAACCACGGGGTCCCCTGGGACTGGGGCCACCCTCCCTGCCCAGGCACGCCGTCAGTGCCCTGCCTGCGAGGGGATCCTGCCCGGCCCTTGGCAGCCCACTCCCAGGCTGCCCCCAGCTGCCCCCCTCTCCAGGGCATAACCACGGCCCTGCCCCTGCCCCTGCCCCCAGGGAGGGAGGAGCAGCGCCCACCTCCCTGCAGGGATCTGGCACGCGCTGGACCGGTGTCCTCAAGAGGGGTCCTCCGGTTCATCTCCGCTTTCTTCACACAGGCTTGCTCTTCAGTCTGCTGGTGGCTGTGGACTTTGTCCAGAGATGCCTCAGCACGGGCATCTCCACCCTGTGAGTACAAGACGGTGCAGCGGGGACACGGAGACGAGGGGTGCCAGTGGGTCAGGGCGAGCAGGGTCAGGCTGGCGGTCAGGCTTCCCACCAGGAGAGCCTGGCTCCTCCAGAATTCCTGCTCCTCAGCCTGGAAGAGAAAGTCCCCCTGGGCAGGGCTCTGCCCTTGGCCCCTGCTAAGCCCAGAACCCCCTCTTTTTCAGGAAAGAGATGGTCGCCGTAAATAAGAAGAGGCTCTTCACGATCCTCTTCGTCATGAACTTAGCTGCTCTTGGTGAGTCTGTCTGCTGGCAGCAGAGCCACGGAGGCAGGGAGTGTGAGCTTCAGCGTGAGGGAGAGGAGCGAGCGGGGCCTTTCCAGCCTCCCGCGTCTGCAGCTCAGGGAGCTCCCAAGGTGCTCCCTGCACGTGGAGCAGGGAGGGGAATTGGGCTGTAGCTGTGGGGCACCAGGGAAGCGTGCCCGGGAAGCAGGGCTGTGTCACGGAGCCCCGAGGCCCAGGGAAAGGGTCCCTGCTCGGAGCCACAACCTCTCTCTGCACCCTTTCCCATGTCCTCAGCCAGCCTCTTGCCACCCTGCTGGGGGAGGAGAGCGCGTGACGGCAGGGCTCGTTAGAAACCCTCGCAAAGTAACTCTCTCTTGGTGATGTGAATTACAGCTGGTGCCTGCTGCGGGATCATGCAGCTCACGTGGACGCAGTGGGCAGAGGATGTGCCACAGGTCAGTGACTGCTGGTCAGTGGGACAGGAAAGGCCCACAGAGGAGTCCTGCTCAGCAGGCAGCAGCATCTGCCAGGCTTTCCTAGAGCCACCGGCTCTGGCAAGCCCCGGCAGCTCTGGGACTCAAACGGAGAGCTTTTCTCTTTTAGGTGCAGCTGGGGCAGGCACCAGCCAACCTGTGGTCCTTGTGGTAAGAGCCCTCTCCTCCCTCCGGACCTGCAGCGCCTGTGCTGGGGTAGCGGCAGATGAGCGCGTGCTCTTTGCCCTCACTTGCCCAGTGCCCAGGGCTCATGCCTTTGGCTCCTGCCTGGGCCATTTGCTAAACCTGGAGGGGGAGGGAAGCACTCAGAAACCAGGGGAAGAAACGGGGGCTCGAGCACCTCTGTCTCTGCTCCTCCTGAGCTTGGAGGCTCCGGAGGGGCTGGGCAGCGCTCTGACAAGATCTGCTCTCCTGGTGCCTGCAGGGAACAATCTCAATGGCAGAGGAATGAGGTCGCGTGCCTGGCTGCAGAGATGGACCCGACGAAGAAGGTGATGCTGCACTTTGGGAAAGAGGGCTGGGAGCAGCTGGGCCGTGCACAAGGCCCTTCTTGGACCAGTTGTTGGGCTTTTCCTGCTCCGCAGATGGGGCAGTGGAGGGTGGGGGGAGCGTGCAGAGCTGCTGGCCAAAAGGAGAGGTTTCTTGAAAGCCCTGGCTCCGACGCGGGGTATGGGATGTTTCCCACTGCATGGCTGTTTTCCTCCTTCCCAGGTCGGGAAGATGGCCGGGCGCTTCTGTGGGCTTCCCAACACGCCATTCATTTCCAGCACAAGCACAGCCCACCGGCGCAGTGCCGCCTGTGCTCATGGCTGCATTGGAGCACACGGGCCCCATCATGCCCTCACCTTCCATGCTCTTGCCTTCTGCTTTCAGCCGGATGCTTTACTGAGATACTGCTGGCCATTCCAAGGGTCTCGGAGCGAGCTGCTAATCCCGTTACCGGCACCAATACCCCTGAAGGCAGTCACCGTACAGTACACCTCAAAGACTGCCAGCGGTGCCCCCCGAGATTTCGCTGCCTGTGTAAGTCTCTGCTGGGGGCTGGGGGCTGGGGGCTGGGGGCTGGGGGCTGGGACCCGGCCGCGGGGAAAAGCTGTTAACGGGGACTTGCTGCTCTCGGCGCATCTGCCGAGATCCGTGTGCTCCCACGCACTGCCGTTCTCTGAGGGGACATTCCAAGGCACACGCAGGGTGCTGTCACCCCTCCTAAGACTTGCTCCATGCGTTTTGGCCCAGCGCTTGCGGGACCCCCAGCAACACACAAGGAGGAGGCTCAGCCCCACCGCATCCCGTGCCAGACTCTGCTGGAGCCGCAGGAGGCGGGTGCAGATGACGGTCCCGGGGCAGGCACGAATGTTTCCTCGTGGTCGGGTCGAGCCTGACCTCCTCCCCTGTGCTTTATCTCCAAGGGACTGGATGAGGAAGGCGAGGCCGAAACTCTGCTGGGGACATCCAACTACACCATGCAGAGAAAGCCCCATCAGACCTTGCCTCTGCAGGTACAGTGCATGCGTGTGGGCAAGAGGCCAGGGCAGAAACGCCCGCCTGCCAGCAAGCCGCTTGGGGAAGAAACGCGGACGGTCCCCGCTGGGAGAGGGGCCTGACACACGGAGCCCGCTCTCGCTCTTCACACCCCAGAGAGATGCTGATTTTTGACACGGTTTCTTTGCAGAATGGGATCCCCAGAGCCTTTCAGTTCACAAAACTTGGCATTCGGAGCAACTCCGGAAAACCAGGATAGACCTGCATTTATCAAGTGCAGGCGCGCGGGACGATGGTGGGAAGAGATGCCAGCGACAGACACCTGTGTAGTCCTGTTTTCCTCAATAAAAATTAATGCAGAAAAAGGAGAATCAGGCGAGAGGCATGTGGCTGTTAGTCTGGTGCAGAGACAAGGTCGTCTCAGAGGCCCTCAAAGGAAGGCTGAGGTCTTCCTCAGGCTTTCCGCTTTCTCTCCACCAAGGGCATGTCTCCTAACCCAGCAAAAGGAGACGACGCTCCCGTAGCCTTCTCCTGCCTAAGGCCCTTGACAAAATCCTTTGGCACGAGGGTTGCATCTGGCCCCTGGAAGGAGTCGTCAGAGCCTGGCAGCGTCTGGGGGTCAGGATCCCCAGGCTCTGGCCCAGTACGTTTGGGGGACACGTTGGATCTGGGCACTGGGTCTACTGGGCGCCCACATGGTGCAGCCCTGTCTGGGACACGAATAGCCAGATGAAGTTCTAGCTGGGCTTTGGCCCTTCTCATTTTCTCCCTGCATAACCTCACGACGTCCTTGTAGTCCTCTTGAGTCGCCGACACCTTCTTCCAAAGCTCGGAAACTCTCCTTTTTTCCCCCGACTTCCAGCCAAAGCTCTCTGTTCAGCCAGGCCGGTCTTCTTCCCCGCCAGCTTGTCTTTCGGCATGTGGGGATAGCCTGCTCCTGCGCCTTGAAGATCTCCTTCTTGGATAATATCCAGCCTTCCTGGGCCCCTTTGCTTTCAGGGCTGCCTCCCAAGGCACTCTCTCAGCCAGGCTCCTGGGCAGCTCCAAGCCTGCCCTCCGCAGCTCCAAGGAAGCAGTTCTGCTCACCCCTGTCCTTACTTCTCTAGGAATCAAAAACTCTATCGTTTTGCGGTTCTCTGATGTTGCGATTATGCCCAAGACAGCCTCCAACCTGTGAAGCCTCCAACTATCAAGCACACATCAAACACCCTCCTTTTTCTACACAGGCTGCGGTGGGGTGACCCCAGGAGGCCGATGCCCAGCCAGTCCCCAAGCACTGGCTGCTTTGAATCATAGAATCACAGAATCACAGAATCATAGAATCATCCAGGTTGGAAGAGACCCTTGGGATCATCGAGTCCAACCATCTACCCTACACTACAAAGTTCTTCCCTATATCCTATCCCCCAACACCACATCTAAATCTCTCTTAAACACATCCAGGGATGGTGACTCAACCACCTCCCTGGGCAGCCTATTCCAATGCCTGACCACTCTTTCTGCGAAAGACCAAAGGCCCAGGATTTATTGCAGGGCACGACGTTACACGGCACGGAGTACCCCTGTGTCGGTTGGGGTTGGCTCTCCCTGCTCTGTCCCCTCCCAGCCTCTCGCCCAGCCTCAGCCTGCTGGCTGGGGGACACACAGAGAAAGAACAGAGGAAGCCTTGGCGCTCTGCAGGCGCTGCTCAGCACCAGCTACACCACTGCTGTGTTTGCAACGCTGTCTAGTCTCTGGGGCCACATGGGATCCACCCGAGGGCACTGAGGGAGCTGGCGGAAGTGCTCACTCAGCCACTTCCCATCATTTAGCAGCAGTCCTGGCAAAGCGGGGAGGTCCCAGCTGACTGGCGTCTAGCAAATGTGACGCCCATCCACAAGAAGGGTCGGAAGGATGATCCGGGCAACTACAGGCCTGTCAGTCTGGCCTCGGTGCCTGGCAAGGTCATGGAGCAGATCATCCTGAATGCCTTCATGCGGCGCACGAAGGAGAGCCAGGGAATCAGGCCCAGCCAGCATGGGTTCATGAGGGGCAGGTGCCACTTGACAAACCCCATCTCCTTCTGTGACAAAGTGACCCGCTTGGTGGATGAGGGAAAGGCTGTGGGTGATGTTTACCTGGACTTTAGTACGGCCTTTGATACAGTCTCCCACAGCATCCTCCTGGAGAAACTGGCTGCCCGTGGCTTGGATGGGAGTACTCTCCACTGGGTTAAGAAGCTGGCTGCAGGGCTGGGCCAGAGAGTGGTGGTGAATGGAGTTAAATCCAGTTGGCGGCCAGTCACGAGTGGTGCTCCCCAGGGCTCGGTACCGGGGCCAGTTCTCTCTAATATCTTTATCAATGATCTGGAGGAGGGGATCGAGTGCACCCTCAGTAAGTTTGCAGACAACACCAAGTTGGGTGGGAGCGTCAACCTGCTTGAGGGTAGAAAGGCTTTGCAGAGGGACCTGGGCAGGTTGGATCAACGGGCCGAGGCTCAACAAGGGCAAGTGCCGGGTCCTGCACTTGCCTCACAACAACCCCATGCAGCGCTAGAGGCTTGGGGCAGAGTGGCTGGAGAGCTGCCTGGCAGAAAAGGACCTGGGGGTGTTGGTCGACAGCCCGCTGAACGTGAGCCCGCAGTGTGCCCAGGTGGCCAAGAAGGCCAACAGCATCCCGGCCTGTATCGGGAACAGCGTGGCGAGTAGGACTCGGGAGGCGATCGTCCCCCTCTACTGGGCACTGGTGAGGCTGTGGAATAATTCCTAAAATATAATTTTTATTAAAAATATATAGCATTGTTCGCACGTTAAGGAAAGGTATAAAATCAAAACGTTTCTGGGGTGGAACACAGCAGCAGCTGGTATGCAAGGAATGCCCTACACCTATGACTCCCTGAACAATATTGCTTGCAAAAGCAACACGGAGGATGGAGTGGAGTGAAGATTCCACGGCCAAGCTCTGTGATTACACAGCAGAATGGGAACAAGGTGATCTTATGGAAGTGATAGGTGGCATGCTTGCTACCCTGAGCCAAGAGTCTGTCAAATTTTGATGAAATGCTGTCCTTTGTGCGAACTTTGCTCATTATAATGTCATTATAATACCAAAACACACCTCCAGCCTGAAGGCTACCCGCCTCCAAGGTGCGACCACTCCTCCTTGAGTCTGCGCCCTGAATTTTTCGTAAACTATACCTTTAAATGCGAGGCGAGAGAATTTTACACCAATCTTAATAAAGGTATTTATGACTAAAGTCACTCAAACTCCACCTTGAAGGTAAAAAATAATATAAAACTAACCCGAGAAAGGGGGGATGCTAGGGAAGACACCGTCGTAAACAAGTCAGGGAGGACCCCATCACGGACTGCCTCTGACTCCCGGGACCAGTCGATGGGCTGAGCCTTTCTTCCCCCCCCATAGGGACGGACGCCTGTGGGTAAGACTCAGACTGTCCCGAGTGCTTCCTCGGGGAACTTAGAAATCTCTCTAGAGGGTTACCTGTGACATTTATAGCCAGGCTGTATTGTTTGCAACTTTGTCGCGCGCTTTGTACCATTAACATTTTTTCTTTTACTTGCACGTGCTTTGCAGACTGTACTTATCACCGGCAAACCATAAGAACCTTTCTATCTGTTGCTTAAACAAACTGCACTGTTTAAGGAGCTAGCCGTTTCGGTTTCTCACTGAACGCGACCAGACACTGAAGTGCGGCCGTGCTCGTTCGTGAGCACGACTAGACTGAAGGTGCAGTCCACTATTAGTGTATCCAGCATCGTGATAGTTTAATATTAAAGGCGACGGGACTGATAGCGGTGACTTGGGCATCACTCAGAATTTAAACCCAGCCGCCCCGAGCCTCCCACCTCGGTGAGGAGCGTTAGAACGCAAGGGGGTTTATTTTCTGCCAAAACCGTTTTGCCTCTTCACGCAACAGAAAATCATCAGAAAATCAGAAAAACCCATCTCGAGTGCTGTGTCCGGTTTTGGGCCCCTTACCACAAGAAAGACACTGAGGTGCTGGAGCGGGTCCAGAGAAGGGCAACGAAGCTGGTGAGGGGTCTGGAGAGTAAGTCTTACGAGGAGCGGCTGAGGGAGCTGGGCTTGTTCAGCGCGGAGAAAAGGAGGCTGAGGGGAGACCTTCTCGCTCTCTACAGCTACCTGAAAGAAAGGAGGGTGTGGAGAGGCGGGGGTCGGTCTCTTCTCCCAAGTCACAGGCGATAGGACAAGAGGAAATGGCCTCAAGTTGTGCCAGGGGAGGTTCAGATTGGATATGAGGAAAAATCTTTACACTGGAAGGCTTATTAAGCACCGGAATGGGCTGCCCAGGGAAGTGGTTGAGGCACCATCCCTAGAGGTGTTCAAAAGACGGGCTGACATAGAGCTCAGGGACGTGCTTTGGTGATGGGTACTTTTTTTGTCAGAGTGAGGTTGATGGTTGGACTAGGTGATCTTAAAGGTCCCTTCCAAACTAGACGATTCTCTGATTCTACGATTCTAGTCACCAATGCAGAACACAGCGCCAGGTGGGCAGCGGGGTCTCTCCCCACCATGTAGCCACGCTGTAGCTCTCTCTGTGACTTCAGAGCCATGAGCTCACACCGTGCGGGGCCAGGCCTTTGTGAGGTTGTGCCCTGCGGGCCATAAGCTGTGGGCTCGCAGTGTGCTGCCGGCTGTGTGCCTGTGGCAGGCGTTCTCCTCTCGGCTATCTCCAGGAGGGATCTGCGCGGACAGGCAACACTCGTGTGGCTGAAGGAGGGCACAGAAGCTTTCAGGAGAGCTTCCTTGCTCCCCAGGATGGGGAGGATAAGGGCTCCCGCACGAGCTCCCAGCAGATGGGCCAGAGGCAGCTGGGCCAGATCTGGGCAGGCTCAGGGCACCAGACGGCCGAGGCCCGCACGCTGCAGGGCTGCAGCGAAGAAGCGTAAGTTCAGGGCTGCCTTTTTTCACCCCAGGCTTGCGCCAAGCCTGCCTGCCTCGGCCGGGACCCACGGCCCTGCAGAACCAGCGGCACCCTGCCCCGAGGGAGGCTTGGGGCCACCTCGCCTGCGAGACCATGTGGAGCTGGCTACCCTGCCCATGTCTTTGTGGGATACTGGAGTAACCACGGGGTCCCCTGGGACTGGGGCCACCCTCCCTGCCCAGGCACGCCGTCAGTGCCCTGCCTGCGAGGGGATCCTGCCCGGCCCTTGGCAGCCCACTCCCAGGCTGCCCCCAGCTGCCCCCCTCTCCAGGGCATAACCACGGCCCTGCCCCTGCCCCTGCCCCCAGGGAGGGAGGAGCAGCGCCCACCTCCCTGCAGGGATCTGGCACGCGCTGGACCGGTGTCCTCAAGAGGGGTCCTCCGGTTCATCTCCGCTTTCTTCACACAGGCTTGCTCTTCAGTCTGCTGGTGGCTGTGGACTTTGTCCAGAGATGCCTCAGCACGGGCATCTCCACCCTGTGAGTACAAGACGGTGCAGCGGGGACACGGAGACGAGGGGTGCCAGTGGGTCAGGGCGAGCAGGGTCAGGCTGGCGGTCAGGCTTCCCACCAGGAGAGCCTGGCTCCTCCAGAATTCCTGCTCCTCAGCCTGGAAGACAAAGTCCCCCTGGGCAGGGCTCTGCCCTTGGCCCCTGCTAAGCCCAGAACCCCCTCTTTTTCAGGAAAGAGATGGTCGCCGTAAATAAGAAGAGGCTCTTCACGATCCTCTTCGTCATGAACCTAGCTGCTCTTGGTGAGTCTGTCTGCTGGCAGCAGAGCCACGGAGGCAGGGAGTGTGAGCTTCAGCGTGAGGGAGAGGAGCGAGCGGGGCCTTTCCAGCCTCCCGCGTCTGCAGCTCAGGGAGCTCCCAAGGTGCTCCCTGCACGCGGAGCAGGGAGGGGAATTGGGCTGTAGCTGTGGGGCACCAGGGAAGTGTGCCCGGGAAGCAGGGCTGTGTCACGGAGCCCCGAGGCCCAGGGAAAGGGTCCCTGCTCGGAGCCACAACCTCTCTCTGCACCCTTTCCCGTGTCCTCAGCCAGCCTCTTGCCACCCTGCTGGGGGAGGAGAGCGCGTGACGGCAGGGCTCGTTAGAAACCCTCGCAAAGTAACTCTCTCTTGGTGATGTGAATTACAGCTGGTGCCTGCTGCGGGATCATGCAGCTCACGTGGACGCAGCGGGCAGAGGATGTGCCACAGGTCAGTGACTGCTGGTCAGTGGGACAGGAAAGGCCCACAGAGGAGTCCTGCTCAGCAGGCAGCAGCATCTGCCAGGCTTTCCTGGAGCCACTGGCTCTGGCAAGCCCCGGCAGCTCTGGGACTCAAACGGAGAGCTTTTCTCTTTTAGGTGCAGCTGGGGCAGGCACCAGCCAACCTGTGGTCCTTGTGGTAAGAGCCCTCTCCTCCCTCCGGACCTGCAGCGCCTGTGCTGGGGTAGCGGCAGATGAGCGCGTGCTCTTTGCCCTCACTTGCCCAGTGCCCAGGGCTCATGCCTTTGGCTCCTGCCCGGGCCATTTGCTAAACCTGGAGGGGGAGGGAAGCACTCAGAAACCAGGGGAAGAAACGGGGGCTCGAGCACCTCTGTCTCTGCTCCTCCTGAGCTTGGAGGCTCCGGAGGGGCTGGGCAGCGCTCTGACAAGATCTGCTCTCCTGGTGCCTGCAGGGAACAATCTCAATGGCAGAGGAATGAGGTCGCGTGCCTGGCTGCAGAGATGGACCCTACGAAGAAGGTGATGCTGCACTTTGGGAAAGAGGGCTGGGAGCAGCTGGGCCGTGCACAAGGCCCTTCTTGGACCAGTTGTTGGGCTTTTCCTGCTCCGCAGATGGGGCAGTGGAGGGTGGGGGGAGCGTGCAGAGCTGCTGGCCAAAAGGAGAGGTTTCTTGAAAGCCCTGGCTCCGACGCGGGGTATGGGATGTTTCCCACTGCATGGCTGTTTTCCTCCTTCCCAGGTCGGGAAGATGGCCGGGCGCTTCTGTGGGCTTCCCAACACGCCATTCATTTCCAGCACAAGCACAGCCCACCGGCGCAGTGCCGCCTGTGCTCATGGCTGCATTGGAGCACACGGGCCCCATCATGCCCTCACCTTCCATGCTCTTGCCTTCTGCTTTCAGCCGGATGCTTTACTGAGATACTGCTGGCCATTCCAAGGGTCTCGGAGCGAGCTGCTAATCCCGTTACCGGCACCAATACCCCTGAAGGCAGTCACCGTACAGTACACCTCAAAGACTGCCAGCGGTGCCCCCCGAGATTTCGCTGCCTGTGTAAGTCTCTGCTGGGGGCTGGGGGCTGGGGGCTGGGGGCTGGGGGCTGGGACCCGGCCGCGGGGAAAAGCTGTTAACGGGGACTTGCTGCTCTCGGCGCATCTGCCGAGATCCGTGTGCTCCCACGCACTGCCGTTCTCTGAGGGGACATTCCAAGGCACACGCAGGGTGCTGTCACCCCTCCTAAGACTTGCTCCATGCGTTTTGGCCCAGCGCTTGCGGGACCCCCAGCAACACACAAGGAGGAGGCTCAGCCCCACCGCATCCCGTGCCAGACTCTGCTGGAGCCGCAGGAGGCGGGTGCAGATGACGGTCCCGGGGCAGGCACGAACGTTTCCTCGTGGTCGGGTCGAGCCTGACCTCCTCCCCTGTGCTTTATCTCCAAGGGACTGGATGAGGAAGGCGAGGCCGAAACTCTGCTGGGGACATCCAACTACACCATGCAGAGAAAGCCCCATCAGACCTTGCCTCTGCAGGTACAGTGCGTGCGTGTGGGCAAGAGGCCAGGGCAGAAACGCCCGCCTGCCAGCAAGCCGCTTGGGGAAGAAACGCGGACGGTCCCCGCTGGGAGAGGGGCCTGACACACGGAGCCCGCTCTCGCTCTTCACACCCCAGAGAGATGCTGATTTTTGACACGGTTTCTTTGCAGAATGGGATCCCCAGAGCCTTTCAGTTCACAAAACTTGGCATTCGGAGCAACTCCGGAAAACCAGGATAGACCTGCATTTATCAAGTGCAGGCGCGCGGGACGATGGTGGGAAGAGATGCCAGCGACAGACACCTGTGTAGTCCTGTTTTCCTCAATAAAAATTAATGCAGAAAAAGGAGAATCAGGCGAGAGGCATGTGGCTGTTAGTCTGGTGCAGAGACAAGGTCGTCTCAGAGGCCCTCAAAGGAAGGCTGAGGTCTTCCTCAGGCTTTCCGCTTTCTCTCCACCAAGGGCATGTCTCCTAACCCAGCAAAAGGAGACGACGCTCCCGTAGCCTTCTCCTGCCTAAGGCCCTTGACAAAATCCTTTGGCACGAGGGTTGCATCTGGCCCCTGGAAGGAGTCGTCAGAGCCTGGCAGCGTCTGGGGGTCAGGATCCCCAGGCTCTGGCCCAGTACGTTTCGGGGACACGTTGGATCTGGGCACTGGGTCTACTGGGCGCCCACATGGTGCAGCCCTGTCTGGGACACAAATAGCCAGATGAAGTTCTAGCTGGGCTTTGGCCCTTCTCATTTTCTCCCTGCATAACCTCACGACGTCCTTGTAGTCCTCTTGAGTCGCCGACACCTTCTTCCAAAGCTCGGAAACTCTCCTTTTTTCCCCCGACTTCCAGCCAAAGCTCTCTGTTCAGCCAGGCCGGTCTTCTTCCCCGCCAGCTTGTCTTTCGGCATGTGGGGATAGCCTGCTCCTGCGCCTTGAAGATCTCCTTCTTGGATAATATCCAGCCTTCCTGGGCCCCTTTGCTTTCAGGGCTGCCTCCCAAGGCACTCTCTCAGCCAGGCTCCAAGCCTGCCCTCCGCAGCTCCAAGGAAGCAGTTCTGCTCACCCCTGTCCTTACTTCTCTAGGAATCAAAAACTCTATCGTTTTGCGGTTCTCTGATGTTGCGATTATGCCCAAGACAGCCTCCAACCTGTGAAGCCTCCAACTATCAAGCACACATCAAACACCCTCCTTTTTCTACACAGGCTGCGGTGGGGTGACCCCAGGAGGCCGATGCCCAGCCAGTCCCCAAGCACTGGCTGCTTTGAATCATAGAATCACAGAATCACAGAATCATAGAATCATCCAGGTTGGAAGAGACCCTTGGGATCATCGAGTCCAACCATCTACCCTACACTACAAAGTTCTTCCCTATATCCTATCCCCCAACACCACATCTAAATCTCTCTTAAACACATCCAGGGATGGTGACTCAACCACCTCCCTGGGCAGCCTATTCCAATGCCTGACCACTCTTTCTGCGAAAGACCAAAGGCCCAGGATTTATTGCAGGGCACGACGTTACACGGCACGGAGTACCCCTGTGTCGGTTGGGGTTGGCTCTCCCTGCTCTGTCCCCTCCCAGCCTCTCGCCCAGCCTCAGCCTGCTGGCTGGGGGACACACAGAGAAAGAACAGAGGAAGCCTTGGCGCTCTGCAGGCGCTGCTCAGCACCAGCTACACCACTGCTGTGTTTGCAACGCTGTCTAGTCTCTGGGGCCACATGGGATCCACCCGAGGGCACTGAGGGAGCTGGCGGAAGTGCTCACTCAGCCACTTCCCATCATTTAGCAGCAGTCCTGGCAAAGCGGGGAGGTCCCAGCTGACTGGCGTCTAGCAAATGTGACGCCCATCCACAAGAAGGGTCGGAAGGATGATCCGGGCAACTACAGGCCTGTCAGTCTGGCCTCGGTGCCTGGCAAGGTCATGGAGCAGATCATCCTGAATGCCTTCATGCGGCGCACGAAGGAGAGCCAGGGAATCAGGCCCAGCCAGCATGGGTTCATGAGGGGCAGGTGCCACTTGACAAACCCCATCTCCTTCTGTGACAAAGTGACCCGCTTGGTGGATGAGGGAAAGGCTGTGGGTGATGTTTACCTGGACTTTAGTACGGCCTTTGATACAGTCTCCCACAGCATCCTCCTGGAGAAACTGGCTGCCCGTGGCTTGGATGGGAGTACTCTCCACTGGGTTAAGAAGCTGGCTGCAGGGCTGGGCCAGAGAGTGGTGGTGAATGGAGTTAAATCCAGTTGGCGGCCAGTCACGAGTGGTGCTCCCCAGGGCTCGGTACCGGGGCCAGTTCTCTCTAATATCTTTATCAATGATCTGGAGGAGGGGATCGAGTGCACCCTCAGTAAGTTTGCAGACAACACCAAGTTGGGTGGGAGCGTCAACCTGCTTGAGGGTAGAAAGGCTTTGCAGAGGGACCTGGGCAGGTTGGATCAACGGGCCGAGGCTCAACAAGGGCAAGTGCCGGGTCCTGCACTTGCCTCACAACAACCCCATGCAGCGCTAGAGGCTTGGGGCAGAGTGGCTGGAGAGCTGCCTGGCAGAAAAGGACCTGGGGGTGTTGGTCGACAGCCCGCTGAACGTGAGCCCGCAGTGTGCCCAGGTGGCCAAGAAGGCCAACAGCATCCCGGCCTGTATCGGGAACAGCGTGGCGAGTAGGACTCGGGAGGCGATCGTCCCCCTCTACTGGGCACTGGTGAGGCTGTGGAATAATTCCTAAAATATAATTTTTATTAAAAATATATAGCATTGTTCGCACGTTAAGGAAAGGTATAAAATCAAAACGTTTCTGGGGTGGAACACAGCAGCAGCTGGTATGCAAGGAATGCCCTACACCTATGACTCCCTGAACAATATTGCTTGCAAAAGCAACACGGAGGATGGAGTGGAGTGAAGATTCCACGGCCAAGCTCTGTGATTACACAGCAGAATGGGAACAAGGTGATCTTATGGAAGTGATAGGTGGCATGCTTGCTACCCTGAGCCAAGAGTCTGTCAAATTTTGATGAAATGCTGTCCTTTGTGCGAACTTTGCTCATTATAATGTCATTATAATACCAAAACACACCTCCAGCCTGAAGGCTACCCGCCTCCAAGGTGCGACCACTCCTCCTTGAGTCTGCGCCCTGAATTTTTCGTAAACTATACCTTTAAATGCGAGGCGAGAGAATTTTACACCAATCTTAATAAAGGTATTTATGACTAAAGTCACTCAAACTCCACCTTGAAGGTAAAAAATAATATAAAACTAACCCGAGAAAGGGGGGATGCTAGGGAAGACACCGTCGTAAACAAGTCAGGGAGGACCCCATCACGGACTGCCTCTGACTCCCGGGACCAGTCGATGGGCTGAGCCTTTCTTCCCCCCCCATAGGGACGGACGCCTGTGGGTAAGACTCAGACTGTCCCGAGTGCTTCCTCGGGGAACTTAGAAATCTCTCTAGAGGGTTACCTGTGACATTTATAGCCAGGCTGTATTGTTTGCAACTTTGTCGCGCGCTTTGTACCATTAACATTTTTTCTTTTACTTGCACGTGCTTTGCAGACTGTACTTATCACCGGCAAACCATAAGAACCTTTCTATCTGTTGCTTAAACAAACTGCACTGTTTAAGGAGCTAGCCGTTTCGGTTTCTCACTGAACGCGACCAGACACTGAAGTGCGGCCGTGCTCGTTCGTGAGCACGACTAGACTGAAGGTGCAGTCCACTATTAGTGTATCCAGCATCGTGATAGTTTAATATTAAAGGCGACGGGACTGATAGCGGTGACTTGGGCATCACTCAGAATTTAAACCCAGCCGCCCCGAGCCTCCCACCTCGGTGAGGAGCGTTAGAACGCAAGGGGGTTTATTTTCTGCCAAAACCGTTTTGCCTCTTCACGCAACAGAAAATCATCAGAAAATCAGAAAAACCCATCTCGAGTGCTGTGTCCGGTTTTGGGCCCCTTACCACAAGAAAGACACTGAGGTGCTGGAGCGGGTCCAGAGAAGGGCAACGAAGCTGGTGAGGGGTCTGGAGAGTAAGTCTTACGAGGAGCGGCTGAGGGAGCTGGGCTTGTTCAGCGCGGAGAAAAGGAGGCTGAGGGGAGACCTTCTCGCTCTCTACAGCTACCTGAAAGAAAGGAGGGTGTGGAGAGGCGGGGGTCGGTCTCTTCTCCCAAGTCACAGGCGATAGGACAAGAGGAAATGGCCTCAAGTTGTGCCAGGGGAGGTTCAGATTGGATATGAGGAAAAATCTTTACACTGGAAGGCTTATTAAGCACCGGAATGGGCTGCCCAGGGAAGTGGTTGAGGCACCATCCCTAGAGGTGTTCAAAAGACGGGCTGACATAGAGCTCAGGGACGTGCTTTGGTGATGGGTACTTTTTTGGTCAGAGTGAGGTTGATGGTTGGACTAGGTGATCTTAAAGGTCCCTTCCAAACTAGACGATTCTCTGATTCTACGGTTCTACGATTCTAGTCACCAATGCAGAACACAGCGCCAGGTGGGCAGCGGGGTCTCTCCCCACCATGTAGCCACGCTGTAGCTCTCTCTGTGACTTCAGAGCCATGAGCTCACACCGTGCGGGGCCAGGCCTTTGTGAGGTTGTGCCCTGTGGGCCATAAGCTGTGGGCTCGCAGTGTGCTGCCGGCTGTGTGCCTGTGGCAGGCGTTCTCCTCTCGGCTATCTCCAGGAGGGATCTGCGCGGACAGGCAACACTCGTGTGGCTGAAGGAGGGCACAGAAGCTTTCAGGAGAGCTTCCTTGCTCCCCAGGATGGGGAGGATAAGGGCTCCCGCACGAGCTCCCAGCAGATGGGCCAGAGGCAGCTGGGCCAGATCTGGGCAGGCTCAGGGCACCAGACGGCCGAGGCCCGCACGCTGCAGGGCTGCAGCGAAGAAGCGTAAGTTCAGGGCTGCCTTTTTTCACCCCAGGCTTGCGCCAAGCCTGCCTGCCTCGGCCGGGACCCACGGCCCTGCAGAACCAGCGGCACCCTGCCCCGAGGGAGGCTTGGGGCCACCTCGCCTGCGAGACCATGTGGAGCTGGCTACCCTGCCCATGTCTTTGTGGGATACTGGAGTAACCACAGGGTCCCCTGGGACTGGGGCCACCCTCCCTGCCCAGGCACGCCGTCAGTGCCCTGCCTGCGAGGGGATCCTGCCCGGCCCTTGGCAGCCCACTCCCAGGCTGCCCCCAGCTGCCCCCCTCTCCAGGGCATAACCACGGCCCTGCCCCTGCCCCTGCCCCCAGGGAGGGAGGAGCAGCGCCCACCTCCCTGCAGGGATCTGGCACGCGCTGGACCGGTGTCCTCAAGAGGGGTCCTCCGGTTCATCTCCGCTTTCTTCACACAGGCTTGCTCTTCAGTCTGCTGGTGGCTGTGGACTTTGTCCAGAGATGCCTCAGCACGGGCATCTCCACCCTGTGAGTACAAGACGGTGCAGCGGGGACACGGAGACGAGGGGTGCCAGTGGGTCAGGGCGAGCAGGGTCAGGCTGGCGGTCAGGCTTCCCACCAGGAGAGCCTGGCTCCTCCAGAATTCCTGCTCCTCAGCCTGGAAGAGAAAGTCCCCCTGGGCAGGGCTCTGCCCTTGGCCCCTGCTAAGCCCAGAACCCCCTCTTTTTCAGGAAAGAGATGGTCGCCGTAAATAAGAAGAGGCTCTTCACGATCCTCTTCGTCATGAACCTAGCTGCTCTTGGTGAGTCTGTCTGCTGGCAGCAGAGCCACGGAGGCAGGGAGTGTGAGCTTCAGCGTGAGGGAGAGGAGCGAGCGGGGCCTTTCCAGCCTCCCGCGTCTGCAGCTCAGGGAGCTCCCAAGGTGCTCCCTGCACGCGGAGCAGGGAGGGGAATTGGGCTGTAGCTGTGGGGCACCAGGGAAGTGTGCCCGGGAAGCAGGGCTGTGTCACGGAGCCCCGAGGCCCAGGGAAAGGGTCCCTGCTCGGAGCCACAACCTCTCTCTGCACCCTTTCCCGTGTCCTCAGCCAGCCTCTTGCCACCCTGCTGGGGGAGGAGAGCGCGTGACGGCAGGGCTCGTTAGAAACCCTCGCAAAGTAACTCTCTCTTGGTGATGTGAATTACAGCTGGTGCCTGCTGCGGGATCATGCAGCTCACGTGGACGCAGCGGGCAGAGGATGTGCCACAGGTCAGTGACTGCTGGTCAGTGGGACAGGAAAGGCCCACAGAGGAGTCCTGCTCAGCAGGCAGCAGCATCTGCCAGGCTTTCCTGGAGCCACCGGCTCTGGCAAGCCCCGGCAGCTCTGGGACTCAAACGGAGAGCTTTTCTCTTTTAGGTGCAGCTGGGGCAGGCACCAGCCAACCTGTGGTCCTTGTGGTAAGAGCCCTCTCCTCCCTCCGGACCTGCAGCGCCTGTGCTGGGGTAGCGGCAGATGAGCGCGTGCTCTTTGCCCTCACTTGCCCAGTGCCCAGGGCTCATGCCTTTGGCTCCTGCCCGGGCCATTTGCTAAACCTGGAGGGGGAGGGAAGCACTCAGAAACCAGGGGAAGAAACGGGGGCTCGAGCACCTCTGTCTCTGCTCCTCCTGAGCTTGGAGGCTCCGGAGGGGCTGGGCAGCGCTCTGACAAGATCTGCTCTCCTGGTGCCTGCAGGGAACAATCTCAATGGCAGAGGAATGAGGTCGCGTGCCTGGCTGCAGAGATGGACCCTACGAAGAAGGTGATGCTGCACTTTGGGAAAGAGGGCTGGGAGCAGCTGGGCCGTGCACAAGGCCCTTCTTGGACCAGTTGTTGGGCTTTTCCTGCTCCGCAGATGGGGCAGTGGAGGGTGGGGGGAGCGTGCAGAGCTGCTGGCCAAAAGGAGAGGTTTCTTGAAAGCCCTGGCTCCGACGCGGGGTATGGGATGTTTCCCACTGCATGGCTGTTTTCCTCCTTCCCAGGTCGGGAAGATGGCCGGGCGCTTCTGTGGGCTTCCCAACACGCCATTCATTTCCAGCACAAGCACAGCCCACCGGCGCAGTGCCGCCTGTGCTCATGGCTGCATTGGAGCACACGGGCCCCATCATGCCCTCACCTTCCATGCTCTTGCCTTCTGCTTTCAGCCGGATGCTTTACTGAGATACTGCTGGCCATTCCAAGGGTCTCGGAGCGAGCTGCTAATCCCGTTACCGGCACCAATACCCCTGAAGGCAGTCACCGTACAGTACACCTCAAAGACTGCCAGCGGTGCCCCCCGAGATTTCGCTGCCTGTGTAAGTCTCTGCTGGGGGCTGGGGGCTGGGGGCTGGGGGCTGGGGGCTGGGACCCGGCCGCGGGGAAAAGCTGTTAACGGGGACTTGCTGCTCTCGGCGCATCTGCCGAGATCCGTGTGCTCCCACGCACTGCCGTTCTCTGAGGGGACATTCCAAGGCACACGCAGGGTGCTGTCACCCCTCCTAAGACTTGCTCCATGCGTTTTGGCCCAGCGCTTGCGGGACCCCCAGCAACACACAAGGAGGAGGCTCAGCCCCACCGCATCCCGTGCCAGACTCTGCTGGAGCCGCAGGAGGCGGGTGCAGATGACGGTCCCGGGGCAGGCACGAACGTTTCCTCGTGGTCGGGTCGAGCCTGACCTCCTCCCCTGTGCTTTATCTCCAAGGGACTGGATGAGGAAGGCGAGGCCGAAACTCTGCTGGGGACATCCAACTACACCATGCAGAGAAAGCCCCATCAGACCTTGCCTCTGCAGGTACAGTGCGTGCGTGTGGGCAAGAGGCCAGGGCAGAAACGCCCGCCTGCCAGCAAGCCGCTTGGGGAAGAAACGCGGACGGTCCCCGCTGGGAGAGGGGCCTGACACACGGAGCCCGCTCTCGCTCTTCACACCCCAGAGAGATGCTGATTTTTGACACGGTTTCTTTGCAGAATGGGATCCCCAGAGCCTTTCAGTTCACAAAACTTGGCATTCGGAGCAACTCCGGAAAACCAGGATAGACCTGCATTTATCAAGTGCAGGCGCGCGGGACGATGGTGGGAAGAGATGCCAGCGACAGACACCTGTGTAGTCCTGTTTTCCTCAATAAAAATTAATGCAGAAAAAGGAGAATCAGGCGAGAGGCATGTGGCTGTTAGTCTGGTGCAGAGACAAGGTCGTCTCAGAGGCCCTCAAAGGAAGGCTGAGGTCTTCCTCAGGCTTTCCGCTTTCTCTCCACCAAGGGCATGTCTCCTAACCCAGCAAAAGGAGACGACGCTCCCGTAGCCTTCTCCTGCCTAAGGCCCTTGACAAAATCCTTTGGCACGAGGGTTGCATCTGGCCCCTGGAAGGAGTCGTCAGAGCCTGGCAGCGTCTGGGGGTCAGGATCCCCAGGCTCTGGCCCAGTACGTTTCGGGGACACGTTGGATCTGGGCACTGGGTCTACTGGGCGCCCACATGGTGCAGCCCTGTCTGGGACACGAATAGCCAGATGAAGTTCTAGCTGGGCTTTGGCCCTTCTCATTTTCTCCCTGCATAACCTCACGACGTCCTTGTAGTCCTCTTGAGTTGCCGACACCTTCTTCCAAAGCTCGGAAACTCTCCTTTTTTCCCCCGACTTCCAGCCAAAGCTCTCTGTTCAGCCAGGCCGGTCTTCTTCCCCGCCAGCTTGTCTTTCGGCATGTGGGGATAGCCTGCTCCTGCGCCTTGAAGATCTCCTTCTTGGATAATATCCAGCCTTCCTGGGCCCCTTTGCTTTCAGGGCTGCCTCCCAAGGCACTCTCTCAGCCAGGCTCCTGGGCAGCTCCAAGCCTGCCCTCCGCAGCTCCAAGGAAGCAGTTCTGCTCACCCCTGTCCTTACTTCTCTAGGAATCAAAAACTCTATCGTTTTGCGGTTCTCTGATGTTGCGATTATGCCCAAGACAGCCTCCAACCTGTGAAGCCTCCAACTATCAAGCACACATCAAACACCCTCCTTTTTCTACACAGGCTGCGGTGGGGTGACCCCAGGAGGCCGATGCCCAGCCAGTCCCCAAGCACTGGCTGCTTTGAATCATAGAATCACAGAATCACAGAATCATAGAATCATCCAGGTTGGAAGAGACCCTTGGGATCATCGAGTCCAACCATCTACCCTACACTACAAAGTTCTTCCCTATATCCTATCCCCCAACACCACATCTAAATCTCTCTTAAACACATCCAGGGATGGTGACTCAACCACCTCCCTGGGCAGCCTATTCCAATGCCTGACCACTCTTTCTGCGAAAGACCAAAGGCCCAGGATTTATTGCAGGGCACGACGTTACACGGCACGGAGTACCCCTGCGTCGGTTGGGGTTGGCTCTCCCTGCTCTGTCCCCTCCCAGCCTCTCGCCCAGCCTCAGCCTGCTGGCTGGGGGACACACAGAGAAAGAACAGAGGAAGCCTTGGCGCTCTGCAGGCGCTGCTCAGCACCAGCTACACCACTGCTGTGTTTGCAACGCTGTCTAGTCTCTGGGGCCACATGGGATCCACCCGAGGGCACTGAGGGAGCTGGCGGAAGTGCTCACTCAGCCACTTCCCATCATTTAGCAGCAGTCCTGGCAAAGCGGGGAGGTCCCAGCTGACTGGCGTCTAGCAAATGTGACGCCCATCCACAAGAAGGGTCGGAAGGATGATCCGGGCAACTACAGGCCTGTCAGTCTGGCCTCGGTGCCTGGCAAGGTCATGGAGCAGATCATCCTGAATGCCTTCATGCGGCGCACGAAGGAGAGCCAGGGAATCAGGCCCAGCCAGCATGGGTTCATGAGGGGCAGGTGCCACTTGACAAACCCCATCTCCTTCTGTGACAAAGTGACCCGCTTGGTGGATGAGGGAAAGGCTGTGGGTGATGTTTACCTGGACTTTAGTACGGCCTTTGATACAGTCTCCCACAGCATCCTCCTGGAGAAACTGGCTGCCCGTGGCTTGGATGGGAGTACTCTCCACTGGGTTAAGAAGCTGGCTGCAGGGCTGGGCCAGAGAGTGGTGGTGAATGGAGTTAAATCCAGTTGGCGGCCAGTCACGAGTGGTGCTCCCCAGGGCTCGGTACCGGGGCCAGTTCTCTCTAATATCTTTATCAATGATCTGGAGGAGGGGATCGAGTGCACCCTCAGTAAGTTTGCAGACAACACCAAGTTGGGTGGGAGCGTCAACCTGCTTGAGGGTAGAAAGGCTTTGCAGAGGGACCTGGGCAGGTTGGATCAACGGGCCGAGGCTCAACAAGGGCAAGTGCCGGGTCCTGCACTTGCCTCACAACAACCCCATGCAGCGCTAGAGGCTTGGGGCAGAGTGGCTGGAGAGCTGCCTGGCAGAAAAGGACCTGGGGGTGTTGGTCAACAGCCCGCTGAACGTGAGCCCGCAGTGTGCCCAGGTGGCCAAGAAGGCCAACAGCATCCCAGCCTGTATCGGGAACAGCGTGGCGAGTAGGACTCGGGAGGCGATCGTCCCCCTCTACTGGGCACTGGTGAGGCTGTGGAATAATTCCTAAAATATAATTTTTATTAAAAATATATAGCTTTGTTCGCACGTTAAGGAAAGGTATAAAATCAAAACGTTTCTGGGGTGGAACACAGCAGCAGCTGGTATGCAAGGAATGCCCTACACCTATGACTCCCTGAACAATATTGCTTGCAAAAGCAACACGGAGGATGGAGTGGAGTGAAGATTCCACGGCCAAGCTCTGTGATTACACAGCAGAATGGGAACAAGGTGATCCTATGGAAGTGATAGGTGGCATGCTTGCTACCCTGAGCCAAGAGTCTGTCAAATTTTGATGAAATGCTGTCCTTTGTGCGAACTTTGCTCATTATAATGTCATTATAATACCAAAACACACCTCCAGCCCGAAGGCTACCCGCCTCCAAGGTGCGACCACTCCTCCTTGAGTCTGCGCCCTGAATTTTTCGTAAACTATAACTTTAAATGCGAGGCGAGAGAATTTTACACCAATCTTAATAATGGTATTTATGACTAAAGTCACTCAAACTCCACCTTGAAGGTAAAAAATAATATAAAACTAACCCGAGAAAGGGGGGATGCTAGGGAAGACACCGTCGTAAACAAGTCAGGGAGGACCCCATCACGGACTGCCTCTGACTCCCGGGACCAGTCGATGGGCTGAGCCTTTCTTCCCCCCCCATAGGGACGGACGCCTGTGGGTAAGACTCAGACTGTCCCGAGTGCTTCCTCGGGGAACTTAGAAATCTCTCTAGAGGGTTACCTGTGACATTTATAGCCAGGCTGTATTGTTTGCAACTTTGTCGCGCGCTTTGTACCATTAACATTTTTTCTTTTACTTGCACGTGCTTTGCAGACTGTACTTATCACCGGCAAACCATAAGAACCTTTCTATCTGTTGCTTAAACAAACTGCACTGTTTAAGGAGCTAGCCGTTTCGGTTTCTCACTGAACGTGACCAGACACTGAAGTGCGGCCGTGCTCGTTCGTGAGCACGACTAGACTGAAGGTGCAGTCCACTATTAGTGTATCCAGCATCGTGATAGTTTAATATTAAAGGCGACGGGACTGATAGCGGTGACTTGGGCATCACTCAGAATTTAAACCCAGCCGCCCCGAGCCTCCCACCTCGGTGAGGAGCGTTAGAACGCAAGGGGGTTTATTTTCTGCCAAAACCGTTTTGCCTCTTCACGCAACAGAAAATCATCAGAAAATCAGAAAAACCCATCTCGAGTGCTGTGTCCGGTTTTGGGCCCCTTACCACAAGAAAGACACTGAGGTGCTGGAGCGGGTCCAGAGAAGGGCAACGAAGCTGGTGAGGGGTCTGGAGAGTAAGTCTTACGAGGAGCGGCTGAGGGAGCTGGGCTTGTTCAGCGCGGAGAAAAGGAGGCTGAGGGGAGACCTTCTCGCTCTCTACAGCTACCTGAAAGAAAGGAGGGTGTGGAGAGGCGGGGGTCGGTCTCTTCTCCCAAGTCACAGGCGATAGGACAAGAGGAAATGGCCTCAAGTTGTGCCAGGGGAGGTTCAGATTGGATATGAGGAAAAATCTTTACACTGGAAGGCTTATTAAGCACCGGAATGGGCTGCCCAGGGAAGTGGTTGAGGCACCATCCCTAGAGGTGTTCAAAAGACGGGCTGACATAGAGCTCAGGGACGTGCTTTGGTGATGGGTACTTTTTTTGTCAGAGTGAGGTTGATGGTTGGACTAGGTGATCTTAAAGGTCCCTTCCAAACTAGACGATTCTCTGATTCTACGGTTCTACGATTCTAGTCACCAATGCAGAACACAGCGCCAGGTGGGCAGCGGGGTCTCTCCCCACCATGTAGCCACGCTGTAGCTCTCTCTGTGACTTCAGAGCCATGAGCTCACACCGTGCGGGGCCAGGCCTTTGTGAGGTTGTGCCCTGCGGGCCATAAGCTGTGGGCTCGCAGTGTGCTGCCGGCTGTGTGCCTGTGGCAGGCGTTCTCCTCTCGGCTATCTCCAGGAGGGATCTGCGCGGACAGGCAACACTCGTGTGGCTGAAGGAGGGCACAGAAGCTTTCAGGAGAGCTTCCTTGCTCCCCAGGATGGGGAGGATAAGGGCTCCCGCACGAGCTCCCAGCAGATGGGCCAGAGGCAGCTGGGCCAGATCTGGGCAGGCTCAGGGCACCAGACGGCCGAGGCCCGCACGCTGCAGGGCTGCAGCGAAGAAGCGTAAGTTCAGGGCTGCCTTTTTTCACCCCAGGCTTGCGCCAAGCCTGCCTGCCTCGGCCGGGACCCACGGCCCTGCAGAACCAGCGGCACCCTGCCCCGAGGGAGGCTTGGGGCCACCTCGCCTGCGAGACCATGTGGAGCTGGCTACCCTGCCCATGTCTTTGTGGGATACTGGAGTAACCACGGGGTCCCCTGGGACTGGGGCCACCCTCCCTGCCCAGGCACGCCGTCAGTGCCCTGCCTGCGAGGGGATCCTGCCCGGCCCTTGGCAGCCCACTCCCAGGCTGCCCCCAGCTGCCCCCCTCTCCAGGGCATAACCACGGCCCTGCCCCTGCCCCTGCCCCCAGGGAGGGAGGAGCAGCGCCCACCTCCCTGCAGGGATCTGGCACGCGCTGGACCGGTGTCCTCAAGAGGGGTCCTCCGGTTCATCTCCGCTTTCTTCACACAGGCTTGCTCTTCAGTCTGCTGGTGGCTGTGGACTTTGTCCAGAGATGCCTCAGCACGGGCATCTCCACCCTGTGAGTACAAGACGGTGCAGCGGGGACACGGAGACGAGGGGTGCCAGTGGGTCAGGGCGAGCAGGGTCAGGCTGGCGGTCAGGCTTCCCACCAGGAGAGCCTGGCTCCTCCAGAATTCCTGCTCCTCAGCCTGGAAGAGAAAGTCCCCCTGGGCAGGGCTCTGCCCTTGGCCCCTGCTAAGCCCAGAACCCCCTCTTTTTCAGGAAAGAGATGGTCGCCGTAAATAAGAAGAGGCTCTTCACGATCCTCTTCGTCATGAACCTAGCTGCTCTTGGTGAGTCTGTCTGCTGGCAGCAGAGCCACGGAGGCAGGGAGTGTGAGCTTCAGCGTGAGGGAGAGGAGCGAGCGGGGCCTTTCCAGCCTCCCGCGTCTGCAGCTCAGGGAGCTCCCAAGGTGCTCCCTGCACGCGGAGCAGGGAGGGGAATTGGGCTGTAGCTGTGGGGCACCAGGGAAGTGTGCCCGGGAAGCAGGGCTGTGTCACGGAGCCCCGAGGCCCAGGGAAAGGGTCCCTGCTCGGAGCCACAACCTCTCTCTGCACCCTTTCCCGTGTCCTCAGCCAGCCTCTTGCCACCCTGCTGGGGGAGGAGAGCGCGTGACGGCAGGGCTCGTTAGAAACCCTCGCAAAGTAACTCTCTCTTGGTGATGTGAATTACAGCTGGTGCCTGCTGCGGGATCATGCAGCTCACGTGGACGCAGTGGGCAGAGGATGTGCCACAGGTCAGTGACTGCTGATCAGTGACTGCTGGTCAGTGGGACAGGAAAGGCCCACAGAGGAGTCCTGCTCAGCAGGCAGCAGCATCTGCCAGGCTTTCCTGGAGCCACCGGCTCTGGCAAGCCCCGGCAGCTCTGGGACTCAAACGGAGAGCTTTTCTCTTTTAGGTGCAGCTGGGGCAGGCACCAGCCAACCTGTGGTCCTTGTGGTAAGAGCCCTCTCCTCCCTCCGGACCTGCAGCGCCTGTGCTGGGGTAGCGGCAGATGAGCGCGTGCTCTTTGCCCTCACTTGCCCAGTGCCCAGGGCTCATGCCTTTGGCTCCTGCCCGGGCCATTTGCTAAACCTGGAGGGGGAGGGAAGCACTCAGAAACCAGGGGAAGAAACGGGGGCTCGAGCACCTCTGTCTCTGCTCCTCCTGAGCTTGGAGGCTCCGGAGGGGCTGGGCAGCGCTCTGACAAGATCTGCTCTCCTGGTGCCTGCAGGGAACAATCTCAATGGCAGAGGAATGAGGTCGCGTGCCTGGCTGCAGAGATGGACCCGACGAAGAAGGTGATGCTGCACTTTGGGAAAGAGGGCTGGGAGCAGCTGGGCCGTGCACAAGGCCCTTCTTGGACCAGTTGTTGGGCTTTTCCTGCTCCGCAGATGGGGCAGTGGAGGGTGGGGGGAGCGTGCAGAGCTGCTGGCCAAAAGGAGAGGTTTCTTGAAAGCCCTGGCTCCGACGCGGGGTATGGGATGTTTCCCACTGCATGGCTGTTTTCCTCCTTCCCAGGTCGGGAAGATGGCCGGGCGCTTCTGTGGGCTTCCCAACACGCCATTCATTTCCAGCACAAGCACAGCCCACCGGCGCAGTGCCGCCTGTGCTCATGGCTGCATTGGAGCACACGGGCCCCATCATGCCCTCACCTTCCATGCTCTTGCCTTCTGCTTTCAGCCGGATGCTTTACTGAGATACTGCTGGCCATTCCAAGGGTCTCGGAGTGAGCTGCTAATCCCGTTACCGGCACCAATACCCCTGAAGGCAGTCACCGTACAGCACACCTCAAAGACTGCCAGCGGTGCCCCCCGAGATTTCGCTGCCTGTGTAAGTCTCTGCTGGGGGCTGGGGGCTGGAGGCTGGGACCCGGCCGCGGGGAAAAGCTGTTAACGGGGACTTGCTGCTCTCGGCGCATCTGCCGAGATCCGTGTGCTCCCACGCACTGCCGTTCTCTGAGGGGACATTCCAAGGCACACGCAGGGTGCTGTCACCCCTCCTAAGACTTGCTCCGTGCGTTTTGGCCCAGCGCCTGCGGGACCCCCAGCAACACACAAGGAGGAGGCTCAGCCCCACCGCATCCCGTGCCAGACTCTGCTGGAGCCGCAGGAGGCGGGTGCAGATGACGGTCCCGGGGCAGGCACGAACGTTTCCTCGTGGTCGGGTCGAGCCTGACCTCCTCCCCTGTGCTTTATCTCCAAGGGACTGGATGAGGAAGGCGAGGCCGAAACTCTGCTGGGGACATCCAACTACACCATGCAGAGAAAGCCCCATCAGACCTTGCCTCTGCAGGTACAGTGCGTGCATGTGGGCAAGAGGCCAGGGCAGAAACGCCCGCCTGCCAGCAAGCCGCTTGGGGAAGAAACGCGGACGGTCCCCGCTGGGAGAGGGGCCTGACACACGGAGCCCGCTCTCGCTCTTCACACCCCAGAGAGATGCTGATTTTTGACACGGTTTCTTTGCAGAATGGGATCCCCAGAGCCTTTCAGTTCACAAAACTTGGCATTCGGAGCAACTGGGGAAAACCAGGATAGACCTGCATTTATTGAGTGCAGGCGCGCGGGACGATGGTGGGAAGAGATGCCAGCGACAGACACCTGTGTAGTCCTGTTTTCCTCAATAAAAATTAATGCAGAAAAAGGAGAATCAGGCGAGAGGCATGTGGCTGTTAGTCTGGTGCAGAGACAAGGTCGTCTCAGAGGCCCTCAAAGGAAGGCTGAGGCCTTCCTCAGGCTTTCCGCTTTCTCTCCACCAAGGGCATGTCTCCTAACCCAGCAAAAGGAGACGACGCTCCCGTAGCCTTCTCCTGCCTAAGGCCCTTGACAAAATCCTTTGGCACGAGGGTTGCATCTGGCCCCTGGAAGGAGTCGTCAGAGCCTGGCAGCGTCTGGGGGTCAGGATCTCCAGGCTCTGGCCCAGTACGTTTGGGGGACACGTTGGATCTGGGCACTGGGTCTACTGGGCGCCCACATGGTGCAGCCCTGTCCGGGACATGTATCCTACAAAGGACGGAGATTGTCCTTAGCCCTCCTTTTGTTGCTAGTGTATCTATCCAAACATTTTCTACTGCTTTTCCTAGCAGTAGCCTGTTGAAGTTCTAGCTGGGCTTTGGCCCTTCTCATTTTCTCCCTGCATAACCTCATGACGTCCTTGTAGTCTTCTTGAGTCGCCGACACCTTCTTCCAAAGCTCGGAAACTCTCCTTTTTTCCCCCGACTTCCAGCCAAAGCTCTCTGTTCAGCCAGGCCGGTCTTCTTCCCCGCCAGCTTGTCTTTCGGCACGTGGGGATAGCCTGCTCCTGCGCCTTGAAGATCTCCTTCTTGGATAATATCCAGCTTTCCTGCCCCTTTGCTTTTTTGTTATAATTAGTAAGCTATGATAGGTATAAAGCACATGAAATGAACATTGGAGAATTTGGTGCAAGTTTTATGTAGCATGCTGTGAAAATGTTTAAAGCATTAACATATAAGGGAGGAATTCTTTAAAAGTTTTTGATATTATTGTAGAAAAAAAGTGTTGTATACTCGTGCAAATTGGTTAAATTACAATCACATGTATCCTTGCATGTATACTGATCCTTTCTTTGTGGTCCTCAGAGGAACACATGTGTAATATGGCCTCACGTATTTGTTACTTACTGTAACAAACTCTAGGGAAGCACAAAGGAATGACCTCGTTGTCAGTAGAAAATTCAGGAAGATGTATGAAAATGCGTATCTTTACAAAAGAGTATGGACCACATTTTTTCTTGAACTAGGATACACTCAAGGTAAGTCATCTACTCAAAGCCTAAATATAAAAGTCAGTTTCCCCAAAATGTAAGTGGTTGATCCTGGAGAATCCATGTAATTCCCTCTCTGAAGCACTAAATTATTTTGGTTTTCCTCCATTCTGCAATAAGCTCATGAAACATGCCTTCTAAAAGGGACTTAACTCAATAGTTTCGAAAGTTCCTGGAAAAAATTTATTCTTACTAAGGCTATGAAAAGATATCAACAATATAGGAATCAGAGGTACAGTCTTCATATAGTTGACAGTCACAAATTTTTCCTGATATTCTGTGCATTGTTATGGGTTGAAATTATAAGGTGTAATTGAAAAGATTTGGGGGCTACATATGTATGTATCTTATAGTTTGGTACCTAGGCCTTCATCAGCATCTCATTCAGTTATTACAGACTGTGCTATGCTTCTGGGATGATACAAAAAGAGTAAGTCATACCAGCCAGAATTCCTCCTCCAGTTCTGGTTCATATTTCTTAAAGTCCCTGAACCAGAGCCGTCTAATTCTACCCAAAGCACTAATGGAGAGAGGGTCACAACTCTTATAAAAAACTGTCTTTGGAAAGATGTAAAGTGCCTTGAAATGAGGTAAAACCCTCCTCTCCCTACAAGTACATGAGCTTGTCTTAATACTGTACTTCTGTATCATTTTCATAACAAAGCTCGAAAATGGTAGGGGATACAAAGTGCTGTGGCTTACCTCTGGCTCTCACATTCTCTGCCAAGAAAGATGTTGTTGCGGTCTGGGTGTAGGGAGCCAGTACTGGTGGTGGTGAGAAGTGGACATCCAACCAGCTAGGAAAATAGCACTGGCCTGTAAAGAGGCAGCTTCAGTTGTTTAGACAGCGTTCTGGGCTCCAGAGCAGTATCGCTTAATAGAGGGGAGGGAACACAGGCCCATCAACACTACTGACTTTGGCAGCAGATTCTCCTTATGCTTTGGTTGGTGGTCTACCAAGACTAGGTATTTGACAGGCCAGGGTGTCTGGAAATGTCAGAAGAGAGCAATAAATTTGCACATGTGGACATGTAAGCTCTGTTCTTCAGCTTGCAAAGAAATTCAATTTAGTGTAACCATAATGTCTGTCCTACAGGTATACTGCCCTCCATATCAATACAAATAGAAATGCACATCACGTACTTCTCAATGTAGACAGTAGAAAATGACAGGTTTCAAACGACTTGTATACCTGTGCCAACCATGCCTAAACAATAATACTAGGTGCACCTAGCTGTATATTTAGGCAGAGGTTACTATATACAAATTACTCCTGGCATCTGGGGTCTTTATTGAACCAGGGTTTTCATATGGGCTCATGGCTGCCATAGAACAACATTCTTCAGCTGATTCGAGTCTAGCTGCCACAGATCCTTCCTTGTGTCTGCGCTACCAGCAGCATGGGGTACTGGTTCTGGGAGCTGCTGACGCTGGAGACTTCCTTTTTTGGAGAGTTAGTTTTCATCTGAATTAGCTCCCTGAACAAGCTTCCCAAGTACTGCTGGTACAAGAAAGGCATCAGAGATGTGTTGAGGGGGTTAGAGAGAGGATGTGACTTAGTGGTACAAACTGCTGTGGAACAACACCTGAGTCTGAAGAACTGAGATCAAAGTGATTGAAAGGCTACTTTACACTTGCCTGCACGTACCTTCCCTGAAGTTCAGGGTGCCTTGTGGTTTTCCTGTGCAGACATAACTGCAGGCTATGTTTCACAATTTGAAGCGTTGGATGGCTACGCTTGCTAAAGATATTCCTGGCCCCCTGCCATGGCCTCTTCTCTTGCCCTCCTAGTCTTTCTGGTACAGCTATTTCTGCATCCATGTTACAAACTTAGTCATGGAACTGATTGGCTCTAAAGTGAAGAAGGAGCACGGACAAGTCAACCTAGTATTCATGCTGATCTTTTCGTACTGTGAAGCCATGTCCTAAAGGTAACTCTACCAGTGGGGTTCTCATGTTGTCCCTTGCTCTTGACTTATCCTTTGCTGAGGATACAGCTAAAGCATACATTCCCATTGCCAGTCTTTGGAAGAGTGCTCTTCAGAGAGGTATAAATAGAATGTGTATTTCTGTGATTTAGATTATGGTGTCAAATCAAAATGAGGGTTGACCTCATTGCAGTCTACAACTTCCTCAAGGTGGGTGGCAGACCAGGAGCTGCTGACCTCCTCGCTCTGGTAACCAGTGACAGGACACAAGGAAATGGAATGAAGCTGAATCAGGGGAAGTTCAGATTGGAATTAGGAAAAGGTTCTTCACTTAGAGGCTAGTCGGTCACTGGAACAGGCTCCCCAGGGAAGTGGTCACAGCACCAAGCCTGTCAGAGTTCAGGGAGCATCTGGACGATGCTTTTAGTCTTGGTTTAGCTTTAGGTAGTCCTGTGAGGAGCAGGGATTTGGACTCGATGATCCCTATGGGTCTTTTCCAACTTCAGATATTCTATGATTCTATAAAATATTTCAAGATCTGAAAATAAAACAGAAAAACCGCAAACAAGGCTTGGAGCCATAAGAAAGATCATGTTCAGCATTTAGAAGAAGAAGGATTGGATTTACATTCAGATCTGATTTGAAATTACCCTTGGGTCATGATGCAAACTTCTAAATTTGCTTTTTGAAAACTCTGCAAAGTTTTGTTCTGTTGTTTCTTCATAAAGACCAGCTTCCTGCTTAGTTGCTTTGATCATGGTTCTTTTCTTAACTCAGCTGGAAGTAGATTTTTCACTTGTATCACGGAATCATGAAATCACAGAATTGTCAGGGTTGGAAGGGACCTCTAGAGATCATCTATTCCAGCTCCCCTGCCAAAGCAGGATTGCGTAGAGCACATTACTCAAGACTGCATCCAGGCGGGTCTTGAAAATCTCCAGAGAAGGGGACTCCACAACCTCCCTGGGCAGCCTGTTCCAGGGCTCTGTCACCCTCACCTTAAAGAAGTTTTTCCTCATGTTTAAATGGAACTTCCTATGTTCCACCTTGTGCCCATTGCCCCTCATCCTGTCACTGGGAACCACTGAAAAACCTCCACTGAAGGAGGCTCTATCCTCCTTCAACCCACTCTTTAGATACTTATAAGCATTAATTAGGTCTCTCCTCAGCCTTTTCTTTTCCAGGCTAAAGAGTCCCAGCTCTCTCAGCCTTTCTCAGCATCAACTTATAGAAAATAAATTTTTTCTTTTTGATGTAAACACAGAACAATGTCCCTTCATATTATTGTCAGGTCCTTCTTTCCCAAAGGATTTACCTGCTAATGACTGGTAATCTACTGCATTAATCTATTAAACTGTTGAATTCACAACAGCTGTGCATGGATGGAGCAGTGATAAGAGGCCATGCAATTTCCAAAACTGCTGTTATGTAGACAAGAGAAGGATCTTAACACTTGTCTTCTTGAGGGCTTCACAGAGGCCATGTAAGAAGAGTTTTGGTCAGGGTTAGCTGTCAGAAGACAAAGATGATCCAATTTTATCTGCTCTAAATACTTGATTGAAAAATGAACGAGGACATGTATTGTTGGTGGTTAAATTGAGGTGGATTAAAATAAATAATCCTAATAAGATTAATTATTTTTTTTTCCTGAAACATAACCAGATAGCACTGATCTTGTTTACATGCAGTGCATTTGGAGGCAGAGGAGATAAATGAAATAATCTGCAAGATTGCAGAATCAAAGAATCACAGAATGGTAGAGGTTAGAAGAGACTTTTGGACATCATCTACTCCAACTCCCCTGCCAAAGCAGGTTTACCTAGGGCAGGCTTGACAGGAATGCATCCCGGCGGGTTTTGAATGTCTCTGGAAAAGGCTACTCCACAACCTCTCTGGGCAGCCTGTTCCAGTGCCCTGGCACCCTCAAAGTAAAGAAGTTTTTCTTCACATTGAGGTGGAATTTCCTGTGTCCCAGCTTGCACCCCTTGCCCCTTGTCCTGTCACCAGGCACCACTGAGAAGGTTCTGGCCCCATCCTCTTGACATTTGCCCTTTAGAAAATTATAAACATTGATGAGGTCCCCTCCCAGTCTTCCTTTCTCCAGGCTAAACGGACCCAGATCTCTCAGCCTTTTCTCTTCAGGGAGGTGCTCCATTCCCTTGATCATCTTTGTAGCCCTCCGCTGGACTCTTTCCAGCAGTTCCCTGTTTTTCTTGAACTGGGGGGTCCAGAATTGGACACAGTACTCCAGATGTGGCCTCACCAGGGCAGAGCAGAAGGGGAGGATGATCTCCCTTGAACTGCTGGCCACACTCTTCTTCAGGCACCCCAGGAGACAGTTGGCCTTCTTGGCCACAAGGGCACATTGCTGGCTGATGGTCAACTTGTTGTCCACCAGGACTCTAACGTCTCTCTCTACAGAGCTGCTCTCCAGCAGGTCATCCCCTAACCTGTACTGGTGTATGGGGTTATTCCCCGCCAGGTGCAGCACCCTACTACTTGCCCTTGTTGAATTTCATCAGGTTCCTGACTGCCCAACTCTCCGGCCTGTCCAGGTCTCACTGTATGGCAGCACAGCCTTCTGGTGTGTCAGCTACTCCTCCCAGTTTTGTATCCTCAGAAAACTTGCTGAGGGTACACTCTGTCCCCTCATCCAGGTCATTGATGAATATATTGATCAAGACCGGACCCAGTGCACTGCTAGTTACAGGCCTTCAACTGGACTCGGATAAGTCATTGTAGGGTTGAATGTTTTATCCTTTTACCAAATATTGGACAAAGTTAGATGTTTGAGTGTATTGGATGGCACACATCACACCTGCAGCTCAAATACAAGAGTAAAGCCTAGGAAATAAGCCTCTATTAATAAATACCACAGTTTGATGCTGCCTGAAAGCGGCGAGCGAGCGCTCAGGACAGTAGCCCCTTCAGGCGTAGATGCAGGGACATCTCCTGACCAAAAGTGTTACTGCAGGTCTTAAACTGCCACTTAATTCTGACAGTTTTGAGGGTAGCTATGTTTCTTACGGGTGGGTATCAAGCAACTAGTGTGTGAAGTCGGTGGAGATGTGCTGTGGTTTTGGCTGAATCCGTTAAGGATTCCTATTGAGAAAGAACAGAGTTAAGAATCATTGATTTTTAAGTATTATTTCACCTTTGATAGCTTTAGTGAATCTTCATTTTATGAATGCAATCCACGTTCAAGTGTTGAGAGACCCATGACCAGCTTTGGCTCTGACTCTTCTTGCTTATCTGGGTTGGAATGACATGCAGCATTTGCCAGTCATGTAGTTTTATTCCTTTTCAGTATCTTTCACCTTAAATGTAATATTAGGTGAATTACATGGTTATATAATAACAGCTTTGATGAATATGGATACTTTGCAGAGATTGGACACATGCCAGAGGAAAAGTATAAAACTGGAATTCAAACACCAGTAGTCTGTGTTTTTTTCCCATTCTTGGTAGTCCATTGGGATAGTGGAAACATGACATGGCATGATTATGATGCAAAGGACACTTCTGCATACTTTCAAACTCTTACTTTTCAGTTCCCATGCACCCCTGAAGTTAAGTATCTTACTACTCAAGAAAGTTCTCTACTGCTAGTAGACCTGACCACAGTAAGTTTTGTGGAAAGCATGTTGAATTTAGGTCTAACTAGTCATTATTTTCCTGAATTTCAACACAGAATCATAATCACAGAATGGTTTAGGTTGGAAAGGACTTTAAAGATCATCTAGTCCAATCCCCCTGCCATGGGCAGGGACACCACTCACTAGACCAAGTTGCTCAAAGGCCCATCCAGCCCGGCCTTGAACACCTCCAGGGATGGGGCATCCACAACTTCCCTGGGCAACCTATTCCAGCGCCTCACCACCTTCATCATAAAAAAGTTCTTCCTCATGTCCAATCTAAAACTACCCTTTTTCAGTCTTGTCCTGTCACTACAGGCCCTGTTAAGAAGTCTCCATCTTTGTTGTAAGCCCCCTTTAAGTACTGAAAGGCCACAATGAGGTCTGCCCACAGCCTTCTCTTCTCCAGGCTGAACAACTCCAACTTTCTCAGCCTTTCCTCATAGGAGAGGTGTTCCAGCCCTCTGATCATTTTTGTGGCTCTCCTCTGTACTGGCTTTATCTGGTCTATGTTTTTATTGTTCTGAGGACTCTAGAGCTGGACGCAGTACTCCAGGTGGGGTCTCACCAGAGCAGAGTAAAGGGGCAGAATCACCTCCCTCAACCTGCTGGCCGCGCTTGTTTTGGTGCAGCCCAGAATGCGGTTGGCTTTCTGGGCTGCAAGCATCCAGATTTTCACATCTTTGTATCCCCAAGTTCTTCTCTGCTCAAGCCATTCATTCCCCAGTCTGGACTGATATTGAGGATTTCTCTGACCCAGGTGCAAACGCAAAAAAATCAAAACCAGAAAAATTATGCATCCAAACCAAAAGAACGCATCCATGTTGAAAAAAGCATGAAAAATTTTCTTAACGGAAACAGGCTGAGAAATTTGTGAAAAATTAAAATCAAAAAATGACAGCTGGAATATAGCCTTAGCTCACGTACGCAATGCCCAAGATTTCTGTGATATGGGCAAAAGTGTGTAGAGCTATTCATGTACAGATAAACACATCTCTACTTTTAGAAAAAGAGGTTTTTGTCATGTTTTTGAGGAATCAAACCAATGTAGATTTCTGTGTGTGAGAAATTTGTTGCAAATTGCAGCCCTGATCTAGAATATCACAGAAATACCAGTGGATCTTGTGCACATGAAATGCTGTTCTGTGATGCACTCAGCAGAACTAAGAGAAAACTGTGAGTGGGAGGAAGGTAAAAAACACACATATCTTATCATTTCCCTCCCATCTATTAAATCTATGTCCAAACTTGTCTGCAGAAAAATTCTTAAAGCATTCTTCATAAATTGGTGGCTTGTATTCCTGCTTACCAACAATTAAATTCAGCCAAATCTCTGCACAGTTCCTTTGGGCTTCAGAATTTGGAAGGTATTTTGGAATTCCAGAGCAAACAGTGCTGAATTCATTATAATATTAAATGGAAAAGACGTCCCTATTTTCAGGGGACAATTTTGTCTCCTTTAATTTCCTTTATTCACAGGACTTTTAGACATAATTACAGGATATTAGTTAAGTAGTAGTTTGCTGTGAGGTTGTGGATTCAGGATGTGATAGAGGATGGACACTCCCACTGAAATCAAGGGGGTCTTCTTCTGTGAAGACAGCTGAGTTAAAATGCTTCCACCTGCTGCTACTGGAGCTATGGAAGTTTTCCACTGCATTGTCTGAGCTCTGTATCAGTGAACCCTTTGATTTATGCAGAAAACATCTAGTCCAATACATCTAGTTGAAATGAACTCTCTGCTCTGGTTCATTTCTCTTCCTTTGTGTACAGTCCTGCTCTCTCATATGCATATTTTTAGTTCTGTCCTTCTCATCCTTCTGCTGTAACTTCCGATGACTTGGAATCATCTGTTAACAATTTGCAAGTATCAGTTTCATGTCAAGGCATGTGAAAACAAAATCGGGAGAACAGTCATCTTCAATACTGACTCACTCCATCGGTAGCCAGAATGTCCTCACGTAAATGAGATAAGATACTTCGTAAAACAATCACTGGCAGAAAGAATGAAAAACACTAATTGGCTGGTATAACGTAAGTATACCTGTAATGAGGCAGCTGTATCTGTCATTACAGTATCTAACAACATGGAAGAGGGATTTCCTTCCCCTGGAAATGCCGGCAGTTTGTTGTCCTAGGAGTTCAAGGATTTCTGGAGCCAGGACAAAGATTTTTATTAACTGCCCAGAGATGCCACAGAAGGGCTGAATGGCAGATTGTAGATGTACAAATGTCGTGATCTGGACAGTCATTACTGAATTTCACTGAATTTCACTGAATTTTTAGAGTTGGAAGGGACCATAGAGATCTTCTAGTCCAATTCCCCTGCCAAAGCAGGACTGCCTAGAGCATGTTACTCAGGACTGCATCCAGGCGGGTCTTGAAAATCTCCAGGGAAGGGGACTCCACAACCTCCCTGGGCAGCCTGTTCCAGTGCTCTGTCACCCTCACCGTGAAGTTTTTTCTCATATTTGAGTGGAACCTCCCACGTTCCAACTTGTGCCCATTGCCCGTCGTCCTCTCACTGGCAACGACTGAAAAGAGTCTGGCTCCCTCCTCCTTCAACCCACCCTTTAGATACTTATAAGCATTACCATTTAGTCTCATCATGTAAAGCTATTTCTTAATATTTAGGATAGATGTTTGTTTTCATGGAAGTAATGGTTGGAGAACATGACAGTCTTCTGATAATTTAATTGCTTGTAGAGGTAAATAATACAGAAAAGTTCATTCCAGAAATATCTGAGAGCTGTTTTCTGCTACTATACGAGGCCTCCAAGTGTCCAAAAAGATAATGCTGTTTTCTAAATTTCTGTGAGTTCACATATGTCCCAAGTGTTTTCACACAGGCTCAGAAACATAGCTATGTAACCCCTGTTTAACTTACTGTCTTTTCCTATCTATCTGCTGTATTTTGAGGGATGTCTAAGCAATCTGTGATGAGTGCTTTTTATAGGATTAAAACAGGACTCCTTCATTACAGACTATAAATATATCTCAAAAGAAAGACTGGGAAGACACAAATATTTTGCAAACAAAATACTGTATTTGATCATTATCAGCTTGTAACTGTGTAGCCCCGTAATAAAGCATTGCCTTTGCTCATAACAGGCCATAAGCCTTGTACAGAGTTTCCAGCTGCTACTAAGAAAGTTAACTCTATCCCAGCCAAAACCAGGACACTGTGACAGCAGTTTCTCCAGTTCATGAGTTTTCTATGGCTAAATTATTTTTCTTCTGTATCTCGGCAGAGTACAATGATAGTTTTAAATAGGGATTAGTAACAAGCAGTTGTGCTGTGTAGAATGGTATTTATGACTCTAATATGATGGGGTAATGTAGAGAAATGCAGGCCTGGTACAATACCTTGAGTAGCCTTGAGAAGTGGAGACACGGGAAAGAGTGAACATAGGCTGATAAGAGATGGAGCACGAGGCTGGCACTGGAGACCTCACAGCTACAAACAATTCACCAGTGGCCAGTTAGAGAAATGGAGACCTAGAGCTGGACACAACTGCTTTTAGGGCTAGCAAAGAAGACAAAGAAACTATCTAACAATATATGTGGAAGGCCCTGTATAGAGTAAACTCAGATGTAATGTGGAGTTACAGGCTAGTGAAGAAAAAGGAAAGGTATAAAAGCGTGTTGGCAAGCATACAAAAATTACTCCAAGTGGACCCTAGAGGGAGGAAGAAGAAACCATCAAGATGAACATCGTATTCCTCCTGGTGGAGGACTCCAGCTGTTGGTGACTCACTGTAACACCCATCCCCGCACCCCAATGAGACCACTGACCTTGGGGTCTGGGGAAGGAGGGGAAAAGGGTGAACACAACACAGGGAGAACGGTAGAAACTAAGAAGTGTGTGACGAACAATTTTAACTGTATTATTATTATTGAAACTTTTCAGCATAACAATTCTTGAATGAGGCTGTTAATATCTCAATTATGCTAACAATAAATTTTTTACTTTATAAATAAGATGTGTTTCATCGTTGTCATAAATAAAGTCTTGAGTGTAACAAGCTTGTTGTACAGACAGTAAATTTCTACCTCAAAAACATAAATTTCCTAGGCAACTTAAGAGTTTTGGGACTACTCTTGTTAAGGATAAGTGTTAATTTGCCTTGCTTAGCATCTGGGGGGAATAATGCATTGGACTGTTTGATAAAGGTAGGAATGACACAACAAAATTGATACTGTTATATCCCTCTTTGCAAAGCATAAGACATTATTTAAATCTAAATAAAGAATCACAGCTGTACATGTTTGGTGAATGAACCTATTTGGTTTGTAAAACCTCATGCATTTGCTACTTCAACTATAAGGCAAACAATTAAAGCTAACAACATTTCACCCTACATATTTTAACCTATATCTAATTAAAAATAGAAAAATTTGTGCCTCAAATGTTTTTGATGGTATTCACTTTTGAGGGAGAATGTCCAACTATATTGCATAAGTATGCTAGTCCTCATTGGATAAGTACTTGATGCCTGTTTTTAAAAAAAACCCATGATTAATTAAAAAATATGACATCAAAACCTAATTCAGGTTGGGATCCAGATCTCTAGTCCAGCCTGTGGCCCAAAGCAGGGTCAGACTGGGTTGCTCGGCGCTTTGCTTCGAGTCTCACCTCGAAGGGCTGAGACGACTACTACTACTTTGGCTCCACTACCTGACTCCGTGAGTCCTGCTGCACACCTTAGCAAAGAGCCTGGCCCTGCCTTCTCACTGGCTGTTAGAGGTGCCTGTAGGTGTTAGAGGGCTGCTACGTGGTACCACTGAACCCTTCCCCTTCCCAGGCTGAGCAAGGGTGGTTCCCTCAGCCCCTGGCAGTGGCTCTCCTCCAGTCCCTGGACCATCTTGATCACTTCCTGATAAACCCACTCCAACTAATCAATGTCTGTCATCTACTGGAGAGCCCAAAACTGGCCACAGTATCCAGATGTAGTTTAAGGAGTGCCTAATAAAGGGGGATAATTGCTTCCCCTGAGGTAATGTCTACCCTCCTGTTAGTATAGCCCAGGATGTCACTGGCCTTCATTGCTGCCAGGGCATGCGCTGGGGTGTTTCTCCCCACCAGTGCCTCCCAGAGCTGCAACCTCTCTAGTCAGTCCTCTCCTGCAAGTAGTTACTGTGTCCTGGGTGCAGGACTTTGCATCTGCCTTTGTCAAATTTTGTCAGGTTTCCATTTGACCCGTTTCCCTGCCAGATCCTGCTGAACTGCAGCCCTGCCCTTGGGCTGCCCAGCCCTGCCCTGTCCATTGAGGTCTCATGGTTTGGTGTTACCTGCAAAGTTGACACGGGTGCACTCTGTCTCCTCCCCAGGGTTATCTACAGACACTAAACAGGACAAGGTCTTGGGGCAGACCCTGACAAACTACACTCCTTAACAGCTTCTTGGTAGGGTACAAAACTTAACAGCTATAGTTCAACCTTGATTCCACGCAGTTTTTCACCCATCTAGTTGTCCACCCATCCACCCAGATGAGGTGCAAACATTATGTGGGAGACCACGTCAGAAGCCCTACCAAGGTCAGTATAATACTATAACTTCTTTCCCATGTAAGCAACCATTTTGGTATAACATAGAACACTTGGGAAGTAGCTATCTGACAGTACTAAAGGAATTCTGTATCAATCTCAAAAGAGAGCATTCAGATTTCCAAGGAGAAGACATGACAGTAACTCTTCTGACAATTTAAGTCTTAACAAGCCTCTTTAAAAATTTCTTATACTTGAAAAAATGCTGAGAAATCCAAAACACTCTGTATTGGAAAGAACATTTGGACCTGTTAGAAACAAGATCTTGATTACTGTTGAGTCACTATGAGGGCAACTTCAATAAATTCACTGAACAAGAGTGAGGATTTTAACTTATACCTATATGCTACATGTGTGAATGAGGCATCTGGTCTGTAAGAAGAAAAAGGTTAATTCAGAATACAACGCAAGTTGCATTAATTAAACATTGATTACTAAGTCTGAATGAAGATAATCAAATGTCATGTTCCAAACATCAAAACAATCATGGCAGAAAAAATCATGTGCATTTTTTTAAATACAGAATATCTGTGTAAAAAATTGTGTACAAACTAATGAACCAATGATCTCTTTCAGTATTACAAATCCTGCCACAATTTCTTTTTCCACTTCTGAATATGTCACAACTATTGCACAAAACCAGTAGAACAAGGTTTGGACTCTGGCAAAGAAAGCCAAGGAGAGGGGAACAACGATTTCTTTTACTACATAATTTTTATACTATGAATACCCAGTTTTGTTCTGCAAAGGCCATAGGTTAGTAAGAGCATGTGTGCGTGTGAGAGAAGTGCCTTTCTATCCACTTCCACCCCTTCTTTGTGTATCCCTTATGAAGTTCAGACAGGTTTCTAAGTAGTTTTCAACAGTGGGATTATTTTAGCAGTTGTTTGTGGAGTTTTTCTGAGCTGCTCAATAGTGCCTGCAGGGAGGCTGGACCTCTGGTTCCCTCCTTAACAGTCAGATAAATTATTTCTGCTTTTTATACATGGTGGCTTTGGAGATAAGGGTTAGTGACCCCTCTGACAAATCTAGTTATTTGTTGCATATTTATTTCCTACAATACCTTCCATTTTCCCACAGATTTACTTTAGGAATACTCAGAGGTTGTCTATGCATTTTGTGGACTTCCACCTTTCAGAAGCCTGTGAAGAATGGAGCTGAAAAAGAACAGCATGGCTTCTAACATTTAAATGGTTTTTGTCGACAAATTTTATTTAAGACTCTGGTGCTTTGGCAGAGTGAGATGTTGCCCTGGGAACATTCATAAGGCCCTGAATGTTTCACTCTTTATGTCCTACTGCATTTTAGAATAAAGGTATCACTGGGTTCAATTACAGAGGTTCACATTTCTCAGTGTAGTAAGATTTATGCTCATGCTAACATTTCTGTGCCAAGCCAGTGCCTCCCTACTTAATTGTTAAGGAGATTTATTTTGTTGACCGGGCAGGTTTTGGGCTATATTCCCATTTTCCTACTGTTGTCAAGTGCCACATATCCATTTGAATGTTTTCCTCCTGCTGTTGCAAATCTCTTGTAAAACCACTCAAATTAAACAAGGTTTTAAAACGGAAAGTTGAATTTCATTAATGTTTTGGTTTGAGCTCTGCTTTCTGTGAGATCACTTGTTCACTGCGGCCCTTCCAGCTCACAGTGGCTGAGATCCATCAGCATCTCCAGAACCTTTAGCGGGAGGGCTCACTCCTATGGCTGCAGACATGACAGTGAACACTCAGCAAGTGGTGCAACCTGCTGTTTTGGTGAAAACCCTGCGTTCTGCTGTAGCTGAGAATCACTGAACTGTATCTGTGGGAACAGACCTCTGGATGTGGTTTGGAAGAACCCCGCTCCAAAACAAGGCCAACCCGCTGCAGTTCACATTCACGTATCTGGAAAAAAAAGCTCAGACCTTTTGATACCTAAAGCAGACTTTGTGTATTCCGTAAAGGGTTAAACTGTAGGGAACGTTCTTTTAGAGAAGAAATGTAGCTATTTTAGTCACCATCCTAAATCCTTTCAAGGACTTAGTAAGATAAGAAAGGATGTATATGGCCTTGAGAACATGGTGGCCTAAGACAAGGATGCAATAAATACGGGCATTGTCTGACAAAGGGGTGGTAGCAGGAAGATCGTTAGTTTTAATGGCTAATTAGGCAGTTAAAATGTTTTGCCAATGTGAAAAGTGAGCCAAAGGACAGATGAAGAAGATGAAGATTGCAGAAGAAATGACCCTCACTTAAAATGAGGACCACCAGAAGGCATGACTACACATGCCCCAAAGCTCATTATAATATGTAAATGAATTCTTGGCAAATGTAATGAATATGCTAATATTTTCTTGGAATTATATTGAATATGTATACCTGTCACGTATAAATTTGGCTTGACGACAGGATTTGGCGTGCACAATAGGAGGAGTGATCCCCTGTGCACCTGGCGCCGCAATAAAGAATGCCTGCTTTCTGAAACTTCAAATTGAGTCTTAGAAAGTTTTACCTGCTGGTTTGTGGTAAGAGTGTCAGCAGCCCCAGCAGCCATCAGGTGACAGCCAGATGTCCCAGGTCAGTCTGGGAAATCCTGACCATAGGTCAGGACTGAGCGTGGGAACAGTCTGGGGCAGGGGGGCTCCCAAGGCAGCTGAAAAGGGGCTTCTGAGCAGAGGGACTTGGGGAGGTTGGTCAGGGACAGTTAGGGAAGATCAGAGAATTGCCTAGGTTGGAAGGCAACTTTAAGATCATCGAGTCTAACCATCAACCTAACACTGACAACACTAAACCATATTCCAGGGATGGCAATTCCACCACTTCCCTGGGCAGCCCATTCCAGTGCTTAATAACCCTTCCAGTGTAAAAATTTTTCCTAATATCCAACCTAAACCTCCCCTGGTGCAACTTGGGGCCTTTCCCTCTTGTCCTATCGCCTGTGACTTGGGAGAAGAGACCGACCCCCGCCTCTCCGCACCCTCCCGTCAGGTGCTTTCAGGTGCCCCCTGATGCGTGACTTCCTATCATGCCATTTGCTTTCCTGTTTGGTTGCGGGTTTGTTTTGCCTTTTTTTTTTTTTTTTGTTACCCCCGCCCCCGGTGCTTTTACGTAAAGGATCTTCCCTTCCTGCCCCTGATTGACAGCCAGAAAAGCTGCCACTGTTTTTTCCCTAGGAGGACCGGCCTCGCCTTCCCCCCCCGGCTCCCCTCCCCCGCCACCCCCCCTCAACCTCCGCCATCCCCGGTCCTAGGGCGGGCGGCCGAGGCGGCGCTCGCTGGGAGGGCGGCGCGCCGCTCCTGCCCGTCCCCTGCCCGTCCCCTGCCCGTCTCCAGCAGCAGCGGCTCCGGCTCCGGCTCCGGCTCCGGCTCCAGCATGGTGGTGCCGCCGCTGCTGCGCGCCGTCATCATGGGGCCGCCGGGCTCCGGCAAAGGCACCGTCTCCGCTCGGATTATCAAACATTTCGGGGTGAAGCACCTCTCCAGCGGCGACCTGCTGAGGGACAACATGCAGAAGAAGACAGGTGGGAACGAGGACGGTCCAGACCCTGGGGGGAACCGGGGTGCGGGGGAAGATCGTCCCGGCTCCCCCGCCTCTCCCCCCGCCCTCCGTGGGAACCGTCCTCACGCAGTTCTTCTGGAAGGCCAGAGGCCGAGGGTCTTCTAGAAAGCTGTCATTCGGCAACCTCTTCGGGAGCGTATCTGGGGTTTATCCCCTTTTCCCGGTTTTCATAACGCCTAATTGTTGGCTGGGCTGGTCTCGGTGTGCTTTTTATAAGTGGTTTTTTTTTGTTTGTTTGTTTTGGTAGGTGTCTCTGATAGTTTTGCAGCTGAACGTCGTGGAAAGGAAGAATACTCATGTTTTTTTAACAGATGGGGCAGGAGGAGGAGTTCTGAGCGATAAGACTTCTTCAGATCTCTTACAGATGGCTAGAAGTAAAGGCAACTAGAATTACTAGTTATTCCAAAATAAGAAGGCCTTGTCCTGAACTAGCAGGCATAGCTATAGTGGTGCTTCCCAAAAACAATGGGAAAAAGTTTCAAGATGCTGACCTTGTGCTTTTAAAATTATTATTATCTTACAACAAGTTCATATTGTGCTTAGGTTTCAGCGTGGTCTGTGTTTGCATACAGAGCTGCTTGTATTAGGTAATGATGTGAATTATACTTAGCATGTTGTCCTGGCTTGACCTCTGGTGCTCTTTTGAGATGCCACAACCCCTCTCTTTGCTGGATTTTTGCAATAATGAAAGGCCCCCTCCTAACATCTGCTTCTTTCCACGGTGGGGTAGAAAACCTCGTAAGAACCACTTCAGATGGCATGTGATGAAGTAAAGAGTATTCTTATTTCCAGCGGTTGGAAGCAGCAGAGGGCTACATTCACTTGTAAGCATCACTGCAGTGTTACGGTTAGGTAACTGGCAGTCTTGGTTTTGGAAGCTTACAAGCATGTTTGAGGGTGAAAAATTATCTGTATTATGAAACCAATTGTGATGTGATTTCCACATCTCTTTTCACACAAATTCTGTTTGCTCTGCAAGAACAATGACTTTGGCTTAGTTGACTTTTACTACAGCTGATACTGATAAGTTAAACATTTGCTAGGAGCACCACCTCTGCAGGCATATCTGATCACATTCATGCTTTTTCTGCCTCTTTGGTTGTGCAAGCATAAGTCTTTACGTACAGAGGGTCACAAAAGCATAATTGTTGCTGTTAGGATCTTTCAGTGTAAGTAAGACCAAGTGAGAAGGGAAGGTGTTCCAGAAGATGAAGCAAATATGTTATTTACTAAACGCTTCAGGTGTTTGTGCTCTTTCAGTATGTCTTGGAGGCAAGGTCAAAGAGCGCCAGAATCAAGCTGAAGGGTGTGCGAGAGGAGACTGTGAGTGGGAATACCCCATTGCTTGATTTGAGGAGGGAGCCGTGAAGCAGTGTAAAGAAAAGTGATTCAGCAAAGTGTTTGTTGTAGGTGAGTTGAACAGATGAAAGAATGCGAAGGAGAATCAAAATGTGAAATGGAAGTGTAGCAGATGCTTTAAAACTGTGGATGTGAGGAGAGAAGCCTGTGGAGTGTGTAAGAGATGATGAAGTTTGCTCTGAATAGCTAGTGTAGAACTTAGAGGAATCTGCTACGGAGTTTTTCACTCACTAATTAACCCAGATGAAGCTCTGTCGTAATTTTATTGAAAGCGAGTCACTGGTTGCAGAAATGGTCTCCAAAAGATTGAGATGAATACTGAGATTGCAGGAGTAATACACTGAAGGAGGAAGAGGGACTGAGAGGGAACTCAGGGAGCTTTGACAAGTTTAGTTGAGGCAAAAGGTTTATTGGTTTTGATTATAATAGAAGACTCCTGCGATTCCCTGTTCTCTGCGGACTGTGTTAGACTAAAGTGGGCAGTTAAAACACTTGGAAAATTAAATATAACTAACAATAGTGATGCGGTGCCGTTTTTGGCATTTGCTGTCTTGTGAAAATGGACTTTGAAAAATCCTGTTGAACACACAAGTGTCCTTAGCCATTTGCAGGTAGTACCATGTTCTGCTGCTTTGGAGAGTGGGGAGTCTGTGACCACCTCTCTCGTGCTAAGCAGCCTGTTGTCTGAATATGGATAGAGCTTGTTTGCTGTAATGTGGTTAGAATGTGCCAATCTTTTGCCAAACCTTGAAACTTGGATATCTGTTACCACCTAGACAGGAAAGAAACCTGTGTTGCCTTTAATTCCAAAGATTGCCATGCCTCTAGTGGTTTCAGACCCGAGTTGAAAAACCAGAACAAAATAAAAACAACAAAACCTCACAAAATCCCATCCCCAACAACGGGGGGGGAGGAGAAGAAAAACTTTCTGTCCTAATATAACTATTTGGGAACAGTTGTGCCTTTTTTTTTCTTCTGTAATGACTTTCTAAACAACCTGAAGTTTGTAGAGAGAGGCAGCGTGTTTCCAGCTCTGTTAGTCTAATAATAGGACCTGTGTGCTTTGCAGCTTGCCGTACTCTAAACCTCTCTGGGCCCAAAAGTTCATCTGTCTTTTCACAGTATGTCACTGTCATTCTCTATCAGCCTTGCCTTGCGCATATTCTTAGATCATTCTGGCTGGAGCAATGCTGCTGCATAAATCAGTAACAGATCCAAGCATCAAGTGCACATTAAACTATCTAGATGTAATTTATTCCTCCTCTCGGCCTATGTTTGCAGGGTACATAGTTCAAAGTGCACTAGAATAAGGAAAGAGGTATGACTTGCTGGCTTTGAAGAAGGGAGGTAGGGAAAAGCGTACACACTTTGTACCCAGACAGACTGTCACCTTTCCAGTTTGTGATGTGCTGGAGGACTGAAGCACTGGAGTCTGACTCTTTTCCACATTGTGATGATTATTCGAAGTCTGACCAAGGTGCACAGCACCTATTTTTGAATGGTGTTCAATTTAAAGCCTGACTATAGCTGTGAACACCCAATAAGGAGAAATTGTCCTTTTATTACTTTTTTTTTTCCCCAGCACCAAAGCTACTGTTTGTATTACTTGAGGGCATCTATTGCTTTTCAGTTGCCTTGTCTGAAGAAAGGCCTCCGTAGTATTGCATGTTTCAATACTGCATCAAGTGATGGGATTGGCATTCTCCATTGCTTTCTGCTGAAAAGTGGTTATATCTTGTGTTGGTATGTCAGTCCATCCCATTTTCTCTTCTGTTTAGTTTACTGTAACTAGATCTGAATTGGCTGCAAGTAAAGGCTTCTGCAGATCCACAGTAAAAACAGTCCAACTGCTATTCTGGGTGATTTACATTATTGGGTAATTGTTTTATAAATGAAGGCCACGGAGACTTTGTGCCTTGGACACAACCCAGGCAAATTAATTTCTTCCCGGCTAGACCCATAGTTTGGGTGAACTGTAGCACACTACTGCATGTCATGCAGGAGTGTGGTGTGATATCCAGAACTCTGATGCATGGATGGCATTTTAGCGAGCCAGTAGAAGAAATGATGGGTATTAAAGGTTAGTCAGTTCCATGGGAAAATACTAATGTCTGCACACTCCCAAAAATAGTTTACAACATCTATAAACATCCTCTTGTAACTCTAGTAATCATAAAAATTCATATCTGGCAAGCATGTCCCACTGCATAACGCTCTTTTAAATACCAAAGGCATTTCTCTTTTTAGTGAGGTCCTAAGTTAATAACTAGCCACTAACCTAAGAAAATAGCTTCCCTGACAGGAAATCTGAGGGCTGATCTCTTTAATGAACTTGTATCCTTTACATTTCTTCTTCTTTTGAAGACTCTTTTACCTAATGGGCTCTCCTGATTTTGTTTTTGGAACCTAATATTTCAAACAGTAAAATTATTAGGAGAGTGTGGGGACAGAGGTGTGCTGAACACCAAGTTGCTATCCGCGGAGCTAGACCAGTTAAATTAATCTGATGCATATTTGCATGATCAGATCCTAACTGATCACCTGTTTCTGAATTTCAGCAAGCATACTGTCTGTCTTGCTTACAGCTGTACTGTTCTGCACCACCCTGATCAAAACAAATTTTTTGCAGGCTTGTGGGCTTTTTTTCGCTCACTGGAGGTCAGAGATAGTGTAATGCGACTTCTATTACTTTCGCAGACGTTGGAATCCTTGCCAAGTCCTACATTGATCAAGGGCGGCTTATTCCAGATGACATCATGACACGACTAATGCTGAGTGAGCTAAAAGGTCTGGATCGGTACAACTGGCTACTGGATGGTAAGTTAGCATATTAGATATTGCTATATATGGAGCGAAAAACTGCCCTGGCAAGCTTTGAGTGCTTTGGTTGCTTGTGGGTGGCTACACTCCAGTAGCCATCCTTGAGTCGTAGTAACTGGACGGTGTTTCTTGCCAGCTTGTTTGTGAAACCTTCAGCTGCTCGTCTGCCTCAGGTTTTTCGGCTGTAAAATGGCCTCGGGTGCATCCCGCCTTCAGAGCATTACAGGGATGTTTAATTCATGTTGAAAAGGGGGACTTCAGCACTCCAGAAAATTTTCAAAACTGGCAATTCTGGTAATCCTTGTGCTTTATTTCCCCTTTGAAATATGCATTGAGAAGTGTATTTTTTTGAAGCCTTTTCATTTTAAAGTCCTTTGGGAATGGAACACCTTTGAAGAATGGGGCTGAGGAATTATTTAAATAGGAACGTAGGTATGTGATAGAGCAGTGAGGTAAGTATGGAAAGCAAGTACTACAGCAGCGCAGCGTATAATAAATCACTAACAAAAATACGTCTTCAGTGCTCTAAAAGACCTCTTTCGTTTGCTTCTTTGGTTCTGTTTTCTAGAGTGAATTGTTCTGCAATTCTGCAGAGTAAGCTTATTGCTTCAGTGTTCACAGTAGGGAAAAAAAATGCATTGGCCACTATCTTTGTGGACTGAATGGCCCTTGTTTCCCCAGCCCATGGGAGTACAGTTGGATGCGCAGCACAAAGATAGCATCCAGGCTGGATGTGTGTGTTTTCAGATTCTAGTCGCAACCTGTCTCAGTAGATAAAACGAAAAAAAGTTGTTGGTGTGGCTTTTTGTTTAGAGGGAGTGAAAAATCCACAGTGCTCTCTGTCCCTTAGTGCTTTATTATAATTGTTTCGAGTACAGTGATCTGTTCTGGTGGCTTTAGTCACAATTGTGTTCCTCCTTAGTGAGGACAAAGGCTTAATTCCCACGGTGAACAGCATAATAAAACACAATCAATGAAGGAAAGAGCTGCAGGTGTTTGGTTTTTTTTTTCCTTTAGTTCCAGGTCCTACGTACACACAGTTCCAGCCTTGTGCATCTGGATGCGTAGCAGTATAGCTGGGCACACCGGCAACTCTTAAGAGGCAGATGATGTGGAGACTGTAAGAGAATAAATCAATTTCTGCTGCATGTTAATGTCCTGTCGTCTTTAAACTCCTGGAGCAGAAATCTTGTCTGTATCAGCATTTGTAATGAGACTCAGTGAATTACACTAGGGATAGCTCTGGCATAATCGGCTCTGTAGGAACAATACTGTTCTGTTGAAATGTGTTAACCAGTGAGTCTTTAGTTTAATAACTGCAACACAGAACAAACAGCTGAGGTCAGCTAGGTCAAACTAAATAGAGTTGCTGAACTGCTTGAGTGTTCACTTGGCCAAATACCCATTTCTACTGCCTTAGATAGGTTGGTGGCTTCTAGAGCCATAGCAGATACAGCAATCAGAGTCGGAGCTGGGGGGTATGATCTGCTTAGACTTATGTGCTGTATAATTAGGCGCTTTGTGTTCTTGGATTCTTCATAATTCATTAGATCTTGTAGATTTATTTTTTTTCTGTACCAAGAAAACACTGTATGCAGCAACGCTGGTTCAGTTTCAATGAAATGCTTTATATTTGTTGAGGAAGTTTCTCATTGGTAAGTCCCAAAGCAAACTCATTTTCCAGCTGCATAACTAAGACGTGTGGTGGCTGACTAGTTTGTCAACCATAAGAAAGAACAGCAGTGCTGGAGTCCTGGCTCTCCCTCTGCTCTTAACATTTAGAAGTACTTCCATGAGATAATGTGAACGTGACAGAAATAGAATGAGCGCAGTTGATGACTGTGATGCAAACCAGGTACACCAGACAAAGCACAAGTGAAAGCTTGGTCCGAGTTAATCAACTCTTTCTTTTTGTGTTGTATTAGACAAGACACAGTAGCCTTAAGACCATGAAGTATTTTTTTTTTCCTGTTTTAAGGCTAGTTCTTGGCTGGTTCCTTACTCAGGCAATGGACTTATAAACCAGTGTTATGCAAGGAAGAATTTCTTAAGTTTGTACCTATCAGAACTTGCCTTTGTGGAGAAGTTTACTTCTGTAGTATGATGAAAATTACAAGCTCCTGAAGAACATGAGACTGTGCAAGAGCTTTGTGGGTAGAGGTATTATTCCAGAGAATTTGTGGTGCAATGGCGTATTCTACTGTAGCTTTGACTGCTAACGTTCTGCGGTAATTTCTTCATTTTAAATTCTTTATGATGGAGACCTTGGTTTTCTTGTTCTCTGTTTCCCCCCTGCCTCCTTCTTAAGTTCCAGTAGAGTTCTCCAGTAGCAACATGTGCCTTTGAAGGCATGCTAACAGAGCCACGGAGTTCATGGGGCAAAACGTAGTGTCTGTTAAGTGAAGAGACAGATTCCTGTTCAGCCTGAGTGTTCTCACAGTCATCATCCCTGAGGATAGTTTGACACGCTAGACTTTCCAGAATGCTTTCTTAGGCTATTGTTTTATAGACTGCCTCAGGTAGATAGACTTGGCTTACTGCAACTGAGTAAAATAGGTTTGTAATGGTCACCTCCTTAAGCCACACTTACACATCTGTAGAAGTGCGAGCTGTTGCAAGTGTTTCTAGGTTGTTCCAGACCTCTGAGTGAACTGCCCATGTCTTTTATTGTTTGAAATGTGTATACAATGGTTTTATTCAATATAGTGGTATGTAGTACATATGAGTATGGGGTCTTTTTTGCATTTGTTACACTTTTGGGAAGATGATTAACTGAAACGAGGAAACAGATGGGAGGCATTTAACAATTCAGAGTGCCACGGCATACTGAAAAATACTTGGAAAGTCTGATGACTCTTCAACCTTTACAGTATGATGATGCTTTTTTTCTGCCGGACAATTAGTTTCTTTAATGACTGAATCCAGGTAATTCTTGCTATAACTCTACCTTTGGGGTTTTATGGAGTTGTTTCCTTTTAAACAGGTTTCCCCAGAACAGTTGCTCAGGCAGAAGCCCTGGATAAAGCATGTCAAATAGACACTGTGATTGACCTAGATGTGCCATTTGAGACCATAAAAAGTCGGCTCACAGCACGTTGGATCCACCCTGCTAGTGGCAGAGTCTACAATCTTGAATTCAGTCCTCCCAAAGTGCAGGTAAGAAATAAACATCGGAGTTGGCCGTAAATAAACGTTGCATTGCATTTGGTCGTTGCAGTAAAATACCGTTTGCATGTGGTGTTGCAAAACACAGCAGCTCAGAAGGAAAAGGCTCATTTGACCTCTTAGGAGCACAGAACCCTTCTGGTAAAACCCTGCCTCTCAGGGTATGTTAGCGCTCCTGGTAGAAGCTCAAGCTGGTGGGCTACGTGTTTGTCCCCTGCAGAATGAAACACCGTGGTGTTTTGTCAGCTGTTGTTAAAGATGTTCACTGATCTGGAAGACCCAGTCTTGTGCTCTGGCATAGGAGTTGGGTGTGTTCTTTTGCCTGTTCTGCAAGTCTGCAGCCTGCGCAGACCAAAATGCAGTGTCCTTTTCCTTCCTCCAGAGGGACTTCCTCTTTGTATCTAGGAAGCACACCGAGTCATCATTCGGAGGAATCCACTGAATGCTTTCCCTGTGTTAACATTTAACCAGGGCGGGTATTTTGAAGGGAGCAGTTGTTGTATTGCAAAATTAGATGTAGAAGCATGCCAATCAGGGAAGCTTCTCAACAGATCAAAGATGTTATGGCTTGAGACATCCTAGAAGGGGAATAGTAAACTTGAAGAGAATGATTGTACATTATTACCTTAAGATTTTTGAGGAATTCGGATTAGCTTAGTGCAACTCAGCTTAAGCTGGATTCCATCCTTAACTCTAAATAACTTGCCTGTTTTGGCACTGCATTTCACCTGGAAGCTCTATTAAGTTACATCAGAAGCATAGCAGGCCTTGTAGTTTTTGGATTTGTGTGTTACAGGAAAAAAGGCCAAAATCTGTCCATTATAACATTAGAAAGTAAGGTTTTCTGCAACCTCAAATAGCATCTACCAAAATGGACTGGATCTGAATCAAAGCGATTTAAAATGTCAATTGCAATGTAAAGTCAGTAACAGGAAACCTCAAATGAAGCAATCAATATCAATCTTGTTCCTAGAGCACACATGCAAATCATTATTAAAAAGAAAGGCTGATTTTTATTAGCTGTAATCAGCAAAATTTCATAGGAGGTAAGAACTGGAAGTGGGAAACTGGAAATACTGCCTTTGTATTGCTTAAAACATGGTGGTTTAAGTCATGGTTATTTTTAATTGCAGAAGAGCATAGGGAAGCTGCAGCAGAGAATTATCAGACCTACCAAAGAGTGGGCTTCAGCTGCAACAGCTTTGCTATTAGGAACACTCCACTCTCCACTCATTAGCAGGCATATCCCAACATAGTAGATTGCAATATGTAAGTGAAACCATGGAATGGAGCTGAACGCTGAAATAGAGTTGTCTTTATTATCTAACAGACCTGCAAAATGTTTACTTAATCAACAGAACCAAAAGATTATGGCTTTAGAGTTACTGTAAGGCTGAAGGGTCAATATTTGATAGGTACAATGAAGGCGCTACTATGGCTGCCTGCACAGATGCTAGAAAGAAACACTTGAGTGCTTTAAATGATTGTATTATGTAAACAAGGTAACTTTGACCATACAAGTCCATCTCTGATACAATACAGATTAACAGAGAAGCTTACTGAACGTTGATCGTTTGTGATTTTCTGAAACTGACTGCCAGAATGCAAGCAAGAAAGGAAAATAGTTTTGTGGTCTAATTGGCTTTGTACTTGCAAGATCACTCATGTTGCCACTCCAAATGTCAGACTAAACTTGTCTTTAGGGAAAAATCGAAATTCCTGAGAATTTGATTAATATGTACGAAGGAGGAAAGAGTCCCTTATGTCTGTGGTGGGTCACATTCTGTCCTTAGATGCACAATGATTCAGCGCATCTAAGAAGGAGCCAACTTTTATGCCACTAAATAGTCCTTCATAAGATGTGCCAGTCATCAATAATTGCTGGTTTCAAGGCTTAAAAGCTCCGTAATCGCTTAAAGCACCTCAGTAAACTGGGGGTGAAATGTGCAGTAAAGTAGAAGCTCTCATAGTTCATACATTAGGTCCCTACCTCTGTTTACTGAATCCTAGAAAAACTTCAGCTGGCTTTTATGCCATTTTTTTATACAGCTGTTGCTAAATGATAACTCTTCCATTTTGCAATTTAAAATCAAAAGGCCATTAACTCCTTTCTCCATTTCAGTATTGTCAAACAAATGTCAAATTGGTCTCTTGCTTGTTTCCTGTTATGCAGTAACATATTACCAACAATATTGTTTTCCCTCCTGTAGGAAGTTTTTGTCTACATATTTCCCATATTCAACAGATGTTCCAGAGGACAAATTAGTCAAGTTACTATAACCTGATTTTCGTTGCCAGTACTGAGAAAATATTTTTAACTGATGGATTGTTTTACTGGAAAGTCAACATCTTATATTCCAGATAAGATACGGGCAGTAGCCTTTCTCTTTATAAGCAGAAATCTACACCTTAACTAACTGGAAATGGATTGTAATTTAAATAGAAAATTACACAAAACATACTTAAACGGAAATACACACCAGTGTTTGCTTTTAACCATGATTAGGGCATTGATGATATTACTGGAGAGCCACTTGTTCAGCGTGATGATGATAAGCCAGAGACAGTTACCAAGAGGCTGCAGGCATATGATGCACAAACAAAACCGGTTCTAGAATATTATCGGTAAGTAGTAAAATCTATTCTTCCACATTCTAAAAGCTTCTTCCAAATTAGCGTAGTGAGGAACAGATGTCTTCAGTTAGAGATATTGCAACAATAAACGTGGTATGAGCAGTGGTGTATCCTTCATCAACTTAGTAAGAAATCAACCCAGTAAAATGAGTAGGTTTTCCACTGTTGAATGAAACGCCATCAGGAGCCTGCTTAGCAGAACAGCCTTTCACTGCAGCCATATTTAACTTTGCAAAGGGCGCTATGCATTATTCAATACATTATAGTACTGTTCTAAGCAACATATCTCTGGTTAGTAAAGTAACTTAGACAGTTCCTCTTTTTTTTTTTTTTTAAAAGATTTAGCAGTATTTTGTCTTCTGGATGTGTAAGTAGAAGCCCTCCTAATAAGGACTAGAAGTCAAAAACGATACAGAAATAGAAAAACTGTTAATGGGGATTATTTAAAAGTGGCTGTTCTGAGAACAGGACTGTGACAAGCACAGCCTAGCAAGACTCTTTGGGAATAAGTAGCTATTTGAGAATACTGCCATTTGCACTGTGGAATGATAACAAATTACTAGTTCTTTTAAGATCCAAAAATATACACAAAGTTTCTCTTAATGTAAAGCTGCAAATATCACATTGTTAATATATAGATATTAGTAGGTCACCATGTAGAGTTTTGCAGTCCTATCTTGCCTAGAAAAAGAAATCAGACTGTTTTTGACATCCTGAAGTGACTGTGATTCCTCTATCTCCATATCCACCACCCTTCATTATGGTCTACCAAAACCATTGAACAGAAGACCAGAAGCTCCATCTTTGGGGTGGTTAAGTTTTAAAGAAGGAGTTTTTCTGGATTGACAATAATTTTCCTGACTTTGGTAGCTTTCTGAAGTGAAAATGCCTCAAAGCACCAGAGTAAGACACAGGCCTAAGCTATTATTCCTGATCATAACATACTTTACAGATAAAACCAGCTACTAGAACTAATTCAGAATAACTTGACTGTGCCTGGCTCATTTGTTTGTTCTGATGCACCATCTTTGATCCTTGAGGTGTAACTTCCCAATACCTGAGTTAGTCACAGTTGTTTGGATGACGGCTGTATAGCATGTGCTGTATGACTGCACTGCTGCTTCTTATTTTTACCCTTCACAGTTTGTTATTAAGTATTCTGTGGACAGCAGTTGGTTTTATGAACTGATGTCACCAATAGCTCACTGTTTGAGGAACACAGTAATGCATGTCCAGCCTGCGTTCCCGATGTTATGGCTGTTCGTGGTGTTCCATCACATGCATATTTGCACACTCCTGCCAAGGCAATCTTAAAGTGAGGTGGAGACAATGGAATAATTAAACAATTTGACTTCTGTAATGCTTTCTTCTTTTTCTTCCTTAGGGAAAAAGGGTTATTGAAATCCTTCTCTGGAACAGAAACCAATAAGATCTGGCCACATATCTATGCGTTCCTCCTAACCAGGTTGCCAGATGTGAGCCAGAAAGATGCTGCCACTCCCAGGTGAAAATAGGTCTAACTTCTGCTCATCTGTGATAGCTCACATGTGATTACATGAGATTCAGCAATCAAGGATTTCTCTACATAGTTTACCAGACTGATCAATAATTAAAGTTTAATGTTGTCCTTAACTTACATTATGATAAAACTGTCACCTGTGGTTCTCACTTTAATGCTGTATTTTTTTATATGAAATGTACCTAATTTTTATAATACAGTAACTGACTTTTAACAAAAGCAGCTACTCTTGTGTCTCTTATTCAGAAAATACATAAATTTGCAAATACTGACTGTTGAAAACACATTTCAGAATACAGCTTAATTATAAAACATATTGATTGATTGTCTCACTCATGAATTGTAGTGTGAAGTAAGGACAAGGACATAAAAGCATGTTTCTTGATTGTGTGGGCGAGCCAGAAGCTCTGGGGAACCGTGACCCACCATTCTGCAACAAGCCATTTCAGACCAGAACTGGCATACATATAGGTTGATCTCATGGAAGACAGTCACCTTCTTTTAGCTTTGCTTGCACAGATGTTATTTGATTTTGCTGGGCTTAAATTACCCCTAACACTTGCTTGGATGATTGGCCTTACTACTATGTTTATATTCCTGCCCTCACAACAGCTATCTTGCAGGCATGAGAAATGGAGTTTCAATGATATATAATGCATTTGGTAAATGCTCCATCTTTGTGCAGCTGTATAAGGCTTTATTAGTAAAAAGACAGCAGATACTGAACAGATTAAGTGTAATCTGGTAAGCCTACAGCCAGATCATCTTGATTTGTGCATGTGTCTTTTCTACTATCTTTGAAAAAAAAAAACTGCTCCTTGATGCCAGTGCCAGGATTGCCAATGGTCAAATTATTAACTGTCATATTACAATTTTATTTTAGCAACTGGACTGCTTTTCATGAGATCATACTACTAATTCATGTCTCCAACCAGCTCTTACATTTATTCATTCACTAGGTAACTGCAGTTACAAACCTCCACAGGCCACACTTTTTAACAGTTCAGGTAATGCAGACATTGGTATTTTTCAGTGAACTCTCCTAGCCCTTTTTTTATGCTTGCCAGATTTAGAGTTTCAAGAAGAGTCAGCAAAACCTGAGGAACAAACAACTCTGTCTAGACAACGTCTGAAGTAGCTGTGTTGTACTAATGCAGGTCCCAATCTCCTTTTGCAATGACTGTTGGCAAACAACTACAGAGCTGTGGTTCTGATGTACCTTGGACTACATTTGCACATCTAGTTTTAGCATTATCAATATTGAGACTCATTTGAGTCTAAAAAAAAGGATAATTAATATAGAATTTGTAAAGTTTTTCCATTACTATAAATGAACAAAATGGGCAGCAGCTATCAGCTGCAGGCAGGCTTCCTTACATTTTAAAGAAAGCTTGCCAAAAGGCTGACCACTTGTACTTTCATCTTCAGAAATGTCTGTACGGAGGCTGTAGACTGGGTGAGTTTAGAGAGGCACTTCCTTAAAAAAGTCATGGTTAGAAAACAGTAGCTACCACATTACAATGAGAAACACTGATGTGCTGCTTACTTCTATTTGTGCATTTTGATTTCAATATAAAGCAGCTATGCTTGTCTTTTTGCCAGCCTACATTAAGTTCAGTTAGCCAGAAGGAGATAGGGTAGGGAATCTCCTTATAATTTGACATTTAGTCCCACACCATCTCATCTTAGCCCCTTAGAAACTTTAAAAATAACTTTCAGTATATCCTAGGTTGCTAGATCAATGTGGCTCTACTGCTAATGGTAGCAATTGCAAGTCACTGTGCAACACTGCCCTTACTACCCTTGTACATAACATTCAGTTAAAAAACAACCTGAAGTTATTAGTTTACCTTAATAATTAACTAGTTATTAAGGAGGAGGCAGTGTTTAAGTATCCACTCTGGATTATCTGTCAAAAATTACTACTGAAGCTGGTTATTTCTAATTTGCTTCTGAGACAGAGCTGCTCCTTTATCCTCAGTCTGTCTGCAAAAAAACTGGAGAACACAAGGCACATGAAAAGCTAGTTCTATCAGTGTATCTGGAGTTCCTACTTTTGCTGCTGCAGCTGTACCAATACTCATTCTGGTATATACTGCAGACTTAGACTTTTCCCCATCTCTGCTACAGCCAAACTGAAAATTACTGGATCTCAGCACAGCTTTTGCCTGAATCAGCAACTGAAGGTAGACTGTGTTCAGTAAACTGCTGAAATCTAGATACCTTCCAGACCTCAAGTACAGTAAGAACAATATAGTAAAGGACCGAGTGTGTGTACCGGTACCATTATTTGAGATATGAGAGGTCTTCACTGGAGTCTTCCAACTGCAGTATATATTTATACAGAACAGAACTGCTGTAATAGCAGTAGGTTAGAAAAGCACAGTAGAATTTTGGATTGCAGAGACTCTGTGGAAAGCCTTATCAAAAAACAGTATTTGGATTTCTACTCATCAAACAGGAAACTTTTAATGATTTTCCACTTTTAATTGTTTGAGTTGGCAATGTCAGAAACCCACTTTAGATTAGTAGCATATGAAATATCTTTCAAACCCCGCAAGACACCTTACCCTATATAAACTGTGACAAAGCTTGTTGTTTAAACTGAAGTCTTAGCCTAACCCTTGCACCTCAAGTTCCCTCCATCCAATACTTCTCCCCATAATGAGAATGGTTTACAAAAACAATCTGAAGTTAGCCTTATGGACAAGAAGAGAGTCAGACTCTCAGAAATCATACAATCCAGCACTCAGATGTAGACAAGCATTGCTTATGTTTTAGGACAAAACCAAGTCATGTTTAATGAAAGCACAATGTAACATTTAAATCCCCTTAGTAGAGGTAGAAAGCCAGTGTTTTAATCTATCCCATTCAGATTTGAAATACTGATACCAGATAATGATTTATTGCTATTAGTGATAACCAAATTTGAGAGCTTATAATGTCAGCAAGATAGCATGAATACAGTTGTGACCTCCAATATTCATAGAGTAAAACATGTCCACACCTGTAGTAAAACAATAGCAGATTCCACCAAGAATCTACCACTTCTTGTAAACATTGTATTTGTGCAGATTTTTTTTTTCATACTTTAATTTCTAAAGTCATGAAAGGCAAGGTTAGTAGCAGAAAACACATCCAGTTTCACATTCGGCAATATGAGAACCCTGCTCTTCATGGACAACCAAAAACCTAGCAGCACATTTTCAAACAATATTAAAAGTTTTTTTGAATTACCCACCCTTCAAAATCCCTTCCCCCTTAAAATCAAAAAAACAACAAAAAAAAATCTGACACCAAAAATAAAGTGCAGTACCCAGAAAAATAAGTGTCAAGAAAATAGCCATGTTTGTTTCTTTGAAAAGAAAAAAAAAGACAAAAAAAAAAGAGTACTTGGCCTCAGTCTTAAGAGTACTATACTGTGTCCATCATTTTAGATTCTTCTTCATCTCTTTGTATCACAGAGTTTAAACTGCAGTCTTCTGTGTTTATGGAACCTCGTAGATCCCCTGTGTTCTGCAACAGATGAAAAATCGACAGCTTAATTCTCCGTAACTGTATATATGGAGGGAGAAAAAGATAAAAGAGATTTTTGCTTAAGTTGGACTCTTCGTGTTGTCCATCTTAAGATGAGACAAATTTGCAATAATAAGGAAATAAGCTCTGAAAAATTCATCAACCAATATTATCTCACTGTGTTAAGAATTCTCTAAATTTGTTGGTGTAGCTTATATTTAGTCTCAGTATTTCTAGCACTTGACTGCACATTTACTTAAAATTCAGCTGTTGGATCTGACTTGAGAGGTACTTTAGTCAAATTACTTCAAACAAGTAGTTTCAATTATGAGTCCTTCCCTAATACCTAATTTTTTGTAATCTTTTAAATTGCTGCTTCATTCCATAACAAAAGACTTAAGCACCCTCAGTTTCCTTTTAAGATAACAAGAGACTTCCCTCAGACTTGACTTACCTGAATGATCCCATGAGCAGGATCAGTCATTTTACACTGAAAGCTCATTTCACTGTTTGTGGTAAAGAAATGTGTGAATACAATTCTAGCATCTGATCAGTTTTATGAAGCAAGTGTTTACTTTAAGCATGAAAACGTAAGGGCACTGAACTAACACATGCTTTTGACCTTATGCTGAGGTTTTCTGAATTCCAGCAATTAAAAAGAAAGCCCACATATACCTTGCATACTGATAATACCCTGAGCACTAGCAGTTCTAGGAAGAATCCTCTCTATATTTCAGAAAGATACAGCTTCTAAAGGCAGGACCTAATCCTACTTTAGTTAAATTAATTTCTAGAAATAATAAACCTACCTGTGAAAAAGATGTCAGCTCTCCTACAAGACCAGGATTGACACTGAGATCGTGTAGTAACATAGTTTGAAAACCATGGGATTGTGACCAGATTCTCACTCTTGTCTTGAATGCCTCAAGTTCATTTTTAAAAGCCTCAAAATAGCCTTCTCCTGTCTGCAAAGAGAAAAATGAAATACTCACGCTTCAGCCAGATTTACTTTTGAGTTGTAAGCATACACAGTGCTGAAAAAAAACCCACACAGTGAGGCATGTTATATCCTTTGGGCATAACAACTGTGAACAACTCAAGACTAATGTTAGTCAATTTAAAATGAAATTTCAGGTAGATTTCTTTTTAAGACAATCTGTAGTATTTATATGTAGAAGCAAAGTAATTGATTAATCTAAGGACATCTAAAAATAAATCTAATTTTAGCCTTTCCCTTATTCCAAATCAGAAGCCAGTACCCTTAGAAGAACAGGTGATTATTGTAGCACTCTAGACAAAAGTAAAGCACAAGCTGACTCGCACTTTAAATGAACTCCTTTAGGCAGTATTTAATGCCATCGGAGTCTTGAATAACTGCATAGTCTACAGCAAACCACAGTTTCAGTCTTCCGCATTTCTCCCGCATAGCTCTGGATTGCTGTTTCAGTAATGAGAAAGAGACACGGTTGGGCCTGACTGTGATCTGCAGATGGAATGGAAAGTTGTGACAATACACAGGTACCCTCTGAAAACACAGGTGTAATTAGACAAAATCGGTCCTGAAACTGGTCTGTGTCTGCTGTTGTTATTTAGTTATTACTTATCTATAATACCCCTCTTGTCCCTCTGTTGTATGTTGCTTTCCCTCTGGGATAACCAAAATCCACTAAACTTTAATTTTCAGAATTGGCATTACACCAAAATACTCTGTCTAGAAACAAATTGCTAAGAAAACATTTTCCCATAAGCCTAAGTCAGTCAATAAAATATTTAGCCTCTTATGGTTAGAAAGAAACCTTCTCTACAACACTGGTCCCTTGTACAGCATCAAGAGTTTCTCCCATCATTACCCAAGTTGACTTACTTTGGCTTTTTGGAAAAAGAGACGAAAACACCCTCTTGGATCCACATTGCAGCTTCTAGCAATTTCTATAATAAATTGCATTGCAACTGCTTGGTGTGCTACTTGCTCCATCAGAGCTCTTTTCTGGGGAAAAAAAAAAAAAAAAGGTTAAAGTTACAATTTATATTTCAAAAATTCAGCTTAATTTCCTTTTGTTCTACTTCCTAACCAGTTAAGAACTGATGCTCACAGAAGCAAGAGGACTGATAATTAGTTATAACTAGACATACATGTGACAATGTGCTATAGTTTTTCTTCAGTAAAGTAGAGAGAGGGTGGGAAGGACAGTTAAATGGTTAATGAAGTTGGTCAGCTTTTCTACACTGCAAGCAGGAAAGTGGATGCTTTCAAACAATTTAAATGTCTTTGTCATACCTGTTCAGCTTCTAGATGAAAACACCACAACATGAGATACCTAGATGTTTCTTCACATACAAGATATGGGTGATCAGACAAAAATCTCTGACTATCATCCCATCTGCTCAGCATACCTAGTAAGAGAAACATACTTAAGGTATTCTAAATGGATAAATGATTTAATGCAGCAAGGAAGTTACTTGCATCAATGCCCCTGTATATACAACACCTTTGCAACTCGCTAATCTTAGAATGACAGCATGCAGCTAAATTTGGGGGTTTTATTAATACATCGAAGGAATGCTGAAAAGAGCATGGCCAGAAAGTTAATCAGACTTTGAAATACTAAAAGTAGATTTTAACAGTCACAATTTCCTATATTTTAATGCATCTCTAGAATCGTTGATGTTATTTTTAATCAGCATATATGCTAACAAAGCGGTGTAGGTATCTATTAGTTACATCATCAAATAGTTTAAAATGTTTATGGATAGAGATTTACATTCAGTGATTCTGACAAACACAAATCCTCTAAATGTTTGCAAATAAAAATGCAAAGAAAACAATGTGTAATCTGTCAAAACCAGAAGTGCTTCTAACACGTGATTTGCTAGGTTTTTAGCAAATCTGAATTTAATTACAGAACAGCTTGATCTCAAAAAGCAAAGCCACATCAGTACTGGAAACTTAACTACAAGACTGAACTGTGATAGCATGAAGCTACCTTCCTGTAAAGAGCTGAGTTTAAAAATCAGAACTCAATACTCAGACCACTTCCTAAAATTGTCTGTTTATTGCTGACCGTCAAGTCATTACTGGCAACAGGTACCAGATGTACAGCTTTACCCATATATCAGCGTATAATTATAACTGGGCCAAAGATAATTCAGTGGTAAGGACCTAAGGCAATCTTAATTCTAGCAAACAAATGCCTAACGAGAAAGCAATGGCTAATATTTCTTTTGGCTGTTTTCAAGAGAGCTATCATGCGTTAAGTTCTTTATTGCTTGGAAGCCAGAGGAGGATCCAGAAACAGGACTCGTGCAATATGGCTAGCGAAGTCCACACTGCCCATCGGCAACAGCTGGCACAGAACAAGAGACTTAAAAGAGCATTAATGTACTCTCCCTTTTTACAACGGACTTACATATTTTGAATTCAAATAACAACATGGCTTTGAATTTAGGAGGTAAGAAAAAAATTGATTAACTTCTGCAATAAGGTTGTTTCTGTAACAGCTTAATCTGAATTTAGACAACAAAGTAATTTTGCCCAACTCTTAACTAGGAAGCCTGCCAGAAACACACTATTTTTCTGCTGAAATGCACAGCAGGGGAGACATCTTCTGATTCTGCTATCATTACACTCAGCAGTTAAGGTATTTGAGAGAACCTCTGCCTGTCACTGCTATTTGCCCACTCTGATAGTGTTGTGGCTCAGCCTGGTATTTGCAAGGCTTACTAAGGCCAACAGGGCTAGAAACCCTTTCCTTAAAAAGAGTTTAAGATCCTTAGAAGCCAAATAGCTTAGTAAAAATGAGTTTGTACAAAGAATTGAATTTTGCCAACTCAGTCTTGTTCTCAATTGTTCTGGAATTCCAAATATGGCTATACTCTATCATAGCCTGAAACCAGCCTATAACTAAGAATGGAAAGCACTTCAGAGAATCATCAAAATTCCAGACTACTTTACAAGATCAGCCTTCTGCTTAATTGGGTTCAACAATTATGACAGAGCTGAAGTGACACCTAGTGGATAATTAAATATAATTTTAAGAAGTGCATAATTCTATGCACCCATACTTTCAGTAGGCATTTACAGACATTTCCCTTTAATCAGTCATTACTTTTGTAGCGTAATAGCCACCAGAAAAACAATTTTTAAAAGGAGACAAGTTATGGACAATCCCAATGCACTTTTATACACATGACATATTTCCATGCATGTCCCTGCCTTTTCCCACCGAACAACAGAAAAAGTTGCTAGAGCTTTAGTTTTCAGAGATTAAGCTCATTCAAGTACTCATTTTTATTTTTTTTAAATTTAAGTTCTTATTGGTCACAGGAGTTAACAAGCTTCTACAGTTTACACCTTATTTCGCTTTGAAATTATTATCTGTCCTGATAAAATAAAGCTAAGCAGTCTGTTAGCCAGGTCTTTAATTTGTTAGCATTCATCTGTACAATAAGAAGCAAACCTACACAAATTATGTCAGAGTTTGAGTTGCAAAATGTTGCAAACAGCACACTCACCAAAGTGTCTAATCTTTTGTTCGTGTTTTTGCATACGTGGTTCAGACACATCTTCATCTTCTATTTCTTTTCTTTTTTGATTAATAAAACTCTGAGGAAGAGAAAAATTGTACTATCACAGAAACTCGAGACATACCTTTTTGTGATACATATTATATTTTAATATGTTGCTATTTAAAGGACTATGTTCTAATTTTAGAGTCATGCCATATACTTGAGAAGGTTTTCCTTAAAAAAGCACATAATAGAGTTTTAAAGTCTTATTATAGTCTACTGACCAAAGAACTCTGAGAAACTTCTGTCCTCATGTAGGAACTTACTGATCTGTCAACAATGAAAATCATGTACATTGCAGCCTCGATGTGGCTAAATTAGGAGATGTGCTAGCTTTTCAAATTAAATTGTGAAATCAAAGCTGATATTCTATTATTAAAAAAAAGTTTGTACAAAATAATCTGTATTACAGTAGTCATTATTAGAGGCAAACTAACAGTTTCACATTTTAAGAATTTGGTACAGTAGAAAAGCACACTCATCATGTGAAGAAACTATTGTTCAGCACATTTGGCAATACTTGCATTACTTAGAATCAGAGTGGTTTGGGCCGGAAGGGACATCTAAAGATGATGTAGTTTCACTCCACCCCTGCCACGGGCAGGGACATCTTCCACTAGATCAGATTGCTCAAAACCCATCCAAGCTGACCTCTATTGTTTCCAGGGATGGGGCATCCACAGATTTTCTGGACAACCTGTTCCAGCTTTCACCACCCCCATTGTAAAAAAATTCTTCCCTGTATCCAATATAAACCTACTCTCTTTCAGATTAAAACCATTGCCCCATGTCCTATCACTACAGGTCGTTATAAAAAAATCTCTTTTCCATCTTTCTTATAAGCCCCCTTTAAGTAGCAAAAGGCCACAGTAAGGTCAATAAGGTCTCCCCGGACCCTTCTCTTCTCCAGGCTGACCACCACCAGCTCTCTCAGCCTGTCCTCACAGGAGAGGTGCTCCAGCCCTCTGATCATGTTCATGGCCCTCCTCTGGACGCACTCCAACAGGCCCATGTCCTTTCTATGTTGGAGGGCCCAGAGCTGGATGGAGAACTCCAGGTGGGATCTCACCAGAGCAAAGGATCAGAATTACCTCCCTCGACCTGCTGGCCACGCTTCTTTTGATGCAGCCCAGGATACGGTTGGCTTTCTGGGCTGCAAGTGCAGATTGCTGGCTCATATCTAACACCTAGATCACCAGTGCAAATTCTGATCTGCACTTCTGGAAATGATTTGTCGTATGAGTGCAGCTTGCTCCCTTTCATGAGGCAGAGATATGAAACAAACAGAAAACACTTGACATACACTGTGGTTTTGTGCTGTACTGGACACAGAACACATTCAAGACTAGTAATAAGTAGAATGAAAAAAAGAGGCTAACAGTTATTTTCATGCACACTGATATGGGTCTTACCTTATTAAATACCTCCTTACTAGCAAGATCTGTGTTCCATAGATTCTGTCTTTCCCTCTGGTTTAGAGCTTCTTCTTTTCTTCTCCACTCTTCCTCCCTCCATCTCAACTCTGCAGCTTCAGTCTTTGCTTGAGCAGATTCCTGATCACGGGATTCTGAATTATGCAGTGCTAAGCTACCAAGTTTTTGCTGGGCTTCTGCTAGGTTCCACGTGCATTCTACAGAGTGCTTCACGAACTCTCTTTCTTTTTGGCAGGCTAATTCAATCCCTTGGCTGTATGTCTGTGAGGAAAATCAGACATGCTACTTATGGATGGAAAATTTACAGTTTACAGTTTGTATAGGAGCAGACAGGCCTAAATAATGCACCTGAAAGGCAGATATGCAGCATTATATTTGCAGGAGTGATGAAGCATGGTTTGTACAACTAGATGTTTTTAGAGATTTCTAATTCAAACTGTCTTTACTTTGTTAAGTGCATTTGCAAAATCATGGATCACGTACTGCTATCAGTAATAGCCTCTAGACTGTAAAAATATTTTTGACACAGCTGAAACCCCGCTGGCTATCTTTGGCCTGCAGTGCTAGCAACAGCCAAGTGTGAGAATGCTCTGAATATATACTTCTGAGAAGAAAGGATCAGTTTTGTGATGTCAGATCACAACAGTAAAGTAACTGCTGCTGCCTGCGTTCCAATATGGATTAGTACTTAACAGATGGCCAACATTTTCCCTTGAACTGACAGTGAAAATGGAATTTAAGCTATGTAGTGGATGAGGCTCAGCACAAGCATATGGTCCTTTTGTTCAAATCTATTGAGGAGGTCACCACTCATAGGTGGAAAAGTGTCCTCTTAAGCAATAGGGCTTATATTCCGTGTGTGTGCTGGGAATTTACACTCAGTAACTTCAGAAGTTATCCTCTAAAGCACATGTCATACCTTCCCACCGAGAGTGGAGAAAAAAACCCATCGATACACAATAGTTCCTCAGTCTTCCAGAGCCACATTATGAAAGTTGTGGTACTGATAATCTCTGGCCGAGGGACATGAAGGACGACACAAGTTGTGAAAGATTATTTGAAAGGAAACTTTAATGCAGGTACATCAAAGTTCTTGTGCCAACTTTGTTTGCAAATCGCAGCATTTTTATTTATTTATTTATTTAAAGTAACAAGATGAAAACTCCTGTTTGGGAAACTAAGGTAATGGCAGCTTCTGGCAAGGACACGCACCACTCCTGACAACGTATTTTAAACACGCCGAGTTGCCCTAGCCGACAGAGAAACGCACCGCCTATAGACACCGCGGTGCCAGGACAACTTCAGCCCAGCTCCTTCCACATCACTTGCCAAACGTGGAACTGTTACTCACGGGCGGTGGCGGACGCCAGGCACAGACAGACACACACACACACACACACACTCCCCACCCCCCTCCCTCGGCGGCGCATCGGGCCCCTCCTGGCGTGCTCCAGGGCGGCGGAGCGGCCTCCGGAGGGATGCGGACACCTCCGCGCACCCTCCGCCCCGACGACGCACCGGCCTTCGCGGTGACTAACGTCCCTCCTGGGCCCCCGCGGCAACGGCTGGCTCCGGGGGCGGGGGGAGCTGCGCCACCGGGGGACGGGAAGCGGCAGGAGGTACCGGGGTGGGTAAAGGGTCGGGGGGCACGGATGTACCTGCACTTCCGGCAGGCGCTGACGAGAGGCGGGAGCCCGCCCCCGCTCCTCGTCCTCCTCCGACGGAGGGCCGCCGTCCCGGGAGCGCGGGAGCCACAGCGCCATCCCCGCCGAGCGCCGTCCCCCGTCGCCCGCCGCGCTCACACACCTCACCGGAAGTGAGGCAGTGCGCAACACTTCCGGCAAGCGAGGCGGGCCGGGGCCTGCGCCTTTAGAGCCGCGCCGCGCCGGGGCGCTGGGCCCGCCTCCGGCCCTGTCCCGTCGCTGCCGCCGAGGAAGGGCGAGGGAAGCGCCGAAGCGCCCCCCCAGGCCCGGCCGCCGGTAGCACGCAGCGGCGTGGACGGCGGTGGAGGCGCTGCCGCGTGTGTCGGGCCTCTTCCATGCCGGCGGAGAGCCGGACCCCACTCTGGGGGCTACTGTAGGACGCTGACAAATTATACGTGTGTGTGTGTATATATATATGTGTGTGTGTGTTTAAAAACAATAAAGAGGATGCCCCCCCGGTGTGTGCGCAGGAGCCGGCGCGCTCCCCGCGGCCGTTGGGGGACGGACGCTACCGTCGCCGTGGCAACGCGGGCCGGGCCGGGCCGGGCCGTCACCCCGCCCAGCCCAGCCCCAGCCCCACCGCCCGGCTGCCGCTGAAGGTGGTGGTAGAGCTGCAGGTGGAAGCGGTGAGGCCGCGGGCAGAGCGGGGCGGCTGGGGAAGAGGGGAGGGGGGGAAGAAGGGAGGGAGGGAGGAGCGGGTGGAGGTGCCCAGGCAGCCGGTAGGGGTGTGGAGGCTTGTCACCGCCGTTATTCCGGGGCCCTGAAGTGCCACACCATGCCACAATCTGTATATGAACAGATGTGCGCCCGCATATATACTGTCCGTGTGCGTATGTGGGCATAGGGTAGATTTAGATTAGATATTGGGAAGAAATTCTTCACTATGAGGGTAGTGAGGCACTGGTACAGGCTGCCCAGAGAAGTTGCAAATGCCCCTTTGCCTGGAAGTGTTCAAGTCCAGGCTGGATGGGACTTGGAGCAACCTGGTCCAGTGGGAGGTGTCCATGCCCATGGTAGGGGGGTGGGAACAAGACGAGACTTAAGGTCCCTTCCAATTCAAACCATTCTATGATTCTATATGTATATACCTGCACTGTGTTTGAATATTTTTGTATGTACATCTGTGAACAGACCTTCAGTTCTAAGAGCTGGGGAGCTGTTTGGTTTTTTACAGCTTGGTTCTCATCTGGAAATGGAAGTTAATGTAAAATGAGGTCGTATGTTTGCAGTGATAATATCCCTGTGAAGATTAAAACACACCCTCCTTGTAGCTGTAGTTTCTCATCCCTGTAGCTTTTCCTCCAAACAGGAGGCACTGACTGGTTCTTTGGAGTTGCCAGCATAAAGTCTGCTAGAGTGTGCAAGGAAAGGGTTAGATTAAATGTGGAGTTCTTCTTGCTGTGTGATGTTTATTTAATGATGGACATTACTGCTGTTCTGCAAATGGATAATACTAATATGTTGTTTGTAACAGGTCATCAGATGTAAGAAAAAAAATAGTGGTTTTCACTCATTCATTTCCTTGTAGGTATCCAATGATACCTGTTCTGTTGTGTGTAATGTTAAGGTCTATGAAATCCGTCCCTGTTACGTGAAATGATAAAAAAGAAAATTCCAAAATGCAAAATGAGAGAAATCTCAATGATAGATCTTAATCTAGCACCCTTTTGAGATTATCAGTAATAAAGCCAAGGGCCTACTGGGTACCCTCTGAGAGACAGTCTGGCAGGCTTCTATTGATGTGTGTGTAAGACTGGACCAAGGAGTCTCATGTGAACAAATTTTTTTCTTTCCTAAGGTTACTTGTCCTGGTGTGTTTCTGTCTGAGAAACATGACATTTTTCTCAGTGTGTGCATCCTGGGTCAACACAAAGAGACAGAATGCCTTCCTCCTGTTTTCCCTCTCTTGTTTCCTGAGAAGATGTGCTTTGAAAAGGTGAGAAATCAGCACTGAGAAATCAGGTGGACCGAGATTTAGCATGCTGTGTATAAACACATGCATTATACATACTTTGTAAAACATGCATTATATATCATCTATGTACATTCTCTGTCACAGCTTTGGACATTCTTTACACTGTATATAGGTAGTCTGCCTTCAAGCTTTGCAGTCATCTCCATCCCCAAAATATTTCAAGGAAGTGTGACATTTGGAAAGTTAATGGCAGCATCAAATTCCATTGTTGCTCTGCTAAACCAAATCTTTCAAAACTAGTAAAAAGGTAGATGGTTTCCCTCCCTTTTGTCATCTTCATTTCATGTTCAGAAGACAAAATGATCAGGTGCAGCATAGTCAGAGCACTGGAGATAAGGTGAATAAGCCATTTGTTGGAGAAGTGGTTATTGTCTCAGTCAAGGAGGCAAAAAAAAATATATTGCTATCTTCTTTCTTATATACAGATACAGAACCAAGTGGTTTGGGTTTGCTGGTTTTATGTGATTTTGTTTGCTGTGGCCTTCTAGAATGCAAACTGAAAGGTTCCCTGACACAGAGGAGGACAGTATACTAAAATGGAACTGCTGTCTTAAATATTTCCAACGTCAAATAATTTTAAATCATGCTGAGTATGTGCCATTTCTGTACCACTCTTCCTAGGCCCACTGATGTGCCAACCACTGCCTGTTACTGACAGCATCTTTAGGGAGGAGAGGGGCAGCATTCCGTGACGGACATTCATAATTTACTGAGTTTTCATTGCACAGCTATTAATGAAAATTCCATGTAACAACCCTGGCAGCTACTTTTTCTGTGAGTGGTTTTTTGTTCTTTTAGGAGGCAATGCCCTTGCATATTATGAAGAGAATACATGAGACTTCCTGTTCCCAGAACACAAGCTGACTCCTGCATGTCCTGGTGTGGATAGGGAATTACTGATGAAAACTTCTCCTCATTTTCCAGTAAGTTGCCTGAAACTGATACCTATCATAGGTGTCTGAAGAAGAAAGGAATTCAGCTACTTAGTAGCAACTTCATGAGGGCTGGAGTTTGACTATGCCTCTGGTTGCCATGAGCAGAGGGGGATGTTCATGTGCTCTTTTGAATACGGAGAATGTACTGGGTGTGTGCTATCCTAACAAATAAATCTGTTAGTCACAGACACAATAATTTCTCCATAGGCAAGTTAGGAGCCCTAATAGCAAAATTTTACGTTCAGTTATGTATTTCCATCCACAGATTATGTGAAAGGGCCAGGTTCTTGATAGATTTTCAAGTTTCTTTGTACCAATTACCTTTGAGGATGCCAGCTTTCTGTCTATTATCTTTCTCTCATGTACAGGCCTTGTTTTTTCACTCTCCCTTTTCATATCTTTGTAAATCCTTCCCAGTGCTCGTTCTTGCCCTTAGGCGGGTTCAGATCCAGCCAGAGAAATGGCAGCATCACCTCATTTCTCTGGCTGAATCTGGGCCAGTCAGATTCTGCCCTCAAATCACCTATTCATTTACCAGTATGTCATCGCCTTCTTTCCCTTCGGATGGAAAGCTCATTTCTTTGCTTCTTCATTGCTACTGCTTTTTTTTCTCCTCATCTTTGCATATGGGTAGGGGCAAATATAGTTTGAAAATACTGTACTGTGATTTCTCTGTCACTCCTGTAGGAGAAAGAGGAACTGCTAGAAATCATAGAATCATAGAATCATAGAATTGTCCAGGTTGGAAGAGACCCTTGGGATCATCGAGTCCAACCATCTACCCTACACTACAAAGTTCTCCCCTATATCATATCCCCCAACACCACATCTAAACGTCTCTTAAACACATCCAGGGATGGTGACTCAACCACCTCCCTGGGCAGCCTATTCCAATGCCCAACCACTCTTTCTGTGAAAAATTCTTTCCTAATGTTCCGTCTAAACCTACCCTGTTGGAGCTTGAAGCCATTCCCTCTCGTTCTGTCATTAGTTACCTGTGTGAAGAGACCAGCACCAACCTCTCTACAGTGTCCTTTCAAGTAGTTGTAGAGAGTGATGAGGTCTCCCCTCAGCCTCCTCTTCCTCATACTAAACAGTCCCAGCTCCTTCAACCGCTCTTCATAAGATTTATTCTCCAGGCCCTTCACCAGCTTCGTTGCCCTCCTCTGCACTCGCTCCAGCACCTCGATATCTCTCTTGTATTGAGGTGCCCAAAACTGGACACAATACTCGAGGTGTGGCCTCACCAGTGCTGAGTACAGGGGGACAATCACCTCCCTACTTCTACTGGTCACGCTATTTCTAATACAAGCCAGGATGCTGTTGGCTTTCTTGGCCACCTGGGCACACTGCTGGCTCATATTCAGCCGCTTGTCAATTAGAACCTCCAGGTCTCTTTCTTCCAGGCAGCTTTCCAGCCACACTTCCCCAAGCCTGTAGCACTGCTTGGGTTATTGTGGCCCAAGTGCAGAACCTGGCACTTGCCCTTGTTGAAACTCATGCCATTGATTTTGGCCCAATGATCCAATCTATCTAGGTCTCTCTGTAGAGCTTCCCTATCCTCCTGGGAATCAACACTCCTGCTTAACTTGGTGTCATCTGCAAACTTGCTGATGATACACCCTATGTCCTTGTCGAGATCATCAATAAAGACGTTAAACAGAAATGGTCCTAACACTGAGCCCTGAGGCACACCACTTGTGACCGGCGGCCAGCTGGATTTAAATCCATTGAGCACCACTCTTTGGGACCTTCCAGTCAGCCATTGCTTGACCCAGTGGATCGTATGCTCATCCAGGCCGTGTGAAGCCAGTTTTTCCACAAGAATTGTATGGGGGACAGTATCGAATGCTTTTCGAAAGTCCAGGTATAAAATATCAACAGCCTTTCCCTCGTCCAATAATCTGGTTATCTTGTCATAGAAGGTGATCAGGTTCGTCTGGCAGGACCTGCCTTCTATAAACCCATGCTGACTAGGCCCGATCCCCTGGTTGCCCATTATGTGGGTTTTGATGGCACTCAAGATGACCTGCTCCATGACCTTCCCTGGTATCAAGGTTAGACTGACAGGTCTATAGTTTCCTGGATCCTCCTTTTTGCCTTTCTTGTAGATGGGTGTTACATTTGCCACCCTCCAGTCCATTGGGACCTCCCCAGTTAGCCATGACTTCCTGTAAATGATGGAAAACCGTTTGGCGAGCACGTCTGCCAACTCTTTCAGCACTCAAGAAATGCACAATTCTTGTAATGCAACAATGAAATGCACAATTCAAAGTTGCAGGCAAGTGAACAGATTATTTTTCTAATTTTTTTTTTTTAGTTAAAGATTACTAGTGTCTTTTGCAGTATTTGTCATGGCATTACCTGCCTTGAAAGGCAAACTGGAATTCCTTTTTCACATCATTTTGGGAAGTGTCCTTTGGGCCACGCTGACCCACTAGGAAGACTAGTGTACAAATGGAGCTGCTAATCAAACAGTAAAGAGCTGTAGATCTTCTCTGTAGTTCAAAGGATTCTACTCACCTTTCTTCACAATATCGGCTTTATAAGGAAATGCTCTGGGGCAGCGCTAGTGCCTCAAGCGTGTGTTTTGATCTTGCTGGCCATGTGCATCCCATTTCCCTTCTTGCATGGTTTTAAGAGAGCAGAGTAAAATCAAAGTACTGCTTTTCATAGCAAAATTGCTATACAACTGTTCTTTGCTGATGAGTTTGCCACAAGTCTTTCTTAGCTGCAGTGCCTCTTTTAGTCACTTTTGATTCTGCAGTTGCAGTGAAGGACTTGAAGTGTTCCGATTATAAGGGGGAGGTATAGGCAGTGGTCATGTTTTTAATCCTTTCCCCTTAACTCTTATTTTTAGGGAAATTGCACCAAAAATAGAGTTCTCCGCAAGAACAACCATTACAGAACTTCCACTTCAGTGCAGAAGAAAGAATTATATAAGTATTTATGGTAAGGATGCAGACCTGATTACAATTTTATAACCTTTGACTGAGTCTGAGTCTAGCTTTACTGTTGCCTTTGTATCTAGATACCTTAGGCAGCAATGGTAGGTCACATTAAAGGCCATGCTAGGGGTCCTAGATTTTGTTGCAACAACAGCAAATCTGACTGACTGAACCAAAGCCATCCATTTCTCAGTCTGCTATCCCAGATGCCCTCATTTCCTATTATTAAGAAATTCATTCCAGGGAAAGCCCACAAAAACAAATAATCCTGGCATTGCTTTCTATTGAAGATAAGATTTGAGCAGATAACATTATCTTGATTTGAAGGCATTTCACTGCCTCCTGTATTTTGCTGACAGTGGTTTATATCTAGCTTTTACAAATGTTTGTCTTTGCATGCTTTTGCTTAGTGAATTTATGCTTCCCCTATTTATTAATTGCATACTCTGATCCAGACTGAACTACAATGAGTTAGTCCTCCTCTGAGAAAGTGCTGCCAGCGCTTTCTGTGGTTTGTTTAGTGGCTACATATCTAATGGGTTATCTATTAAATAATATCCTGAGGGAACAAAATTCTGCCCTTCCTCCTGGAACAAAACACTCTCAGCAGATAAAAGTACTTTTGTTTGAGTAATAGCGCTGAATTTGGCCCCAATAAATTATCTCTGAGATACTTAAAATGTTTACATTCATAAGCTCCCACAGAAGTCAAGATCTCAAGATTTTAACTGAAGCTCACAAGTTTTCTAATTTTCTAAGCTCACAAGTGCCTTTCTGAAGTACTTCATCCTTCTCTGAGCTCTGTGACAGCCAGGGAACAATCTTTCAGGATTGAGCCCTAGATGAGAGGTTGTGCAACTGAGATAATGTGGAAGGAGATGGCGTAGATGAGTCTATGCTGACTTCTTTCTGCTTTTGACTTTGCCACACTCCCAACATAGAATCACAGATTCTTCCATTTTGTACATACAAAGATCCAAATTCTGCTATCATATGGTCAATTCCTACTGGACGAATTTCTGCTTAGAGCTTAGTCTTCATTGCAGGGAGTGGCAAATGGCTTGTACTTGGTTTTACTTAGATAATTGTGCAACAGTGAATTTCTCTGCCAGGGCTGAAACAGAACAAGGAATCAAAGATCTGCATCTGTGTCACCAAAACAAAGGAAGCGATCACTAACACAATGCAAGACATCAGTGAAAGAAGAAAAAAAATATGGAAGGCATACGAGGTCCTAAAAATCACAAGCTCCTTCTCTAAACGCTAGAGACCACTTCTGTGAACTCTGCAGAGAAAATCAGCAGCAGCCATCAAGACTGCGCCTGGAGTCTGCTGAGTGCAAATCAGAAAATGAGAACAGGCCACCATTTGTAGTCAGACATGTAAGTCCTAAAATTGCCATACTGCATTAAGAACATTAATTTTTGTTGGTATTAATTTCAGCATTTTTGTCTATCCTGATCAGCAGAACACTGAAGAAATTTAGCAATGAATTTGAAAATATAAATAGAAACGTTTTTTTGTTCAGTATGTCATTGGCCTGTCAAACTCACCGACAGCTGCTGGAAATCAGGTTGGTCAGTTAACAACATTCAGGAAAGGAAAAGATATTTCAAAGAATTAAAATACATGTTTAGATACTGTAAAAATATAATACGTTTTATCCCTCCCCTTTTCTTTTGGACATAAAGCAATCCGTGCATTTCTGCACTTGATAAGGAATCTGTGGGCAGTTTATTTCATCTTTTTGAGATAGTCCTTCTGCTTCCTTCTGAGAAGGAAGGTACCTCAGTAAGCTGAGGTACCTGATGATATGGCAGTGATTGTCAGTGACTGGTGGTTCAGTGACGTGGTTCAGTGACATCAAAGTCTTTTGTTAGTCACTGAAGTTGGTGGAGAGCGTTTCCGGGATTTCACTAATAAATGTTTGCATTTAGCCAGTAGGGTGTTCCATCTAAATGCTTCAAAGCACTAACAGTTACTAGGACGGTGCTATTCTGACTATTTGCCTGGTTTAGAGAGAGGGAAACAATGTATCTCAGGTGATCAGTACTTCCAGGTGATAAAGTGATAGCTATCTAGAATAATTTAGGTTTGCTCCAGGTTTTAGGTCCTGGTCTTGTATTCCACAGTCCTGTTCCACTGTGCGTATGTTTTACCAGTCCTGTATTTAACAAGTGTGTATTTTAAGTTACATTCTTTAAATCCATCTATACATGAGAATCAAGAAATCACTCAGTTTGAGATGGACCTTTGGAGGACATCTAGTCCAAACCCCACTTAAGCACGTCCAATTAGATTAAACTCTTAAAGGCCTTGTGCAGTTGAATTTTCAATATTTCCAAGGACAGAGATTTCATATCCTCTCTGGGCTGACCACCCTCATGGTAAAAAAAATTGTCTTTACATTTAACTGGAACTTGTGCCATTTGTTCTTGTCCTTCCGCTAGATATGTCTGAAAAGTGCCTGGCTCAGTCTTCTCTACAGCCTCGCGTTAGGTAGTCATAGACAACAGTTCAGTCTCAGAATCACAGAATTGTTTTTGTTGGAAGAAACTTCATGAAACCATCTAATCTAACCCCCTTACTGAAGCAGAGTCAGCTAGAGCAAGTTGCCCAGGGCTCCTCAGTCTCCCTGGGCAATGTATTCTACCTCACAGTAGCACAGTGTTTTCTTGTGTTCAGATGGAATTTCATGGTTTTTAATTTGTGCCCGTTGCCTTTTGTCTTGTGTCTGGGCACCACTGTGAAGACCCTGGACTTGTATTCTTCATTCCCACCCATCAGGTATTTATACACATGAATAAGGTCGCCCCCCCCCCTGCCCTGAGCCTTCACTTTTCCAGTCTAAACAGTCCCAGCTCTTTCAGCCTTTCCTCATATGAAAGATGCTCCAGTCCCCTAATCATCTTTGTGGCCCTTCAATGGACTTGGTCCAGTAAGTCCATCTCTTTCTTGTACTGGGGAACCCAGAACTGGACACAGTACTCCAGCTATGGCTTTACGAGTGCTGAGTAGAGAGGAAAGATTACCTCCTTCCACATTCTTGCAATAACCTTCCAAATGCAGCCCAGGAGGCTGTTGGCTGCCTTTGCCATGAGGTTGCATTCCTACCTCATGGACAGCTGATTGTTCACTGGGACTCTAAGGTCCTTCACTGCAGATCTGATCTTGAGCCAGTCAGTACACAGCATGTACTGGTGCCTGGAGTTATTCCTCCCCAGATGCAGGTCTTTGCATTCATCCTTGCTAATATTTATGATATTTCTCTCAGACATCCTTTTGTCTGTCTGTGTCCCTCTGAATGGCAGTACAATGCAGAGACACGGGTTGGATGGATGGACCAGTCAGTGATAAGGAATGGGATGGTTGGTACTCAAAGAGCTGCGGTCGATGGCTAGATGTCCAAGTGACAACCAGTGACAAGTGGTGTTCCTCAGGGCTCAGTACTGGGACCGGTGCTGTATAATGTCGTTGTCAGTGACATGGACAGTGGGATTGAGTGCACCCTCAGCAAGTTTGCTGATGACACCAAGCTGTGTGGTGCAGTCAACACGCTGGAGGGAAGAGATACCATCCAGAGGGACCTGGACAGGCTTGAAAGGTGGGCCCATACAAACATCATGAAGTTCAACAAGGCCAAGTGCAAGGTCCTGCACCTGAGTTGGGGCAATCTGAGGCACAAATACACACTGGATGGAGAATGGATTGAGAGCTGGTCTGAGGAGAAGGACTTGGGCGTGTTGGTTGATGAGAAGCTCAACATAAGCCAGCAATGTGTGTTGGTAGCCCAGAAAGCCAACAGCATCCTGGGCTGCATTAAAAGAAGTGTGACAAGCAGGTCAAGGAAGGTGATTCTGCCCCTTTACGTTGCTGGTCTTCCAAAACGGCTGCTGAAATCCTGCCATTCCGCATTGGCATATAGAAGGCTATTTCAGTCTGTCACTGATTTTTGTTTCAATGACATATCCAAGCCTGAAGTATTTATCTCACATTCAAGGGAAGGGCTATAAATCCAAATCAGTGGTGCTTTCTCCTTCCCTCCCTTCCTCCCTCCCTCCCTCCCTCCCTCCCCCTCTTTCATACAGGCTATGAGTGGGAGTTGCCCACCTCAGATGGCAGAAGTGACAGAATTCATGCTCTTATTCTCTAACTCTTTGGGTTGTGAAACAGCCTAAACAATGTAATGATGAATAACCTTGTAGGAGTTAGATGGTTAGAGGCCTTGTGTGAATCAGGCTTTCAGGATAAGGCCCTTCATTTCACTGAAGTAATTCCCCATTGTTTAGCTAATTGGTAGCATCTGTTTATGGTTTGGAGTCACACAAATACTGCAAGTCTCGTTAGCCTTGCACTAGCCTGAAGGAAACACCCTAGAGGAAAGAAGGGGAAAGTATGAATGAGGATGAATGAGTCAGTGTTGCTAGCCCAGTGCAAGATGCAGCAATCAAATCAACATTCGCATGCTGTAAAGAGGCAGATGGCTCACAGCTTCCTAACTAGGTACAGGTTTACAGTGTTCACAGGAATAGGGTCAGATACTTCAACTGGGGAAGTTTACATCACCAAACCCCAAGACCTCAGATGATATTTTCCATTAAATTTATCTGTATTTATCTGGTATTTCTCCACTAAATTTGCCTGTTGTGTGATTGCTCACTGTTTGCTTCAGCACCTGAAATGGCATTTGCTAATGTGTTTATACTTACAATACAACAGTGAGAAATTTCACTATCCAGTCATAAGCTTGTTTAGCAAGAAGTTGAGAACGAGAGGAGGTGGAAAACTTCACAACAGATACTTCAGGCCCAGCATCATGAAAGCATTTTCTGCAATATAGAGTGCTTGCACTCACAGATACTTAACTTCCACTCTCAACTCCAAGTCCTAGCTTTTCCTGGAGCAAGATTTTATGCCAGTCACCTTAAGAATATTTATTTTCACTCTCATCTTTGCTATATAAGTGCTATATAAATGTTTGTTTTCACTCTCAACTATGAAACAGAGGAGGGAGAGCAATCAAACCTATAAACCTAATATTAGAAAGTGCTACATATGAAAGAGCCAGCAGAAGGAATAGTTTATTCATGAGTGTGATACCAGCTGCTGTTGTGTTGTCTTCCTGCTGTATCTGATCTCAAACACTAAAGACCAAATTCTTGATAATATCGAACAGTGGTTTTTTTCTCACCAGAATTGGTGTTTTCTAATGAGGAAGTCCATTCTCTGCAGTCGTCCTATAAGTAGACTAATACTCTGTGTCGTTATGTCTAATTCAGTGGTGTTTACACAGGAATGACTTTAAGATTGACAATTGACCCTGCAGCATATAAGAAACATGTAGGAATGGGTTCCTAGATTGTCTTCTGCCCTCTGACTCTCAGCAGCCATTTGGAATGTTGGTTGCTACTTAACTAAGTACATAAATCACTTGTCTGGTAATAAAAAGTCTGTAATCCCAAAGAATCCTGTTGTATTCAGTGTAACTGTCCTATCAGTCAGAGAGTGTTTTTGTCGCAACCTTTAGATGGCGACAGAGGTCCATTGAATTTCTTTCAGCATTTCTTCCGGCAATTTCTTGTTAAAATAAGGTTTAATAATGAGATACCCAGCTCTTGAGAAGGCTGTAAGGGACAGAGGACAGTGCCTATTGCCCTGAATTGGTTTAACTCTTTTGGAAACAAGTGAAAGGTTTACTTTGGACTAGATACTTTTGTCAGTTCTCTTGAAGATAGGCAATGAATTAACTTGTGTTTTTGCTAGGGAGCTTCTAAGAATGAAACTGATGATATCCTTGAGAGAAGGTGTATCTCTCTGAGGCGTTCCCTGCATGAGGACTCACAGAAGTAGTTATCAGAGAGGTAAGCAGCCTAAGCTTTAACCTTTTGATATCCTGAATTTATTCCAGAACCAGAAAGACTATAAGGGAGATACGGTATCAGCAAGAGAAACTGTAGTGAAAATAGTCTATGCAATCCTATTTCCTCGTTTTGGAACTGCAGTTGATTGTGACTGCCATCTCTTATGTTTTTAGATGGCAAGTCACTTAAACTCAGACTCTAAACTCAGGGTTCTAAAAAGGATGTACGAGATTCACTGGTTTCTCTCTCTGTCAGTTTTGTGTTTGTACATAAAAACAGTTTTAAAAGTCTACCAATAACGGCTTTTCCATAAAATTCACAGGGTGGGTGTCTCCCTCATTTGTGCATCTTTGTCATCATGAAAGATAGATTTTGCAATGGGAATTTTGTGTAGCATTTCTGATTAGATTTTCAAATAGGGCAGGCGTTAAGCTATTAAATTTTAGTGCATCATAATGGAATTGGAGCATCTGGCTCTCTTGGACTTTCTGAGAAGTTCAGCTCTTTTTCAGCTCTGTCAAACTGGCAAAACACAGTAAAAACCACAGCTGTCCATTTTGGTGGCAATACAACTGAAAAACCTAAGATTAAGACTTGCTGACGAGTAAGATGCCATATTTGCAGTGTCCCCTTTCTCTCCAGGATCACGTTTCTGCACATTTTTTCTTTGCTTGATTTCTAGTTTTGAAGTGTTATAGTTGCATGCAGTCATCAAATCAAATGGCAGATGCTCTCATCCTTCAACTCAGTGAAACTCCCATAAAGCAGTCGATGTAATTTAAATGCAATTAACAATTGCAGAATTTGTGTGCATATTCTAATTTTGCCTTAGCATACTTCATTAAGATTTTAAAGGTCAAACACAGTGACTAAACACATCTTTCCCAAATGCCAGCAGAGTCATACTAAGGGGTTTGCATCATATTTTTCTTAACCATGCTTGATTAACCTAGGTCATGGCAATCCCAAGCACAAATACAGGCTGGGCAGAGAATGGATTGAGAGCAGCCCTGAGGAAAGGACTTGGGGTTGTTGGTAGATAAATAGCTCAACAGGAGCTGGCAATGTGAGCTTGCAGCCCAGAAAGCCAACCGCATCCTGGGCTGCATCAAAAGAAGCATGGTCAGCATGTTGAGGGAGGTGATTCTGCCCCTCTAGTCTGGTGAGACCCCGCCTGAATGGACTACCTGGAGTAGTCCATCCAGCTGTAGAGTCCTCAGAACAAGAAGGACATGGACCTGTTGGAGCAGGAGAGGAGGGCCGTGAAGATGATCAGGGGGCTGGAGCATCTCTCCTGTGCTGAGAGAGTTGGGGTTGTTCAGCCTGGCAGGGGGGTTGGAACTAGATGATCTCTAAGGTCCCTTCCAACCTAAGCCATTCTATGATTCTATAATCCTATGATTTTATTCTTCTTGTTGATACTCAACTTCTGTGAGTAAAAAATGACCAAATTCTGACCCTGTGCAGTGGTCTTTCTGTTAGGTGATTTGCCTGCGTGTAACTGAAAGCAGACTTGAACATTTTCTTGTACAATCACTTAAACAGTGTGTGACAATACGTGTGGTGTGCCTGTCATGTGACTAATTCTTCCCATGGCTTCTCTTGGAAACAGTTTGGACTGTCCCCTCAGTCTCAGGACCCTTTCTGCATGGCTTGGAGGAGACAGTTGACACAGAGTAATATGGAGTATGGAGAACCAGTGGGCCACACATCCCAGAGTCTTCACTTATGCAAGACTTACATGAAATTCAGTAGGATTTTCATTTTACTAGCGACACAGGATCAGTTCCTTTATCTTTGTGGCACCTACTCTAGTAACTCTAAAAAGCACATCAAAATAGTCTATGCTTGAACCTTTTATGAAAAGTCTGTTTCTCAAAGCTGATTCTTAAGCCCAGTTTTCTCAGAGATCATTGTTTAGAAGTGTTTTGGATAAAGTGCTTTGGCAGGTACTCTGTTTCTTGGACAGTAAAATTATTGTTGTTTCTGCAGGTGGAACAGCTCGGTGACTGCTGGATTCTGACCTGAAGAACACGCTGAGGCTGATGCCTCTATGCCATCTGAGTGCTGGTTCATTTCTCTCTGGATGTCCGGCATGTTACTCCTTCCAAAGTTAAGTAACACTGTTGATTGAAATAAACTGAGGGCTACAGTACAGTACCTGAACACCATGGAGTACTGAAGTGGAAATAAAGAGCTCTGCCATTACTTTTCATTTCTATAAATCACTTTGCCCAAGGTGTTGAGTGTGGACAGTCATTTAAAATAGCATTTTTTAAAGATAATTACTTCAATAATCTTCCAGCTGCGCATATACAATTTTTACAAAAGAAGATATTAGGATAGTGCAAGGTGATTGCAAAAATTCTAAAAGGCCAGAGCCAGGATTAATCTGGTTCTGTCATTTGAATTATTTCTGTCCCCTCCCTGTGTGAAGTCCTACAGCAGCAATTAATTATCCAACCCGTAGCACCTGCCAGCAAGGTGCGCTCCTGTTTATTTTCTGATAGCCATGTTGGATTTAAAAGAACAGGCGCATAACAACAAGAAAGAGAAGCCCTTCATACATAAGGCTCTCATAATGTTAGTGATCCCTTCAAAGAGAACTAAAAGACAGAGTTTCAGACTCGAATGACAAATAAAGCATTGTTAACACGGTACAAGCTGAAAGTAAATTCAACCGGTGTCACAGCATAAAGGCAAGAAAATTCCGCCTGAGTTGTAATTGTCTTACACTGAAGATTCAGCCAAGTCCTATATTTGGTATCAAAAGATTACACAATGGGTAAGCAGATGTTATCTATTTTATTTTAGCCAGTGTTTAACACTCCTGCGTTGCTTTTTATTTGAAAGTGTATATTTTGTGACAGATGAAACTAGCTTCACTCTGAGAATGTAAGACCTTTGCCTGCGGAGGAGGGAATGCTTCAGATTTTCCCAGGCAAGATTCTCAAATTAACATAGCAAAAAGGAATTTACAGCTTTAGTCTTCCTTGGACAGGGATAATCAAGGATCCGGAAGTTAAAAAAAAACAACTACTTAAGATTCTTGCAAAGTTCAAAGAACATAATGTTTCCAAAATGAAGGAGGTGTTAAATAGACATATTCCATCTCAAGAGTAAAACAAATGAAAATCAGTCAGCCAAATGTAGTCTGAAATTAGTGAAAAGGTTTCCAGCCACTGAAGTGAAATTCTGAGATTAAATTACATTGATCTTCTCTCTGCAATTCAAAGATGGGCATTTATCCTCCTGTGTATAGGATTTTTATTCATTGCTATTTGCATAACAGGTGCTGGACTCACTACACCAGGAAATCTCTTCCCATTTAGCAGACAGTGCCCTAGAATGATCAAAGGAGTTCTTGAGACTACTTACTGGTTGATACTTGAACCACCACATGCAGGTTCGTAAGTAGAGATACATAAACTTTCAGAAGTGCCCATGTTTTCTCCTTACTCGCTCCTCCACACCTTTTGAGAGCAAACTAGTATTCTCAGCCAGAAAAGAAATTTTGATCATGTGGGAGAAGAGCAGAGTTCAGATTTCTTTTTCAGCGTCTGTCCTTGGCTAGAGCTATATTATAACTTGGTTTTAATTTTTATTCCAAACAACAGTATTTTCTTCATTTCTACACTAACACATAAACTATAAATTTTGCAATGCAAAGACATAAATAATCAAAGAGCAATGGAGTTTCAAGTTAGTTTTTCTGGCTCCCAAACACAGAAAATGATGAAGTGGAAGTGTGTGGCCTTTAAAGTTTGTCTCTATGAAGAGAAATGAAAATGCCCTCTGGAGAGGAGAAAGAAATATCTAAGCAGTGTGGCTTCTCTTTATAGTGGTGCTTATGCAAGATTTCAGCTTCACAAGACATATGGAAGCAATATGCTAACTCTCCCAAATGGAACCAATAGCAAATTAGGAGCCTGTATCCGTCTGAAAAAGTGAGAATGAAGAAAATCTGATTGATCATTTTGAGTTTTCGCATCATTAAAATCTTTCTGAGGAGTGAATGAGTGACTGCACGTTACCTTCAGGCATGTGCTGAATTAACACATCAAACAATTTGGGACAATGAGAAGCTCCAGAGTCCAAAGCAGGGATCAGCTGTGGCTGACAGTGTCTTTAAAACATCCTGCGGTAGCACTGCACTGAATCATACTTTTCATTTAAATGCTCCAGCTGTCGTCCTTTTTAGACAGTTGTGAAAAGAGTATCTCTGCTGCGCTGCACTAGGCAGCCTTTTAAGTATGTGGCTGACATCAGTTTAAATATTCTCCCCGTTGCTGTCATTGGTCCAAGTTAGAGTAATGTAATCATGTTAAAAACCAGATAAATTCTTTAAAATGGAGAAACCAATATAGATATATATCTTGAAGTCTGTAGCAACCCACGCTAAACCATGCCAACAAGGAAAGTTTTAATTAAAGTCACAAAGCACACATTTACACCTGGTGCCACCTGTATTATAAGGAATCTCTGTACAAGTGTATGGAAATATTACACTGCTCCCCTAATACAGTTAGAAATAATTACTATGCAAATAGATAAGTGCTATGTTTTAACTTCTGGTTTTCTGCTAAATTGCTGTCACTGAAACTTCTCAGCCACTGGTGTTCTTCAAGCTCTGTCAGACAAATAGAGAACTGATCTCTGGGGCAGAGAACATTTCTTACTTATATAGGTGTACAACACTTAGCAAAGGGATCCAATTCCTTTACTGATTTTCCCCTGCACTGCTTTAATGTAAACAGTAAAGGCAGCGTGTGCCTGATTAGACTACTCTATGCTCTAACGAAGATATTTCCTTTGTTTAGGCTATGTATCTATTCACAGAAGCAGAATGCAAGTATTTTCTCACTGTATCATATGTAATTATGGAAGCGCAAGTAGAAAACAGTTTACACTGAAAGGTTCACATACCAATTCTTTTCTCCAGCGATCCCTGCAGTGCATGCATAGATGAAAAACACAGTTCCTCCACTCAGTAGCTTGTACAGTAGCATTTTGAACTGACCTCAGGTGTATGTTGGCACAAAAGTTTTCCTATGTACTTTTATAAGCTAACAGCTTTAAAGCTGAAACACAAATGGAGCATTTTAGAAACAGATGGAATAAGACGCAGCCTAGGGTCTTAATATCTGTGGTGTACTTTTTTTAGAGAACTGAAGTTAACACACCTGAGCAGTCTTCATGTTTATAGTCCTACAGAAGTAGCCATTGTGGCCCCAAACTACAGATGGAGAAAATAAGGCCCCAAGAAGACGGGAAGCTGCTAGAGAGTTAACTCAGAGTTACATCACCTTCATGACGCGCAATCACTTCTTGGAAAAAAAGAACTAGTTCCTTGCTATCTCCCACTTGCTCCATAGCAGAGTTAGTCCAGGGAACTTACATACCCACCAGAAAGTATCTACCTAGTGCTGAAGTATTCAAATGCATGACGAGTCATTACTTTTCAGATGCCATTTTTGCACCTTGCAAGCAGATCTTCATGGTCCTAATTTTCTGTCTCCCTCTCCAGAAATACAAAAGAAGAAAGATTAAGCTGTTTGACAAGCTAATAAAATGAGGAAGTCCATTGGTTTTTACCTATGGCACAGCAGATCAGGCTGAAATCATGCAAAGCCAGGGTTCTTCATCTATAGAAGAAAAACCTTTTGTCTGGTACAATTTTTTACTACTGAGCTGTTCAGTTCATTGGTACCTCATTTAAAATATATATTTTTCTTATCATAAAGCAAACACCAGGCTTGTTTCCATTCTTTCTCCACCATTCCATAGTAACTTCTAAGGGGTTATCTTTCATGCAGAATGTGTCAATATGGGTTGTGAGACTTGTTCAACGTATTCTAAGGTTTAGCAGTAGCAGTCAGCAGTGCACTCACTTGCTAGAAAGACTTCATCAGAGAAAACTTAGTTCTTGGAAACAGAACACAGTGTTCTTATTTCTGTCTCCTTTCCCTTATTATATGCATATCACTAAGCATATCCAGAACATACCTTATTGAGATGGTAATAAACTAGGTATTTCTAACTTAATACCTTACAAAACTATCTCAGAACAAGATGATCATTCTAATAAAAAAAGCATTTCATTTTTGTATCCGGTTATATTTCATGTATCAAGCCTCACGGCTATGAAGAATCTTACGGATTAGTTCAATCCCTTAAATGATCTGCTTACTTGTATACCTTAAAGTGCTTTTGTATAAACACCATTAAGAAGATTCCAAATTCAACATGTTGCTCATTTAATCTACCAGAAGATGATGATATTCCTCTCCTCGCCATCCCTCTCTCTCAATGTTACCTGCGACCAGCCAGTCAAACTTCAGGAGCAGACAGATTATTCGTCTGGGACAGTTGCCTGGAGAGGCTTGTGTATCATCCAGTGTCGTTTGTGCTCCACCACGTGTCTGAAGACAGACCGCCTGAAGAGAGATAAGAGACCCTCCCCTTGACTGCTGTGAATGGTCAGGACAAGTTCTAACTTGCTGGCTTGATTTTAGTCAACTGAATGGCTGTGCTGCAGTGATCTCAGGTCCAAAGGAATTTTCCTTCTATCAGTGTAGAGACCTGTCTATCCATCTGCTTTCTGCTTCGTTGTGCTGTAGGCTTCCAGTTTCTTGCTGTGATGCTGTCCCTTCTTTTTAAAGAATGTAACCCAGAAGAATGTCTACATGAAGAAACTTGGAGGGTTATGCACAAAAGCATAACTGTGCTTGCCCAGAAAAATTAACATTTAGTTAAGTTGAAAAACTAGAAGATTTCATGAAATTATTTAAAATAAAATCCTGTATATTTCTAAATTATTCCAAGTATTTTATTAAAATTGATATTCCAAATATGTCTACTAAAAATCCATTTCAACAAGGTTTCTTCAAGAAGCAGGAAGAATACATGACAGGTATTAAGCAGACAAAGAGTTTTTAATCTTTCTATGAACATGCAACACTTTCAGATCACTAGTTCCAGTGCTGTAAAATTCCAGTGGTAATTTCAAGTGCTTAGTCTAGCAAAAATACAGACTAGAGTAAGGACTCAAAGATTTCCATTTGCATCAGTAATAAGCTATTAAGTCTAGAAATTTGTGAAAATTCTAGCTGAGAGGGAAGTGTAGTCATTTAATCAGCGACTCTTATCCAGCATCAGATAGCAAAAAAAATAATCTTAGAGACAGAAAATTTAAATTCACATTTTAAGATTTAAAGATTTTGTCTTCGAGTAAGAGATATGGCACAGTATAATACAAAACCAAGCCCCCATTAAATGGAATAGAGGCATCAGTCTCAGCATGTTCTTCAGGTCAGAATCCAGCAGCCACTGAGCTGTTCCACCTGAGAAAAAACAATAACTTTACAGCCCAAAAACCAGATACCTGCAAGAGCACTTTATCCAAAACACTTCTAAGCTTCTGAGCAACCAACTATTTAAAGATGTCCCTGCTTACTGCAGGGAGGTTGGACTAGATGACCTTTAAAGGTCCCTTCCAACCGAATGCATTCTACAGTTCTATTCTATGATTCTAATGATCTCTGAGAAAAGTGGGCTTAAGAATCAGCTTTGAGAAACAGATTTTTCATAACAAACCTTTCATAAAAGGTTTCAGACTCAAGAATAGTCAAGTTTTTTGGACTTGGAGTTGAGAGTGGAAGTTAAGTGTCTGTGAGAGCAAGCACTCTGTATTGCAGAAAATGCTTTCATGATGCTGGGCCTGAAGTATCTGTTGTGAAGTTTTCCACCTCCTCTTGTTCTCAACTTCTTGCTAAACAAGCTTATGACTGGATAGTGAAATTTCTCACTGTTGTATTGTAAGTATAAACACATTAGCAAATGCCATTTCAGGTGCTGAAGCAAACAGTGAGCAATCACACAACAGGCAAATTTAGTGGAGAAATACCAGAAAAATACAGACAAATTTAGTGGAAAATATCATCTGAGGTCTTGGGGTTTGGTGATGTAAACTTCCCCAGTTGACTTTCTCCCAGCTGAGATCCAAACCAGAATTTACCCTACCAAGGCACCTCAATCCCCGTCTGCAGTTACATCATTTGATCACTTTGGGTACATTGTTTCTAATGCCTTATTTGTCACATTGTTTCAAACCATCACGGTGATCCCTTCCTCCCCTCATATTGAATCTTTGCATAGGGACACACACAAATAATTCTTTTGTCCCTTTTGCCCTTCAGACTACTTATTTCTTCCTACCTTTTTCCTTATGTTTTATACTCTCAGTGGAGCTCTTACACCATCTCCTTTATCTCCAGCTCTTGTTCCAATACTACCTTCCAGACTTGTTCTCTTTTCCACTGCATTCAAGGCTCTCTTCCCTGTATAGTCATGCTTCCTTACCTCATCCTTTCCTCCAGTCCTCTCTGCTTCTCCATGTATATTCCGTGAAGTTTATTGCCCCACACCTCTGCCCTTCTTTCCTCTCTTTCTCCTTTGACAATCCTTTCTCCTCCCCTCCTCTCTTCTCCTGCGAGCTGCCCCTGCCCCACGCAAAGGTTCCATGGGGAAAACGCAGTGCTTCCACCTCACCAGGAGAATAAAGACAATGGCTGCAGGCAAATTCTAGTGCCTAGCACAGGTGATGGGATGCGGTATGGGTCACTTCAAAATTAATCTGGCTTCTCTGACAGCACTGACTGCAGGTTAGTGTGTGCGCTGTTAAGCTCATGTAAAACTGGCCGCATGAGAGCTCGGCATCCAGTTGTGACTCCTCATCCGTTTTAGATAATCAATGAAGAGAGGTAAGCACTGCTACAGTCCGATACACCCCAGTGTCCTCCGATGGTGATTTTATGAAAGAGCAAATTCTATACAGAAAGAGCTGAACTGTTTAGCTCAGACTCAGTGTCAAACCTGTTTCTGGCTTTAAGTACCTTAGATGATTGCTATTTCACTGTTGTCCATTCAGTGTTCTTCCTGATGTTACTGAAGATGCTCGTTCAATTACTAATGAAGAAGCACTAAAACCAGAAGAAATAGCATTATATTTGGCTCCGCCAGCGCAGTGCTACAAAGGCTGGAGTCAATGAAGAATGGGCAGACAACGACCAAGAATGAAGCACAAGAGGAGGAAACATTCCTTTCTGCTACAAGTTTGGTATTTTGGCTGAGCAGTACTTGGCAGAGATGGCCAGGAAACAAACCTTTCAGCACACGACTGTACCTGCAGATGCAGAGCAATGGCTCTAGAGCCTTTTCCTGTCAACACTAATTACCTTCTGCTGCTGCTAATCTAAGGCAGGTTTGAATTCATGACTGGGAGTGAAGCAACCCTCTATCATATCGTTATAATGACGTGTCCCAGCTATGGGGTTTATGTGAAAGACTTTTGCACATTTGACATGGCTACAACTTCTTGGGTCCAACTGCCGTGTTGTCTGATGTAGCAATGCAGCAAAATGCTGACCTGGTCTCAAGTCAGTTCCAGTCTTTCAGTGCCCCAGCAGGGACGTTCTTTAGCAACTGTACAAGGAATCCGAGAACGAAAATAGGATTTGCACAAGTAATTCCCAGTCAAGATCATTATGACACTGGTTTTGCTGCTGCTAATACTCAAGCAAGTTAGACTAGTGCTGACATAAGTATGTTTTTACTTACTACATCCCCACGTGAAATGCAGATGCTGGCAAAGAGCCCTTTGCTCTTCTCCATTTTGGCCTTGCTGTAGGCTACTTACAAGCTAAATTTCTCTACAGTTTTTGTTAAAATGTCACCTGTAAAGTTGTAAACAGCTGTAGACAGTAAAGTAAAGTTGGGCAGGGAAACATCAGTATAGTCTACCACTATTTTTTTTTCACAATTAAAGGTTTGAGGGGATTTTTAAAATTTTTTTTCAATAACTTTGGTTACTTCTGTGGGTCTTCCATTTTTGCTATGCCAAAGTATCATGTCCCTCACATTATCTCCATGACAGATAACTAGAATTACCCAATATTGTTTTCTGAACCACCAACCCCCCTCATGGAACTCTTCCGTTAGTATACATAGTAACAGAAGAGACCATTTTCCACTCCTTATTTTTCCATTTCGTTAACTCAGGTAATTGATGCTTCATAGTTATCAAAAGATGAAGCTAAAAAAAAGAAAAGAGTGTATCAGTGACTATTATTGGCACTTCATCTTAGCTAAAGTAAAAAAGAAACCACGCAAAATGTTTCTTGCAGGAAATGCTCTTTGTAATCTCCATTACATTATGTACTTATGTTGCAGTCTTCCCATCTGGAGAAACTGCTACTAAGAAAACGCCTCCATGAGATAATACCTCTTAAATTTCTGGGTACTCTAAAGAAATATGTGTGGATAAGAAGGACCGATTTGTACCAATCTATCTCTCAGAACAGAAGTACACAGATCTTCCGGGACTGGGTGACTTTTTTGTAATTTTCCAGTATGCTGACTGGATTATGAATAGTTTGCATATGGCGAGGGACAGAACAGATGTCACATGAACACTGATACAACATCATACTGACACAGGGATTCTGGCTGCCCATGGCTTGGACAGGAGCACTCTTTGCTGGGTAAAAAATAGGCTGGGAGGCTGGGCCCAGAGAGTGATGGTGAATGGAGTTAAATCCAGTTGGCGGCCAGTCACGAGTGGTGCTCCTCAGGGCTCGGTATCGGGGCCAGTTCTCTCTAATATCTTTATCAATGATCTGGAGGAGGGGATCGAGTGCACCCTCAGTAAGTTTGCAGACAACACCAAGTTGGGTGGGAGTGTCGACCTGCTTGAGGGTAGAAAGGCTTTGCAGAGGGACCTGGGCAGGTTGGATCAATGGGCCGAGGCCAACGGGCCGAGGTTCAACAAGGGCAAGTGCCGGGTCCTGCACTTGGCTCACAACAACCCCATGCAGCGCTAGAGGCTTGGGGCAGAGTGGCTGGAGAGCTGCCTGGCAGAAAAGGACCTGGGGGTGTTGGTCAACAACCCACTGAGTATGAGCCTACCTAAAAGGAGGTCATGGGGAGGTGGGGGTCGGTCTCTTCTCCCAAGTAACAGGTGACAGGACAAGAGCAAATGGCCTCAAGTTACATCAGGGGAGGTTTTGTTTGGATATTAGGAAAAATATCTTCACTGAAATCCTTTCAGTGATTCAGGGATTCAGGGATTATCAAACATTAGAACAGGCTGTCCAGGGAAGTGGTGGAATTGGCATCTCTGCAGATATTTAAAAGATGGGTAGATGTAGTGCTTAGCGATATGGTTTAGTGGTGGTGGTGTCATGAAAGGAGGTTGTAGAGAGGTGGGTGTTGGCCTCTTCTCCCAAGGGAATAATGGCAGCACCAGAGGAAATGGTCTGAAGTTGCGGCAGGGGAGGTTTAGATTAGATATTAGGAAGAATTACTTTACTGAGAGAGTGGTCAGGCACTGGAACAGCCTGACCAGGGAGGTGGTGGAGTCGCCATCCCTGGAGGTATTTAAGAAATGTATAGACATGGCACTTTAGGGCATGCTCTTGTGCCCAAGATTGTAGGTTTGTGTTCGTTTGTGGGGTTTTTTTGGTGTGTGGTGTTTTATTGTTTGTTTGTGTGTTTGTTTGTCTTTTTTTTTTTTTGGTGGTTGGACTCGGTCATCTCAAAGGTCCCTTCCAACCATGAAGATTCTGTGATTCTGATAGTTTGACTCGATGATCTGAAAGTTCTCTTCCAACATAGGCAATTCTAAGATTCTATGATTTTACCCCCCTGTAAGTATTTCTATTCATGTGAGTGGACTTTGGATGAGGACCTTCAGAGGGCCTCATTGAAACAACAAACAACTGGAGTAAATACAAACTGAGTCAGAGAAGGAGAAAAACATTGAGATCCCATTTTCCTGAAATGACTTCAAGATCTGTTGTCTTCAGAGGAGTATGATGCATAACAAGGGGGAAATCCCTTGGTGGAACTCCTGCCTGTGTTCATGTTCTGCTCCTTCTAGCCAGGTATTGCTACCTGTCCAGCCCAAACAGCGTTTTCTTTCGTGAACAGTTCATCCGAACTGAAAACCAGTACAAGCCTACATATAGTTTTAAAAAGATCTGTTTGAGATAGGTGGCAATATCAACAGCGGTATTAGCCCTGTTCTGTTATTACTAGCAGCAAGTTACAAGTACCTCGTTTCACGTGGGATTTAAGAGAATGTCTTGCTGATGTAATACTTTGCCTTACGGTAAGGTAACGGTGAGGTTACTTCACTGAATAATTTAGAACTGCCCACCTAAAAGCAAAGAAATAATATGAAGATGCACTTCTTAACATACAATAACTTGGTTTAATGTAAAGCATCTCCAGACCTCACAGGCAATAATAGATTCATTCATCCTCCCTTTCTTATTCTTTTTTTTCCCTCCTCAAAAGTGCAAAAGTAGGTATCCAGCGTAACGCAAACATTTTTTTGTAAAATCACCTCCTCTAAAGACACAGTTTGCTCAACTTTGTAGATTTAATTTTATAACTGGAGACTTCCCACACAACATAAAGTTTCAGGACAAAATGTACAGCAAGAAACATACAAGTTTGAAGAAGCTAAAGGGACATAGTATTTCTGGAAGTGAGAACCACTTTTTTACTCTCAGTTTCCTACACTGGCCCTCAACTCTCTGCTGTGACAGTCATTCTAAAGCAAGATGTCTTCTTTTAAGAGTGAAGTAATGCTGCTATGAAAGAAGCAACCAGAGTTGTTACTGTGAGAGGCAGGTTCTTTCTTCCTCAGAGAAACATGTTCTCGGCTCCCAATTCCTGTTGACTTGATCCCTGCTCCCAGGGAGGAAAAAGACTCCTTTTCCCCCCTTCCAAGCACAGATTACCTCAGTAGACAGCCCCTTAATGCCAGACCAGTTGTCCTGATAGCCCATCACTGCACTTTCTCTGCTTTCCAGGCTAAAATATAAATCCCCTCAAAGGACTGGTAGCGATCCCCAATGCCAGATACAGGCTGGAACTCTCCTGTGATCTCATCAGCTCTCACTGCCCACTTCCTCAAGGGGGACAGCAGAAGGGCAGGTGCTGGTCTCCTCTCTCTGGTGACCGCTGATAGGACTTGAGGAAATGGAATGAAGCTGGGTCTGGAGAAGTTCAGAGTGGACATTAGGAAAAGGTTCCTCTCTGAGATGCTGGTGGGCAACTGGAACAGGCTCCCCAGGGAAGTGATCACGGCCCCAAGCCTGTCAGAGTTCAAGGAGTGTCCGGATGATGCTCTTAGTCATATACTTTAGCTTTAGTCCTGCAAGGAGCTGGACTCAAAGATCCCTATAGGTCCCTTCCAACTCCAGATATTCTGTGATTCTACAATTCTATGATTCTTTTTTAATGTGTTTGGCAGTAAGATGGCAAAGAGTATGAAGACAAAGCCCAGGTCAGCAAGATTAGGAGTCTGTTGCTGTGGCTAAATATTGTGCAGACATTTCAGCATGGTCATGAGATGCCATGTTATTGGTTAATTCAGAATGGAAACTGTCAGTAATGTATGATACATAAGAAGCAGTGTAGAAGCAACCTGCCCCAGCCAGCTTGGATGAATAGGGAACCTCTGACTGAGTTTATCTATCCATGAAGAATAAGTACACAGACAGTGTACTGTGATGTGTGTAAGCAGTGATGGGCCACCAGGCAGGAAAACAAAGATGTTGCCTGAGCCTGCAAAAATGACGTTAGAAAAGCCAACTTCAGCTGAAGTTAATACTTGCAAGACAAGAGAAGGGCGAATTGAATGAATTCTGTAAGTAAATTGTTGGGAAATTAAGTACATTACTAGGACTAGATGACCTTTAAAGGTCCCTTCCAACCCAAACTATTCTGTGATTCTATGAAAATTAGGGCTGCAGTAAATAGGACTCTTCAACATCATGTTCAGAGAACCATTACAAAGGACACAGGAAAGGCTGAGGTACTTACTGAAATTTCTGTCTCTGTTTTCACTGGGAAATCCCCTCTCAGGCCTCTTGCCCTCTTAGCAAGGTGCAGGGCAGTGAAGCTGTACCCACAGTAGAAGAAGACACACTTAGGGATCACTTACTGTGGGTAAAATGCATCTGGGGATGCTCAGGGAGCTGGCTGATACCATTTGCATGGCAGCTCCCGTTTTCTTTGAAAGGTCACGGCAACTTGGTGGAGAATCCTGACAAGAGGAAGCAAATGTCACACTTGTCTTCAAGAAAGGCAAGAAGGAGGATACAGGAACTACAAACCAGTCACCTAACTTCAGTCCCTGGAAAGTTTATGGACTAAATCCTCCCGGAAAACTTGTCCAGACACACAAAGAACTACAAGACATGTAGAACAATGTTCCCCCAGCAAGCTGACAGACAGTACCAAGCTGGGAGGAGCACTTCATATACTAGACAGCAGGGTTTCTATTAAAAGAAACCTTAAAAGGCTGCACAAATCTTATGGAGTTCAAGAAAGGTAAATGGAAAGTCATACATCTGGGATGGAACAACCCCATATAGAAGATGAGTGTTAACTGGCTAGAAAGCAGCTTTGTATAGACCTGCGAGGTCTGGTGAGCAGGTTGAGTCTGAGCCACCAGTATGACCTTCCATCAAGGAAGCCCAGCGCATATCCTGGGCTGTTGAAGTGCACCCAGCAGGTTGAAGGAAGTAGTTCTTTAACTCTATTCAGCACTTGCAACAACACATCCGGAGGGTTTGGCCCAGTTTTAGGCTCCCCAGTATAAGACAAATATTGGCATATGTGACAGGCTAGCAGAGGTACACCAGGATGGATCAGGGGGCTAACACACGTGACATGCAAAGAACTGGAGAGTCTGAGAAAAGTAGATGAGGACTTCTTCAAACAGGAAGAAGCCAGATATTCACAGGTGCTGGTCTTCACTAGGGACTTGAACCACCCTCATATCTGCTGTAAGGAAAATACAACAGGGCTCATGCAACCTGGGAGGTTTCTAAGCTGCACTGATTACAGCTTCCAGGCAGAGGTGATCAAGGAGCCAACAAGTAAAAGTGCTCTCCTAAACCTGGTATTCACAAACTGGGGAGAACTGGTTGTGGATGGGGCAGTGTTGGCTGCAGTGACCAAGAGACACTGGAGTTCAGGACCCTGAGAGGCAATGTCAAGGCAAAAACCAGGAACACAACTCTGGATTTCAGGAGATCAGACTGGCTTCTTCAGGAATCTGCTTTGAAAAATGCCATGGAATATGGTCCAGGAAAGAAGAGGGCTCCATGAGAGTTGGCTGATATTCAAGGATCACCTCCTCCAAGACCAAGAAAGAGGCATCCCAGCAAGTGGGAAATCCAAGGGAGCAAGAGACTGGCACGAGTGAGTAAGGAGCTCCTAAGTGAACTCGGACCTAAAAAGGAAGTGTGTAAGGAGTGGAAGTGGGGACAGGTGACCAAGCAGGAGTATAGAGTTACTGTCTGATCTTGCAGAGGTAGTACTAGGAAAGCCAAGACCGACCTGGAGTTGAATCTGGCAACATTTCTGGATGTAAACACATGGAGTTAAGTTTTTGTTGTTATTATTATGTTATCCCTTACAAGTTATAAAGAGAAACAAGGTCTTCAAGGGAAACTAATCCTTGCAGTTTTAAATTTGGATTTCTTCTGAAAATGCAGAAAGTGTTATCAACACGTCATGATTTCTTATTTAATAATAAATTAGCAGGTACAGTGACCATGGAAACCCATGGAGCAGTCAATTGGTTTTAATTATAAAATTTAGCTCCTATTGCTACAGCATAGTGGCAGTTATTTATAAAGAGAAAAGAGGGTCTTCATGGGAAACTGATCTTTGCAGTTTTAAACTTGTATTTCCTCTGAAAATGCAAAAAGAGTCATCACCACATAATTATTTCTCATTTAATAATAAATTAGCAAGGTGCAGTGACCATGGAAACCCATGGAGCAGTCAATTGCTTTTGTAATTTTAGCTTCTATTACTGCAGCACAGTGGCAGTTGTTCTTATTGGAATTGGATTACTGACTTGTTTTCTTGGTTTGTCTTTGAATGTTGTGGTTGATGACATGGTTTCACAGTTTTTTAATCCCTAGTGGTAATACCAGGGGATAAACAGAAGATATTAATTGCATGTCTGCCTTTATTACAGAAGATAGCTTGTAACAATGTTCTGGCGACATTCTGTTATACTGAAGCCCCTATCCACCCCTAAAACATACAGTCACACCATTCTAAATTCAAGAATTTTTGGTAAAAGAAAGTCAGTGCCCTTCCTGCTAATGTGCAGTGCGGTTCTTATCTGGAGCTTACTGAACAGGAGAAGAGCTGTATTTTTGCCTCATACTGTAAATTGTCTCAATACACTGCCTACAACTCTGGTGTTGAAGAAAATATTACCCTGCTAGGTCCTTGATGCTTTGCTTTAATAAGCAGGAAAAGCATATTGATCAAAAAGAGGCTGGTTACACATACACCCGTAAAACAAACAGCCTGTGCAGGACCTCTGAGAACAAAGAAAGAGACTATGTCATCCTACGAGGAACCTTGGGCAGGAGAGTGTTATCAAAGCTATCTCCTGTCCTTGGCAAGAATGAGTCACTTAGTGGGTGACTAAGAGTTGGAGGGTTATGAAAAAGGATTAATAACATATATCTTGGCACATCTTTTATTTAACTAGCATTAAGCTGGAAAAAGAGTGTGAGCATGGAGTCCCAGAAGACTTATGTATACTTAGAGCAGTAAATCCCAACCGTCAATCCAGAAGTTGGAGTAAATGTGAGGTACATTGTTTTCTTCTCTTCTTTTCTTTTCCTGTGTGTCTAGCCAATGTGTCATGCAGTTAGCATACCAAACTTATATCTTGGTCACTTGGGACCTGGGTCTGTAGGACTGATATTCCTTCCAACAGCAACAGGATGGGTACCCCTCCAGAAAAGGTCCATGGCAACTGAGTGGCTGTGCGTATTCTTTTGATTGCACTTGCAGTCTGTGTTTGCTCCACTATTGTGATTTCTTCACCGGTTTTGAGCCTACGTTTTCCATTCTATAATCATTCACTACATGTATGTGATGGGCTGTACTGCTTTCCTCTTTCTACCTAGAACAACATGTTCTCCCTTTTACTGAGCTATTCTGTCAGGAGGGGCTTCCACTGATTTCAGAGCTCCTTCATTTGCCTTAAAGTCAGAGAAGGCCCTTCTTCAACTGTTTGCTCATCTCTGGCTGCAGCTCAGCACTCCACACCAAGATGCACCAGTATTTTTCTGTCTTAAAGGTATTTATATTTTTGCTGTGACTGTTGCATTATCCCTATGTACCTTCTTTAGCTCCATTCAAAATTTCTTCTATTCTGTTTGCAAACATGATAGGCCAGATTTTGTTACCCTGATGTAGCCAGAGTAACACCTTTCTTAGGGACACTCTCACCTTCCTCTTAAAAAACACTCCTCCCCAGCACTGAGGAGGCATTTGAACGCCCAGATTTATCCCCCCCCCCCCCCCCCAAATGTAGCAGGAGTGGTGGAGGAGGTGACAGACCATCCCATGACTTGTGTGGCACATATTCATCAAGATTCAAGATTCAAGGCTAAACTGTATGTAGAAGAATGTATGTAACAGCTTAGTTAATTTAGATCAGGTGTCACTACATGAAGCTTATGAAACATTTGTTTGGGGTGTAAAGCAGATTTTTGTTCATTTACACTGGCTGTTTGAACCTGGTGATTATGCTCGGCTCTGTCTTGAAACTGCCAGGAGAAGTAACTCTTTGTAATCTCGCACTATAAATTTATGCTATATCAAGACTGTGAAATTTGGGTCAGTAAAGTTTTGCAAAGTGAAAAAGAACTGTGTTTTCATCAGTCTTTCTGCCTAATTACCATTATGGTAAAAGTCATTAGGAATGAGGTATGCAGAATCCTGCAGTCTATCTTCCATTCCAAAATTATGGATAAAAAGTGATGTTATTCAGTTCATCTAAATAGCAGCCACAATAATCTCTGTTTTGCTGGGAGTCTTACACAGAGCTTACAGCTGTGAGGGATGTAACAGATGCAGAATTGTTAAGCAAAGCAAACGAGCTACATGACAAACTAGGCTGGGCTGTGCACAGGAAGGTCATGCTGAGTGACATCTCCTAGTCTGAGAATCTTCAACGTGTAAATACCCCTTCTGTCCGAAGGAAAAAAAGGGTTGGGGGACTTTTAAGCCAAGTCATGGTCTTTGATATCGCAAGATCTGTTTCCTGCTTTTACATGATTAATATTATTATGATATTAAGGATGTCGGGAAGCTATTTGGGGTAGGAGACTTCTGTGACTTTCCCACCTCTCCAGGAGGACAGTAGACCTCTGCTAACAGAAGCTGTGACACAGAGGTCTACTCACATGCTATTACACACGCTTATGAGAGGAAGCACGAGACAATCAATTTAACTCAAATGCAGGGAAACTCTTCTAACAGGGTATGAGAGGAGTTGGTTGTGAGTCAGATTTCTTCAGGCTTTTTCCTTTTTTTTCCTTGAACGCTGCTGTCACTTCTGTGGCTGTCCTCCTCTCCTTGGATGCTGCAGGCCCAGACAAGAAAGCAGACCAGCCATGTCACACTCCCTCCCGAGCCCCACTTAGTCAGACAGAGTTTTCTGAAACCTTTTGTAAGGTCATTGACCTAAAGAGGGAGACAACATATATAGCAGCAGCCTGCACCCCATAGTGGTCTTGCAGGTGTCTAGAAGAACCCCTATAACCACGGGCAAAAGGAGCTCCCCCCTCCACTTGTCCTTTCTGTGTGACACCTCCAAATACAGTTTGTGGTTCACAAGCCCATTGGCTGGTTCTTCTTGTTCCATGGCTGTTTGGGCGATTCCCTTAAGGTCTTTTCCTTCTCAGTCCAGCTCATGATTGGTCTCTGCATGTGACAGGATTTGCACCAGGCCGTCTTGCTGGCCTCCGTAGCCCTCAGGCACGTTCCAACATGTCTGTGCCTCACCACCCTTTTGGTGTGTCTCTGCCCTTTTCAAGTCCCCCCCAGGCTGAAAATGTAGTGCTTGTTCTGCTGCCTGCTAAAGTGCTGGACCCCGACCCAGCCTGTTCGTTCCATTAGCTCTCATTAAAGAATGTTTTACCCATTTTACACCTTTCTCTTAGGGCTGTTACGTATTTCTGTATCTGGATAAATATGTGCATATTATCTGTTATATAGTATAGGATAGTAGTAGTACTGTCCTGGTGTGGGGTGGAGCAGGGCCAACCCTCTGTTCAGTGAGAGGCTCTTGCTGATGCTTGTTGCTGTAGCAACCAGGGTCAGCTGACTTGGTTGTTTAACTCTGTGTGGAGGAGCGGGCAGGTCAGTCACCCAAATTGACCAATAGGGTATTCCATCCCATCTGCCATGATCAGTATAAAAGCTGAGGGAACAAGAAAGGTCAGGTTGGCTCTTTAGCTCTTCTTTAGCTTGTGTTGAAGGATTTTTCTTCAATGAGGAGGATCTTGTGAGTTTGTCTACCTTCGATCCCCATCGGAGTGTTCCGGAATCCAGTTCCCATTCACCATTGAGGCCAGTCTGGGATTTTACTAGTGCCTGCAAGTGACATCTCCCTGGGAACTTAATACGGTTTTGTATATATTGCATCTATTTCATTATTTTCTTTTTATTTTATTACTAATAATTCATTAAAGTAGTTTAGTTTTTCCCTAAACTCATAAATCTCTTTCTCTCTCTCTTTCCTCTCCTTGGAGCGAGAGGTGGGGAAGAGCATCTGTAATCTTGTCATTGGCCAACCCAGCCTAAGCCTTGACAAGTATATATATCATGTAGTATCATGTATAGTGTATCTTTGCATAAATAAAATATATATTTATAAATAATTATACACTCCTTTCTATTTAGAATTCTATATATGTATATATTGTATATCTCATATGGTGGGTGAGCTTTGGCCAGCTGCCAGCAGCCCACCCAGCCACTCTCTCATGTGTCCTCAACAGGATGTGGCAGGGAAAAATTAGATGGAAAAGCTCATGGGTTGAGATAAGGACAGGGACCTCACTGACCAACTACTGTCACAGGCAAAACAGACTCCACGTAGAGAAAATTAATTTAATTTATTGCAAACTAAGAATAGAGTTTTGGATGGTAAGAAACAAAATCTAAACCACCTTCTCACCCACCATCCCCACCCCCCACTTCTTCCCAGGTTCAACTTAACTTCTTCATTAACTCCTTAACTCCTCTACCTCCATCCCACCCTGAGCAGCGCAGGGGGATGGGGAATGGGGACTAGAGTCAGTCCATACAGCTCCTCTTTGCCACTCCTTCCTCCTCACACATTTTTCTGCATGGTGGTGACAATGTAGTTTTTTGGGGGCCAATGGAGACTGTCAAAAACAGTGCAATGTTTGATAAACTCTATGACGAGTAGTGAGTCAGAAAAAAAATATCTCGTCTACTCAAGGGTTTGCCTTTGCCAACAGCCAATGGAGATATTGGTTCCCATAAAGAACATTTATAGACAGGTCACAGCCTTTCCCCATTACAGTTTCTGCACTTTCAATGTGCAATACCAGTCTGGTGGTCAAGGGGCTGTGATTTGGTTGCTGTACTTCACCTGGTCTACCTCCTATGCCCTGACAATCCTGCCTTCCCTGTGCCCGCAGTCTGCCAAGTGCTGCCAAGTGTTGGGCCAGGAAAAGCTGGAGACAGAAAACATGGAAAAAGGAAAACCAAGAAAACTCTGCCTGGCTGTAGCTCTGCACAGCTGGGCACACTCCGCTGTTTGGCATCTCACTTGCTGGGTGACAGTAAATGCTCCAAAGTATATTGTACACAATCAAACAGGGCCTGAAACTATAACTTAGGAGAGGGCCCTGGCCATGAGTCTGGGGGAGTGGCTGATTGTGTCTTTGAAGATCTCAAACCAGGCAGTTCCTGTTCTTATCAGGGAAGATTAAAGAACAAGTGAACTGCACGTCATGGCTGTTTTTATGCAGTTTAAACTCTTGTGGAGCTGATATAGCTGACCTATGCATGTTGACAGACCTGTGTATGCTTATGTCCAGGCGCTTTCTTTTCTCAGTGTTGAGTCAATTACAAGTCCCTCAGTATCCCAGCAGGGATGTGTGAGTGGGTAACCTTGTCTTCCATGACATAAAGCCACACATGCTATTCAAAATGCAGGATCCGATCCTGTGATAGCTTCTGCAGCCCCAAAGACCCTACAGGAACATAACAATATGGTGTACAGGGCCAAAAGCTGCAGGTGCTTTTTTGATGGGAGACTCTCCACCACTCTCCAAAGCTTCCAGACCAGGAGGCTATGGTGAAGAGGACACATGGCCCATGCATGGTTTTTCCACATACATAGAAGGTACTTAGAATATTGCGTCCAGAAAAGCATCCTTGGACTTAACAGTATCTTCAGTATATGGTTTGGTCTCTCGGTGGTGAATAGATGCCAAAACAGCACCATCAACCCCTGCTTAGTCGAATCTGATCCATATACATAAATAATAAATAATGAATCCCCTACTTCGCACGTGTCTAACAGTATACTCCCAACCCAGAACATCTGTAGTTAGAGGGCATTCTTACAATCTCCGCACTGTGCTCTTAAGCATTTATTTTATTGGAAGAAGAGGGTGATTCTTGCCAAAGTTACCTCTGAGTCACTCGTGAAGATAACATAAATCTAAATTCAACCGGTTTTGTTTTTCTTGCTATAGCTAAAGTAACTCAATATTCTACAGTGAGGACAGTAGCCTGAAACAAGAGTAAAGAGAGAAATTATTTATTTAGAATACGTTAGGAACACTTTTCACAGTACATCATAACCGGGTGACTACATAATGGGGTGATCATAAAAGGGTGACCTAAAAAGCAAAGAAAAGACAAAGTGTAGTTGTGGAAACTTGCAGGTTTTTTCTTCCCATAAGCAAAGCTGTACAAATAGAGACTGTTTCATACTATTTCTGCACAGATAAAAGATGGATTTACTCAGTCTTCCTTATTTTGTATAAACATACCAATACTTAGATTAACACTTCCATATAGTTTACAATGTTTAATTTAAGTACAGTATTATGTCTCATTCACTTGTTGATTTAAGGTGCAATTTATCAAAACCTACAGTAAATATTTTCTTCTTTTCTTCATCAGTTCTCTTTGGCACGCTTCCGGTTTATTTAAATACAAAAATGTAGAATTGAATCGAATATATAACACTGCAGGAACTTGAAGGGTTTATTTGTTAGAATATGAGTGCAATTTTAGGTTTACCACAACCTTATTTACAAACAAAGAACTATATATGAATTTCACTTTACTTTACATATAAAATGGCCAATGACTTTAATGTGCAAGGCAAAAAAATTTGTTACAGCAACTCCTCCCTTGAGAGTGATTTCTGCACCACGGAAATCTTGTATAAAATGTTTTAGAAAATGGAGATTTTTTACGAGGAAGTTCTTGTTGCTTCTTATCCTACAGAAAGCCACCTGAACACATGACTTTCTGGGTCCCGAAATGCTTCATAAGATACAGTTTAGCTGATATGTTGGCACTGTAGTAGTGTTGCAGCTACAAACTTGCATGTTCAACTGGCAAACTAAACCAAGGAGCAAAAAACCAACCAGTGCGTGTAAAACGCTTCATGACAGTGGTTTCTTTCTAGAAAAAGATATGCCTCCTATATTCTTGATATTATATCTGGTTTTATGGCAAGGAGGAAAGGTTCAGAATTTGCACTACGCGTTGCTATATATTGTTTAATCCTCATGACCTCTTCATGGCCTGCTTTCGGGCTGATTAATATTTGGTTAGAGTCAAAGGTGACCAACAGTAACTGAGCTTACTTATGCTTCTGATGGAAATGTACTAAGTAGGAGGCCATCAAAATTGACTCGAATTGGTGAATTACCACTACAACAACTCTTCAAGTGCCAGAAGAGCAAACCCACAGCAATTTATTTCACATCTGAAGGCCAATCTCAGCAGCTGGCATTCATGTGAAAGGCATGGGGAAACCTTGATACATGAACACTGGAAATTCTTCCATGCCCAATTATTTCACAATTAAAGAACAATGAAACCCTGTTCACAGTAAAATACTTATTACAAGGCTTTTCAGGTCTGTTCCTTCCTGAATCACCCAAGTGGTGTCCTCTCAGCTGCAGAAATGATATTTTGGCACGTAATCAAGTTACAGTAGGTGTCAAGTACAGTGCAATCTGTTTAGAAGGCAAGGATGTTAAAAGGGATTTCATACAGGTGCTTTGTAATGTGGGTAAGATGTGGAATGCTGTGCTACTCCTGAGTAAAACACGTTTGGCTGTCCCAGCTAAGATCCCCATTTATGAGCATGCTGATTCCAAAGAGGCATTTCATAGCCTCAGCAATAGAGTATATTCTTAAAAGAAAAAAACAAACAAAAAAAGAAAGTATTTTACAACTGTCTTTTTCTTCAAGCTATCCCCAAAGACTAAAGATGGTGAGTTCAGATTGTTGGGAGAGGTGATGAGAAGGGGGCAGAAATGGTAAGGAGAATCAGAGTCTGTGTGTCACATCAAATGCATGTGAGACGTAATTCATTTTTAATTATCCTTTAAGCTTTTTGAGATATTGCATATGGCCATCTCCTTTAGCGTTCCTGTTTTACCTGAAAGCTACTGACTTTAGAATTGAGATGTCTGCGTGAAGGATATGGTGTCAGACTTATCTACAGCAAAGCCTCCATTGACGTACGATTTCTTGGTCTCTGTTTCATCGTTATCAAGTGTGGTTGTTTCCAAGGCAAAAGGATTCACTATGTTGACTTCAGAGGTGACATCCATCTGCTCCAGCTCCTTCTTAGAGAGCTTCTCCACTACACCTGTACCAAAGGCATCTCCCAAGACATTCACCATTGTTCTGAATCGATCCCTAAGGAATAAAGATGTTGTCAGATAAACCATTCTGTACATTAGTTCAAAAATCCTTATACTAAAAGTAAGCTACTCTAGCAAATGCAGAGCTGTTTTTTTCCCAGCGTAGATTCTGGGTAATGTGGCAGTTGAAAGAAAAAAATTCTTGTAGAACAAGAAGCACAATTTGCCCCACATGTACTTAAAGGAACCTGGAGTCACCTTCATGACAAATTACTTGGTACAGAGTGTGTAAAACTGCAAGTCACATCACTAGTCTCTTAGAGCAGCAATCACACTGCTGCACGCAGACTTACAAAATGCTGTAGGGATCACTTCTCAGGCACTAAGGTATGCTATGCAGCTGGTTCTCTTTGTGATGAGACTGCTTGTGTTGGGAGGACAGACTGTGGGGTGTAGCAGAAGAGTCTGCACTGTGCCTTTTGTCTTTCTAACAGTCAGTTCTTCAGCAAGAGGAGTGTCTACCCCAATATCTTCAGTATTCTGGCCCAAACCCTGGAAATGGGAAAGGCTATTTTCTATTAGCTTCTCCTTGTTAAGGGGCTGAAGTACAAGTTGTATTAAACAAGTCAAAGGAATATGATACTTCTGTACTTGATTTTTCTCACAACAGAAATGTGACTTGCAGGCCGTAAAAATTTGCCCCTGCATGGCAGAGGAGCAACAAACCCATGCAATATAGCGAAGTTTGAAAACTGGCATGGAAGTAAGGGAGGGACTGTGGAAGGTCATGCTTCCTTGTTTTTCTTTTCAGCTACAAAGCACCACAAAGGCTTTGTGGCAGAACAAGTTGCTCTGTCTGTGCAGAGGTGTTGAGGTGGATATATTCACAAATAGAAGGGACTGCAAAAACAGTAGTGAAGTGAATTGATGTGTCTCATATACATATTTGTCTACTACAACTGCTAAACCTGGTGCTAAAAAGTGTCCATGTGTTCTCCACGTGGAAAGGAAATATATGGTAGAGAAAGGAAGAGAAGGGTAAAGTAAAATTTTGGTAGGACCAGATTGACAAGTGAGGCAATCAACAGCACTGGAAACTTATCTTTCATATACTTCTGTTATATTCTCAAAATTTTTCTGTTCTTCATTAAAAACACGGAAGTACTCCTCCAGTCTATGTAATAAAATCTTGGTGAGTTCAGAATTAACTAGAGGATTGTTAATGAGCCACTACTACCAGGTTGCAAAATAATAGATTTTAGGCAATAAGTACAAAAGGCGAAAGTGTTAATAATCTACGTGGCATCACGATGTGCATTCCATCTGCTGAGGTGCAAAATGCACTGGCAATGATCCCTGGTACATTCAATTAATCTTTAATTTGCTTTACAGAGCAAGACACCTTAATCTGAAAAATATCTCAATTCGAATCAGAAACAGCTTGAATTCTTTGTCTGTTTCATGGTGGAACAGGTAGCTTCCATATATTCATATTGTGCCTAAGAATCACATAAATTGTGGACATTCAAAGGGGACACAAGATCAAAGCCATGAAAGTATCGTTTCTATGAGAAATAGGGAATTACTGTTCTCTTTGTCTCTCACTCTCATAACAGAATTAGACAGCATTGAATAAAATTATTAGGACATAGATTAAAACAAACAAAATTAGTTATGTCTCTGTGCAACACACTGTTAGGTTGTGGAATTCCTCTCCACAGGACTTTTGGAAATCTAAAAGTTTATATGGGTCCCAAAAGCAGCAAGGTATAGAAGAAGAAGAAATTGAGAACTGTTAAAACAAAAACCACCTCTAGCTCAGGAACTCTGTAAGCTGCAATTTGCAGGAGGTGAGGGGGGGAGTACTTTGGGAAAAGAACCAATATACATTTGCTGTACTATATTTGCTTACACCCTTCTTTAGATACGTGCTCTGAGCCAGTGGTTTGTACCGATCCTTATCATCCTTAACACAACTAAATGTCCACTGGGAAAAAAGGAAAGCTGGGGAAAATTAAATGATTGTGGAGCACAGCAAACAAACCTATTAGACACTCTTGCTGACAGCTGATCGGGAGAATGTTCCTGTGGCTGGTGCTGGTTTGTTTGGAGCAATTATACTTGTACAGAAATTGAATTGATTCTTGGATCCATTCAATAGCCCTGGTTATCTGGAGACTGGCATTTCTCTCTACAGCCTGCAAGACTGCATTATATAATCAAATAAATTATATATATCTCTGAAATACACAGAATTTCTGTTGCCAGAAATCCTTCAAGAAAATTATTGGAAAGGATGGGGGAGGAACAGGAATGCGTTTACCTTGAGTGTAAATATAAGCTTAAGAAGATATGCAGAGTCTATGAAATAATTAAGATCTCTGCATTGATATCAATGAAATGTCATCCATGCTGAGTCACTGCAGGTGAACAAGACCTTGGTTTGAGCATGAAAGCTTGCATGGTTTAGGAGGCAAAAAAGCTGTGTTACAAACTAAAGTTATACTCCTTAACCTGTGAATCATGTTTACTCTTTCCTAGTGGAAGAATGTTTCTCTCCAGAAAGAGCTGCTTAATGTGACTAAGGGGTTATGATGTGCTCTGAAGTGAGGTAGTTGGGCTCAGGCATAAGGAATACTTTCTGAGTTTGCATGTGTGTGTTTGTTGGTGAAGGGGCTGTGTCTTTAAAAAACTCTCAGAGAAGAACAGAGCAGCACAGGCCCATGTACAGCCCACCATGTGTGTGCACGTGGAGTCAAGGACCAGCTTTGCTTAGTTCCTGTTGTGCTCCACTCCCTCTTCACCACTATATGGATTTTATGTACTCTGGAAATCAGCTGAGATGTTCTGCTTGTGGCTGCACTTGATTTTTATGAATGGTGTATGAATTTATCATAATATGGTGGCAACAGAGACACTCCAGAGGCACTCTTTGGTACTGTCAAATTTGTCCTTCCTGAGTATTATGCTAATGATTTATTAATGCTGTTGCCCCTATTTTAAGATTGATAGCACCTCTGAGGTGAAGAATCTTTGTCCAATTCCTGCAACAGTTCTAAATGGTTTTGTTGCTTTCTTTCTCAGATCTACATGTTCCCACACAACTTATGTAAACATTGAAAAAAAAAAAAAGGAGAAAGAATTAAATATCAAGTGCCTTAAACTTACAGAAGCCAGTCAACTGCAATGATCAGAGTAACATCTTCGGCAGGCAGGCCAACAGCGCTCAGTACAATAACCATGGTGACAAGTCCAGCTTGGGGGACGCCTGCAGCCCCGATGCTGGCTGCTGTAGCTGTGACACTAAACCCCAAATAAAGCCCAGAAAAGACATTCAGAATACACGTTGCTCACAGAAACTCTATTTTCTGACAGAGATAGGCTTATTTCAGTGCAAGAAAGAAGCCCAAAAGTTCCAGTTTTCTTCTTGAATAGTATCTACTCAAAGTCTGGTGACAAGTTCATGGGACAGGTCATGCATAGATACTGTTATGGTTACACTGCAGAACAACAGGCAATGCATGATGAAGAGGAAACTGAACAGGTCAGAGGCATAGACCGAGTTGGGTTTGCAAGTGTTTGCAGTGGACGAATAATGGCACTTTCCAGAACAATGCTGAATACTAGCTGCATGTCCTGGCCCATCCCACCTCCTCATCAGGTTGCACAGGCAAGGCCTTGGACCAAGAAGTGAGGATGTTTCTGTTACTTGCTGTGCTGTGAATGATAGTTTCAGCCTTCTCAAGGGGTAGCCGAAGTTAATGTACCATTCAAAAAAAACCCAAAACCCTCCAACAAAATGCACATGATGTCTTTAGTCTTACCTAATGGTAACTATTTGGCCAATATCCAGTTCTAAGTCATTCAGCTGTGCAATAAATACAGCTGCTACTGCTTCGTAAAGAGCTGTGCCGTCCATGTTGATGGTAGCTCCAACTGGAAGAACGAACCTGGTAATTCTTTTGTCGATCAAGTTTTTTTCTTCTGCACAGCGGAAGGTGACAGGCAAAGTTGCTGAACTGGGACACAGAACACACAACGTAAGCGCAGGCAACAGCATACCATTTCCCTTACCTTTTCATCACAGCTTGACTCACATGGAGATCTATAGCAGGCAGAAAGGCTGTACCACGAGAGTTGGCTTTTAAAGCAAAGCAACTTTTGTTATCTCTTCTAATTACAGGAAGAAATAACAAAGTCTTAGTTATCCTCAAAATTACATGGTAAAACCATCATGATGTTTGTAGTCACAGAGACAGTGCAACAGCTTGAACTCTAGCAAGCCTGTGACTAATGGATTGAATGCAAAGAACTGTCTCCTCCTGGGAGGGGCAGACTCTTGTTCAGCATAAGGCCAGTGCAATTTATGGCACCGCTTTGGGTACTGCAGAAATAATGATGAACCTAATATTTCAACCTCCAGGGAACCTAGAATTGTCCATGTGAAATCAGGGTATGTAAAAAACAATATAAATCAGAGCAAAACCAATGCAATTACTACCAAGAACATTACACAAAATAAATGTTTCTTTTATTTACCTGGAAGAAATCATGAGGGCTGTCAGAAGTGCCTGAGCCATCCCCATGGCAAACCGAAAAGGATTTTTCCTTACTATTATTAAGTAGATCAGTGGCAGAATTATAGTGGAATGGATTGCAAGTCTGCAAAATGAAATGGACTGCTTAAACAAATGGATACATCTTATTGATTTGTTTGAATAAGACAGTGATAACAGGTATCTAGTTCTGTCCTCAAGTACACTTACGAAACACTACAGGTGACTTTAGTGACACATATGTTCAAAATTCAGAGACTATACCATCTTAAAAAATTGCAAGCTGATACTCTTCTACACTTTCTTTCAGAAGGAAGACAGAGATTATTAATAGTCTCTTTTTCCAAAGTAGAACAAGAATTAACTATTATATTGGAAATAATTTTAAACTGATGAAGACGACAAAACTAAGGTAATAAATAAAATTTAAACTGGTATGCAGAGGGCGATTTGAAATATGGTAAAACACTCCTCTCTCCTGCCAAATCCTTACAATGCAAACTAGAGACAAATCAGAAAAACAAATCACATTATTTTTCTACGTTTATCTGCCTTTATTATATTTTGGAATTAAGTTCCCAGATCCCAGTCAGGGACAGATGAAGTCCACAATGTTATGCAGAAACTTCAAACCTGATCCTGTAAAAAAAATCCACAGTTACTTTGTGGAAAACTGTGTAAGCCTGAGTCTAAAATTAAAATGTAGTGAGGTATTTCAGACTGTACAAATGAGACATATGTAGTCTCATAATCTTTAATGTTGTAAAATGCTGAAATAATGTCTTTTGAAACTATTACCCTTTAAAATTAAGTGTGTTGACATGCAAAAGATCAAACTGTCCTCTTGACTTTAGCTGCTCAGGTGTATTTGCCTGGATATTTGGGTGGTTCTCAGGGACAAATTCATCCTTCAACTTGTGCATTAATTTTGAACATTCTGCATTAATCTTGAATGCACATGAATGCAGAGCTTTGTGGGCATTATGTGCCCACAGCAGCCTGCTGTGAGCATATTTAAAAGGAAATATGCATGAAGGGTCTGGGAACTATTTCCCGTGTTCCAAGGTCATAAGCAATTATAGCAGCATCAGCTTCTTGTGAAAAGAAATTATCATAGCCTAGAAATGTGAAGCCCGGAACTGTTGTCATGTATGACCTTGGGATTTTTATTCTGTCCTCACAAGATGTTCTTGTGAATGTTACTGTGTTGTAAGAGTGCTTTATGATTTTGGAGCGGCTGATAAAGATAGTGACAAATTGTGGTACTATTTGTTCTGCCAAAAATAGGCAATTAAAAGAGCAGTAGCCACAGCACAAAAATCCACAACAGCACCAAAATTCACCCACAAACCTAACTATTTTGTGGCTTTTTACAAGCCACAATCATTAAAGTTTTCATTCTGTATGTGAACAAGTGATTTATTTAGTGGAATGTAAATAACAGCATACAACATGTATTGATAAAATTTTCTAAACAACTCTAGAAAGATACCTAACAGTTTATACAGTGGTGCCTGAGAAAAAAATGAATTCTGCAGATCTTATAGACAAAAATATAAAGTGGTATGAGTATTGTTGAGTGTCTTAACAAAATGTTGATGAGAGTAAACATTTCAAGTGTGTCCACATCTAGAAGCATACTGACTTCCAAATAACTATTTTGAAAAATTTACATCTACACTGTTTTAGTGGCAGCATGAACATGGCATTATCCAAATAAAGTATTTGTGCATAGCTGATTTTAATGAAACAAAGTTGAAGTCATACTGATTTTCATGCATAAAATGCAACTCACAGCAAGTAGCAGAAATTATACCAAAAATCATAATCAGCAACTGAAAAAAGAAATTCTAATAGTGCTCAATTCTAAGATAGGAAGAATCTTGTCCCTCAGAATGCCAAACTGGCATGCCTTATAGCATCCAAAGATGCAGCTGCCTTGCTGCTTTCAGAAGAGAGAAAAGTGCAGGCAACAGAGAGTCTGCTTGCTGCAGCTTCCTTTGTTTTTTTTTTCCACCTCAGCCTGTGGGTCCTCTGGCACTTGTATTATGCCTTCTACTTTGATTTTCTTCCTCTGTGACTGCTAATGTGTCCTCATCCTGACTCTGACACCGTTAAAAGTGAGAGGCTGAAGATATTTAGTGGCCAATTGGAGCAGAAACACTGGTGGAAGTCTGTTCCCTCATGGTGACCTGAACAAGACATAAAGACTGATGAGAGCTGGCAAGGCTGAGAATGTGAAAGGTCGTGAATAATCAAGCTGGGAAGAAGGTGAGACAGAAGATGAGCTGCAGAGAGAAGTTAAAGGAAAGGAAGAGGATGATAAAACACACTAGCCCTCATGCTCTTGCACATTTTTCTTGACAGGGTATACAAGAAATATGTTTAAGATAACGTGCAATCCTCAGGATCAAGCTTAAAGGGAGGATGATAGACAGCTACAGAAGACGCTGATGAACAGAACACACTGCAAACACACAAGGTCAAGCAAATAAGGATGAACACCAAAAAGATGGTGGGAACAGCAGCATTTAAGAAACTAAAGCAAAGAAACATCACAACTTCTATTTGCTATGGGATGGGCAAAAAGGGTATTCTTGCAGACTGGGAGGAAACTATGGAACAAGCACCTCTTCCCTGCAGCCTATAGCCTTGTGTGTACATTGTCATCTTTGCTCCTGTGATCTGATGACAACGTGCCCTCCCTGATGGTGTTTTGCAGAGAATATGCTGCTGTTAGCCCTCCTCCACAACACCTTGAGCATCACCTGCTGTAGGCCATCCTGTAAGAGACAGAAATGCTGCAGAGACCTACCCTAGCAGCCATTAGGGAACACTGTGGCACGTGCAAGGAAGTTGGGTGGAACAGAGACTTTTTGTCTCCGAGGACTTAAAGGTGGGCAGCCTTACTATATACTTTTTGATGGCACCTGACAACCTACTTAAAATTGTTGTGCCTGTCAAGCCCATGGTTACCAGCTAAATGGGAGACTATATGTTGCAATTGAAGTACTCGGGAGAAGGCACTGTATCTTCAGTCACATCTAAAAGACGATAGGCCCTGTCACAGTACAAATAGTAACCATTAATAGGTAAACAGTCGTAAAACTTGTTATCAGATCTAAAACTAAAGTCAAAGGGCAGAAATAATCCATGCAACTTATTCCTCCTCTGAGTTAACTGGAGTTAATACATAGAAAACCTGCAGAAGTGATACAGTCTCATTCTATAAATGACTTTTACCTAACTTGTGGCCATGGTCTCATTTATAACTTATATAGAAAATACTAGTCTCTTGATTTACAGTCTCTTGGTAAACATCAACTTTTGCATCCTTTGAAAACTTGGGGTTTTTTCCAAGTCTAAATGGGAACTCACAAAAAATTGCATTATGCATTAGACAAACATAACTTGCACTCATCTCTGTAACATTTTGAAAAAGTCATGATTCAGTGCTATTTCTGGAGGTGCAATTTTTATTTAGAAAGTCATTATATCTCAGATGATTTTTGAACAGTTAGTCCAAACATAGTGGCTTATGCATAAAACAAAACAACTTTGAAATAAATATGATTATCTAGCAGAGATTAATGCAAAAAAAAAAAAAAAAGACATCCTTCTTGACTATTTATAGAGAAGTTTGCATTTAAGACTAATATATTTCCCTTCTCTCTGCTTGGTTGTCAGAAACCATGTGAATGACGTTTGAAGAATAGCATACATATGCATAAAGTGGGGGGAAAGAAGCTCTTGAACAACTTTGGATCTAGCCTCTAGACAAAACATGAATAAATCCTTAGTATACTGAAGGAATTATAGGAGTGGATGCTAAGGCAATGAACCAAGGCAGCCTAGAAGTTATGCTTCACTGAAATGGAAATAGAAATTTAAATGCATTTAATTTACTGGGACTGTAATATCCATTTATCTATCAAAAGGGTTCTTTGCTGAATAGTCTTCAGAAATATATAATGATCTAATATTATAAACTATATCACTCAGAGCAGTTAAGTTCCCCCTTCTAAGGCTCCACATCTGCAAGGCTTCACCATTGGGCAGGTATAACCTCCTCCATCCCAGACTATTCTACACAGCCAAGGGTCTAGAAAAAGATCAAAAAATATTTTGATGCTTGGCTAAGTTATTCAGATAGCAACTGCTGCTTTTGCAGCTTCACCGGCTACCTTTGCCTTGAAGGAGTAACTAACAAACAGTGCCATCCCCAGGGCTTCTCTTGATGTCAGCTGCCTTCTCTCCACTGAGGTGGAAAGGGATCGGTTTCCTGTTTGGCATCATTTATTGTGCACTGCACTTAGCTATGCATTTGTGCTGGGCAGTGGAGCTGGGCCTGTGCTGGTACACCTTGAGTCCATAGGTCCCACTGAGGTTCCCAACTTAATCCAGTTATTTGTGTATTTTCAATAGGCTGTCAACCCCCAGTAAGCCATAATTCACAACCCTTTTCCAACTTCTTCTAGTATCTAACAGAAGCATTACTACTCTCAAAAATACAATGATACTACCTGTTTCAGTACCGAGCAGAGAAGATGAAACAATGAATACAAGAAAAGCCTTTGCTTTTTTTTAGAATGCAAGGCAGTGACTTTTTAAAACAAAGTATGCATTCAGCAAAACATGTATTCAAAACATCCTCACATAATTTTCACTGACAAGAACTTTTGTCTCTGACCTAGAAGAGGCTGGGTGTTTCGGATAATTCAGTTGTAATCAACTGAGCTCTAAAAGCTGCACGCAATTTCATCTTTAGGAAATTACATACCCACTTAGTACTGTAGCCATATAAAGACCCAGTTTACGAAAGATTTCCCAGTCCTCAACTTCTATTATCTTCCCAGCAACTAAAAACACGATACCAACTGGCATATACCTAGAAAGCAAAAATAAAGTAATTACAATGCATTCTCAGAAATATTGCATGCTTATCACGGAATAACTTCTTGCACAGTATAACTTTTTACAACAGATAGAAGATTTCTTTTTTTCATATTCTATTACACTACTGAAGATTTTATTTAATATTCTGTTATACAACTAACAATTCACTTACAGCAAGACTATATTAAAGGTGAGGTAAAAAGATTAGAAAATCTTTTTTCTAATGTAAATGTAACCCTATGTATAGTCTAACAAGTACTATATGACATATTGTTGCAGAATACACAGAAGGTGTGAAGGGGTGTGGGCTTTGCCCTACTGCAGCAAATATTGATGCATAATCATAAGCTTACTTGGAGGTGGAAGTTTGGAGGGCTGAGACCAATACCTGTGCGTTCTGCAATCACACCCAGCTGGGAAAGGTCTCCTGTGCGTACAGCAGCTGTCCTGCAGCACTGGGGCTGTATGTGGGGCACCCGCACAGAGAGTGATTTCAGTATGTTGGGGTAGTACAGTCATCAGTGTGTTGCTAGATGGAGGGGTCCCCATCCCCCAGTAAACTTACACAAGGGCATGCCTTACAGACATGACTAGCTGCACGGGCTACTGTCTACAGAAAATTCAAGGCAAAGATCAGGACTTATGCTAGCACTAGCTCCACTGCATTCCTTTTGGTACCAGAGAGCAGGCTGTCACAAAGACAAATGGCCACTTCAGAGCTTTGAGTAGTATAAAATTAATTTATAGATTTGCAAATATACAAAATGTATAAATTTAAAAATATGAATGTATAAAGTGTGTGTATGGTATCTCATAAATAAAACAGTACCTTGTCCCTGTGCAAAGCAGGGACTGCTACTTCCTTCTGAGTCCTGAACTCAATGAAACTCATCAAACTTTACTGTACTCTACTCAATGCAACAGCTCACACATCTGTAGAAACACAGGGAGCTTGTAGCCACAACTTCAGGCACATGCAAGACAATGGACAGTCAGCTTATGGGTAGGATCCTGTATTTGTGGTAACTCTCGGGTCTTGTAAGTGCTAATTTGCTGCAGAGTGAAGCAGCCTATTTCATGGGGCTGTAGCTCCACCAGGGACTGAACCAGCTGCCTAGCACAGGACAAGCTGCAGAAACCAATTTACCTTTCTTTAAAGGCAGCAAGAAGTGTGGAACTAAATTCTGGACAGGTTTACTGTTTTACAGGCATTTCAGTGCGCTGAGTGGAAGAAAAATCCATGGAAGGGCCAGATTTGATAAGCTACTGTTTGTGTAAAATATGTGGATATGAGCAGAGTATTGTAGTAAATGGCAGAAGGACATCAAACTCTGGAAAGGATTGTGTGTGCTTATAGTCCAGGTCTTGTAATTGTGACCTGCATGGGCAAAAGCTCTGTGACTAGCCATGAAATTCAATCAAACACTATCAGATGATTTGCTACATTTAAAAGTTGTTTTTCTTGTCTGGGAATACTATGAGAGAATATTGAGAGAATGTTGTCTCACAAAACTTACTAGCAGAAGATGTTTTAAGTTGTATTTTGCATACCATTTTGGATTTTGTTCTGTGCTGTGGCTTGTATAATAATCTACATTTCTAAAGAAACTTAGCTCCAAGGACAGCCATCCAGTGAACATAATGGCTATCAGGGACGAGTGTTCAAGACTGAGAAGGGCATGTGGGTGATAATGCCTCTACAGTCCTCAAATCACTAGTGCACTTCTACTGGTTTGATACAAACGTCTAGCAAGAATGTCTGAAAAACTTGGGTTCATTGTGTACCAATAGGACTGTTTCTTGAGTATATAGTAAGTGGAAGCCCTGTCTCCAGTTTCCTCAAAAGGATAAAATTCTGTAGAAAGAAACTTTCTACCAACCTTTCTTTTAAAGTTATTTGCTGTAAAGCCCTATACAAAAGCAAACACGAAGTATGAGTCTGCTCTTGCCTCTTCAACGACAAAGCACACTTAAAGTAGTTGTTAGAAACGCCAGTATGTCCTTGGACTTACCACATAATTATCTGAACTATTCTCATTGTGGCTTCATTCAGTGCATTGAAAAAATCCACCAGGACTTGTCCTTTCTCTCCCATTTTCCCAATAACAATTCCAAAAACAAGACAAAAGACGATCAACCCCAGCACATTGATGCCGTTGGAATACATGCCCACAATTTTGTATTCTTGAGTTTTGTTCTATAGATTCAAGAGAAAAAAGTTACTATCTGAAAACATAAAATTTACTTTGAAGAGTTCTAAAATGAAAACACATTTTGATCTTTCTTTGAAAAGACAGAGACCTCTTCCTCAGTCACTCGATTCACTTTCTGGCAGTGCCAACTGGGTAAGTTCAGCAATTAAGGTAGAACTAAATTGTCTTTGAAAGCTTTGTATTTTAAAGCCATGCAAGGATTTGACCAAACCCCACCAGGGTATAAAGCATCGCTTATAGACTTCTGACACAAAGTATGGCGAGGTCCTGGTATCTGCAGTCATGCCTTCAATATACTCAAGACTTACTCCCTACTGTGAAGAACAAAACACAGCTGATGTAGAATCCTTCTGATTATTTCTGAGCAACTTGAGGGTTTGTGTCTGGATTTAAGATAAATAGTCCATTGCATAAGAACTGAGACAATGATGTCCAATTTTGCCCCAAGTTTTAAATCCATTGCTCAGCTGAAATCAGTGAAATTGCATAATTTATAGCAGAATTGGATGCACATAACATAAAAATCCTACTAAATAGGTAGGTATTCACACATTCCTCTGTGTTTGTGCAGTGAAGTTCATGTTTGTGTATGAACATATGAAGGAAAGGGTGCAATTCTTCACTACATTGTGCTTCAGGATTTAATTCATGTCTTTTAGTAAAGCTCATGTTCCCATGCTCTTATTGCTATGAGATGAAATTTGGAAGGATTATAATGAAATGTGTATTGATTTGGTACTGTTAATAGTTCTGTGGTCATACTCCATCGAATTCCTTTCGCCCTCTTCTCGAGTGTAATTCTGGGCTTTATAAACCATCAACACCCATAAGCTTTCCACATCTCTACTCAAGAGGCTTGTTAAACCTCTCCTTCCCTTTTCTATCTTTACATTTTTTTTGAAGAGTAACGAACTATAAATTAACAAATGCCTTCCATTGTTTTGTTTTCCATTAAGATTTTATTACGATTTTCCATTCCTTTCTTTTTGCAGTGCTTACAGTTATCTCAATGCTGCTCAAACATCTTGTGCTGATATATATCTAGCCTTTCCAAAGTGACTCTTTTCTTTAATTTATCAGCAAATTGACACTTCATTAGCATATACATTTAATGGAGTATACAAATGGATTATTTTCTCACATTATCTATTATCTTTGGGCTGCTTAATCATCAGTGGAGTCCTCTGGTGTTCTTAAACCTATTTGAAGATACTCATAATCACCTCTAGCATTTACTTACTAAGTTTTGTGCCCTTGCTAAAATCTATCTATACACTAGTTCCTTCTTTTTCTCAATCACTAACCACATCAACTGAATCAAATTTTATCTGTTATTTCTCCCCACTTTACATATCATGAAGGAATACAGCAATAAAGGTCTCACCTCTGAAGCTTCTGCTGTCGTAGCAGTGGTAACAGGTTCTTGAGTACATCTGGAGCCATTTTTATCTATGACAGGTGTAGCTCCAACTTTTTCACGTTTGGTTTTATACTGAAAAAGTTGTTAAAAAAATAGAAGAGCTTATTTAGAAACATGAGGAAACTGAAGAATGGGCAAAGGCATAGCCTTTGCCTACTACAAATAAGGGAAAAATGAACCAGTGATGTGTTGTTGATGACCCTGCTAAAGAACGGGGAAGCATAACAGCACCCAGACAACTGTCCATAAAATCAAGCAGTTACAAATCCTAAGGGGGAACTTGGACCAGAACTGCTGCTGAAGAGTGAGACTGCGACCCCCGGTGGAGTGGAACACCTCCACTGTTGTCTGCTTCCTCCAGGGATTAAGGACGTGTATTCTTTTATATGTTTTTCAAGTCTAGATTACAGCTGTTTTGTTGATACAACAAAGCAAATATTAAGATTTGACCCAATCTGCAGAAGGTCCAGGTGATTAGAAATGGTAAACTAAGCAGTGCAATTATAAAATTGTACTACACTGATTCTGCTTATAGAAATCTGTGCTATTCTGATTATTAATTGTGCTATACTAATCATAATATCCTGTTAAGAAAATAAAGCTTTAATTGTAACTATAATTTAATGCTGTCATCATTCTGCCAAGGATCCCTAAAAGAAACTGTCTGTCCCCTTAGTGTCAGGTGATTGCAATTAACATAAGAGAAAAATAACATGAAGAAGTTTATATACTGGAAATACATTTAGTGCTATGCAGAGCAGGGCACTTAACATCATTTCCTGGGAAAGGTTAACCACTTTACATTCAAACTTCAAATAAACTGGTAGGAAGCTGCTGGGAAAGGCAAAAAAGGGAAGCAGAGAGCATCATAAAAAACAGTTGAGGTATTTACAGATAAAGATGACTGAATCTGAAGTTAATCTGATATATAGAGAACTGTTCCCTATTTAATCTTGCAAATCTCACTTTTTCTGAAAGATGTCTCAAAAAGACTCTAACAATTGGCTGCCTTTTCCTTAAGATGGATCATCAGGTCTGGCAAAGGACATTAGATGTGAGACACATCAGGGTCAGGGCTAAGTTATGCAGATTTCATCAGACACTGAGGGCTTTTAAGAACAAGGAAACAGACGTTCATGACACGGTTACTCTAACTCCGCTTGCCCCAAAAGGAAAAATCTTGTGTTATGCACCACTTGGTTTCTGCACCCAACTCCTAAACACTGTCTTTTTGCAATGGGTAATCAAGGACTTCATACCTGATAACAGAGTACTTATCATAGTGGAAATGAAATCCAGATGCCTTAAAAAAGTCTTTTTATGGGAGATTAATATACTCCTGGGCTTCTCAGAAATAAATCTTACCTGACATAGTTTTTGGAGACATAAAAGAAGAATAATTTGTAGTTAGCAATGAAACCTAGCGTAGCAAAGAGGAATGTTCAAGCTCACCTGTTGAAAACAGGCCTGGACAAGATTTTCCGGGAACATATTCCTGTTAAAAAAGAAACATTAGAGCATACTAAGAACCAGCTGTTTATAAAAACAAAATGATAAAATATGCTGCTTGTGTTCCTTTATCCAGAAAGCAGTGTATTTAGCACCATCAGTCCAAAGAAATTAAGGGTTCATGACTGCCAACAATCAGTTAACTGTTCTCCTACTGCTGAATTTTCAGGCTTAATTTTGAGTATTTGACATTCCTGTTGGTAAGCTACTAAACCCAGTGGCTTTTTTTCCCTGCTTCATCATCTCCATCATTTGCATGAGGAATATAGGACGCACCATTTTTATAGGATTTGTCAAGTATAGGCAGAAAAATAATAATGACTCTTATAAATGCTGTGCTGGAAGAATCAGGTATTTGGTGTACTCTACTGTTGTTTTAAATTCAGAAATTGACCTTTGCTGATGGAAGATTCCCGTGTGTTACTCCAGGGTCAAGAACCATTTTCACACATGGAAAAACTAGGAAATTAGATCAGAATCAGTGCAATCCAGTTGTGTGCCTCCTTTCCAAACAGCAATTGCAGATTCAACCAATTGCAGGAAAAAGCATTAATTAGATATTTATTGAATACCCAGTCCAGTGCAGAAAATGGCAGCTTATATATTGAAGCAGAAGTCTTTATCTCCCTTCCAGATCTTTCACAAACTCCTGCCTTTATTTTTTCAAGTTTTTGAAGCAAAATTTCTTCAAAGGGAAGAGTAGTTTGTACAAGCCCAGGAATTTCCTTAATCTTTACAAGACTGTCTTGGATTTGGATCTTAAATCTGATGACTATGAGTAAGTAGGAAAAGTAACTATAATTCCTTTAAAAGAAAATTTCGGATCTCAAACTCCTAATTCACAGTCTTACATTTGTTTACAAGGAGTTGACCTATAAACTGCAGCAAAAACGACTCTGAATTACAATTCATACCACTTCTTACTACAAAAAGACTTTTTTGTGCATGAAACTACATCAGCCCTGTGAATACATGTGGAAACGTTCATGTGGAAGTTACTGGTGACAGACTGCATCGGGTTTTGTAACAGTTTGCACAGTTCCCCTCATTGATTCCTGGGCAAGTGACCATGAGGAATGAGATGAGCCATCCAAGAAGCTGCCATTCTGGTGACGGACAGGCAGGAAGGGACAGAGGCTGGGAAGAGCTGTGGATTGTTGAACACAGGGCTGTGGGGTTGAGGACTGTTAACTATCTCACATACAAATCTCAGAGAAATCAAATTATTTGCAAAGAGGTCTACCTTGATCTGTGCTGGGGCAGAGAGGCCCCAGATGACAGCAAGCATTTGCTATTAAATGGAACAGTGACTTTTTCAAGGCGAATACACACACACACACACATATATATATCTGTCTATGTGTGTGTGTATGTTTTACAAATGTCAAAGAACTATATATCTGGAGTTGCATCTGCAAATGCCGGTCACATTTCCTGAAATGCAAAATGCTGAGAAAGCCAATTTTAGATATGTGGATGTTGATTCTCACATGACAGATTAAGTAGAAATTCTACAGAAATAAAACAGTGGGAAGGAATAGTGGCACATAACAGAGACTAATTGCAGCTAGAGAAAAAAATAATCCACAGAAACATTTTTGAGGGAACTACTTAGCCACTATGGGAGATGCAGCCCTTTTTTATGATTTTTTTCCTAATTCCTTAAATGTGTTAGCTCTGAAAACCTGCTCAGGTCTTCTGCAGACTTTTCTAGGGGTTTCCTTCTTCTAAGCATTTTAAGTATCTATTATTTTCCAGGATGCTGATGGGGAAAGACTCATTATAAGGTTGCCATAGATATTGGTGATGGAGCAAACTTGTTGACAGTGCAACCCTAAGAAAACTTTGCATACTGGGTCTGTTACTCTGCGTCCTGCCTTGAGGAGAGGAAGCAGGTGGTTGTCTATGCTGGATGACACAGAAGCTGCCAGTCAGTAACCCGCCAACCATTCAATCCTCTCTGCATATTTCCTTCATGCTAGGTAAATCTTGCATTTTGGTTTCTGTGGAGGAGGGATTTTTTGTTGTCATTGGTTTATTAACCAGAGTCTATGGTGTAAAGAGATTTTTTTTTTAACAAATGGCTTTGAATACACTCTAAAATGTCTAACCTGTTGGAATACAAGTTGTTTTCTCCTTACCCAAAAAACACTAGAAAGAATTTTTATTGTATTACACATCAGAGCTTTATTTCTATTAGTTTGGTCTTCTGCAAAAAGGGTATGGAAACTAAATATGAAAACCTCACCTGATCAGATCCAGCATGGCATCAACAGTACTGACTTCTGGGGTACTGCCCACTCTGTCAATCTCGTTTGCTTTTTGAGGCACTCCAGGTTTAATGGTCACAACTAAGAAAATCCCTGCAGAAGGAGAACCAGAAGAAAAGCTCACAGTGCAAGCAGAGGCATTGCTGCATCCTGACTCAGTGTGTCCCACGTAGGTAAATTCTTAATGACCTGAACTCACTAAATGTTTTCCTTGGGTGCTCATGCAGGGCTGTTCAGAAAAGAGAAGTCTATAGGTGGTGTCCTTAAATGTGTGGGTTCACCCAGTATGGGAGCTACTTGTGGCCTTGCCACTGGACTTGGGCACCCTAAGCTTTGATTTCGCATGTATGGTACTAAATCACTACTGCTCACCAAGAGGGTAAATTACGGCAGCTGGGCTTCAGCTGAAGTGTTCTGCAACTTTTGCATGGTGGTAGATATTTTGAATTTCTATTTACCTTTTCCCTTATGCAGCTCTTCTTGTTACTAGCTTTCAGACATGAATACACGTGCATTGTCCTGTCACCCCAAAGTACAACAGGATGTTTTGATAAAGTTAGCAATAAAGTTACATAAGAGAAGGGCTTCAGAAACAGACTGAAATAAAAAAAAAAATATGGGGAAAAAATACTAGTTCTGAACTTTTGAATACTGAAATAAATGACCAATTTTCCATTTACTTTAGTGACTTCATTTTAGGTGTTTTTACTATTCTATGACATACTAGGCATTTCCCAGTGTATGTTTTTACTTTTTTTTTTTTCTCCCTCAAATCCAAACAAAGCTAAAGCAAATGAAACTACTAAATCTCAGTGTAGGGAGCAAGAGGCATTTAGATGACACTGCAATCAGCCAGGAACAAGGCCTTCTAGTGACAGGTGTAAATAAAAGCAGAACTGAATTTGTGTAACTCCACACAATGAAACCAGTAATATCATAGTATCACAGAATAACTTAGAATAACAGGGACCTCTGGAGATTGCCTGGTTTAACCCCTCTCTCAGGGTAGAGAGAATTTCAAAGTTAGGTACATATTGATGCTAGCCTTTATTAAGTTTCCTCGCTATGCATTCGAAGAAAATTCCCAGAGAGATGAGATAGCCTAAATGGTCTAACCACCGTGATATATTATTCTCAATGATACTACCTCTAGAAATTAATCTGGCTTTATAAGTCTGTGTTTCCTCTCCTATGAAGTCAGGCTGAGAGAGTTGGGGGTGTTCAGCCTGGAGAAGAGAAGGCTCCGGGGAGACCTTATAGCAGCCTTCCAGTACCTGAAGGGAGCCGACAGGAGAGCCGGAGAGGGACTCTTCATCAGGGAGCGGAGCAATAAGACAAGGGGTAATGGTTTTAAACTGGAAGAGGGTAGATTTAGATTAGATATCAGGAAGAAATTCTGTACTGTGAGGGTAGTGAGGCACCGGAACAGGTTGCCCAGAGAAGTTGTGGATGCCCCATCCCTGGAGGTGTTCAAGCCAGGCTGGATGGGGCTTTGAGCAAGCTTCCTGGTCTAGTGGGAGGTGTCCCTGCCCATGGCAGGGGGTTGGAACTTGATGATCTTTAAGGTCCTTTCCAACCTGAACCATTCTATGATTCTATGTGATTCTTTTTCTATTGTTAAATACTGCTTTGCTTTACAAGTAGGCAACATATGACATACATTTTGTCCTTCAAATAAATATATGTTTCTTTTTAATGGGTGATATCTAGGCACAGTATTCACCCAGGCTTAACAAAATACAAAGATAAGCCACAAACTACATGACATCTGATAGAGTAGGGTTTAATTTTATTTCTTATTTAAGAAGGCAGGCTGAAGATGTTTGTTTAAGGAAATAAGGAAGATTTCATGGTTGCGTGTAGAAAATGAACCTTCTGCAAGAGTAGATGTGGACCTCAGACAAGCAGGAGTGGAGCCTGGCAGTGACAGAGGGGACAAAACCCTTTTAGGAAGGAAATGAGATGATAATGAAAGCAATATTTTCAGTTATTCTTTCAGGTGAGACACATTATACATTCTCGTATCTCAGAATTAGCAACAATCTATCAATTTGCTCTTGAGGAAATTCACTTTGTAGTTAAGGCTGGCCTTTGATGGTCATTCACCTTTCCCAACGCTGGTCACCGTTTACCTAAGCACACAGCTCCTAATCTTCCCTGAGCTGAAATGTATGGCAAAATTGCCTGCGGATTCTTATTGGATGTGAGTACAGCCCTGCTGTGAACAGTGGGACTGACTTCTCCCTGTATCTGGCGACAAGTTTCCCAAGATGTTTGGTATGATTCCAGTCTCTTCCCCCCATCCTGTTTTGGGAAATTAGTAACGTCACAGTGCTGTATATTTGTAATTAGGTGATGCTGAAGATTTTAAAAGTTACAGTATCACAGAGTACCTAGTATTACGGCAATGACTGTAGTGCAGAAATAATATACAACTGCTCGCAAACCAATCTTCCCAGAAACGCTGGAATCCAAGGCAGCAACACCTGCAAAAGAACCACAAAACCAAAATGCCAAAAATCAGTCCTAGAAGAAAGATTTTATTTTTGTAGAGACAATTATTTATTGTTTCTTATTTCTATGCAGGAAGTTTTTCCTTTTTCAAGATATTTCAAAATACCTAATTGTCAGTTGCACTTCTGAAAAATATCTGTAGCAGACCAACATATTTGCTTCTGCTTCTTTGCACAAACCTGGTTTCCCTAGGTTTTTCTAGGAAAAAGAGAATTGACCTCTTCTGATTCCCTGATGTTGGTGATTAATGAGACTTCTTTGGTTTATGAAAGCATGTTACAATTTATTTCCATATTCACTTGAATTATAGCTTCACTTTCTTCACATCTGTAACATTTTGGCTTTAAAACTAAAAGGCATGGGAAGGGAGCTGCTGTGGGCTGTTACCCCAGGTTGCTCAAAGGCACAGACAGACAAGGATCATTACTGGTGGGGTCATCTTCATTAGCAGGTTTATGTAGGTTTTTTTTGATTGAAGCTTTTCTAAAGCCTGAGCTTTCCCCACTCCTCTGCCTGTATCTGCCATTGCCAAGAATTGAGGGCAGTTTTTGTTAATAAAGGTGGGAAAAGTGCTGAGGCAGGTGTTATACTGAGGTCAACTTAACTCCTGGCAGGAATATTATATCAAACTACTCATGAAGTATTTTTTAATTGTTTAAAAGATTTACTGTTATATCTGTACACATACAATTCAGTAACCAGGGTAAAATGAGCACAGTGACTGTAAAACTTGACTGTCTATAACCCTGCTAGTTAATAATTCACTGCTATCTCTTTATTATACATTTGTGATTATATTTTTACGTTTATTGAGTCAGATCATCAAAGACTGGCCAGATTCCCTTGTATAGCAAAGCAAAAATACCACAAGGGTATTCAACCTCAGAGAAGCATGACTTTGTAGGAAAAAAAAAAAAAAAAAAAAGAAGTTTCAAAAACTAAGGAAGAAAAATCAAAAGATCTTTCTCACACAAATGTAACTTATTGATCTTTGAGCTCAAAAAGGATCTTAGCAAGCATACTTTAACCATGTGTTGATGTCTCTTTCCGAAGGTATATTAACAGCAGTAACAACTTGTGCCTAGATCATTCATATAATGCCTTACTTGTTCTGTTAATTGTTATTCACATGCAAACAGTACTGGGAGGTGAGAATGAAGGTTATTTTATTTCATCTTCTATTTGATTATTTTGGGGTCTTCCATGGGACAGCACATCACTGCACTCACTATAGAAGAACTATATATACATGCAGAAATCATGATTTAAAGACTATCTCGCTTGTACAGCAATTAATGATAGTAAAAGAACTATTCATATGGCAAAGGAATAGAGACGATTTCACAGAAAAAAACAATGCCACAGCTATTACAGCAGGCTGTCAGTACTAAGGATATTGTTTGAGGCACAAACAATGGAATGGACGCAGAACCTAGGCCATCATTTCTATTTCCCACCTTGGGAACTGGGAAAATTCAGGTAGAAAGGAGGACTCTTGCATTGTTGTGGGCTCAGCTATGGAAATTATGGCAGTAAGAATTCTAGAGAATGGATAGTACTAAATAATGGGTGCCGTGGACAATAGAAGAGCTGGTTTCAAAGGCTGTCAATGTTGAAACTTTACATCATATTTTTAAAAGAGAGCAAACTGGAATTGCCTAAGTTCCATATCTTTTAATTAGAAATCACAGAATTTTACTCTAAACCCTATTGTATCAACTGTCAGTAGTGGTTAGACAGACAGTGGAGGTTAGATAATAATCTTTGCATGGGATGGAGAGTTTCACAAAGCTTGCCTTAAGATTTTTTTGCCTGAGAGCCTTGCTGACTCAGCCAAGAGCCTAATAACCATGCAAGATTATTTCCCTGGAGTACTCAGTTATAAAGATTCTACAATTAGTATGACATGAAGTTCCTGTGACATTCATTCTGCTTGCTCCAACTGAAATCCCTTTGCAAACTGTTGTGTTCACTGGAGTTACAGAGGTATAATTAAGGGCAAACTTTACCCCTGTATTTTTAAACTGGATAATGATCTTGTTAGTGAGTGAGCTGTGCTAGAATCCAGCTTGTGCTTCCACTGTCACGTTGGTGCTGCTTTGCTAGTAGCTATAAAAAACTCAAATCAGTCAGACAGACATGACTGAATAAGTACGAGTACGCTCTGAGGATGACAGGGTGTGGGGTTTTTGTTTTTGTTTTAAACTGCTGTACCCTGAAACAAAACTGCATTCAGGATTACACTTCTATTTAGAGAATGAAGTAGCATTCACTACAAATGTCACAGACACAGGTTTGCATGGGGTGCTTTATCGTGCTAAGCTGCTCTTTTTCATGTTTGACAGCTACGCAGAGGAAAATACTATACATAAAAAAATAGATTTCCCTTCAGATATATCTTACTTTCACTAGTGAGCAATGGGTAATATATTACAGTTGATACCTACTGGCCTTCTTCTCAAGCCAATTGAAAATAAAATTTCCTTTGAAATAACATCATGGCTTTATAATTTCTTTGGACATAACTGAAAAAGTTAATGGAAGGTGTATTAAACAAACCATACAACTAATGCTGATCTCGGTTCATAGGAAAACTTATTTCTCAGACTAAGACGGCACACATGCTGCTCAAAATGGAAACCCTGCAGTGTTGTAAATGAAGATAAGATCACAAAAGCAGTGTAATAAAGCTTAGGTATCTACTGTGGATTACCACTAAACTTCTACAGCTATTTTATTTGCTCTTTCCCTCCCACAGCCTATCCCCAAGTTTTAAATTGTTTAAACAGGTTTGAGCAGATAAACTGTAAATGTAGTCTACCGTACAGAACTTATACAGGCATCATGGATTCTCCTCCATCCCTGGGCATTTCAGAACTTAAGTATTTCAGATCAGTTTCTTAAATTTTCCTACAAGACATGTTCTAATTCAGCTACAGCCACTGAAGCATAGAATGCAATTCTGTGGCTGTGATGCACAAGACTTACGGGAGATGATCACAAAAGACGCCAACTGGCGTTAAAATCTGTTAATCTATCTACCTCTCTGCAGAACAGAGTTAAGGTTTTACCATCTGAAGCCAAATTTAGGAATCAATTGCCTAGTATTCTGCAATTCAGCTTCCATGTTTTCTACGTTATGGTCTCAAAGTCGAAGCTCCTTGTACTGTTTTTCTCCTTTTGCACAATTTTCTCTAATTTGCAACACGTGCACTTGTAAAAGAATAAAAACGGGAACAGTCAGTGAAATGAAGTCTCTCACATCTTCTCTTTCTTGTCGAGGGAACTCAAAACCCTACCAAAATTAAATGCTGTACTGCATATGCACCACTTTTTAAATTATTTTATTTTTTATTTTTTTTTTAGGAAATGATGGGATGATAACTATTAAGACTGACGTTAATAAATTTGTTTGACAAAGTATTAGAAGGCATCAAAGCACAACAGGGATGAGGATAGTACAGGACCCTCAACAGAACAGAAAAGGCACATACTTCTGGGTAAGTATTTAAATGCTGGGCGAAAACAGAAAACTCTAATCCAGTTGTTCCTCAGATTGCTATAACTTTTTTTATTCTACATATGGTCTTTTTTTACTTGACTCTTTTGGTTAGTATTCCCAGGAAGCCTACCAATTTAATTTTCTTTCATTTTTATTTTTATAGCTGTTATTTTTGCTCCATTACTAGAGGATTCCCAGGACTTTCCTTTAAAAAAAATAAGCAGAAAGGAGGATAATATTGTGAAACTTGCAAAAAATCAGAAGTGGCAAAATGGAATGACAACAACTGACCAGTTTAATCCTGTGTTGTGCTCAACTACTGTTTTTCACATGTGGAATACACTGTGTTGCCAAAGTTAGAGAAAGACATAGCTTCTACAACTATTACTTTAGAACTCGTGTCTACCTGATTAAGTGCATCAAACTTAGAGTCGTTTTAAGAGTGAATGACAGCACCATTAGTCATCTGCAACTTTTGAAGGTTCTCTGAAATTTCTTTCAAAATCTTGTTTTGTTGCATACATTTCAGCTGCTTCCCTGAAATGCTGTTGTATAAAGCTACTTTATCTAAATGAACAGTCTGATTTAAACAAAACCGAGACTAAATACAAAACATGGTGTTCCACAATTTTTTACCAGTAGCCATTGATGGAAGCATGAATCATTCCTTCAGTTTCTCACAGACTGATATATGAATATCAGAATATGAAACTTTAGTATAATACAAGGTTGCAACTTCACTAAAGACCAATATTTACTTCTCTCTTTTCTCTCTGATAAGAGTAACATTTTTTTTCCATTTTGGTTTCACAGGGGAACAGAGAATGTTCTTAAACAAGGCTGTAATTTTGAAAGTGCTGGAAATGCTACAATGAAGTAATGAAAAATCACTGAAATGTATGTTTCAATGGTACTGATGCTGTTGAAGCCTGATGCAAATCCAGGAATTTGATTTTATAAACTTTTTGTGACAAACATTTGTCTCTTTGACTTGCTGCTTAGAAAGGTTCTGGAATGTTCTGAACACAAACCTGTCCTCAGGTTTTCTTTCCTTGTCATCTCTTCTGCCACTAATGACAACCCCACCCACATCTAATACAGGAGTGTCTCTGCTCAACTGCCAACAGAGTCAATCTCTTTCACTGCTTGCATGTTGGTCTACACCTTTCTTATTGTTTCCTAGTACATACAATAAGATTCTCAATGATTTCTATACTCCCCTTTTAGCTTTCAAAAACGAAAGTATAACTGATGCATAACATTTCAGGTAAAAGAAAACAAGCAGCTAATAAAAAACACTCTGCATGTATTGGAGTCAAGTTAACCAAATTCATAGTCATTGCCACTCCCAAATGCCACCTGAAATTTGAACTATGCACAGGTTTTTGTTGAGTAAAAATCCAGCTGAGATCTTTCAAACTCTGCACTAGTGCGCCACTGAAACTGCTGTGGAAAAGTGTAATTATGTGTCTCTGCATCAGATAAAGCACTGTGGACTTTGTAACAAATCCTAGAGCAACCTGGCTTCACATTCCTGATGTCTGAGGCGTTTATTCGGAAAATAGGGAATTCCTATTCTTTTCCTCCCCTGACACCGGAGCAGTGGAAAACGTCATCAACTTGCTACATTGCCCTGTAGCAATTTCAAACTAGTTGTAAGGAAGTATCATTCATCGCACTCGTAACTAGATCACAGACTGTGCTGTCTTTCGAGTGTTGCTGAGGCCAAGAGCTGAGAAGGAGGCAGAGCTATAGAACCTGTACAGAAGTCATAGAAATATCCAAAATCACAGCGGTTAATATAACCTGAACGATAAAGAACCCAGTTGTTCCAGTTTATAGCAATATCAAGTTACTAGATTAGACTGAAACATCTGCAATGTGAAATTATTCTGCATCTGGATACTATAAGGTTTATTTATTGTTCTCTGAAGCTGGCCATAAACACAGACTTAAGAGGTAATGGCAGTTCCTAAGGAGCAACGTATAAAGTCAGGCAAACAAATGAAGTACATGTCAATATTAGTCTTTCCATTTTATTTAATGGAGCACGGGAGAAGGGATCACAGTGCATTACTAAAACTTTCAAAGATGTTGAAAAGTTACTACCCCATTAGCTCCTCCTCCAATCTTGTTTCTGCCTGTGGGAATGACCTACGCTTCTCACATAAAATAGGAATTTAACACTGGTATCAACAGTTAGGAACCTCATAATAAAATCCACTACAGAACTACATTTTTATACAGGGGGGAGTGGATAGCCGAGTGACCGACTAGAGTTGCTATCATCACAGAAAAATTACCAATGCTTGAGAGATCTACTGTCTGGGGTAGGACACTTGCTCTGTACCACAGGTACCAAAACAGGTCAAAACCTGAAACAGTGTGATCCATGAATAATAAATCTTTTCTTCTCTCAGAGAAGTGTACAGTTGGGATAAATATTTTAAACTGAAACAAGCAAATCAGTGCCCAATATGATTAAAAGTCAAGTAAAGAAAATGGTCTCTGTACAAGATGACATTGCACTATGTTGTGTCATTTGTATCAGGGTTTACTTTGGAGGCCATTACAAATGAACATGTGTCCAATGGCTTTGGCACAAGGTATAACACTGTAATTCTAGAGTTATTCACTGTCCTTCATTAATCTGGTGGTCCTGTGAAGTCTGGGAGTGAAAAAGGTTGCACTAAGGACTGGAAACAATCACAGGGCTCTTCTGATTTCCAGTGATTATCATCCTACTGGTTCCCTAGGGGACAACACCTACATCCTTAGAGCTGTCATACTGTTCTACAGAGGTGTACCAACTGAGCACAAGGGTTTATGCTCCCAGGTGTTCTTTTTCAATACATATGAGAGACTACATCTACAATTTAGTGCTGTGATTGACTCTGTTCAGCAGCAACAATCATACCTAGACACCTTGGCACTTTGTTTTTGCTGCTCTACAAATTTCAATGTCATCATCAAGCGTATCTCCTGCAGTACTTCTTAGCTGTTCTCAAAGTTTCTGAAGATTGGCAAAAGCTGATGGGATCCATTTCTTTCACCATGTCACTTCACCTGCATGACAAATTGATCATTAAGACCAATCAGCAAAAGGCTGGGCTACTTACCTGCCTTTGCCAATGCTGCTATGCTTGTTGACCAAGACATGAGTTTTCTCTGTACAAAGATTAATGCCACTTAGATCAATCTGCTCAGAGCAGGCAGCTCCTAGCACTGGTGACAGGTTCTTCTCCTTAGGTGTGATGCAGAGCCAGAGGAAAGAGTTTGGCTCAAGGGCCTCCCATGCCCACACAACTGCCAGCCATGTCATAGCTTTCTCAATGAGTTTTATGAGCTAATCACATTTCTAAGGAGAAACGACTGAAGTATGGCACACTTCAACTGTACACAATTCTCTCAGAGTTCTGATACTTAATTGCAACACAAGTTCCTGCAGAGTAGAATGCTATGGCTTTTACACCTTCTTATGTATAACAAGATGTTGATTCAAGGACAAAATGCAGTTCTAAAACTGCTCCAAACTGCCATCAGCCTTATTGCTTTAACTGAGGAATTTCTACAGATGCTAGAGGCATCACTAAAGAATTCTCAGCTTCTCCCAAGCATACATGTTTTAATCCTTTCCTTCCACCTTGGCTTTTCTGGTTGCAATGTGCAGTAACTAGATTATAGAAGTGATACAATGGACAGCCAGGATATCCTATCTGCAAATAGGACAAGGGGTAATGGCTTTAAACTAAAAGAGTGAAGATTCAGACTACATATAAAGAAGAAATTTTTCACTATGAGGGTGGTGAAAAACTGGCACAGGTTGCCCAGAGAGGTGGTAGATGCCCCATCCCTGGAAGCAGTCAAGGTCAGGTTGGACAGGGCTCTGGGCAACCTGATCTAGTTGAAGATGTCCCTGCTCATTGCAGGGAGGTTGGACTAGATGACCTTGAAGGTCCCTTCCAACCCAGACTCTTCTATGATTCTATAAAAATTTTTACAGAATGTTGCAACAGACATATGAAAATAGAAAAGCATAGGAGAATCTTGAAATGCACACAGAGAATTTCAGCAAGCAATCCTTCTAAGAGGACCACAGTGTTTTATATAAAAATACTAGCGTTGTTTTATTGCCAGGGGTGCGCTATGTTATGTGTTGTTGCAAAAATATAAGATTTACTTTTTGAAAAATACTAGGGGGACAAAAAGAAGGAATGAAGCAGTGCAGACACAGTGCCCTTGATAAATGGATAGCTGTCTGAAATGCATGAAGTTACTTGGCTTTAAAAGATGGAGCTGGGAGTGTTTCTAATTTAAGACATGAGCAGTATCAAAATTTCAACTGCACCTGGCTATGGTATGACCTCTCCATTCTAATTTGTTTTTTGGAATGTCGTTTACCTCTTACTAACCATTCTCATTTCATCCTCCAATCATCACAGAGCAGTTGGTGAAGTCCCAACAGCAATCTTTCTTAGAGGCAAGTGACCATTATGTCACTTACAAAAAGTATGTTGCCATACATTTTTTCCTACTTGCAATGGGAAACACTGCTAATATTAAAACAATATTTGGCTTTTATCTTCAGAACTGACACATGATTTTTGCTTGAGGAACTGAATAACAAATTCTAGCTCCAGTGTTTACTTGTGTAGCAAATTTATCATTTATTTTCTTATTCCTCTATGTGTCTAAGAGAATTCAAATTTGCATTCTTGTTCCATGGGCTACTGCCAGCTCTAATCAGCTACTGCCAGAAAAGGAAGGAATCTCACACATACAAGATTAGATTTCATCCTATTTCCCTGTAAATTTTGTTATTGTTTGACAGTTGGGTGATGGAAACGTGGGAAAGTTTCCTTTTCACAACAGCATCAAAGAATCACAGAATGGTAGGGGCTGGAAGGGACCTTTGGAGATCATATAGTCCAACCCCCCTGCCAAAGCAGGTTCACTTAGAGCAGGCTGGACAGGAACACATCCAGGCAGGTTTTGAATATCTCCAGGGAAGGAGGCTCCACAACCTCTCTTGGCAGGGAAAGGTATTCTCTGCTGTCCTATGAATTTGGCACAGTTCATAAACATGAAGTCGGGTTTGGAGAGATCTTTGTGCTCAAAATGCCTGGCATCACCTATGCATTTTCCTTGTAACTTATCAGTCCACAGCAATTCTTCCTAAACAAGGATACAGGTTAGAGTCACGCTCCCTGAGACTCAGAAAGGGTATGAATAGACTAAATATTAAATTCACCAACTAATCTGAACTTTTTTCACCCATCTTGTGGTGATGTGGCTATATCCATTTTGGACATGTGTTTTTGCAAGGGAAGTCCACCACTACCTCTTCAATTCCTGCGTGAAAAATGCTCTTCTCAGGTCTCATGAAAAGGAAGAGTATCCAAGCCAACAGTCCTCTGTCCTTTTGTCCTTGGCCCAGTATTTCATTTTGTCATTGGCCTATGCTCACCTTTTGAAGGGAAAACCATGCTGTATTCACTCCAGACAATAAGAGCTGCAGGGGGAATGACTGTAACACTGGTGAAATCACAGCTTATACTTTATAGAAGTTGTCTTTGACTCATATGTGATTTTTCCCTCTTCCATTCCAGAATCTGAGCCTTTTCTCTCCTATTCTGCCCTTTTAGTTGGAATGATCTTGTCATACCAGTTTACCCTGACTGTGATTAATCTCCTGAAAGGTCACTTTCCTTATACTGCCCCTGAAATCTAAGTTCACAAATAAGGTTGAACAGGAATTCCTGTTGTTTCCTTCCCAGGGCTGATCAGTGAATCTTTTCCTCTTTTTGCCTTTGCTCTGTGGAACTCTGTAGGGAATGCAGTACTGCATCCCTTGCATACGAACAAGACTGTCAGGACCAAACAAGGAACTCACTACTGTCTACTAATACTGCCCACATTCAGGACTTCACTCAGCACGACTCTATGTATGACTTCACCATTCAGCTGAGACACAGGACTCAGATGCTGCTATCTGTTATTACCTGTAGATCATTCTCAACCACCTTTTTCACTTGATAAGCATCTCATATAATTTTATTTTTCCCTCCTGCTTACTGTGTCACGGGGCTCTGAATTATCTTTTCTGTCTAGTCTTCCACTAGCTAACTGAATGACGTACATAGCTAAGTCTCATTAGAAGGATAGTTCTGAGTCAGATGTTGGCTGAGAAGATCAGGTAATGAAGAAGCTATGCCAAATGGAAGGTGCAAAGACACTGTGAATATGCAGTCTCTCAAATGAGATTTTTGGTGACCTACCACCTCTGTCTTTAGTTTTTGTGATTAGAATTCTTCTATTCCTATTCTGATTTTTAATTATTTTTTTAAAGCAAACTAAAGCATGGAATGCAATAATAGTTATAAAGAATATTCCAAATACTGAAAGAGGATGTCCTGGATTATTTAGGATGGGGTTGAAAAAGCAACTGTTATGAACCTTCCTAAATACCAGACAGAAAAGTAGGAATAAATGGGAGATGAATAGCTTATGGCAATGAAAGGGATGAAATCATTATAAAATGGAAGGAAGTTCAGATAAGATGTAAAGAAAATAAATTTCTGACCCTGGATATCAGTTTGCTAAGGGACTGTTGTGCTGCTCTATAGGTAGTTGGCACAATCAGCATCGCAGCATTGTATTATGATCTTTCCCTAGAGAGAGTTTATTGGAATACATGCATAGAAAGAATGTATTTAGTACTGCCTTCCATTCCTCTTATTTGCAAACAGTATCACTTGTAGGAAAATTTTAATTTTCCTCTAGAAAGCTCTTAAAGGTTATATAATCTCAAGTTAATGTTTTTTCAGGAGTTATGATGTTCCTTGGGTGGAATATAATAAGAGCTTATAAGGAGTGAAGATGACACATCAATCTGCCAAGATGGACAGCCTAGCAAGATTCACAACAGATATCAGATTCAGTTCATGGATGTAGCAGAAATATAGCTTCTGTACTGCTGCAGGTGAAATATGTATGGAGTGAATACAGAAAACCTGGAGTACTGAAAGTACTTGATTTACCTCAAAATTGTTGGTGGTAAAATATATAGGTGACAAGTTTTTGCTGCCAGACTCTTAAAAAGAAAACATGACATTACATTTTTTTAATTGATCATGGTGTTCACATACAGGTAAATGGAATAAAAAAGTGAATGCAATCTTTATATATTGCGGAATTGTTGTTTACATCCTGAGCTCCAGAACAGAAGAGCAGGACACTCACTCACTTCAGACCCATCCACAGTGGTGCCACCAGCAGCCCCTAGTGATATGGCTGGGACAGGAGGCAGGGAATGCCAATGCTGCAGAATGGCTGTTGTGTTGGGGCTTTGCCCTTGAGAGCTGCTGGTAATCATGCTCCATGAACCAGAGGTGCACTTCAAAGTTTTATTGCTATAATTTAAAACCTTAAATAATGTAGGGGCTTTCTCAGTTGCATAAGGTCAACTGATATTGATGGGAAGGGAGTAGTTGACTGTGACAGAAGTAATCTGAAGAGAACGGGCACAAAGCCTTGTCCATTAATAGCCCATGACTCTGCAGTCCTCCCCGCCTCAATGATTGCACATGGACAGTGGGGACAGGACCTCCAGCATCTCTCAGTACAACTGTTGGCAAAACTCATTAACAGTAGTGTAACATTTTCTGTCCCTTGCACAATGCACATGATACAAAGGGACAAGGTGAGTTTCCTGCCTCAGCCCAGGTAACTAGGTTACTAATGCTATACAATGGACCTGCATTATCAGAGGTTCTTGTAACTTCAGAAACATAGAAAAGCAAGAGAAGAACACACAGATATCCCAAGAGACAGTCTCTGAGCATGTTAAGTTAGATCAGGGACTCCCTAAGGTGTGGAAGCTAGTGTACCTGCTAGTGGTGCACAGGGCCTGTTAAGGATGCCTCAGTCACAGACCATCTCTCAATAGCTGCGCTTCTTGGACTTGTAGAAATGGAAACTGCTGATGCAGGTACCACCCTGGGAATGGTGATACCAAAGGAAAATTGATTTGGAAGCCCTGTACTTGACTTTTTCTCATTGCATTCTAGCTCTTTTGTCTCTCATTTTGTACATTTTGTCTCCATTCACCAAACTCAGTGGCACTGTGATAAAGCAAACTAGTAGCTTCCCAAACATAGATCCAAGGTAGGAAATTGACTTTTTAGTTTTGGACATTGGAAAAGAACAAATAACCTATTCGAGATACCCATCCATCAGCTACGATTCAACATCCTCTTTCTACAGGGAAAGCAATGGTCTCTACAAATGGGAAAAGTCATATAGCCCAGGTACTTCACTGGGACATTTTTCTGTCTCATGCAGTTGTAATAGGTCACTGTCAACTAAAATAAGCCAGATTTGTTGTGCAATCTTTATTCTTTATCTTAATCTCTTTTGAGTAATGTGTGACATCTTTTAACCCAAAACATGATGCAGAAAACAGAACGGACATGATCGCTACAGAGCTAAGATCTCTGGCATTTATGGATAACCCCGGAAACATCATCAAAGAAAGGTCATTTATCAGACATGTGATGCCAGCTTTTACGGGAATTTTTTGACAGAAAACATTCTAGCCCTAAAAAAAGACCTCCACATCATGGTCCTTGGCTTGTAGTTTGAAAATCAATAATATCTTTGCACTATGAGCAAGAAGTGCAAATCAAAGACTGTGCAGTTGGTACTGAGAAAGGTGGAACTGACAGGATGCTTCAGACAGAACTGCAGCAGTAATAAAAGCAGGCCCGCAAGTAAAGGAATAGTTTATTTCTATAGTCATGGAAACCTAGTGGTTGGAGAGTCGTCAGACCCACAGCAAGGCACATATTGTGTTTATAGCTCATATACAACTGCCCCCAGAAAAGCAATTGATACTGTCTTTTTTTTTACTGTTCTGAGGTATGCTGTGTGCAACCTACAAATACCTCGTCAATTGCTTTAAGGAATTTTGGTGTTCCCCATAGCTGACCCTGCACAAATTCACGAGCCAGGAAACTCCCATGCATCTGTTCTAGCCTCTTTGGAGCTGCCTGTGAAGATCAGAAGTGTCAGAAACATAAGGAAAATCTTCGTTAATGTTTTGTCAGGGAGAAAAGACAAGAAATGAGGGAGAGGTTATTGCAGAACTTAAAACAGATGTTAAATAGGTGATAAAATCATGAGAACTGAGAAATGGACCTGCTGAGTTACGTGTGACAACTTTTAACCCAAAACATGATGCAGAAAACAGAACGGACATGATCGCTACAGAGCTAAGATCTCTGGCATTTATGGATAACCCCGGAAACATCATCAAAGAAAGGTCATTTATCAGACATGTGATGCCAGCTTTTATGGGAATTTTTTGACAGAAAACATTCTAGCCTTAAAAAAAGACCTCCACATCATGGTCCTTGGCTTGTAGTTTGAAAATCAATAAGACAAGCAGTCTGAATAACCCCAGTTTAGAAGGACTGATTGAAGAGAGATGGGAAACAGAGCCACGGCACTTTGGTAGTATTTGGAGGTCTGGGAGTGTTTGGTAAGATACAGATCTCCTGACCCTAGCTACTAACATAGGACTTGGGTGCAGGAAAGAGGCCAGACACTTTGAGTTGATTAGTTAGCTCCAGCCTGGGCATTCAAGTTTCTCCAGCTTGTACCCAAGTACAGGGGAACAATTGTCCGGGGAACAGTTGTCTCCAGCCTAAGTCCTGTTGCAATCCAGACAGAAAACATATTTGCAAACATTTACTGCCATTACATACCCTGGTAATCTCAGTCCATGAAAAAGAAGGCTAAAAGTGATTAAAGGGGACTAGTCTGCTCAGTATGCGGATGTGATTAAATATACTGCATGACTCTAGGGAATTTCCATTCTCTGAATGAAATTAGAGTTGTGAGTTTCCAAGACTTTCAAAGACATTTTATAGGCTTTTAAGTACTCCCAGAATTATTAGATTTAAGTCTCATAACTCCCAGGAAGCACACAAGAGTTTCCTCCCAATTCTTTCTCCCTACTGGGCATCCAAAAATAATATATTTTTGGTATTTGCCTAACCATTTCTTCTTTTAGAGCATTACTTCAAAGTGGATTTGGGGTGTGGAGTATTACTCTCAGTACCTGTGTAGTTCTGGATGACATAGCAATTATCTTGAGTAAATCTCTAGGTTTTTGATTTTCATTTTCAATTTTCCCATGACACCACAGCAGGAAACAGAAAATACAAATAATTCCTTCACATGAATGATGCATTAGTGTACTATTAGCTAATTTGAGGGATAGAAATATCTATCCCTCTATGTTCTCTTGTGGAGAGCCAAAAGAGTAGATGTTTTGAACTGAATTGTCACTGGTGGGCTTATGGGTCAAAGTAATTTAAACTTACATCTGCCATCCATTAAAATAATTATGAGAAGAGAACAATTAAAATACAGCTCTGAAGTTGACTAAGAATAACTTAAAAGAGCATGGCCCTACTCAGACTCTTCTGTCTCGGTCCTATTAACCATCCTTTTCAAATTTTTCCAAATAAAAAAACGCTTAGTGCTTATATTAGATTTTACTAGATTACGGTTCAGCCTCCAGGTAGGACAACAGAAAAATTCCCCAAATTGCAACTCTTATGCTATGTAAAATAAGTATGTAAACAATGCCTTCTCTCTGTACACTCTGAGGAACTGAATTTGCGAAGGAAAACCACATTCTACAAAGTCCTCCATTTAACTAACGAAAGAGAATTTCGCTTTTTCAATGTGAAAATAGATTAAATGTGTTCTTACTCTAACTGAAGAAGTCAGTGAGAGTTTTTCCACTAAGACAAGATTTCCCCCAACAAATTAAAATGACTAATAGTTTAAATTTTGCAGAAACTCCTGGAATCTCAAGAATTGATTTCTACCACCACTGTCTTTGATGTGGGCTTGATTTACATCAAATCCGAATGGACAAGAGTCTGGTCACGGGACATGTATTTGTACATAGCTCACTGTCTCTAAAGCATATGTATGAGTTGATGTCTTTCAGGATGTGACGCTACCTTTTAAGACATTCTAACCCTAAAAAAGAAAACTACAGATTGTATTTTCAATAATTTCCTGAGGCTGGTCAAACACGTTGCCTTGAGAGGTTGTGGAGTCTCCAAGCTTGAAGATATTCAAAACCTGACTGGACATGATCCAGGATAACCTGCTCTAGCTGACCCTGCTTGACCAGGGAGGGTTGGACTAGATGGTCTCAGGAGGTCCCTTCCAGCCTAAACCATTCTGTCTGACTCTGTGTGAAAGAGGAAAAATAACTAGTGTGCTTTATGATTATACGCAGGCCGACTTATTCAATTCAAATGTGCATTTCTGATGCTTGGAAGGTTACCAGACTTCTTCTAGAAGAGGAAAAACATCTCATCAACATCCTGAAGAAGGATGCAGGTGAACAGTGAAATGCATCATGCATGGACACACCTGGTCCATTTGCTCGTCACACATTTCAACATTATTTGCACACAGGCAGCTAGTGCTTTTGCCTTTAAGAGCAGCAAAGCTTTACATACTGTACTGAAGCGGCTTCTGTTCTTTATCTATCTTGTTTCCTTTTGCTTGCCTAAAAATCTAACATAGAAGTGGAGAAAAAATGAGCCCTTCTTTTCTATGTAAATTGGATATGCCAAGGTCACAATCAGAACATCTTGTTCTCATCTCTGTATATGAATTTAACTCCTGAAATCTGCTATCTTTAAAATCCAATCTTCTGCTAGTAGTTACAAATGCAGTTTACTCATACTGTAATGTTAAACATTAAATAGCAGCATAGTATTTTCACGAGCATGATTCCTGCTTCCCCTCACAAGTGCTGGACAGGGACACATTTAATAAATAATTCATTTCATGGTTGTCCTAATGATAACATTTATTTCTGAAGACACGGGCCTAATTTCATTCACAAATAAAAGCTTGTTCAAAAAAAGAAATGTATTAGTCTTATCTTGGCAGCTTTTCCTGGATCTCCTGTCACAGACTCAAGTTAAATATGATAAAAGTAGAGTTCAGTTTTCCTTTGCTTTCTGTCTCATTTTCTCCAGTATATAAAAATGCTGTTGTCCTGTCTATTAATTAAAACACCAAGTGCTTTTTATTTCTCTCTCTGTTCTTCTCTCCTTTACATACTAAGAACTGTTTAATCTCCCTTCATTCCTTTGGACACAGCCCTTGACTATTTTCTGCTGCCATTTGTCACTCTGCCTCTTGCAGCTTTCCTTTCTGGATGTTTCCATGTTGCAGCTCTTGACATTCTCCATTTCAATTCTAACACTGGATTCCTGTCACCCTGCATCCCAGATGCCCCAAAGACCCTGGCAGCTTTCCTTACTTAGGCTCTTCCTGTCACAGGCCCACTTTGGGGTTCACTACTGAAATTAGTGATATTTTTTGCCATTAAGTTTGAGGACCTTGGGAGTTTGCATTCAGTGTCCTATTCTTGAAGGCACTTTCATAGCATGATTGAAATCCCCCTTTCATTTTCTGATCACAACATGTTCTCCTTTCCTGCGAATGTCTGATATATTTCCACGACCATCCAACCAAACAGCAAACACCTGGACATGAATATATTCCCAAAATAGAGGCTTTGTGGAGATGAAAGCGTGCACTACAGTGACAAATGTGTCCTGATTCATTGTAGGAAGCTAAAAACAGTCACAACGCCTGTTCCCTCAATAAAGGCTTAAAGAATAAAGATTAATTTGTTTGATTTTCTTCACCTTTTCTTTTTTTCAGAAAGGGTATTTGATATCCAGTCCTGCCTCTTTGCTTCGGGCTTGCTCTGGCAAGTCTTTCCTACTGGGTGAGCTGTTAGCAAATTCAAGCATGCCATGGTGGGGTTCCAGCCAAGACTTGTTTGCTTCTTCCAAAAGATGGAAGCTTTGCTCTTCTTTCCATAACCCCTTCCTGGCTCCCCACTCTCTTGCACTTCCCCAAACCTCTTTTGAACCAAGCATACCAAACAGATGGTTTTTTAATCCCCCCACCCCCACAATTTAATAGTTTTCCGTCAGGTCACTGAATTGAATGGACTCACAGAAGGATTCAGCAAATGCCAGAGCTCATGCAAGGTACCTCATGGGAATTTGTTAAGACCAAGGAAGTGCAGGTGAGGAATCTCTTCATTTTATGACAGTAAACTATGAGATCAGCTCTCCCTTTCTTGTGAAATGGCAGCATGGGACTACTTACAATAATTAATTCTGTACCTCAGAATATGCAGTTGCAGCTTTGGGCTTGCAATTTGCAACTGTTTAACCCACTCCTGAAAGCAGGGAGAAAGAGATACAAAAATCTATAAACATTTAAGTTTTTATCTCACAGCTCTTTATAACTTCATTACCAGATAATGGTGCTAATCCTTCCAAATGCATTCTCATTATACAGAGATAAATGTATGCAATCTATACTTCTCATTATTGAGTTCCATCCAATTGTTTTTAAAGGTTATTTATCTTAGAAAGAAAGCCAAACCACAATGATAATCTCATCAGCTAACAGTACGTTTCCAGTCATACCTGTGATCATACTTGATATGATTAATGGAAGAATGATAAGTTTGAGCATTCTCATCAGCAGTTCCCCAGGAAAGGAAAAGTAGAATTTGTCCAGGTTAGATAGTTTGCCATATTCCCGTACCAGCATGCCGATTCCAATACCTAAAAGGCAAATAAAAAATGTGACACAAATTAGCAGGAAGTTTTGGTAGAGACATAGGGGAAAAGGAAGAAAAATAGGAGAAGAATAGTAAAACAAAAAAAGGGAGCAATAGACCCATTTTTACAGCCATGGTAGAACTTCTAAAGGAAATTAGTGAAGAGTTAGTAGAGAATTAGATGTTTCCTTTTTTGTTCTATATAATGATGATAGGAACAGTATTAACACATATAATTCTGAACTTGGAAGGTGTCTTTAGGTATGTCAGAAAAGACATGATTATGCCCTCTGATTATCAGTCCAGTCCAGTAGTGACTTCATACCTGCTTTCACTACCTCTAGAAGACCCATAACTGGCATTAAGAAAAATCAATGTAATATATAAACACTACCAAACATTAAAGAAAGTGATATGATATAAATATTTTAGATAATTTGTATTGTCAAAAAATATGTCTACCCACTTTACATAATTAGAAAAGAGTGTGACTATGATCACTAAATTAATTTAATAATTTCCAGGAAATTGATCAAGAAAAATACACTCAGCATATTTCACACTCATTCCACAACATGACCAATCTACAAAATACCAGACTACAAGTATAATCAGTGATTGAATCATGGCACAAGGCACCCTCATACTTCCTCATATCTTTCGATTAAATGAATTATCAGACAGTTCAAGCTTCTGAGAAAAATCACACATAAGAATTCTACCAAAAGAAAATAAATCATAGGTCCAAAGACACATTTCTTCAGTTTCACAAGTTATACCTTCATTTTCCATTTCAACATGATTTTCAAACAAAAATCACTCATATAGGAAACATGCTCATCAGTGTTTAGAAAGCGTTATGACCGTTGTTTCACATACAAACCTTGTAATGCTTCAGTCCTGGCTAAACTGAGCATCAAGAGTTCTGATTTCTAACTGGATTCAGTGAGAGACACAGCAACTCAGGTTCCTTCATTGCCCACTGAGTGCTTAAAGGTCCTACTCATCTGAATAGCCCCACTGAAGTTAATGAAATTATTTCATTGACATGAGTGCTGTGTATTTTGCAAAGCAGAATTGTTACAAGAGCACAAGAAGATGCTACAAGTCTACCTTTACCAGCCTCACGCTCATGTAAACTTGCAGGGTCCCAGGAAAGCTGCTAGTGCCCAACCCAAATTCACCTCTTCCCCCGGTTTTATTTGTGATGGTATACAAGGCATTTAGGTTAGATGTTGTTCAAGAAGCTGGTGTAAAGTTTGACTAAGCAGGCTTATAGGATATGTTCCTTATATTAAGTGACTGAAGTTGTGGAGGCATGCAATACCACCAGGTTTAAAATCAGATTTAGGCAATTCCACAGACACCCAGCCATACTGTTTATATTGAAGGAAATAGACAGGGATCCCATGTCCAGTTCTCTACTAGAGAAGAAACTCATTAAAATTCACTTATAGAAAGTAGGGATTTTTGCAAAAATCCTTCCTAAAGGTTCCCCATGGTTCTGCTTTGCGCTAGTTCACACAGGACCTGGTTATTAGTTGATGCAGAAATGTAAACTACCAGTTACCTTCACAGAATTTGACTCAGAGAGAACAAAAAGATAATGAACCATCTTTTCCACACTCTATCTGCACTTGCGAAAAGAAGCTGAAAGGAAATAGAGGCAGATTATTAACTCCTACCGAGTCTTTCCTATTAATAAAGAGATGGAAAAAGAGTAAGTTAACCTTTCAGGCAAACAGGCTGCAAACTATTAAGATTTCTGATTTAGGTCTCATCTGTGCCAGTGAACACGGACAGTCTAAATTCCTTGCAACAATCTTGAATCTTGATAGTCTTGGAGATATTTGCAATATTATGTAAATGCTTTTGTTCAGTGAATGATAAGACACAATAATGTCTATTTCTAATCTAGTGACTAAACTAAATGTTTTGAAAATAGTCTGCACTTTCAGATAAGCCCAAGCAAGATGAAACTCGGCTTGTAAAATGGTTACGTGTATTACAGTAAGTTGCTAAGGCTTTGATCATGAAAACACTAGTGTAAATAGCTGAATCTGAGCATACAGGTACTCTCCACGTCTTCAAACTATTCACACAGCTTAGGGTAGGCATATGCTTAAACTGCAGCAAGACTAGACTGTATGTTTATTAAAAGTTGTGTAATGCCACTTTACCTTGAGCAGGTGCGACTAGGACGTGTTCTAGGTGGTGACTGTCATGTTTGGCCAGCTGAGAAGTTCAATCTTTGTACATTTAGCAGTATTGATAGCAAGTAGAGAGATTCACCCTCATTTTCACTCTTCAGAGTTCTCTTTTCCACTTAATGAAGTGGAAAACTTCCCATATGCTCTCAGAAGTTTAGTAGGGTTTCCTTAAGCTTTTTCACTTACATATTTCACAGATTCACAGAATGACAGGGGGTTGGAAGGGACCTCTGGAGATCATGTAGTCCAACCTCCCTGCCAAAGCAAGTCCATCTAGAGCAGGTTGCACAGGAATGTGTCCAGGCGGGTTTTGAATGTCTCCAGAGAAGGAGACTCCAACACCTTCCTGGGCAGCCTGTCCCAGTTCTCTGCCACCCTCAAAGTAAAGAAGTTCCTCCTCATGTTTAGGAGGAACTTCTTATATTCAAGTTTGTGCCCATTTCCTCTTGTCCTGTCACTGGGCACCACTGAAAAAAGACTGGCCCCATCCTCTTGACACCCTCCCTTTAAGTATTTATAAGCATTGATCAGATCCCCCCTCAGTCTTCTCTTCTCTAGACTAAAAAAACCCAAGTCCCTCCGCCTCTCCTCGTAAGGGAGATGCTCCAGGACCCTAATCATCTAATCATTTATATTTGTTTTTTTGGCAAGGCTATTGTTTATCTAGTGCTAGTAACTGACAATAGACTTCCTCATTCCAACAATGTCTTGAAATTGCAGTATTGCACTCCCTTCCTTGGTTATGCTATTCCTTTACCAGACAGAGCACTTAATATCCACATTAACTTGTGTAGTATGCCAAACTACAGTAAAATCCAGCTACCTTTTAATTGGAGCTAGCATCTAGCATATGCTGCTTGAATTTAGCATGGGAATATAGGAAGAAATTTTATTTTGTAACACTAACAAGAGAAGGTTAGAAAGTTAGTAGAATAAATTTGCTTATGTACTGAAAATCGATATAAATAGAACTTTTTGATCCTCATCTCAATAACCAAGTTCAACTGCAATTTTCTTCCTGGGAATTATGATGTACAGAAAGATGTATGGCCCAGCATAAATTATTTCACATGGTCACTAGAGCTTTTACCATCACATTGATGACAGTAGCCCTGAGCAAGTACATACTGAAGTCTTATAAAATGTTCATTTCTCTACATGAGTACTTCTGATACTGCACCATTTCTGAAACTAATTCTTACATGTATGATTACTTCTAACATCTGCAAAACACTCTATAGTAGAGAAAGCCTCTACTATATATTAGGATTTTTCCTTTCTTTTCACTTCTCTCTTTTTCATTTATGGAATAACTTCTGCTTTTTTTTTTAAAGAGCAAACCATCATTTTTTCTGCTTGCCCTCCTCCTTTTCCCTGTTTCAACAGGAAATGATGGCTGTGTCTAATCAGGTGGCAGAACCAGTCTGGCCTATGTACATGTGTACAATGAGTGAACCAAAGAAAATAGGTAAAATATGTCTTGGGAGAACATTATGTTGTAGGTTCTGCATATCTGCTAAGCAAACTCTGTGACATTTGGGTATCTGGTGAACACTCATTTATCACAATCTGCCCTATGTCTAGAGTACATATTTTTGCATATTGTTTTTGAAATGTTGTCTAAGGATAAAGGCAAATTATTTGCATGCAAACAGCTATAGGACTACTACGGTTTTTTTTCAAGTACTGTGCTGTAGTTCATGACACAGATTTGGAAGTGAGTAAGAAAAAAACCACACACCCTGTTCAAAAAAATTCTGTAATCTCTGGGCTCATCTATATTAGCAGACATGGGGAGTGTCACAGATTGTCCTATTGTAAACTTGTAAAAATGTGCTGTCCTCTCAGCAACCACCTGAGCAACCAAATGTGGAGACTATTTACAATTTTTCAGGGAGTGATGGCTAAATGCTGAAGCCTTTTTTTGTATAATTATGTGCGGTCAACACAATTCAGATATTGAATTTGAAAACTCAGAACACCTGAGTAGCTAAATCTGTTCAGGACGTGCAGTATGCAGTGAGTATAGTTACTTGCTTTACATCATTACCATTGTGGGTTAGATGTTCTTCATAATCTGATTACATCTTTGATAACAAGAATAGCACAATACTATGCACCTTTACTTTCTTTACCTTCACTCACAGGTAAAAAACCTTGTAATTTAGAAACTAATGAAGTCCACACATAGACATGCCTGGCCCTATTTCTCGTTGAAAGAGAATATAAACCAGATAAAAATGGTATCTAACAGGTAGGACTCCCTAACATGTTGTTTGTGCTCATGGATAGCAACACAGATCTGGGATGTACAGTGTTAATTGGCAGGGAGTTCTCACTCCACCAATGTGCATGGCACCGCAGAAACAGTGCATTACCTCAAACTCCTACTGACTTTATTATGGGAATGAATATTAGGAATGAACCATAAAGATGAGGAGAAAAGAAATCTAGTGTATATTTCCGGAGAACAAATAATCTGTTTTATAAAATTATTTGTTCTGAATTACAGCATGTCCCTCTCTGAGAAAAAGTTGTGGTATTTATTTTTCCTGTTTTCATATAATTCCAGCATGTAGAAACTCCCTTTCACTGGAGCACAGTTAATGATTCTGGTTGACACTGATAGCCACTGGGGAAATTATAGGAATTTTGCTTTAATATGGCATTGCAAGAAGAGAAAACGTGCACACATTTAATGGTTCAAACCCGAGATTTAATTGTACTGCAGCAACATGGATTGTGCTACTAACAAAGTGATTAAGATCTTCATAATTTCACATGACTTGCTGTTCATATGATAGACTAAAATACAATTACTTCTATCATATTAGTAGGTCTTAATTGGATTATCTTTGCAGAAGATGATTCATGGGACTGAAAAGGCTGGCAAACAAAGTTCACTGACTTCATTTGAAACAATACAAAATATTCAATATAAGCATGTCAAATTTCAGCACAGGCAGGCAAGATTGTTGCAGTCTGTGACACAGTCTGAGTCCTTTTGTAACATCTTATAGAATCCATTTTTTTTCTGCTCTCTCTAGAGTTTCTGTAATATCATTTGCTGTCTCTTAACTACAAAGAAATACAGTGCCAACTACAGAATACTAAAATAGAGCATGTAGAAAAAATTCTTACTTAGAATAATACTTATAAACTCATTATTTCAGCTTATTAATTCAGGTCTTATTTTTAATATTTTCTAATGGTATGCATTTTACTGTTTTACATTCTGCTTGACAATTAATATTCCTTCTAATAAACATACTTGATTGATTGATAAAAACAAGCTTCTTAGAAAGATTCTTATTTGACTGAAAAAACCCCCAAGATTCTTAGAAATCCACAGGCAACTACTGAGGTAGGATTTAGAGTCTCTGAGGTATAATTGCATGGCAACTGATCTTAACTCTCTGGATACTGATGTTGCCCAGACTACCGGCTTGCTTAGAAAGATCTGTGAAGAACAGTCCTCTCAGAAATCTTCCAGAAGATATTGGACAGATCTTGGGCTACTGCAAAATGTTTAATAGGAATGTATTGGAGGAAGGCATGCTCATTCCCCCACCATGGTGAGACCCTCTGTGTCCCGCCTCCGATTAACCTGTTGAGGGTGCAGCAGCTGTAAATTCCTTCACACAAATGACACACTGTCATCTGACTGCAGCGTGAGGAAAGTTCGGGTGGACAATGACTCCGTGATGGACCTTCAGGAATGAAGGCAAGGTGGGGCACTGGCCAGAGGGGTAAAAAACCAGCTTCTCCAGTGTGGGGTACTCCCCTTACAGCAGGTGTAAAGGCCACTGCAACCAGTAAAGCCACGTAACTGCTGCTACTTTCTGTGCTGTGGGAGCCTGTAGCAGGGCTGATAACACAGAGCAGCCTGTAGCAGTCACTGATAACACCGAGCGGCCTCTCTGCAGAGCCGCCCTGCATGGGGCCCACCCCACCCTCACTCAAACCAAGGTGGTTATATCATTCAGCCAGAAAAAGGGAAATAATGGCCATTCTCCTGCACCTATGAGTGACCACAGTTCTGGTGAATGCTGAACCAGTGTTGCCCCTGAACAGCAATGTGCAGATGGCTGAGCAGTTTGATAATTTAACAGTCTCTCCTATAGGACACCTAGTTTCCTCTCATTTACGTAAATAGCTGTAGATGAATTTCATGTGTACGTATATTCCAAATATTTTCAGTATGCAGATATAACTTCTGAGAAAGCCAAGATAAAAGAATACTGTTGAAGGAAAGCAAAAAACTTTACAATCATGCATTATCTGTGTATGTATCTCAGTACACTAATGAGAATTGCTGCACAGAATTGCTGTACCTACCGGAACAGTCCATTAACATACAGAAAAAATACCAAGGGTGTTGTGAAGAATTAATTCCTTGGTTAGTCCTTAACTCTGTTGAGGTAAATTAAGTTGTATCAGAGATACAATGTGCCTCTTTCACAGCTTTTCAACGGACTTGGTAACTTAATAGATTTGTGAAGGTAACAACAGTACTTACAACTGTAACATAATAAACACTGTATTATAAAGATTATGTCATAAATCCAGTAATTTGGGGAAAATGCCAGTTCTTTCCTAGCCCACATTTTCTTATTAATTTGCATGTGTACTGGTGAAAACACCTGTTCTGTTGGGGAAAAGTGTGTGAAACTCATCAAGCCTTCAGGAAAAATGAACTCAAACTGGGACACATGCAAAGAAGGACTGTGAGTAATGGAAAGAATCAAAAGCCTACTTTCTGAAAGGAGATTAAAGAGCTTGGTTTGTCCAACAGGGATGAGTGAGCTAGAAATATAGAAAATGGGCAGCAGAAAAAGAGCAATGTTTTGACAAATGGATGCATACTGAACCTGAATACATTCAAACTGCAAATTGTAAGGCTTTCAACAAACAGACTTATGAACACAGCTTCCTAGGAGGATGTGCAGCACCAAGAAGCCTATCCAGCTTTAAGGTGGAGTATAACATGCTACAGAAGTGTATATAAAATGCCGTAACCTGAAGCAGTAGTAGACCAGATGTGATAAACCAGGAGGTATCTTTCTATTTCATATTCCTGTGTTTTACAATAAATTCTAAATGTAATGTCACAATGGTAACTTCCCCTTCTTTTTTGCAGACCTTTCCCATGAGACCTCTCAGCTGTCGCTTCTAAAACCACTACCACTCTCCTTCACTCCACCCGTCTGTAACTCAGCTGCCTTCTTTCACTGTGACCTCCCTCCTCTGCAGTCATCCAGACGTGTATAGGTCTTGTTGCTTCCTCCACATCTCCAAATCCACTTGATTTCATAAAACAGTACTTTCATTTGGACCCTGTCTGTCACTCATTTCTGATACTGTCATGTCCCCAGCTCTGGTGTTCCTAGTGTCTAACATTTTGCATACATGGCCTAACATATTACAGCACCAATGGTGCCATTCCAATGCCACACCAAAAACCAGAGCTTCTCATCTTTCCTTGTAAAAGCCCAGTGATCTTCAGTTCTCTTTCCACAATATTTGCTTGCTGTCCCAAAGCTGTATTAGAACCTTTGTACAACCTGTATAGCCCAAGAGATATCTCAATAGAGCACGTGAGGAAAAATACATCTTCATTTAAGACCTCTGACACACACAATAAAGTAAATGGTTGACAATGGTATAAGAAAGGCGAAAGGCTGGTAACTGGGAATATCTGCCAGATTCTGACCCTTGTTACCGCTTCTGTTTTAAACTGTGATGACAGGAAAGGACAGTAAACAGGACATACTGTTCTAGCTATCCCCTTGCTGGAAGGGCAGTGGAACGATTCTGACTGTAATAAATTGAGATAAGCAGCCGGAAAGGCAATTTAGTGGAAACTAAAGAGAGACAGATAGTGACATGCAGAACCATCCTTATTATGAAACTAATGAAGACATCAAAGCATTGAGAAATCAGAGATATGACCTAGAAAATTAGTTCAAATTAAGCAAGGCCAGGTTGTTTGTGGTTCAAAAATCATGAAAGGACCAAGAAATGGCTGTTTTGCAATATATTGTGAAAATACTTAGATTACATATAATCCACAGAAATTGTTATCACATGTCACATTTAATCTTCTGGCATGCTAAAGGGTTCTCATGGAATGTGCAATACATGGAACAACAGTAAATAGAGGAATAAATCTGAAACACTCAGTCCAATATTGCCCTGATCTTCAGCATAATATATAATATAGATGTGATCTCACACCATGAGATAGTGTTGCGGGGCCATAATGAAGAATGCCTTCCACAAATCCTAGGAGGCTTCTATTTAAAAAAAAGAAAAGTAGGTTTGCAAACAGTACAAGTGTTGTTTGTGAGTAGTCTCAACCTGAACATTATCTATTTGCTGGGATATATAGAAGAAAGTGTCTTTATGATTTGTTAAGATGTAAATGGAAAACAAAAGATATATTTGCAATTATATTATAGTATTTTCCCTTAAATAATATAGGGAAATTTGAAACAGTAAATATTTTGCTGGTATTAGTATTGGTGTTATTTTTTCAAATGAAAAGAAATATTTCATTGACTTTGGTAGTTTTGGAGCTTTGTAGAGTGTAAATTGACCTTAGGGCCACTCCTTCCAAAACTCTCTTCACATAAAAGTTCAGGTCTAGTGATAGTTTCACTTCATTCACACAAAGTGAAACCCAAGGTCTATGTTAATACAAGGCACAAAATGTATGGACAATAGGAAAACACTTTACATGCCAGAAGAACAAGTAAAAGTTAGGTTTTCTTTGCTTCATAACAGTGCAAGAGCAAAAGCAGCACCATGATTATCTTCAGGTTTCTTTATTCTTTTGTTGGCTGAAGTTTCTGTCTCAGAGCACGTTTGATCCTAGTAGTATGTGAAACTCTCAGATGAAACTGTTGGCCATTCTGCATTTTACTTTGTCTTTAAAATTAAATTTAGACATTCTTTCTGAACAGCTTCCATCCTGTATTGATCTGTATGCAGTGTGACAGGGAAGAACCGGCAGATAGGCACCACAATTGTCTAAAGAGGCATAAAAAGTCACAAGTACCATCTGCGCTGCTCTAAATCAGACCAGGAAGAAACCAGGGTCTTTTGTTAAATTTCCATGCTGCCATAGTTGATTCAGGATGTTTGGTCTTTACTTGTTACAAATTCCAAATTAATAAAATGTTGTGCTTCAGAATTCAAGAAAGGAATCAGATGTTTGCTTTACAACTATACTTGTCAGAAATGGACAGGGTAATAACTCCTTTACTTCTGCACATCGCCTTCAATTTTTTTCCTGCTGTGAAGAAACAGCTCTGGTTTTGCTAGTTTATTTCAAGAGGCAATTAATCTGCTTCATTGTTTGTAAGTTTCACACTGTATTGTGCAAGCAAAGAGAAATGCCACAGAAGACAGCCTAAACTAAGCTAATAGGCCAGTTTTTGGTAAAGGTACAAGAAGGTGGAAATGAAAAACAGCAAAGCCTTAGGCCATATGCAGAATGGGCTTTCTGTTCTAAATTACACTTATCAGAGAGAAAAACAACTTACTGGGAGAAACTGAAAGACTTTATAGGTTTATGGGGTTTAGAGGCTGCAGGCTACACTTGCAAAAGAAACTTCCTACCCTCAGAGGTATGGTGAGGATTCAGGGTGGCCTTCTGAGTGGTGAGAGGCTGTGAATAGAGTGATACATTACTAATTGTTCTGTTGTTGTCTTTGTCCTGTGAGGCATTCATTCTTGTAAGAATGCACTGGTGGGCTTCCAGTAATGCTAGCATGTGCTGATACTGCTCTGATATGGATGGAGCTGTCAAATCCCCTCGTATCTGATTATAGAGGGAGCCTAGGTCTGAGTGCACCTGACAATCTTTTTTTTTTTTTTAAACAAGGACCTGTGAACAAAAAATATTCTTATGTGGAGATATTACCACTTAATACTGTAATATAAAATAACTTTCATTAAAATTAAAGAGAACAGATTTTTTGGCATACGGACCGCTGGGGTGATATCATAACACAGAAACCAGAAGCTCCAGTGGCTGCTGCCCTCATCAAATCCTGGCAAATAGCTATAGCTGCACCACTTTAAGTTTCTGCAATGCTGGTGTTACAGATAGGAACTACGTATATTCTAATCTCACTCTCAAAGGCAGGGAGAAAAGGAGGTCTGATGCTAGCCTCGAGCTTTTCCAACGGGGGAGCTCCAGGAGCAAGGTGTCTGTGCTGCAGAGACGGAGTAAGCTTCCCTTCGTTTCAAAGGTGCCCAAACCAGGTATTCAGGCATGCTGGAGACCTTCACACACACACACACCCCCCACTCCAGTCACTTCACCCCTGCCTCCACCGGCAGGATCCGCCTCCCGCCGCCGCCGGTGCGTCCCGCAGCCACCTCGGACAGCTCCCGCGCGCGGGGCGGGGACCGGGAGCCGCGCTTCTCTTACGCGCCGGGGGGCACAGCCTGGGCGACAGAGCCGTGCCCACGCGTGAAGAGGAGGGCGAAGGAGGGCGTTAATGGCAGAGTACAAAGCCGTCCCCAACTGCGCTTACACACCTCCGATAAACAAGAGCTGGCAGTGTGCCCAGGTGGCCAAAGGCCACCAGCATCCTGGCCTGTATCAGGAATAGTGTGGCCAGCAGGACTAGGGAAGTGATCGTCCCCCTGTACTCGGCACTGGTGAGGCCCCACCTCAAATACTGTGCTCAGTTTTGGGCCCCTCACTAAAGGGAAGACATTGAGGTTCTGGAGCGATGAAGCTGGTGAAGGGTCTCGAGCACAAGTCTTACGAGGACTGGCTGAAGGAACTGGGGTGGTTTAGCCCAGAAAAAAAGGAGACTGAGGAGAGACCCTAAAAGTCAGTTGTAGCAAGGTCTCTTCTCCCAAGTAACAAGTGATAGCATGAGAAGAAATGGCCTCGAGTTATGCCAGAGGAGGTTTAGATAGGGTATCAGGAAAAATTTCTTCACAGAAAGGGTTGTCAAGTACTGGAACAGGCTGCCCAGGGACGTGGTTGAGTCACCATTCCTGAAGGTATTTAAAAGACGGGTAGATGTGCTTAGGGACATGGTTTAGGGGTGGTTTTGGCAGTGTTAGGTTGATGGTTGGACTTGATGATCTGAAAGGTCCCTTCCAACCTAAACAATTCTATGATTCTATGATTTATGGTTGGCTGAAGAAAGGGTATCTGCCATTCACAGTCTCCTGTGATTGGTGGCTGTATCAATTTAAATATTGCATTTCTCATGTCTTCTTCATGAATATCTGAACAATTTCAGTGTCCCACACGTGTCCTGTTGAAAAAACACAGCTCTTCAGAGTTGCAGGCAAGCTCACAGATATCTGAAGTCCTGAATTTGTTTAGGAAGTGACAGACAGACATCCCATTAAGTGACAAATGAAAGTACTTGTAACCTGCAAATTTATGTGAACTGAATCTCTCAGAATCATGTTCCCCAACCACAGAACTATTACAAAAAGATATTGGTCTAATAGGTTTGAAAAACCTAAGTATTTTTAAAAATTGCAACCTATTTGTGTATTCTCTCCAAGTATGTAGAAAGATCTCTGCTTCAGTATATTGTGCTACTGCGACTCAATATCTGAGATCATATGTACCCAAACCACTTACACTTTTATTTCCACTGTAAGAAAAAAGCTGTTCTGCTGAAGAATTGCCCAGGACTACAAGCTATTAGACTATGACCCACAGACTAATGAATGAGTAAGTATTTACACATCATCAGCCTTTTACCTTCATGACTGGTTTGGTTGTGTCGCAGCAGTGACCTCTTGGAGACAAAGTGATGATGAAAAATAGATGCTCTATGAGAATCCTATGAAGTGTGACTTAAACTCTCCCTTTGCAATTGTCCTTTGGAAACCTGTTTCAGGGTGAGTAAATTTCAGGGATATTTCTGGTTTATTTTTACTTGATTGTACAAACTGGAAGCAATATAACTTTCTTTATTAAAGGCTGAAGAAGCACTTAAAATAAGTTGACTTTTAAACTGCTCTTGCTAGCTCAGCTGCTTTGGGCTCAGTCAGGCCAGTAGAGCAAAAAGATGCAAGATATCCCTCCTTTTGCACTCATCTACGTGAGGCTGCCACTCTCCTGCCCCTCTGCCTCCCAGAGAAGGGCGAGACAGGCTAAGTGCAGATGAGCTCCAACCTCAACTCCCAGTCACTGCTCAGCACAAATGACCCATTGCAAGTCCCACGTATGTACTAAGAACTAATGAACAATTAACTCGCTTCTCGGGCCCATGATGCCAGCAGATCTACCGCTGAAATTATACACAATGCAAGCCTCAGAATTAGCCCCGAATCCAAAATTCAGTCAATTTCTGATTCCAAATCTGAGTTCTCCCCACATGAGTTTGGTGGTCTTAAACAGAACCTCTACTAAGGTAAGAAAAAAAACCCTCTTGAGCCTCGAGTTTTGTTTTCTTTGAATAATACATACAGGTGTTTTCACCAAAAAGATGTGACGTTCTTAAGATATTTTGTGTACAAATTTTAAATAATTCCCCCTCCCCCATTATAAAAGAAATTCCAATGTTTTTGAAAATGTAAATGACAGGCAAATGATTGAATGGTTCAAATATAACACACAAAATAATTCTCTTGAAGGAAGAAGTGTTTGGAATTCTGAGGGGTTTCTGTCTCTTTCTGTCTCCTTTTGTCAGAGATGGGCACAACAAGTAATTGGGAAATTTTTTCAGCTTAGTAAGGGTACTAGTAAACATAAGCATATCTCACTAGGATGCTAAACATGGCTCTGATAATGATGAACAAAAATCATGATTCCATATGATAGTGCTGGAATATCAGGCACTTTGCAGCACAGCTGGACAGCTTTCACAGTACATTTCCACAGCTTCCTGCATTCGATATTTCCACTCCTCACTCACACATACCTCTCTGAAAATTCTAAACATATTTTCTGCTTTCAAAATGATAAGCGATACTCTTTTGTTCATGCATGCTAAATTGTTGCTCCAAACTAAGTAGATTAATAAGCCTCAGAGCAATTTCCCAGTGTATATTAAAAAAGAATAAGTATGCAAATTTAATTATGAAGGGTTTGTGGACTACAGGTATATTACAAACATTCCTCAAGCTGTAATAAAAAGATAACATACAATTCATCTGAGCCATCCTTACAAGAGTTTTACTGTTCTCCTTGTGTAACTTATTTCACCTCCAAGAAATATTGAAAATGCAGCAGATGCATAGCTACTTGCAAAATGTAATTTGGTCCATAGCTCAAGAAATTTTTATGAAGACTCTCTTTGGTGTATCATAGAGTTCCCCTGAGTTCTGGGCTGTTAATTACAGTGTAGCAGGTAGAGAAGTCCAAAGACACAAGAGGTATCTGGGTGCCTGCTGCTCTCTCACTGTGAATTCCCTTTGGGTATTAGGGGGATTAGGGTGAAATTGTTCCCAACAACAGTTCCCACATTGCCAGGCTCTGTGGCCCTCAGGGAAATCTCATTTCAGAATGATCAGCTTGTAGGATCACATCATACATTTCAGTTCCACCTACATTCATTGAAGATAATAAGAGGGGAACTACTTCTGTAATTGGGAAGTATGTCAACTCATAGAAGGGTACCTGACAGGAGTACATGGAAAAACAACTGTACACACACAAACACAGACACATACCCACTCCTCCAGTTGTTATAGTCAGATTTTCAAATCTGACTCACAAAAATCTTTCCACTTAACTAAAGAGGTGAAAACCAACTAAGATCTTCCCAATACTGAATGCGTGGAGGAAAACACACATATATACATAAGTACATCTCTGATTACAGCTTATAAATAGCTGGGTTGAATTCCAAAGAATAATTATCTCCTGAACAATTATCTCCTGTGAACAAACACACACAGAAATAGGTATGTTCCAGCCAAAATTCAAATCAGCAGAAAAGTCATTTGAAAGAGACCCATCAACAGCAAGCGCTGTTAATGAAGTCCTTAAAGCAGCACTTGTCTACAGGAGCAATAATGTCAAGGAAGCTCTGCTTGCTTAGCATCAAAATAATGACCAGGAGAAAATGAAAAGGGCGCGTGACAAGGACCAAAATTATGTCCTATGGAAAAGTCTTTTTGGCCATGTATTTTGACAGCTTCTTTTGGTGCTTTTACCCACCAGTTCTTAATAAGATGGCATTCAAATAATTTCTCTTTCAGAAACTTGTTGTCAAGCAGAGGAGAAACACTCCTACCTTTACAATGAAAATCCCACTGAGAGCTGGTTGGCACCGCCGAACTTTTCCCATTGCACTGGGATTTGGGACATCAGAAGCCACTACCAGTGCTCTCCTGCCCAGCAGCCTCCGCCTCAGCAGGGCTCCAAACTGCAGACTGACCCAAGGCTCCCCGTGGTCCATCCCGGCCACCTGCGGTCCAAGGCGTGCCAAGGTGGCCCAGGGTCTTGAGGCTGGGGAGACCTGCAGCACCCACCCACCCACGCACGAAGTGCTCACGGCCATCTACAAAGGTCTCACGGCCAGTGAGACCACTCGCGGGTTTTTCACAGCACGGTTTTACCCTACTAATTACTAGACCTTTGTCACACAGGCTGGAGGGAGGGAGGCCCGGCCCAGAGGGTCCCGGGCACCCCGCGTCTGGGCGCCCCGCTGCCCACCCGATCCTCCGGGGCGGGGGAGCTGAATGGACCCACGCGAAACCCCCTTTTAGCCCGGTCGCCGCAGCACCGGGCCACCGCGGACCTGTCCCCGGCAGCCGCGGCTACGCGACCGCCGGGGAAGGGCAGCTGGCCCCCCCGTTAGACCGGCGGCGGGCGCGATCGGTGCGGGTGGGAAACGGCGGGTCGTTCCCCACCGCCCGGCCCGGTTCGGCGGCCGCGGAGCGCCCCTCGCTGGCGTTGCCCCGGCGCTCCGCCGCGGGCCCGGCTCTGGCGCCACGCCGGCCCTGCGACGGGCAGGGCCATAACGTGCCGGGCAAGGCCGGGCGGGGGGCGGCGGCGCCGCGCTCCCCTCCCTGCCGCCCGCCTTCCCCCGCCACTCACCCATCAGCACGGCGGCCACCGTGCTGAGCAGCAGCCAGTTCTTCCTCAGGAAGCCCGGGCAGCTCCATCCCTTCCTGCCCGCCTTCGCCATAGCGGGGGCGGCGGAGGATGGGGGGACAGAAGGGCGACCGGGCCTGGGTCTCTCCCGGCGTGCGGAGCCGAGGGGAGCGGGAGCGGCAGCGCCTGCCTGCCTGCGCTGCTGCGCGGTTACGGAGGGGAGGCGGAGACGTTGCACCTCACCTGGCAACGGGCGAGCCCGGCCCCCCGCCCGCCCCCCTGCACTCCCTCCGCCTCCCCGCCCCTCCCGGCCCCGCTGCCTCCCTGCCGGCCCAGCTGGCCCACCGGGCCAGGCCTGGCTGCCGGGCGCCCCTCCTTTGCTGGCCCGTCCCGCCCCGCGGGGCCGCTGCCCGGAGCGCTTCACCTCTCGGACCCCAGCAGCCCCACGTCGCGGGGCGGGGTGGGGAGGAAGGAGCCAAGGTGGCCGGTGGTCCCTGCCGACAGCTGGCAGCCTGCGGGCAGCGGCTGGTGGGGTGCCATGACCGAACCCCGGCTTGCTTCCCTGCTCCTGTGCCCTTTATGACGGGCCGCTGGGTTTTGTGCCAAAGAGAGGTGGAAGCCAGCCCCCCGCGATGGCTGACAACCCCCCCGGCAGAGGGAAGGTTGTCCCACGGCGAGGCCTGTGCTGCCCACACCGCCTGCCAGGGCACCTCCTGCTCTGTAAGGCCCACCTCCAGGCAGAAGAGTCGGTCCTGGGTGTTGGTGGCTGGTGGAAAGCCACTAGGGGTTACGCTTTGGTGGATAATCTCTGGTTAAATATTAAAGGGGAATATTCTGCCTTGTGCTCCTGGTGGGAAAGTTGGGGGTAGAGAGTGCCGAAATGGCTTGTAGCATTTCCGACTGGGGTTTATCCTGGTACATTTAAATGCCAAAACTGTGAAGAAGCATCTGTTTCTCCATCTAACTCCTTGACAATGGTCTCCTTCCCCCTGCCCACCCCATAAGCATGATTAAGATGTATATACAATTGGGACCCAATTCCCTGTGGGATTATGGTAGGGTTTTCAATATCTGTTTATAAACTTGTTGATCATGATTTTCAGACTTGGAGATCAATTGGTAAGTGTAAGCAAGAAAACAAAAAGACTGCTATCGTCTTGCTAAATGACATGAAGGAGAGTGCAGAATGAAAGTTTAATTTATCTTATTTAATTACACTTGACACTATGCATTCCAAAACGTAGGCTGGTGAATTTTGTATGATTTCTGTCTTTGATGACTGGGTAACTCAGGCCTGGGGTAGATCAGCAAAAACTGCAATTGAAACCTTGTCATATTTCCTCTTCACATGGATTTGGCTGTTCTGATTGACAGATTGGGGAAAGAGACAAATACGTCCCTTGCTGAGACAGGGAAGAGCACTGAAATCCACCCGGATGAAAAGAAAGATCCATAGTCTATCCCAAGTGTTAAGACCTGGAGCTAGCCATGTAAATTAATATAAAGACTCCTAAAAAAGCGACCTTATTTTTCAAATGTGTTGAGTAACTGCAGTAATTTGTCTGCATCTGTCACCATCAGGAAAATTTAATCAAAAAAATAAAAGGAAACCTAGTGGTAGAAAGGAAGCAGATGATTAAGTATCATATTAGTTTAATTAAATCATAAAAGGTTCTAGACCACTTAAAAGGAAAGCTGGCATACTGCCATGTAGCAAAGCCACAGAAAAAAAAAAGCAAAAGAAAAATAACTAATGCAAAAAACCAGTAAGAAACACCATGACTGTGTCCAGACTTTGGTACAGAAATGTGACAAAGTGTGAGTGGCATTGAGGAGGTATAGAGAGAAAAAGGCACAGTGAGGTTTCAAGGTGGGCAGGATCAGGCTTACCCTGTGCAGGAGAGCTCTGGCCTTGGTTCTCACTGCCACAGAGTGTAAGGTTTTTGGTTTTTTTATTATTTCCTCCCATATAATACTGGGAATCTCGGATGTTTCAGTAAGTAAAAGGTCTGAGTTGTCCAAGGAGGCAGGGAGGTGGTGCCTCTTTGGGCAGTAGCAACAAAATCGGTTGCAAGACAACGTTAGCATTTAGGCCTGCCTTTAATTTTATGTCTATTCACTTTCTCATGTACCCTCTCTTACAACTTACTCTGCTTTTCTTATGAGCTGTTTTGGTGAGCTAGAGGAAGTAACTGCAATACAATGGTTCCTGAAAACTAGCTAGAATTAAGTTAGAGCTTACTTTTTCCTTCATGGTTTGTGTGTTTCTTTTAATGCTTTAAGTATCCTTTTTTCACATTAAGGATTTCATGGTACCTGCTTGGAAGAGCTGGAATTGTCTGCAGCACTCTCAGCACAAAAAAAAATGCCCCCCTGCTGGTATATAGCAATGTGATTGTAGCTGATATATGCCTTCCCGGAGCTTGCAATGTCTTAGAGGAGTTGTGCAGCCTTAGAAAAAACCTAATACAATTATACTATATAACTTGTGAAGGCTAGAGTTGTATCTTATTTCCATGTTCTGCAACAGTAGAATTAGTAGAATAGTAGAATACATTGAATTGTATTAAGACCTCTACATACTTTTTGTCTCCTGCTACATTACAATGTTTCTGTTTTTTTCTGCTAGTGTTTTGTCCCTGAAAATTTTAAAGAAAAAAAGCATGCCAAAATTCTAGGGTGTTTTTCTTAAAAAATTATTTTTCTTTTTTTTCACTTCATCAAATCTAATTCCATGGACGTGACCTTGAAAAAAAGAAGTTGATAACTCATGGCCTCCATAGAAACTTAAAGAAGCATTTTTAAAAAGACTTAGGCAGGTGAAATGAAGATGTCTTAAACATCCTGATGAGCAAGCTGTTTTTAATTTGATCTTCCTATTATAGAATGACAGATACTGGCTTTGATCCTGGATGTAGAGTCAAGCTGGCAGTTTCTGTATGGGGAGCTATAAATGAAAAAACTGTAATAAAAGTGTCCCAATAAAATGGAAAAGAATTAAAGGTAGCCCAAGCCCATGGATCATTCTTGAAATGTTGAAGTTATTTTAAAAATGAACTCAGCTATGGAAAAAGACCAAAAGAACTAATACTTTGGGAGACTAGTGGCCTGTAAAGCTACCAAGCATAGCTGCTGAGCAAACAAAAATCTAAATTCTATTTAAACCATTTTCAGCTATGTGTGATTTCGAGACATCCTGGAATAGGTATGAAATGAATAGGATAGATGTGTGAAAAAATGTCAGTACACTTCATGTGCACAGATAATAGGAACACTTTATTTAGCTATATTGCTCACTGTTAGGAAGTTCTCAGAGTGGATCATGGGTAAGATTGTATGCGTGACGATATGGTTTTATTTTCTGTGTTTAACATGTTGATTTCTTTGTATGTTTCATTAAGATTAAAAAAACCAGTCTTGAAAAATCTGAAAATTTGCCCTGGGAAAAACTGACATGCATTTACATGTATGATTTTTTCCTTGGAGCTAATCCAGGATACTTTGTTGTAGACCTAGGATCATGCATAAATATATAACTGACTATTATATTGACAAGTTATTACCACATGGTGACCTGATCTGTATGTAGCCCTGTGTCTCAATGTTCATTTCCAACCTGTAGAACTGTCTTAACAACATTTTAAGTGAATTGCTTAGGAACATAGCAAGTAATTTCACTGGCTAGGGATATTTCCCACTCTGTGGCGTTTGAGTGTTCCAGTGCTGGGAGAGGCAGAGGGGTCCTACAGGAACATAAACAGCACAGTGTGGTGCACAGTGCAGCAAGTGGAAGCTTGCCTCTTCATACTCCTTAAAAAGTATCTTCAGAGATTGTAGTTAAGAGAGGGAAAAGCAATTGAATTTTAAATATTTAGTCCTTCAACTTTTTCTACCTAGGTCAGCCTATTATTAGTAGCAGTATAAGCTTTGTTGACAGTTGATTTGATCTGTAAAAAAAATACTGAAGTGCCTTTTCCTTATAGTTGACCAGAGGTAGGAAATCACATCTCAGGGAAATGCCGAAATTGTAGGTATGGCATTCTTTAAATGTTTTGATAAAACAACAGTATTTAGCAAAGATTTCAAGAAACAGATGCTAATAATCTATCTGGAATGCAGGTAGTTTGCTTTTTTTTTTTTTTTTTATTTGAGACCAGTTCACCAGATGGGAAGCTTGCAACTGGTTTTTTTAGTACCATAAAGTCAGGAAGCACATGCAAAAATTCAAAACACAGAGTAATCAATTCCTGTCTAATATATCTAAACTTAATGAGAAAATAATCCAATAAAAAGGATAGTATTTCTAAGTACTGTGAAAATTTCCAGTTGTCATCCTTTGGCACTTGACCATGTTGCTGCACTGGCCTCTATTATCGTTAAAGTAACTGAAATTCTTGTGTCTTACTGTATTCTAGTAAGTTGAAGAGTAAAATCCTTATGGACTTAATTAAGCACAAGCCATCAAGCACAATGCTTTTATCTCTGAGTTTCAGAATTAGGCTATTAGCAAAGTTGCTTTGCTTTGGTTCCACTCTTTCTCTTTCTAGCCAAATATGAAGGCTCAAATTAGAGACGGAAATGAAAAGTGTGATTCTGGATGCAGTTCGTTGAAGAGCCAAATGAGGCTCAAGGAAATGCACAAAGCTGTGTTATATGTGTGCAAGAATACTTTACTGTGAATAAGTGCACAACATCGCAGGATTTTTCCTTATAACCTGGAACCTGTACCTCCTGACACCTGACCTCAAAGTTTAACTGCCGTATACATTATATAATATAGCTGGATAAGCAAAAAAAAAAAAAAATATTCTGGTGCCGAAACAACCTGTAAAATAAATAAACAAGATAGATGCCCCAACTGTCCCCAGGGGCAGAGATGATGGGGTGTGGGTTTTTATTTTTTTGCCGGGGGGGATGCTAGTTTCATGGCAGTAATGTCTTTGCACAAAGAGATACCATTTAATCCAGTGTAGGTTAGTTTTAAGCTAGCAGATCCCATATTGGTGTATTTAACTAATCCAACCCACTCTCTTAATTTTAAAGGCGTATCTATTTCTATTCCAGTAGCTGGGTCTGAATACACAGGGGGATCCTTGTTATCTACTTACACCTTCCAGCAAGATTGCCAGTAGCTGCTTTATCTTCTGTTTGCATAGGTTTTTCTACTGTCTTACCAAAGACACTCTAAACTTTATCAAATTAGTCATTCTTCTCTGTGTTTTTCTCAACTGAGTTTTTTTCGAACTTTCAGTTATTGGTCAAAATAGTATTCTTTTAAGTAAAATGATCTGGATTTGGCTAAAATCAAAAGGAGAAGAGGGTTTTCTTCTCTTTCTTTCTTTCTCTCTTTTTCTCTTTCTCTCTTTCTCTCTTTCTTTCTTTCTTTCTTTCTTTCTTTCCTTTCTTTCCTTCTTTCTTTCTTTTTCTTTCTTTCTGTCTTTCTCTCTTTCTTTCTTTTTCTTTTTTCCTCTCTCTTTCTTTCTCTCTCTCTTTCTTTCTTTCTTTCCTTTTCTTTCTTTCCTTCTTTCTTTTCTCTTTCTTTCTTTCTTTCTTTCTTTCTTTCTTTCTTTCTCTCTTTCTCTCTTTCTCTCTTTCTCTCTTTCTCTCTTTCTTTTTCTTTTTTTCTCTCTCTTTCTTTCTCTCTTTCTTTCTTTCCTTCTCCTTCCTTCCTTCCTTCCTTCCTTCCTTCCTTCCTTCCTTCCTTCCTTCCTTCCTTCCTTCCTTCCTTCCTTCCTCCCTCCCTCCCTCCCTCCCTCCCTTCCTTCTTTTTTTACAAAATTAAATCAAATCCTGTGCCAAGTCAGTGGGATTTTTAAACTTTGTTGGAGCCACTGGAATCACAACTGGAAGGAAGATGACAGCTGAAGACAGGATTTTTATTTGCTAGTTTATAGACCTCTAATGCTGAATACCATTTTTTCTTCCAAAACCCAGTTTTGTTCTATCTCAACTGAACATTAGAGTTTTATCAACCATTTCTCTGTGTGTGATCAGAACAACTCACCTGTGTCCAACTAACATAAAAGTGTAATAATGAGAACATATTAGAATTCCTTGAAATGGTGCGCCTGTTGCACTTTAAAAACTTGGATTTGGAACACTATGTTCTAGATCACTTCTATTTTCTTCTAAGTTCTGTTCCTGTTCCCACTAAGAATACTGTGAAAATTGTCACAGATTTTGATGAAAGCTGGAAGAGACCATGCCCATGTGATAATTAAAGGAATTTCTATCAGTGAGAAATGCTTTGAATTTTTTCTTTCTGGCTTTAATTGTAAACATTTCATACAATGCTTGTACGTTTTCCTGGCTGCAGATCTTTTATGTTGTAAGACGGTAGTCAAGTAGAGTGGAAAGGTGGCATAAAAATGTGTTTCGCATATCAAGTTTTAAATGGTAACTATTGTTGTGGTTTTGGCTGGATTGGCCAATTAGAATGTCAGATGGCCCCTCCCGCCCCCCTCTTCAAAGAGAGGAGAGGAAGCAAGAAAGAGATTTATGAGTTTAGAAAAAGAACTAAACTACTTTAATGAAAATATTAATAAATAATGAAATAATAAATAACAATAAGAAGAAAGTAATTTTAAAAAAAAGGGGGAAAAAAGTATACAGTTTATACAAAATCATATCAAGGTCCCAGGATGATGATCACAGCAGGCACAGGGAAAAGTCCCAGACTGGACTCAGTGACGGACAGGAGCTGGATTCCGAATCTGGAGTCAGGAATGCTCGGATCAATATCAAAGGCCGACGAACAGACAGGGTCCCCCTCAGATGTCAGCCATTGAAGAAAGAGAGATGACCCTTTGATCCCTCAGCTTTTATACTGAGTGTGATGCAGATGGGATGGAATACCCTGTTGGTCAGTTTTGGGTCACCTGTCCTGTCCCCTCCTCCCTGCATGTGTGACCCCTCTACTCTTTTCTGCTTCCAAACCCTCAAATGGGCAAATAATGAAGTTAGCTGACCTTTGTTGTTACAGCAGTAAGTATAAGGAAGAGCCTCTCTGCATACCGTTTCTTGGTATAATCAAGTCTAATCACTCTGAGAGTGAACAGTTCTGAACAAGATGCTGTTTATTTCAGTTTATTTAGTTAGAAGAGGCCTAGCTAAAAGGTAAAATTACTGAACATCTGCTTTATCTCAAAACAGGACAACTATATACTGTTTACAGAGGTTTGAAGGAAAGCCATGCTCTGAAAGTCATCAAGGGCAGATATGTTTTACAGACACCAGCAGTTCTCATTTGCCTGGAAAGTATGATGACATATCTGTGAAGTGATCACGGGCCAGCAGCTGTGTAAATCCATGTGCATATTGTGGTAAAGATTTTAAAAATGGTTCTTCCATTTTCTAAATAATTCAGATGATTAGGTGTCCATGAAAAGAGGTAGACCAACATGACTGCAAACAGCTTTCCTTCCTAGTTACACAAAATGTCAGGGACAAGTATGAACAACATATATTTCTCACAGCACCCTTCTTTAGCTTCATGTGAGAAGGAGTTCTGGTAGTAAAAAGGAAAGAAATTAATTCATTTTGCATGATGATTAAAAATTTCTGAGTTTCTGCAACACATTGAGAAATGCCTGGCAGATAATACCAGCATGGCACAGACGGGGTTTCTGTGGAAGGGCGGAAGAATGATCTCTTCATGGGCAAACTTGTATTCAAGTAACCAATTTTGAAATGTTCATAAAAATTCATAAAGGGGCTACCCTAAACTGTTGGATAGGTCCAAATGTGATCAAGATAGGATCAGATAGAGAAGATAAATAGATCTATAGTCTGGAGTGCAGGCTGACCTTTTGATTTCTGCAATAGCTTGCCACCTGCTGACTCAGAAATGTACACTGCTTAAGGCAAATGACTAACAGGAATTTGAACTGGACCTGATACATGTTTCCAAGATTTTGTGGATCAGGCATTTTTGTTTGCAGATGTGACTTGCTATTGGCTGTTGCAAAAGAAAAAATGTATTTAATATTGCTCTTTGGCACACCAATACCTACAAGGCACCTCCACCTCAGAGCAAGAGTTAGTTCACAGTAGCACCAGCACCTGACCTCTAGGACCGTGTGAGAAGGCTGTATCCCCACTGTAGTGGCAATCAGCTCTTATCACCTTGAAAACCTGAGAGGTAAAAATATGTTTAAAAAATACCAGTTTATTAGTAGAATAATAAATTGTTCCCCAAAAGAAGATGATATTGCCTTGCCATGTTGGAGTAACATTGTTTAGTCTCCATAGTGTCCAAAGTGCATATGCGTTAATATATGGTGATAGTGAACAAAGGGCAAAGTATAGGATAATATCCTACTGCTGCTCCAGCAATTCTGCAGAATGACTCATTATGTGATATATCATACATGTAGCTACTCTAATACATATGTAATTATAAAATTATTGATTCTCACAGTAAGTTGCTCCTTACTGTTCTTCACAAGAGGCATAAATGGAAGTGGAGGGCTTTGTTCACCCACACACCATTTGGAGACTTATTTTAATGAAGACATAACGAAGCAGAACACTTTCTTGATAGAAGATAATGATAACAAATGACAAAATTATTTTAAAGCTCAAGTCTCTTGGTAACACATTGAAATGGATGAGTGGGTGAACACTAATTTGGCGAACGTTGAGCAAGTTCGAGGAAATAGGTTAAGTACCCAAAGATCTGGAGGGTGAAGTGGAGAAAGGCATTCAGAATTATTACCTATGCAGCTCTCAAAAATGAGTTACAGGCACATGATCTGGCCTTTCGGTTTATTTCAAGAACTTGAAAATGCTCATTGCCCTTGACATCCTTTCTAGCCAGAGCTAAACAATCATTGCATTGCCAATTTGTCATGAGGAGCGTTATCTACTTTAAAAACGTAGAATATACTTTTAAAAGGGTAAAATCTATTTTAGAAGGTAGAATAAAGAGCTGCAAAAAGGTCACAAAGCCCTGTGAAACCAGACAATTGGTATAAACAATAAATGCCCTGCTAACGAATATACCCTTGAGGAAGAACAGAAGGCTGATAATAAGGAACATCCCACAACAGAAGGCACCAAAACCGGCTGAAAACCAGACAATTATTGTATAAGGCATGAGGTCAACAAAAATTTGGAGTAACTGGGGGAAAGGTAAAGGTGGCAGAGGGAGATTGCGACCACCAACTCAATTGGAGACCAAATTGGACTACCCCTCACCCCACGGTACTGGAGCATGCACACATCAATTAAAGGACCTTGTAATTTTAAATGAAAGCGAGAGACTATACTAACCAATAGAAATTGTTAAGAAAAGGTACTAACCAATAATTGTAATTAAGGTTGTGTATTTCTGTGCTTTGAACCATACAAATATTCCTAAGAATTTTTAGTCCAGGGTGCTAACTTTGTGGATTACCGCCTAGCACCCATTTCTGCATAAATGAAATAAATAGACAATATGTCTGCTCTGTGTATATATTGGTGTCTGCACACCAGGTAAATGACCCCGCTTTGGGACAACAAGACTCGGGAGTATCAGCAGGCTGTGTCTTAGCCTCAGCTCTTTTAGTTGCCTGCACACATTAGGCTAAAACTCTAGCCCAAAAGAGTGTGAAGAAAACGTTGGAAAATGTAACAGTAATGCACTGTAAATGCTCTGAAGGTAAGCAGAACTCTTCCTTTATAATTTTTAAAAATCTCATTTTGTTTAAGCCAGCCGCACCATTTTCTAGGGAATGACTCAGGATTTTTTAACACATTTAGTTGTCAGTCCTGTTCCATACACACCTGGGGGATTGTAGCTATTCTTGACAGTTTTATTTTGTAGACTGCAAAGTCTTTGTGAAAGGGACATCACTTCAGTCTGTATTTAAGTATTGCTTTTTTCTGATGGAGTCCTGTTCCACAACTGGGTCTTGGGGCACTTGATAACCTATGTTTAAAAAACAACAACAACAACAACAACAACAATAATAATAATAATAGCAAATCTAAATAATAATCAGGGGAAGGCCATTGGCAGTGGCCTCTATGGCCCAAATACCTTACCTCTTCAGTATTATCAGCGTAAGAAATCGGAGGGGAAGAGAGGAAACCCTAATTCCTGAAATGATTTTGCAGACATTATTTGTCTTTGAAAGGGATAACATTATTTTCTGGCAGGCAGTTTGGGCTGCAGTACACAGGAAAATATACAACTGGCATTGTTGTTGGGACAGACAAGTACTGACTAGTGGCAGAAGTCAGCAAATCAGAACACAAAGGTGGATTTGGAGGAAAAAATGGAGAGCAGAAGAAAAATGCTGAATTCATCCAGAAATACTGGGATTGTAGCTTGTGCTAGCAAAATCATGTTGCAATTCAGTGCACGTATTTACTTTTGTCATCTCGGAAAATATACCTGTAATGGCCCAATTGTAACTGACAGAAACTTAGGAGATTTGGGGAAAATTGTGTAATTAGCTTCTGACAATTAACTTCTGCAGCATACTCAGTACTATGCTTGCTGCTGGGGTTACCATGGATCTTCAAAATTTAGGATAAGTATATGTGGAGTGTAGGAAGTTGCACTGGAACTGTGCCATTGAGTCACACATGTTCACATTTTTCAGAAAGACTGGGAAACCAAGTATGTCTAGAAGGATTAGTAAGACAGTGCAAAAGTTTAATGTGTTACCTGGCAGCTAGGGTCACATAGGAGTTGAAACCAGCCTCCCTGTCTAATCGGGCTACATGAGTAGAAAGCAAAGACGTTGTTTTTCTTTTCTTTAGTTAGTAGGGGAAAAGTATAGGGGGGACTGAAGCAGATTTTTCCTTTGACATTTCCTTGTTAAAATATTTTTGTGACCCTGTGTTATCTGATGATGTATACAAATATTACACTTTCACTGCACACCATGGGGCTCCAGGGTATGACTGTGATGCTGGAACTGATGGGGAAACAGGTATGGCAGAAAGAAGGGAGGTAGACAAGAAGCTTTTCCATCTTAAGAAAAGACCTCTGCCCTCCTCTGAAGGCTTCTGAAACATGAGGGTGTTTCTACCCTCCCATAACTATGAAGGATTGCTGATGGAAGGTAAACCTGACCCTTTCATTCTGTGTATCCTTTCTCTATGCTTTGAAACTCCTTCTGAGAAAGACAGAATTTCTGCAGGATCTGGGGGACAAAAGCCAGCAAAAGATATATCACCTCAGGAGGAACAGTGTGACCACTATGTGTTAGACCATGTTTCCACAAACTTAGATGAAGGAGTCACTGACAAATTACAGCCCTCCCTGAGATGAAGGAGTTGCTGACAAATTACCAGCAGCTCTAGCTGTAAGGAAATAGCTGATATTTGAAAATTTCCCATGGATTGGAAGCAGTATTATTTTGAGACTTGAAGTTTAGCCACTGGGCTTTGGTTCAGCCACACTGGAAGTCATAGGCCAAATTTTCATGGTTGTAGGAAAGCCTTAAATAGCCAAGCATCTGTCTCAGTGCCTTAGCTGCAGAAAAAGCCTGCTAGGAACAAGGAGGAGAAACGAATGCAGTGCAGAGCAACCAGGTGAATGCTCCGTCAGTGTGGTAAGTAAATCTTACACACAGCTGTTAGTATTAAAGAGGCTATATTTTAGTGCAAATTATACAAGCAGTTTGTACAGTGGTATGGTCATTGTTTCGGTATATCATGGGAGGGATGTTGTTGATAGTGGGTCACAGGACACATGGGACTTACTGTGATTCTTAGTGTCTTCTTTTCTACCTTGCAATTATTTCAATCCTGTTTATGCCTTCTAGTGCTTCAGTTCTTAGGCCTGTGAAATGAAGATGATGATGCTTGCTTCACAACAGAGGTCCATATAACACTGGTAAGGGAACAGTGTTGCACAGGAGGTAAGGTTTTCTACTTTATTAGTTAGAGAAGCCAAAGGAGAAAGAGAAATCTTGAGGCTTTAGTCTACCTGGTAATTAGCTTCTAAGAAATCATTTAGCTAGAGATCATTCAACTACAGAGTAGGAAATAGAAAGAAAAACATGAGAAATAACCTTTTTAGTTTTGGAAGTGTTAAAATATAATTTTTTTAACACCACGTTCTCATGGAAATGCTGCTGGACTTGAAACAGCTGACTTTTCTAGACAGACAGAAACTTGTAGTCATCAGCAGCAAGTAGGACTTCAACCTATCTTTTTAGCAAGCTTTATCATTAAGTTTATCCATGGCAAGTTAAGCATATTTTCACAGTTCTGGCAGAAATGTCCTGTGAGAACAAAAAAATCTTTCTGAAAATAGCCTTTAGAGAGGCAAAAGGCTTCTGAGAAGTAGCAGTGAAAACTCTTTGTCATCCAAAAGTACATAAAGTCCCTCCATGCATCAGAACTTAACTGCAGTACAGCAAATTTGCATGGTAAGGCTTTCAAGTGACTGAAATACAGAAGTATTTTAACAAGTGAGTAGCTTATTTTGTCCTAGGCTGCGTGAAAGTGACCCCACACTGCTGCTCAGTGTCAGCGCAGCTAGCTCAGAAGCCCACAGAAGGCAGCCCCTTCCCATGGCAGCAGCAGAAAGTATTCAAGAAGCTTTTTGCAACTTTTCCTTTATGTGTATATAAATTCATATATGTGTGTGTGTGTGTATGCTGCAGTGAATGCTGAACTCTGCTCTCCCTTCCTCAGCCCTATTTGTGAGGAGACCTCTGTGCCAGCATGTCCCCCTATTTTTGTCCTCTTTTCACCTGCTAAAAAGCAGAGGAGGACATGGGACCCAACATGAAACAGAATATTATCTTTCATGCTAATAGATTCAACTGTAGGTTTGCTTCAAAATGATCACAGAGGTGTCTCGAGCTCTCCAGGTTCTCTGGATCTGGTGACCACATAAAGATATGACCATGGCAGTAGTCTCTCGTATTCTCATGGAATCGACCAGCAGGAAGAAGTAGAACATGTTCTTTGTCAAAGCAGGAGTCACATCACAGGAATCATGTTGTTGTAAAGTCCTCACACAGTCAGCTGATATTGGGGAACTCCTTTTCATCTAATGTGTCTGGGGGGTATTCCAGACATCAGTTTGCATCAGTCTAAGGAAATCCTGATTAACCTTCAATGCTGTTATTTTCAGATTGAGTCCACCTGTTTTCTTGAAGTAAATTCTTCATTGCAAATGAAAATCTAATGTCAGGGTTAGAGCCTGATGTAGCACTGAATTGCCTAGTCTCAAATTTTGTGAATGTGAAGGTCAACAGTAGGATCTTGGAACAGACCTTATTATCAGCTCTACTGTGACACCAAGGACAAGCCACTGAATCATGTATAAGTTTGTTTGGAAGAGGCTGTATGTTGAAAATAACCATCTAACAATTTCTCACTTTGTGGTGAATTAATATGTGGATAATTTGGGGCTGACAATCCTTTCTACTTTCTTGTTACATCACCTTTACAGGAAGGTAAGGAGGAAATTCTGGTACATGTGGGGAGATGTTTGTTCAGTAAAATGACTTTCAGTGGTGGGTTGGTCACTTAGTTTTCAGATCCAGTGGCACTACAAGTGATCACAAGTTGCAAGAAACTGCAAAGAATTCAACCTAGACAGAACAAGGCAGAAAATCTCAAAACATGGGATTTCTGAGTGTATGTTCCTAAGAAAAAAATTGAATATGCTGGACTAAAAGAATCAGTTAATTACTGAATATACCAATGTTAATATTAATAGTGAAATTATCCTAACTGGCCAATTTGCAAGAACTCTTTATTTAATGAAATGCCTACTGGATAGAGTAAACAACCATCATTTTCTTGGTTTTTTTTTTTTTTTTATTGTGGGTTTTTTTTTTGTTGTTTTGATTTGGGGTGGGTTTTTTGTTGCCTAGGTTTTTCTCAGTTTGAAAAAAAATAATTAAATATCCACGAAAGGTCATTTTTTGGCAAGGAGGTTTGCAATTAACTGTTTAAAGTGTTTTTCCAATTACTATTATATGTCACTTTAGTTGTGAGTATTTATTGTGAATGGAATTTTGTTTTTGCAGTCTTTCTGGAAGAGAAGGGCCTGCACATAAAACAGAGGGTGTTGAGGCAAACCAGTGCATTCCTGTGAATCAAAAAAACAGAGGGGGAGCCTGGACTTGGGACTTCATAGCCTGCATGAATCATCCAAGACAGAGGAAGATTAGTCTGTGGCAGCTTGATGGATTATATTGAACCCCTTTTTTCCCCATCTCTGCTACAAGACAGACGATGTTATTCCTTCAATACATGTAGAAAGTGAGATAAACATTTTGGGTGGGAGTAAGACAACAAGGAAAGATAGGCAATGGGATCTTCTCTGGTGGGACATGATAAACTCTCTGGAGCCAGAGGAAAATTGCAAGTTCCTACAAATTCTTGCCACAAATTGTAGCTATAAATAGGGAAGACAATCTACAGATGATGTCATTACCAGTGAAGTCAAGTTGGAATACACAATCCTAATTTTCTTGGGGAAATCACACCTGCGTCACAAGGGGAGTCTCATGGTATAGGCTTAACAGTGCTAGAATTGTGAAGAGATCTCTTCTAGACTTGCTCATTATAACCCTGCAGAAATTCTCCTATAAGCTAATTAGAAAAAAACCCACAGCATTCTCAGTTTTGCCAGGTCACCTCTCACATATAAAAAGGCCTTGACAAATGACATGGAATTTACATGTAAAGCATGACTTTTCTTTTCTTTGAAGTTTAATATTTTCTGCTAGTAGAATGAGGAAATGCTTTGGATGGCCCAGTACAGCAAATTTGAAATCCAAAAATATGCCAGGGTCACCATTTTTCTTGTGAAGCTGTTGTGTGTAATCAAATACAAAATTTTTGTTTGAAGGTGCCTTCTGGGTAATAGCAGTAGTGCTGGCACTATGAAAAGTCCTTAGCTGCGTTGTTTGCATACTACGTTATCAGTAAATGTTTTATGAGTCTTGCAGGTCTGCTGCAGACTGACAAGTCAATTTCAGAGTTGTGGCCCTGTACAGCTATCAGTGTGATGGCTGTAAGTTGTCAGCCCTTCTCTTTCTCTTGTCTGTGGCTTCAGTTGGCCTTCTAACCTTCCATATGTCAAGATATCAATGCCTTTTTCACATTTGCCCCTTTCATGCTGATAGGCTGCAGCAAAAGCAACAAAGCTTAAACAAGATGAGTAGAAGAGAGAGAAATATTTTGCCTCTGCTCCCTCACTGCAGGCAAAGTGGTACTACTTTTTCCTTTGTTGTTTTCTTGATGAGAGGACAGACTCACTGAATATATGCCCCTTTAATAAAATCGATTACTTGGGATTGGTATAATTTATTATTACAAGATGTATATTAATGTATATTAATATCTATTTTGTTTGATTTTATTTTGTTATATTTTCTAACCTTTTATCTGTGTGCGCTTAGGGACCATTCCTATTCATCTGATTTCTCATTTTATCACAGAACGAATCTCATTGTTGTCTGTGTGATTACTGGAATTGTACTAGAGAAACTTCTATGTAGGTCTATTAGGCCCATTTTTTTTTTTTATATGCTTCAAATTTAAGCCTGCACAACAAAAGACTACAATAACAACAAGAAAAGCTCTAAAATAGTTTTTTCCTGTGCTAATTAATTTCTTATTATTTACATAGCACTGTTTTGTTTCTATAATTTATTTTGCTGAAATTGTAGTATAATAATCATAATAAAATAATTCCAATGGTTTTATGCAAGAATAGGATTTGTATTATTGTTTTTCTAAGGAGCTGTGATCTTAAAATAAGGTGACTTCTTCTGATTGCATATGTTACTCCATGTCATCCAATAGGTTCCTTATTGCTGAGTAGAACTCTAAAAATTCAGTTCCTTGGAATTTTAAGTAGGTGTAAAATAGGGACTCCACTGTAAATGTTCAAAATTGTTTAGGTTTTGTCTTCTCAGCAGTAAATTGATTGGCTCGTTATTTTGTCATGTTGTGACTGCCTTTGACTTGCTCATCTTCAGTACTTTGAAAATTAGGCTTCAATGTCTCCAACTGGATGCTCCACATTATTTCTTGCTTTGGAAATGTTAGTCTGATCATTGCGTCTCAACTCCTTCCTGAGACCAGTAAGGATGATCTTTAATGCTGTATTTTCCCCATTTTATCCCACCATGGATATCCATTGTGCTTTCATTTGTTCCTTTTTTATGCACGTGTAGTAAGTGTTTAGCATTCTTTGCTTTGTGCACTTGGATCTGCAGGCTAAACATGATGGATTTGTCTGTCTCACTCTTTCTTCATGCTCAGTGAAAATGTCCTTGTACCATCGAGTACTTTTTCACCTCGCTGGGCCGCAACAGAGCTTACACAAGCAATCACAACAGTAATGATGTTCTAAGAAATAATTGCAGAGGCATTCTACTTATAAAAAAGCTAAGAAAGATATTTTCTTCTGTGTTTGAGGCAAGGCAGTATCACTTATAATTTTGCCATGGACTCCTTGGAATCTCTGACTTCAGCAAGCTAGGCTGTGCTCTGCTGTGACTATTATTCTGATCTCTTTATGTGCCTGATTGAGAGATATATGTTTTGAAGGCCTAGAAAGCCTTTAGTGCCAGTAGTGTAAAATTCTTTATTCAACAAGGCTTAAGAAATATCTCTGATGTTCCTCTGTATTATAAACCATGTCTAAATTTATTTAAGGTGATATTGGGCAGCTTGTACTTGGCAAGGTAGCAACCTTAAAGAGAAAGTGAATTACATAAGAGTTTATTTTCACAGAATGATGCTTTCTTGCCTCTTGTTATTCATTTTTGATCCACGTTGTTTTGTACAGAGAGAGAGAATCTGATTTTGAATTGTCTGTGGGTTCAGTTACAAAGTACTTGAAAATGGCATCTGATTTTGGTAGAAGACCTAGTATCCTCTGTACATGCTCCAGACTTTAAAGAAGAGGATGAAAGAGGCAATGCTGTTGTGACTAATAAGTCAGTCATGTTGCTGTTTTCAGATATATGAACTGTCAACCCTATTGCAAGACCTTGGCAATCAGGCTGACATTAACTGCAAAGTCATTACTGTATCTGTAATCTGTATATATTTCAATTGAGCTCATTGCACAATCTTGTATATGCTGTCCGTAAGAAACATATATAATTATTTTCCATATATGAGAATGTTGCCACATTTTAGAAATAGCTCTCTTTGTAGAAAGACACAATGCACAATTAAGAAAAAATGATGCTCTTTGTCTCATCCATGCTTTCCTTCTAACATTCGTCCACACACTGAGAAAATATCAGGTTCAGTCCAAGCTGGTTATTTTCCAAGTAAGTGTAAGTTATCCTATGCTGCCTTGAACTACATTTTTCCCTGAAGCTCTGTTCAGAGAGAGTGATCCTGAAGGTGTGCTCAGAGAGCATGATCCATGTGCTTAGAGTAAGGTGGAGGTTGTGAGCAGATAGGCAGTCATTACTCTTCAAATTTCCATGGAATTCTAGGCCACTTCCCTGAAAAGAAGGCTGATTTTTGTGTGTGGCGTGTGTGCAAGCAGCCTAAGTAAGAGCAGCCTTGCAAAACCAACGAAAAGGATCTTTTTTTTTTTTTTTCCTTTTTCTTTCTTTTGGTCAGCCTACTCACCAACTCCCTCCCGTGGATTAGCCAAAATACTGCACGTCTATATTTTTTGTCGGTATGTCTCTGTAGAGATCCAGGCAGACAAGAAAAAAGGTATTAAAAGGTATTACGAGTTCCTGAATACATTTTCACTAACTAGTTATATTTTTTTGCAAAAATATCATAGACTTGGTATTCGTTGCTTAGAGAAATCAACAGATGCTCTCAAAATGTGTGAAAGAGCTATAATGAAAGGCTATTTTATGATTAACAGAGTTGTCTTTATTCAATATGTATTCCGTTTTCTCTTGGGCATTGAATACAGCACCACATTGACAGATGTTAAAGCAACTGGACTATGTTGTTTGGTAGAGATAGTGGGAAGGGAAAGAGAAGAGAATAATCATTAAAGGAGCTTTGGATAGAGTTTTCTTCATACTTCCTAGAAATATAAATGGACTGTAATCTATGTCATTTTCTGACTAGATCAAATGCTTGCTGTGGAGACAAGGAACTGTTTGCTTGAAAATGGTATTAGCGGTGCTCTAAATTGCTTTGCGTATGCTGGAAACAATTAATAATTTATTTTTTTTTTTTTACCCATCATCATAGCAAAGCGTAACTTCATAAAGGAAAATAATGAGGGATTTTAAAACAAAGACACATAAAGGACACAGTAAATTGGTTATTAAATAATAGCAAAACATATTGCTGGGCAGATGCAACATAAGGTACCAGAACATACCAAGTCTTGATTAACGGTGAGTAAATGACAATCTAACCCTTTTATGAATGCTGCGATCTACTAAGGAATTGACTTTACAGAGTTGTGTCCATTTTTGTGCAATGGAAATAAAGCTGGAATTGTAGTCGGTGTTCGGCACCTAACTAGGGTGCAGTTAGAATTCCATGAATCTGAATCCTTTTGTAGGACACCATTAAACAGCTCATTACTGTGGAGCGGATTCCTCACAAAGACGATGGAGTGCAACAAGCTTTCCAGGGACGAATACAGGCTCCGAGTAGATAAGGCAAGGGAATGAAAATTAATTGAAAGACCATTGTGTTGAAAAGCATATGGATTTCAAGAGTGGACCTGGGGTAAAGGATCTGGTTTTATTGCTACTGAAGTGTTTAAGTGGGCTAATGAAGGAAGAGTGTGTATGTGTGTATGTACGCTTGTTACTAACAAGAAAAATCATAGTTTCTACAGATTCATTTTCTACAATAGACGAGTTTATATATATGTATCTTCAAATGTAGTAAATATTGTACTTCCAAAATTGTCAATTGTAGCTACGTAATCAAACCCGTCAAGAGTTTTGAGTTGCATAATTGATCTGCAAAAGCTAGTAGCTTCCAGAATTGGTTTCCACTGAACTTTGATTCCTTTCTTTTCTACATATATATTGTTACATTGTTTTTAATTACAATGCCACGTGATATTTTCTTATATGGGATCAGAGAATTGATTTCACAGAAATAAACAGACCTGAAAAGACACAGATAATAATGTGATGTTATCTCTGTACAGCATTTCCAGTCAAACATTCAGATCTGCATTACAAGCACTGGCCTGCTCCAAAGCAACAGCCCCCTTTTGCTTTTTCTGAATTGGCATTTATGGTTCATAAAAAGCAGAGAAAAAATACCATGGAAGCACTGGTAAGTGTTAAGAAAGGCTTAAATTTTAACAGCGGTATTTATTTCTTGTTCTTTTTGTTGGCCATATTCTACCTGCTGTGAAAGGGAGCTTTAGCTGTCTCTCAGGGCAGAAAAGGAACCTGTAGACACTGGCAGCAGTGGGGAAGGTCACTTTCCTTACCGGAGTACCAGTCTAATCACTGTGCCTATAGCTTGGTTAGGCCCTTCAGCAGCAGATGTGAGAAGCTCTTGCCTCACCACTGCGTGCCCTCAGGACTGGGAAACAGACTGACAGTTGTTTTGTGATCCTCCCTCTCCTCTGATACCCTTCTACCTACAACTTAATAAGTTTCTACACAGTTTAAGGGGGACTTTAAAGTTCCTCATGGATGTGTTGCCAGCATTTTTTAACTTCAACAAAGCAATGTGTTCTCTAGTCCTGTTCTTAGCAATAACAGAACACTTCCAACAAAATTTTGTCATTAAAATGAAGAAATTATCAGTCCTTGACAGACAGCTGGTATATACAGTTTCAGCTTGGGTGATTAAATTTATATAAAACTGGAAACGCTGAAGGTCTGGTGATCAGAACAGGGAAAGGCATGCTAATTTAGCATTTAGCTAATTTAGTGTACCAGTCCCCAGCATATAGTTTTGGCCACTATTATTTCTCTTAATGTCTTTACAGTATTTTAAAAAATTATTTTATGGAACAAGCTTCTGGCAAGAATGAACTTCTTAGCTTGGTTGTAAAGTGCTGTATGTGCAAGGAGTAGCAGGTGAGCGCTGTGGTGTTTGAAACAGCTGATGATTTGACAGAAAATAACAGTGGGCCAAAGCTGCTTAAAGAAAGCTGGAGGCAGATATGTTGGACTTTCCTAAGACATTTTCTGAAGGTTAGAGGATGCACATCCATCTTTTCCCTGGCACTGCAGTGGCCTCTGCTCAGTTCTCTACACCAATTACTCTTAATCTCGTAAGAAAACACTGTACCAGAGAGCGGTGTGCATGGCTGACTTCGGCTCAGGCTGACATAAATTAATATTGCTTTTGCAAATATAGAGACATTCATTTGAGGTAAACTTTTCTCATATTTGTTAGACACCGATCAAAGTTCCATGGATGGGAAAACAAGAGAAAAGGTCAGTACTTGGTAAACTTCACTCTATTTGTTTCTAAGCTACAGGTAGGTTCATAGTGTGGAAGTGGAGTCTACAGCATCCTTTCTGCATCCTTCAGCTGCCTTTGTGTGGATCCCATAAGGTCAAGGCAGAAGTGCACTTTTCTTTCTTGTAGGAAAATAGTAGATACTGTCTCAAGGATGCTGGGCTTGTTACCCGGCATCTAAAATGGCTTAGAGTGGGCGGGCAGGCTTATTCTGCACTGGAACATTTAGAAGGAGGTATCACCTTGCAACATGCTGCTTTGTTTGAAGGCTGTAATTTAATTTATGTGACAAGGGAGGTATTAGTGCCCTAGCTGGATTTCCTGATCCCCTTAACCCAACTGAATGATAAATTATGGAGTGGGAAGAGTTTTAAATTTTTTATTTGTAAATATGATGATTTCAGGAAGATGTTGAAGATGAAACAGAAGGAAGAGAAAATAATGCACAGCCAAGTCAGCTTACTTTTACTGTGAAAAAGCAGACCCGGGTAGTATTCTTCATCTGCCACCTCCTGCATTGCATCTTGTGCCTTTTGGTACCAAATCAGCTGAATGAGGACTACTGGGTGAGGCTTTGCATATCAAATGTCTCTGTGCTTCAGTAGAAGGGAAAAAGAAGCAAAGGGTAGCCATGCTCAGTTCTGTAGTGACAAATATATTCTCCTGCCTGTTGCTGGCTCAGGTGTTCTGAGAACAAATTGAATGCATAGACTGAGAGCCACTATGGAAACCAAAAGTATTATAAACGAAGTTTTCCACTTATAGCTTCTCTCTTCCAAGAGAGAAATTCAGAAAGTTAAATCCATTAACTTGCTGTTTTCTATGCCATAACTGTTAATAGGATTGTGGCTTTTGAAGCTCAGCACCCACCATCCAGTAGAAATAGGCTAGAGGCTACTTATGAGGTGACAACTGGACTAATTCTTGACCAAAATCAAGGTAGAAGAGCTCATCTATTTAATTCATTTGAAAGAGCTTCTGTGGAGCTTACCTCTGGAACATTTTTTGTTATTCTGTTTCTGGAGGATGAGGTTTAACTGATCCTGCATTCTTGTTTGCGAATGTGTGTGTGCCTGTTTGTTTCCCTCTCTTCTTGGAATGACTTTTGTACCTTGAGGATCCCAGCTACATGACAAGACAGTCTCAAGACATAAAATTCCTGCAAGAGTCATGATGCTGTATGTCTTTGTGAGACAGACATCATCAGAGCTCTGCTGAGGAAACAATGTAAGACACAGATACATAAGAAATGAGGCTTCATTAGTTACTCAGATCATCAAAATTCTTGGTTTTGGATACGTCAGTTGCATCCTCTTCTCTCCTTTATGTACTCTATTAAGAGGAACCCTCTTAGTGGTTTACTTTGGCCCTTGAAGAAATTCATTTGATGCTGGAGTGGGGTTAGTTTTTTTTCCTCCAAGTACTGTTTCCAATACGGCAGTCTTGCCTTAAGCATTTTCCTTGTCTTCAGTATTACTTACTTTTTTGGTGAAGTAACAATTATTTGGGCTGAAATTATCAACTCAAACTGTTCAGACATTCAAATCCCTTTTTCAGTATAAACATGTAGAACCCTAATTTATGGTAATTTACAGCTCTACAAATTAGTTCTGTGAAGTAAACAGAGTTCTTTGAGTAGCTTGCAAAAGTATTGGTCTGCAGAGTTTTGCTTCATGCTATGTTAACTCTGCCCTACCTTGCAAAACTTTTTGTTTCATAAATTTTGCTTTCATGTAAGGAATGTTCATTATAAGTTATATGTTATTATCATTTAAATAAGATTAAGTCATCAACATTTCTAAACTATATTGCAGACATGGAAAAAAATGCACTTGCAGTTCAGGTAATTTAGAAATCTTTCTTTCTAATAAGCTTATGAACAGGATTTTTCCTGTTGTGTGTATGTGAGCGGGAATGTCAGTGTGTTTTCTAGAGTGTTGTAAATCAAATGCCATTACCTGTATTTTAGTTTTTTTCCCTAAAAGTTGAGTCTACCCTCTGTGATTGGAAGGACCAGCTGCTGCTCAGAAGTGCTAGCACCCATCACTGGCCCATGCAGCTGCTGCTGCTAGAAGAGAAAGATGACAATCACTTTCTACTAATGATACAGAGCAGTATGGCAAAATTGGTGCCTGAATTTGTGCCTTGGAGCTAGGCTACACCTTGGGAGTGAGTCTTCTGATGGGGTTTGTATGAGTGCAGACCCTCATATGTTATTATGCCCTTGCTTATGGCCCAGAGCTACAACCAGCCTTGTTTGGGTTTTGTCCTTTTTGTCCAGGTGGCACTGGCACACCTGGCTGGTCAGTGGCATTGACTCTCAAAGTCCCATTCCAGGAAGATGGCTGCACAACACCCTTCTGCAAAGAGGTGAAATGCAGGGCAGAGAAGCAGGAGACAATATTACAAGTTTCATACAAACTATTTAGGTGGAGATTTTCCTAAGTATAGACTGGATAACAAAGCTCTTTTGATGCAACATCAGAACAACTGTGAAGAGAAGGGAGGAAAACCTGTTTTATTCTTAATTGGAGAGATGATGACAGTGTAACAACCCAATACAATGACAGCAGAGGAATTGTTTGCTATTAAGTGAGAGATTGCACTGAGTATGTGCAAACTGGGCTTGTAGAGCCCTGGATGACGAATCATAGAATCATCTAGGTTGGAAAAGACCCTTGGGATCATCGAGTCCAACCATCTACCCTACTCTACAAAGTTCTTTCCTACACCATATCCCCTGACACCACATCTAAGCGACTCTTAAACTCATCCAAAGATCCACCTCCCTGGGCAGCCTGTTCCAGTGTCTGATCACTCTTACTGTGAAGAATTTCTTCCTAATGTCCAGTCTAAACCTAGCAGCTTGAAGTTACAAGTGAAAATGAAGTTACAAGGCAAAGTGATTAGACTCTATAAGGGAACAAAACGTAAATAATGTGCTGTGTAGGAGAAGAATACTGTAAGTGAGAGTATATCAGGGAAGGAAGTAATGCCAGATAGTGGGAATAAAGCTAGCAACCATTTTCTAGATGTAGTATCCAGCAAGGGGAGTAAGCACTGGCTTTCAGATTTTTTGTCAGTAGTCTAAACATTATTTTGATTGTTGTTTTATGTTTTTTCTAACAGTGATTACATACATGTAAGAACATGTAAGCACTGGCTGTATATGATGAGCTTGTTTCTTTTTCATAACAGATGGTCTGTAATAAAGCAGAGTGAAGATGTAAGTCATAAGCCATAATTTTTGAAGCGGTAATTAGATTTTTACTGAATATTTGGTGTAGGAACCCAAAGCATTTTTCACTGATCAGAGCAATTATGCTGCTCAACAGGGGCCTGGTGGCACAGTGACTAGTGTGCTCTGATGTCACTCCTGATAACTGGTCAACTAACCTGTACTCTCAGCCTCATATTCAAACAGGCACTTTTTGTACCTGATTTGCAATAAGAGTGGAGGATGTTATGTCTGCCTTTGGGGAAGGAAGAACACCCCCAACACACTGTCCTTTAACAAGACAGAGTTTGCTTTCATAATACAGGGCTGACAAAGATCTTTCTATGGTGGCTTGATGTGTCCATCCCTTCTGCTGTGCAAGAAGTCTTGCATGCAGCGGACAGCCTTGCTGGGGAACTCCTTAAGGAAGAGGTGTTGAGAAACCCTCTCTAAGGAATCTGTTGGGACAAAAGTGTGTTGAAGTTTCAGAAGTGAAGACTTCTCAGTGCCCAGGAAGTCAAATTTACTACCTCAATTAATTAATATGGGACATATTCCCATATTAATCTTATTTGTGTATGTATGCCTGACCATCTCGTTCACATTGACTGAATTACAAGCCAGTGACAGAAATAAGTGCTCTCTGACTGCAAACAAGCCATCCATTCCCAGTCACGTAAAATGTCTGCACCAGAATACATCAGAGGGTCCCACACCACCCAAGTGTGCACCAGTGCTGCATCAATCTATCAAATGCAAGTTACTTCACCCCCTAAAATGTACTGGTGTTGAAAGAGTCTGGGAGCTCAGGTGAGTATAGTGCAAGTATGTAGGGTGATGGTAAGTTTTTCTGATTGCTACTCTGTACCGGATCCTCACTGTACCTGTACAATGTCTCATTTTTTCCTCAGCCAGCTGCACCAACAAACAATTTGAGACTACATACACCAGTTAAAAAAGGACAGTTTCTGACTTTGGAAAACACAGCAATTGAACATAGCTATTTTGTATGCAGGAAACGGGTAAAATGGTAAAGGGCAAAATATTGCTCTTTCTGATTAAAAAACCCACAAACAAACAAAAACCAAAACAAAAAGAACCCAAACAAACAAGCATACAAACAAAAAGCTACCAACTAACTGGCTGCAGGGCTGGGCCAGAGAGTGGTGGTGAATGGAGTTAAATCCAGTTGGCGGCCAGTCACGAGTGGTGCTCCCCAGGGCTCGGTACCGGGGCCAGTTCTCTCTAATATCTTTATCAATGATCTGGAGGAGGGGATCGAGTGCACCCTCAGTAAGTTTGCAGACAACACCAAGTTGGGTGGGAGCGTCAACCTGCTTGAGGGTAGAAAGGCTTTGCAGAGGGACCTGGGCAGGTTGGATCAACGGGCCGAGGCCAACGGGCCGAGGCTCAACAAGGGCAAGTGCCGGGTCCTGCACTTGCCTCACAACAACCCCATGCAGCGCTAGAGGCTTGGGGCAGAGTGGCTGGAGAGCTGCCTGGCAGAAAAGGACCTGGGGGTGTTGGTCGACAGCCCGCTGAACGTGAGCCCGCAGTGTGCCCAGGTGGCCAAGAAGGCCAACAGCATCCTGGCCTGTATCGGGAACAGCATGGTGAGTAGGACTCGGGAGGTGATTGTCCCCCTGTCCTGGGCACTGGTGAGGCCCCATCTGGAGTGCTGAGTCCGGTTTTGGGCCCCTTACCACAAGAAAGACACTGAGGTGCTGGAGCGGGTCCAGAGAAGGGCAACGAAGCTGGTGAGGGGTCTGGAGAGTAAGTCTTATGAGGAGCGGCTGAGGGAGCTGGGCTTGTTCAGTGTGGAGAAAAGGAGGCTGAGGGGAGACCTTCTCACTCTCTACAGCTACCTGAAAGAAAAGAGGGTGTGGAGAGGCGGGGGTCAGTCTCTTCTCCCAAGTAACAAGCAGTAGTACTGGAGGAAATGGCCTCAAGTTGCACCACAGGAAGTTTAGATTGGATGTTAGGAAAAATGTGTTCACCCAAAGGGTTATCAAGTATTGGAACAGGCTGTCTAGGGAAGTGGTTGGGTCACCATGCCTGGATGTGTAGATATAGCACTTTGGGACATGGTTTAGTGGCAAACTTGGCAGTGTCAAGTTTATGGATGGACTCAAGGATCTTAAAGGTCTTTTTCAACTAAATAATTCTATGATTTTATGTTTCTATAATTTTTGCAGTCTGTCTGCCTGTGTCCTCCCTTTTCCACATCAGTGAAATAGTTCCAAAAGTTACAGTGAGCATTCCTGCTCATTTCACTGATTCATCATGCCCTGCTGGAGGTGAGAGGGAAAGGATCTCTTTTCACAAGAGATACTGTAAGGAGGAATACAGCCCAGCAGCAAGTTGACAGGGGAGATTGCTTTTAATACCTTTTGGCCGGATACCTTTTCCTCTCATCAGTGTCTTACCAGTAACGTTGCAGCAGAGATGTCCCATTGCAATCCTTACCTGGGCAGTCACATGAATCTCAGCAGATGGCCACACCACAATCATGTAGACAGTCTGTCAGGTGCTATTCCTGTGCGAGCAGACATCATGAAAGTTCAATATGTTGTGCATCAATAGGAATACAGAGACAAATTAATGTGTAGTCAGCCATGGATGTTATTGCAGTTTCACTGGTTGAACCATATTATGTTGTCCTCAATTATTATCACTTGTTCCCTTCGCCTGTGAGCTTTGTGTGATGCTGCTGTTGAAATAAAACACTTCTTTCCATCAAAGTAAACAACAGCTCCACTATGTACATCCATCTGACATATTTTTCACCAAATAAACAGGAAAATCTCTTTTGTGTCACAATTCCTATGAAAATCCCTAAAGCCAGAGCTGCAGACAAGAAAGGCTGTGTTATACTGTGCAAATTTCAGTAAGTGATTTGCTTATCTTAGCTGGCTGTTTGTTATGGTAACATGCTGAATGAGAAGAGGATAAAGCTACACCTTCAGTCATGCTAGGGCTGTGAAGCTAATTCTAAGTGCAGTGTCACAATCCTCGCAGCGTTAAGCATCCAGGTCTCTCTATTCTCGTCAGAGGGTAGGTTCTCAGCCAGCACTGACTGCATCCCCTCTCGTTTTTAGCTGCATGTTTTGAGGAAACACCCAAGCTTCCAAACCAGTACCAGTGAGGCTTTGGCAGCTAGCCAATCATCCCTTTGTGATAGCTATTTCTGAACCTGTTCTGAAGATTTTCAGGATAGGCATCTGTGGTTCAGGCATTGCTGATACTCGCTTGGGGCAGCAGAGGGAGCTGCATGACTTTCTGAGCTCCCCGTCAGCTTGGTGGCTTGTCACACCTCCAGACTACATGCACTGCACTCGGAAGGCACAAGGATGTGAGGAATCCTGTCTAGCTCTTCCTGGTTTGTTCTGCAGCGGACAAAAATCAAGGAGTATTATTATTTGAAAGCAAAGCCCACTTGTTGTATATAGCTTTGTCATCACATCCTGCTGTCAGAAGATGCATTGGGAAGTAGCCTTCCATTACAGTTTGGCAGTGCAAAGAGCAAACTAGATGGTATTGCAAACCTCTTGAGATGGCTGAGAATGAAGAGGGTTCATATGAAACCGACATTTGCAATATGATGTTAGATTTGGCTCATCTGCCCCTCCTGCACTGGTATGCAAACCAGGTATAAAAATTTTGGAAGACAACTGGAAAGACTTTCCCATCTATGCCTGTCAATTCTGGGAACAGAGAAGAACACGTGGGCTGATTATTCTTCCAAAGTTTTGTACTAAAGATATGCATGGCTCTGGAGAATTAGTAACTTTTTAACACTAGAATCCTTTGTGTGCTGTCCAGTGTGAGAGAAGGCAATTAAATAGTGAGTCGACAAAATACAGCCAAAACTAAAATGTATTTTCATGGGGAGCAGAAAAGCCAATGGTATACCGTGATTTAAAATACTGAGTGACTGTTAATACATTATAGTCACAAGCCTCGGAATATCTACAAAGCTAATGGAAAAATAAGAGAAAGGTAACGCTGTCAAGGTTTGCTTATTTGTTGTTGTTGTTCATTATGAATCATTGCATATGGTGCACAGAAAAATGCACAATCCATCTGGAGTTCTGGGCCACTTCCACACCCACATTCTTGGAGGAGTATCTGGTGTTTGAAAGGATGCTGCAGCCAGGGGGAAAAGCTAGGTATTTTTGTGCTTTCAATCACACTGTAGATGTGGTGCTTTTTATTATTGTGGACACCGACAGTGACAGGAATCGGGGCATACAGGTAACTGTAATCAGGGCATTTCCTTACTTCTGAGTGCTTGAGACTTACGTCTCAAAACCCTTTTGAAGCAGGGTTTTGTTTTCTGTATTGTGGCATTTGGTTCAGCAGCTGAACTGGACAGTAATGTCGCATCCATACTACAAAAAGACATAGAACCACATGTAGAAAGGAAACAGAACAGAATAGGTAATACTGCTTTTAGATATTCATATCAATACCTTTGAAGTTCCACCTTGTTGCAGGCGGAGGTGTGGTCTCCCTGTTTTCCCCCCTCTTCTTCCCCCCCATATCCCCCCTCTCGGCGCCCGCTGGGAGGGCAGGTGGGGGGGAGAAGACGGGGAAAAACAAGGAGAGCACATCGCCACACACCTTTGTTACTGATTGTAGTACAAAACTGTCTGGAATGTGAGAGTTTACTCTAATTCTTCATCTTTGTGCTGATTAGCACAAAAGAAGGGCAATAACAAAGCCCTATGTCATGCATTCATATTTTCTCATGCATTATTAACAAATTCCACAAGATTTAACTCTACATGTGACCAGTGTATGACAGGAAAGACAGAGCGGGTGAGAAGTCCGTTTGACTCAATGTAGTTACTCATCACCATGGCAGGCTACGTACAAGCAGCCTGGCATCAACTAAGCACCTGGACTCAAACTTTTCATCACTGTTTTCCAGAAACGGCTGTCAGCCTGAACTTAGCTATCTCCTGGTGTTAGAACACTCAATGACTCAATGACCTAGCATACTCTTTTTTCTTTTTTTTTTTTTTTTTGGAGCTCTGTGTCTAATGTCACGCCAGTACAAAACAGTGCCTGAAGGCTGGAAAAAGCCAGTTCTTGCTTAGACAGAGTTTTTTCTTTGAAAACATTTGTTACATGTCTGGTCTTTATTTAAGTAGAGATTCATAAAAGCTTGATGCATATAAGAAAAATGTGCTTTCTTTCATGCTTCATAATATTTTATTATTATAAATAAAATGCTGTACTGTCACTTAATGGTGTACAAACTCAAAGACTAGTATGCTATCTCCATTTCTTTTCCTTGTAGAATCTCTGTATTACAGTCTTCACCCAATCTGAAACAAGTGGGGTGTAATTTCAGAAATGAAAGGAACAGGATGAAAGATCAGAGATGACCTAGGAACTCACTTGTGGACTGTAAGAGGTATATGAAATGTCTATTCCTGGTGGGTCTGCCTGCATTGCAGAGCTTATTGCCTCCAAGCAGCATGCTCCTGCCTTTCCCGCCCAGCTGATGGAATGTAGAAGGAAAAGCTTGGGTATCAGACACTGAGATGTACTGCAACCACTTGGGAGTCTGTGGAGATTATTCGCACCTTGCCCCGGCCTCACTCCTATTATTTAGTCCTTTAAGTTTGACTGCAAAGCCATTTGCCTAGTCCCAGAATCTGTGACAAAGCTGCAACTCAACCTGCATCAAACCTGTGTTTTAACACGTCTGAAGGTAATGTAGCCCCTCTTATTCACTGCAACAAAGTTTAGGGTGACCTTTGTGGACATGAACACCTTCCATGGCACACACAGTAAATAAAAGGTTAAAAAAAAGTGAAGAATGATCTTCATAAAGAAACAAATGTTTTAAGTACCCCCCACAGACAGCAGGTTTTGAAATCAGTGTTACTACCTGCACAGTAAATCCCAGTGGCTGACTGGGTGCTGCCCAGATGGTAGTGCTGTACCCTGCCTCAATACACAGCTAAAGCTGGAGTGTGAAAACAGCCTGTCATGGTTTGGCCTCAGAAAGAATGATGGCAACAAAGAATGATGCGGCAGCTGCTCGCCCAGACTGAAGCCCCCACCACCACCTCGGCTGTGAGGGGAGAATGGGAAGAAAAAGGCAAAACTGGTGGGTTGAGACAAAGGCAATTTAACAGAACAGCAAAAGGAACAAGAAACAACAACAACAATAACACTGAGAGAGGAATATACAACCATGATTATGATACTACCACTTGCCAACCGGACCTGGGATGCCCCCAGCCCGCTCCCCTCCTCCGTGGTGACTTTCCTGTCCCTCCTCTTCCCCTTCCCCCTGGGCATGGCTCACATCGGATGGAATACCTGTGTCCCTGCTAGATCCTGGGGAGAATTAACCCTATCGCTGCCAGACCCAGAACACAGCCTTATCAGGAAAAACTGATCACTGACAAGGAAATGTTTGCTGCATGGATAACAGAGATATTTTCCAAGCACTTGCTTGCACAGTTAACCCAGAATAAGAGCATGAAAAGATTGATCCAGACTTGGTACTGGATCACCAGGCCAGTGAGTCTCAGGTCATGGTCCTAGAAGGGACTACCATGCAGTCCAGCCTACGTTTTTGTTCAGATAGATGTACACAGTACTGCATTGCTGAACAGGGAAGGGGACAATGTCATTCAATGTTTTTGTTGGTTCCTTTTCTTTCCATCTGCTTTTGACAATATGAGTGTCTCTTCCTATTTCTCCTGTACTGAATGACCTGACATACTCTTGAAAGTAGATCACAACAGGATCGTCTGAAACAAACAGGGTTTGTAATGTAAATAGATAAAAGGGATTTGGGGCCTTTTTTTTAATCATGTTCTATTGCTCAGAAAACTAACATTACATTTGGGAAGACAGGAAATATTTCAGAGTGAACTGCTTCAGTTTGTTGCAAATATCTGAGTGTGATACAGTCTGGTTGAGCCAATTGAGGCAGGAAGTCACCTCTGCAAATGACTACCTTTACAGTGCTGTTGCCACAGACATCTACAGGCAGTGTAGATTAGATGACTGTGTTATTAGATGACTGTCTTAATTCCTTTTCTTAGCATGCAATTGATGAAGAAACGTGTGTTTTTTCAAGAATTATGGGTGGAGGCAGCTTTGGAAGAGAGTGGGTTGTCCTATTAGAGAATTTCGCCATCCTGTCACAAGTATTTGTTATACAGCACAGCTATGAATCAGAATTGGATATTGAAGTCAGATGGGGCTAATTTCTGCAGGTGACTTTTATCCTCTCACATAGAGTCATGCGCATTCTCAAAATCTGACTGCTACGCAGAGGTCACGCAGACTCAACCCCACTCCTGGCCTCAGCTTGAAAATATGACTGGGAGAAGGGGAGAGAAAGGGGTCTTTACACTTACAGTGATCACAAAATGACAGAGATTTTGGTTACTGGAGAAGTAAGGAGTCGTTCAGCAGGAACTGATTCCTTGGAGCTGCGGAGGGCAGGCTTGGAGCTGCCCAGGAGCCTGGCTGAGAGAGGGCCTTGGGAGGCAGCCCTGAAAGCAAAGGGGCCCAGGAAGGCTGGATATTATCCAAGAAGGAGATCTTCAAGGCGCAGGAGCAGGCTATCCCCACGTGCCGAAAGACAAGCTGGCGGGGAAGAAGACCGGCCTGGCTGAACAGAGAGCTTTGGCTGGAAGTCGGGGGAAAAAAGGAGAGTTTCCGAGCTTTGGAAGAAGGGGCCGGCGACTCAAGAGGACTACAAGGACGTCGTGAGGTTATGCAGGGAGAAAATGAGAAGGGCCAAAGCCCAGCTAGAACTTCATCTGGCTATTCGTGTCCCAGACAGGGCTGCACCATGTGGGCGCCCAGTAGACCCAGTGCCCAGATCCAACATGTCCCCCAAACGTACTGGGCCAGAGCCTGGGGATCCTGACCCCCAGACGCTGCCAGGCTCTGACGACTCCTTCCAGGGGCCAGATGCAACCCTCGTGCCAAAGGATTTTGTCAAGGGCCTTAGGCAGAAGAAGGCTACGGGAGCGTCGTCTCCTTTTGCTGGGTTAGGAGACATGCCCTTGGTGGAGAGAAAGCGGAAAGCCTGAGGAAGGCCTCAGCCTTCCTTTGAGGGCCTCTGAGACGACCTTGTCTCTGCACCAGACTAACAGCCACATGCCTCTCACCTGATTCTCCTTTTTCTGCATTAATTTTTATTGAGGAAAACAGGACTACACAGGTGTCTGTCGCTGGCATCTCTTCCCACCATCGTCCCGCGCGCCTGCACTCGATAAATGCAGGTCTATCCTGGTTTTCCAGAGTTGCTCCGAATGCCAAGTTTTGTGAACTGAAAGGCTCTGGGGATCCCATTCTGCAAAGAAACCGTGTCAAAAATCAGCATCTCTCTGGGGTGTGAAGAGCGAGAGCGGGCTCCGTGTGTCAGGCCCCTCTCCCAGCGGGGACCGTCCGCGTTTCTTCCCCAAGCGGCTTGCTGGCAGGCGGGCGTTTCTGCCCTGGCCTCTTGCCCACACGCACGCACTGTACCTGCAGAGGCAAGGTCTGATGGGGCTTTCTCTGCATGGTGTAGTTGGATGTCCCCAGCAGAGTTTCGGCCTCGCCTTCCTCATCCAGTCCCTTGGAGATAAAGCACAGGGGAGGAGGTCAGGCTCGACCCGACCACGAGGAAACGTTCGTGCCTGCCCCGGGACCGTCATCTGCACCCGCCTCCTGCGGCTCCAGCAGAGACTGGCACGGGATGCGGTGGGGCTGAGCCTCCTCCTTGTGTGTTGCTGGGGGGCCCGCAGGCGCTGGGCCAAACCGCGCAGAGCAAGTCTTAGGAGGGGTGACAGCACCCTGCGTGTGCCTTGGAATGTCCCCTCAGAGAACGGCAGTGCGTGGGAGCACACGGATCTCGGCAGATGCGCCGAGAGCAGCAAGTCCCCGTTAACAGCTTTTCCCCGCGGCCGGGACCCAGCCCCCAGCCCCCAGCCCCCAGCCCCCAGCAGAGACTTACACAGGCAGCGAAATCTCGGGGGGCACCGCTGGCAGTCTTTGAGGTGTGCTGTACGGTGACTGCCTTCAGGGGTATTGGTGCCGGTAACGGGATTAGCAGCTCGCTCCGAGACCCTTGGAATGGCCAGCAGTATCTCAGTAAAGCATCCGGCTGAAAGCAGAAGGCAAGAGCATGGAAGGTGAGGGCATGATGGGGCCCGTGTGCTCCAATGCAGCCATGAGCACAGGCGGCACTGCGCCGGTGGGCTGTGCTTGTGCTGGAAAGGAATGGCGTGTTGGGAAGCCCACAGAAGCGCCTGGCCATCTTCCCGACCCGGGAAGGAGGAAAACAGCCATCCAGTGGGAAACATCCCATACCCTGCGTCGGAGCCAGGGCTTTCAAGAAACCTCTCCTTTTGGCCAGCAGCTCTGCACGCTCCCCCCACCCTCCACTGCCCCATCTGCGGAGCAGGAAAAGCCCAACAACTGGTCCAAGAAGGGCCTTGTGCACGGCCCAGCTGCTCCCAGCCCTCTTTCCCAAAGTGCAGCATCACCTTCTTCGTAGGGTCCATCTCTGCAGCCAGGCACGCGACCTCATTCCTCTGCCATTGAGATTGTTCCCTGCAGGCACCAGGAGAGCAGATCTTGTCAGAGCGCTGCCCAGCCCCTCCGGAGCCTCCAAGCTCAGGAGGAGCAGAGACAGAGGTGCTCGAGCCCCCGTTTCTTCCCCTGGTTTCTGAGTGCTTCCCTCCCCCTCCAGGTTTAGCAAATGGCCCGGGCAGGAGCCAAAGGCATGAGCCCTGGGCACTGGGCAAGTGAGGGCAAAGAGCACGCGCTCATCTGCCGCTACCCCAGCACAGGCGCTGCAGGTCAGGAGGGAGGAGAGGGCTCTTACCACAAGGACCACAGGTTGGCTGGTGCCTGCCCCAGTGGCACCTAAAAGGGAAAAGCTCTCCGTTGGAGTCCCAGAGCTGCCGGGGCTTGCCAGAGCCAGTGGCTCCAGGAAAGCCTGGCAGATGCTGCTGCCTGCTGAGCAGAACTCCTCTGTGGGCCTTTCCTGTCCCACTGACCAGCAGTCACTGACCTGTGGCACATCCTCTGCCCGCTGCGTCCACGTGAGCTGCATGATCCCGCAGCAGGCACCAGCTGTAATTCACATCACCAAGAGAGAGTTACTTTGCGAGGGTTTCTAACGAGCCCTGCCGTCACGCGCTCTCCTCCCCCAGCATGGTGGCAAGAGGCTGGCTGAGGACACGGGAAAGGGTGCAGAGAGAGGTTGTGGCTCCAAGCAGGGACCCTCTCCCTGGGCCTCGGGGCTCCCCAGCTCACCCCCGCCGGTGAAGGCCACTGTGGCTAGAAAGGTGGCTTTTGCACTGCTTTCCCTTCACACTCTCATGACCATTGGCTGATTTGACATGGGTCAAGAAACCTCCCTGGCAGCTGTGGCTGGGCAGGGAGCAGGCGACAGGCAACGGGCTGTTGGGCTTCTTTAGCACTCAGACACAGACAGTTCATTGGATGGGACAACTGTCGGAGACCTGGCAAATCTTCGCCCATAGACCGCCTTTGGATTTCCCCTGGAGGTGTCCCAAATAGAGGGATGGAGTGCACCTCTCCTGCCACACAGCTGCCGTCAGGCCACTGCTTCTCATAACCATGGCATGGACTGCGCAAGTGATGCTTTGAATTGGAGACATCTCAAAAGCTGTCTCTAACCTTGCTGCGGGTGTTAAGTCTCCCGTGCTAAGGTGGTGAGGACCTGAGCCTGAGGTCACCAGAGGCTGTGGAGAATGAGTCTCATGCTCATAGAGGAGCCAGAGCAGCCAGAGCCCCGCTCTGCACTGGTGGCACTTGTCCCCTGAGCAAAGGGCTCTCCACTCGGGCAGCGTCCCACCCACCTCACTGAGGTCACCCAAGGGCAATGCTGTGGCGTTCCCAGGGGTTGCAGTGCGTATGGCTCCCAAGGAAGCCACTTCAGGCTCCCTGCCTACGGAGCCACACAGACAATGTGCACAGCTGGGCAGGGGGACAAATTGTTCCCATGGCCCCAAGGCAGGAGAAGGGGCAGGAGGGGGAGCCTGAGCTACAGAATCAGGGAAACCAGAGCCCACCACGTCAGCCGTTCAGCAAAGTGGTCCCCAAATTTGGAGCGGCTGAGCAGTCAGCACCCTATGCCCACCTCCCCCCCCACAAATGATGCACTCACACTCAGAGACGCAGTTTTTGTTCCAACACAACGTGTAATCACAACTATGTACAAAGTGAAGCTCCCAGAGAGAAGGGACCCTCTGGAAGACACCAGGCAGTCCAGGGGACACAAACACAGCTCTGTCCTTGAAAGCCTCTTTCAGACTCCGTAGAGCAACAGTCCTGAGAGCCGACCTTCCAGTTCCTCGAGCTCACACAGTGCCTTCTTGTAGGCTTCTGGATCCTGCAGCAGGCACTGGAAGAGGTTGAGTGGCTCAGCTTCTCGGAAGGCTGGGGGCAGGATGATGTCCTCGGGCAAGTGGTCATTGCCAAAGAAGAAGTGATTGAGGTGCTTCTCCTCCAGGCAGCTGCGCAGGTACAGCATAACATCCTGCAGCCGGTTCAGGAATGATGCCCTTGTCCAGTTTGACACGGGTATGGTGTTCAGGAGATGCATCACGACCGTCTTCAAGGTATAGGGGCAGAGGCCTGTGCCCACCAGGTTCCTGGTGCAGAGCTGCAGGCATGTGAGGTGGACGGTGTTCTGCGGAGCCTGCCTGGCTGAAGAACTTTGCCTCTGCCACAGCGTAGCTCTCTGCCCACATCGTGCCTGGGGTGAAGATGGCCTCCGGAGCCTGGCTGCTCAGGAAGATGTCCGAGTTGCCTTGCTGCACCCCAAACAGCAACTCAACAAAGAGGGGTCTCCCGGAGGCATGTGTCAGCTCCAGCTTGCAGGAGCGCCTGGAAGGCAGCACCCTCATAGCGTAGTAAGGCGAATGAGGCATCTCCCCCCAGGCTGAGCTCACCAGGCTCTGGAACCAGCGGGCAGTTTTCTGCGCATCGAGGTAGCGGCCAGTGCAGAGGTTGCTTAGAAGGCTGGAATCCTGGTTTCTCTCCAGCGCCTCATAGGGCTGGTGGACGAAGCACAGCATGTCCTCCACATGCGTGTCCCTTGTGCAGGTGCACTCCAGCTGCACGCGGACACGGTGCTTTGCTGGCACCTCCTGTGCAGTGCCCAGCTCCAGGTGGAAGCTGTGCCCACGTGAAGGCTTCAGGGGCACAAGCAGGCAGTAGACAGCATCCTGAACACGGGGACTCCAACCTTCAAAGGCGCTGCCCACCCCGATGGCTTGCTGCGGCACCAGGAAGAAGCTATTGGACAAGCGCTCCTGGACGACACCGAGGAGATTGCCCACCAGCGTTTCCACCTCCTGTCTCCTGTGGGCCATGCTCCGCGCTGTGCACCGGATGCGCTCCCTGAACAGACGCTCTTTGTAATTGGAATCTTCTTTCCATTCTTCTTCCTCCTCCACCTCTTCCGTGCTGCTCCTGGAGCTCTCCTCCTTTCTCCTGCTGCTGCTGGGGCTCTCCAGATCATCACTGCTGTAACGTTGACGGATCTTTTTCCAGAGCCACAAGCAGAACGTGAAGAGCAGCACGAGGTATCCAGCAACCATCAAGAACTGCGACAGCTTCAATGCAGCAGAGAGCAGGGCTCCCCAGGCAAAGTCGCTCTGCTCCAGGTTCCTCTGCTCCACAACCTGCTGCGGCCGAGTCACGTCCCCGTTCAGGAACTTGGCATACTGCTGCATGCGCTCCATCGTGGCCGCATCCAGCTCCTCACCAACCATTGGTGGGAGCTGGATGAGGAGCGCAATCAAGGCGAGGACACGTGCTGCAGCCATAGCCTGCAGGAGTAGGGAGAGAAGGGGTTCAGTGGGGCTGGGAGGGAGGGAGGGAGGGAGCCAGCCGGGGTGGGGAGCAGGGCCGGGAGCCTCAGGGAGCTGGGGGCGGGTGGGAGAGGGGCCGAGGCAGCGGTGGGGCAGCAAGGTCTGTGCCCATCCCCGCCGGCAGCAGCACCGTTGCCCGGCCCAAGGCGCTGCCGCCAGCAGCTGAGCCCTCCATGCCCAGTGGGTCAGAACCCAACCCCCCGGGGCCAGCATTCCTGCCCCGGCCCCGCTGTCCAGCCCAGCCTCCCCCGTGAGCCCACTCACCGCTTGCCCAGGCCGTACTGGGGCAGCTGCCTGCTGGCGCCCTTTATACCTGCCCCCATTGTGACGCCTCCCCTGTGGTGTCCCCGGTGACGGAGCGCATCACAGACACCGCCGGCAACCGGCCGCGCCCCCGGGCCCCAACCCGGCTCAGCCAGAGCCTGGGATAGCAAATGCAACCGTGTTTTAAGCAGATTTGATGGCAAGGTGCACTCGGTTATTTCCTGCGTGGAGGCCAAGGTCAGAGAGACCTGTGAGGGAGACCCTCCCCTTGAGTCATGAGCTTCAGAGAGGACCCCCTTGCTTTCTACACTCCTTCCCAGAGAGGAATCCAGGGGCGGCTGGATCCAATCCTAGCCCCAGACTTGGTCAAGGCTTTACGTCTGAAGGATTCTATCTGGGCAACCAGTCCCTCCTAACACTTCGCTAGGCTTTCAAACTTTAGTGTGCTCGTTGTCACTTCCCCAGGATCTCTCGCGGCAAGGAATCTCTGAATCTGGAGAAGTAATCTTGAGAGGCGTCCCTACTCAAGGTAGCCCACTGTCGTGCAGGAGGGCTGAAGGGACTCTTGGGCTGTTGAGTATTTCCAGGAGTAAGATGGTTGACCTCTAGGCATAGTTGCATATTGACCACAGTAGCAGCATTGCTCATGTTCGCCCTTGGCTCTTGTTTTTTTTCTGACTCCTCCAAAGCACCTTGGAGCCCCACTTACCACTGTCACGACAAGATGCACCCTCGTGACCACCTTGGGTGGTTATCGCTTGAGCAGGGATATTGGAGATCAAAGTCAGGCTGGCACCTGGATGGGAAGCACACCGTCATCACAGAAGCACCCCCAAACCCTTGAGAAACATATAGTGGGTCATTGTGGACCATGGATGCTTTGTCTGCTCCTTGAGACCCATCCTGTAAGACGGAATCAGCTGCCCTGGTGTTGGCCTCTCAGCTTGTGATCATGGGTGGGCTCTTGGTGCCTTCATAACACCGATGGGTGGGTGGTGGTGGATATCCTAGGGGTATGATGGGGCCTGTCCATGGCAGGACGTCTGTTGCGGCTGTGCCACTGCAGTAGGACATTGCTTCCAAAGAGACATTTCCCAAGGATGATGCAGCCTGAGGGACGTGGTTTTGCAGGCTCTCCAAGGGCTGTGCTGTTACAAAACTGACTCTTGCCTTTTTTTCAGCTGGCCTAGTCGGGGCCACCTCCTGCTGTCTATCTCTCCTGGCACTGGGCTCTGAGCTGCCAGTAACGTCTCCTGCAAGCCCAATGCTAGAGCAAAATGCCAGACCCACCAGTAGCCCCAGTACAGGCTGCAGCGAAAGGTGCAGCGAGACACTGTGTGTGTGTCAAAGCCACTACTGCCTGTGTTACACTGCCAGCGTGCTTTCTAGAGAAGTGGCCAACTTCACAACTGGCTGGGATCAATCATCTGACAGTGTTTCTGTGAGCAGCACTCGTCTCATCCTGTAAAAGCAAGAGTGTAAAACTTTCAGGCAGTTTCACGGCAAAACACATAGGCTGGTTGAGCAAAAAGACTGAAACGTTTCTGTCACAGACCGTTTTGCCAGCTGGGAATGTAAGAGGCGTAGATCGCTTACATAATTAAAAAAAAAAAAATAGAAGAGGGTCTTATGTGAAGAGAAGTTAGGGTTCCAAGTCATCTTTGTGAACAAACTAGTGACTGAACGAAGAAACAGCAGGAGTCAAAATCCCATCGACACAAATTTATTTGCCTTCTAATACGGAGAGCAAAGTGATAAATATTTCTGGGTATTGCAGATACCTTGCAGCTAATGCAACAGCTGTCCATCAACAATAACGACCTACCTGCCAAGTGACATCAAATTTCCTTTTGGTTATTTATACTGGGAACACTTTAACTAATTAGCATACAAGCTTTTGTCAAATGAGACATAAATGTGCAGAAAATCAGGAGGCAACATCCCATTTTCCGTCTTCCTGTTCATTTAGCTGTCCCCGGCAGGGATGCTACTTACACTTTTCCATTTCTGTCTGTTCCTTCGAAGATAGTAAGATGTGTCTTAGCAAGACACAGAAGAAGAGCAAGGAGCAGAAAAACGCATCGTATTTTTTAGTGGCTGCAAGTTCCTCTGCCTTTGTCGTTTGAGTCACGCTGTCTTTGACTCTTCAGTTGCAGCTTCTGCAGTACCTGTGTAGCAATAAAGCAAGGCAACTTCCCTGAAGAAGCACTGCTGGAAAAGTGGGGGGGGCCTCGCTGGCCTGTGCTGGAGTCCACAGCTGTCAAATCGTCCTCACGTTAGTGATCGACTACATGCTGACGTGTTGCTTGTGTCACGTATTCTAAGCACACGCGATCGCAAGCAATGTCACAGTACAGACAGCAATACTGTCACGCTGTGGTTTGGCTGTCCTTGTTCTGCACCAGCTACTCTGGCTGTACCTCTGTCCTGATCCCCTCAAGCAGTCTCCCTCTTTCAAGAGTGGGATTCCATGGTGTTACTTGGGCGGCACCTCTGACGTGGGTGGAGTTCAAAGCAAACCATCCTGCTGTTCCTTTTCCCAGAACCTTGTGGTACTCCCCCGTCTTCCCAGCACGGTGTCAGAGTGCTCGTGCAATCACTTGTCCCAGCACGGTGTCAGAGTGCTCGTGCAATCACTTGTCCCAGGAGGGGGAATTAGGAGAGAAGAGTATTATGCTAGGCTGCTGTGCCGGAGGAATTGGGGAAAATAAGGAATTCCTTTCCTTCAGGAAGGAAGTAAAATCCCCCAAGGAAGGGGTGTCACAGGGAGACCAGCTCAGCGAGGGAGCGGCCTCTGGTGACAGGAGAGACATTCCCAAAGTAACGTACCACATCCTAAACTGCTGTGTCCTCTTTCCTTAATGATCATGTGGTGTTATTACAGTTGTGGCTTCACACGGTGTTGTGTTATATACACTGTAAAAAATGTCCAATAGCATCATCCTTCAGTAGCTCATCCTGAGCTCATTTTAAAAGGCTGCAAATTAGAGCCGCAAAGGCATTGGATTCAATGAACCATTGTGGTTTGTGGTGACAAAAGAGCGGCCAGTGGTAATTCAGACCCCGTTGCAACTCTATGAATTAAGGTTGGTAGAGGAGGACAAGGATATGACTGAAGTTTTGATGCTTTGCATGCTGCTTCTAGATGAGCTTCCGCAGTTTGTTGTGCATGAGCCTGGGATTTGAACTGTAAACTTTATCTATGATAAAAAGATTGGTCAAATTTTAGCTGTTGGCAGAGTCCTTGGAAACATATTCCTGTCCTTAGTGGTATATGCCTATTAAACTGTTGTAATTTTGCGCTTACGGTAGCTCTGCTGTCCGTCTTATTACTTTTTCTGTTTTTGTAATTATTTTCTATAGGGCTCCCCCGGAATCTTTTAAAAAAGGAGCACTGAGGAAACAATTAGTTCACGCTGCTTCTAGGCAATAGCGTCTATTGCCTGTTGCCCAAAATGCAGGAAGAATTAGTCCAGAAAATACAAATTTACAGAAGAACAAAGCGAGTGTTCAGTGCATCATGTTCAGAGAAGCAAATCTCAACCTCAGCTATTCCATTTATTTGTACGTGTGACACAGCCCTGGTTCCCAGGCACGCTTCCCTGGTGCCCCACAGCTACAGCCCAATTCCCCTCCCTGCTCCGCGTGCAGGGAGCACCTTGGGAGCTCCCTGAGCTGCAGACGCGGGAGGCTGGAAAGGCCCCGCTCGCTCCTCTCCCTCACGCTGAAGCTCACACTCCCTGCCTCCGTGGCTCTGCTGCCAGCAGACAGACTCACCGAGAGCAGCGAAGTTCATGACGAAGAGGATCGTGAAGAGCCTCTTCTTATTTACGGCGACCATCTCTTTCCTGAAAAAGAGGGGGTTCTGGGCTTAGCAGGGGCCAAGGGCAGAGCCCTGCCCAGGGGGACTTTCTCTTCCAAGCTGAGGAGCAGGAATTCTGGAGGAGCCAGGCTCTCCTGGTGGGAAGCCTGACCGCCAGCCTGACCCTGCTCGCCCTGACCCACTGGCACCCCTCGTCTCCGTGTCCCCGCTGCACCGTCTTGTACTCACAGGGTGGAGATGCCCGTGCTGAGGCATCTCTGGACAAAGTCCACAGCCACCAGCAGACTGAAGAGCAAGCCTGTGTGAAGAAAGCGGAGATGAACCGGAGGACCCCTCTTGAGGACACCGGTCCAGCGCGTGCCAGATCCCTGCAGGGAGGTGGGCGCTGCTCCTTCCTCCCTGGGGGCAGGGGCAGGGCCGTGGTTATGCCCTGGAGAGGGGGGCAGCTGGGGGCAGCCTGGGAGTGGGCTGCCAAGGGCCAGGTGGGATCCCCTCGCAGGCAGGGTCTCTGGGGCTCCAAGGTGCTTTGGGGGAGTCAGGAAACAACACAAGAGCCAAGGGCGAACATGAGCAATGCTGCTACTGTGATCAATATGCAACTATGCCTAGAGGTCAAGCATCTTTCCCCTAGAAATACTCAACAGCCCAAGAGTCCCTTCAGCTCTCCTGCACGACAGTGGGCTACCTTGAGTAGGGACGCCTCTCAAGATTACTTCTCCAGATTCAGAGATTCCTTGCCGTGAGAGATCCTGGGGAAGTGACAACGAGCACGCTAAAGTTTGAAAGCCTAGCGAAGTGATAGGAGGGAGTGGTTGCCCAGATAGAATCCTTCAGACATAAACAGCTGTTAAACAGCACTGGTCCCACTACTGACTCCTGAGGAATGCCACTCCTCACTGGTCTCCACTTGGACATGGAGTTGTTGACCATAACCCTTTGAGTGCGGCTGTCTAGCCAGTTCCTGATTCACCGAGTAGTCATTCATCAAATCCCTGTCTCTCCACTTTAGAGACTGGGATGTCATGAGGGACAGTGCGAAATGCTTTGCGTAAGTCCAGGTACGTGACATCTGTTGCTCTCCCCTTATCTACCAAGGCTGTTGCACCATGGTAGAAGGCCACCACATTTGTCAGTCATGACTTGCCCTTGGTGAAGCCATGTTGGCTGTCACCAGTCGCCTCCTTATTTTCCACGGCCTTAGCAGAGATTCCAGGAGGATCTGCTCCGTGATCTTGCCGGGCACAGAGGTGAGACTGACCGGCCTGTAGATTCTCCAGCTCTTCCTTGTTTCCCTTTTTGAAGATGGGCGTTTGAAAATGGGTTTGAAGATGCTACCTGTTTTCCAGTGAGCGGGAACTTAACCGGAACTCCACGACTTTTCAAATGTAACGGAAGACTAGTTGGGGATGTGAAGGTTGGGAGTAGCCTTTACTGCAGTGACCATGAGATAGATGGTGGAGTTCAGGATCCTGGGTGGAAGAAGCAGGGCAAAAAGTAGAATTACAACCCTAGACCTCAGGAGAACTAACGCTGGCCTTTTCAAAGACCTCCTTGGAAGAATGCCATGGGCTACGGCTCTAGAAGGAAGGGGCAGCTCCCTCACAAGAGAGCCCAGGATGGGTGCATGGCCAGTAGAAAGAAATCAGGCAAAAGAGGCAGGAAACCTGCACGGCTGAGCAAGGAGCTTCTGGAAAAACTCAGATGCAAGAACAAAGTTTTCAGAATGTGGAAAAAGGGACTGGCCACTTGGGAGAAGAACAGGACCGCTGTCAGAGTACGCAGGCCTGCAAAAATTAAGGCTAGGGCCTGCCTGGAATTTAACCTGGCCAGGGATGTCAAGGACAGTAAGAAGAAGGGCTTCTTGAAGTACATGAGTAGAAACAGGAAGACTAAGGAAAATGTGGGCCCGCTGCTGAATGAGGTGGGTGCCCTGGTGACAGAAGAGGCAGAGAAGGCAGAGCTACTAAATGCCGCCTGTGCTTAAGTCTTTACTGCTAAGGCCGGCCCTCAGGAACCCCAGGCCCTGGAAGTAGGAGAGAGAGAGCCTGAAGTAAGGAAGACTCTCCCTTGATCGAGGAGGATCAGGTTAGAGATCATTTAGGCAAACTTGACACCCACAAACCCATGGGACCTGATGGGATGCACCTGCGAGTGCTGAGGGAGCTAGCAGACGTTATTGCGAAGCCACACTCTGTCATCTTTTAAAGGTCCTGGAGAACAGGAGAGGTGGCCGAGGACTGGAGGAAAGCCAATGTCACTCTGGGCTTCAAAAAGGGCAAGAAAGAGGACTCGGGAAACTACAGGCTGGTCCGCCTCACCTCCATCCCTGGAAAGGTGACGGAACAGCTCATCCTGGATGTCACCTCTAAGCATGGAACCATAGAATCATAGAATTGCCTAGGTTGGGAGGGACCTTGCAGATCATCTAGTCCAACCGTCCACCCAACACTGACAAAAAAACATCACTAAACCATATCGTTAAGCGCTTCGTTTACCCGTCTTTTAAACACCTCCAGGCATGGTGACTCAACCGCTTCCCTGAGCAGCCTGTTCCAATGCTTAATAATCTTCTGGGTGAAGGTGTTTTTCCTAACATCCAATCAAAACCTCCTCCGGCACAACTTGAGGCCATTTCCTCTTATCCTATCACCTGTTACTCGGGAGAAGAGACCGTCCCCCTGCCTGGTGGGACCCCGAGCAGCAGGACCTTAGGGTTTGGACCAGGAGGGTCAGAGGCGCTTTCAGCTGAGCCTCCTGCCCACTCACAGCCAGTTTCTCAAGCTCAGGAGCTGTTGCTCTGCCCACAGCCCTCGCTGGCAAACCCCCCAGGAAGGTCTGTATGTCCCACCCGCCAGCCAAGGTGCAATGAGCCCTTGTCCGTGTCCCCCAGGAACTGTGTGGGCCCAGCTATTCCTGGGAGCAGAGTGGCTGCCAGGGGCACACAGCCACCAGGACAGGGCGAGCTCCTTCCAGCCCGCAGGCGGTGGCTCACAGCACTCTGCTGGGGGGCTGAAGACCCAGCCGAGCAGGGGACATGCGGGACACCCCCGCGCCCGTCACAGCCCGCTGGAGTCAGAGCCGGAAGGAACCGAGCCGGCCCCGCCCACCGTGTGCAGAGCAGAGCCAATCAGAGAATGGCGTTTTGGCTCTGAACCAATCAGAGGAGTTTCCAGGGCCTGAGCCAGAAGAGCCGGGTCGAGAGGAGAGAGGGGCAGCCAAGGCCTGCTATGGAGCAGGCTGTGGGGAGAAGTGTGAGAACATCACAGGGCTGTCTCTCTGGAGGGATTGCTATACCTTTCTTCACTTTGGTTTTGTGGGTTTGTCACAGACACCGGTGGAGAGCAGAGCCAGACCCGACGTGGCCTGGAACTGGAGCAATAACTGCAGGGCCTGGGAAAGTCCAGTAGGAGACTGCTTGTTGGGGGTTCAGACCCGTCAAGAGTCCTAGCCATGGCTTCACCCCGTGTAGGCCCCCACTGGACCCAGTCCCCAGATTCAACGTGTCCCCCAAACGTACTGGGCCAGAGCCTGGGGATCATGACCCCCAGGTGCTGGATAGATACACTAGCAACAAAAGGGGGGCTAAGGACAATCTCCGTCCTTTATTGGATTTGTGTCCCAGACAGGGCTGCACCATGTGGGCGCCCAGTAGACCCAGTGCCCAGATCCAACGTGTCCCCCAAACGTACTGGGCCAGAGCCTGGGGATCCTGACCCCCAGACGCTGCCAGGCTCTGACGACTGCTTCCAGGGGCCAGATGCAACCCTCGTGCCAAAGGATTTTGTCAAGGGCCTTAGGCAGGAGAAGGCTACGGGAGCGTCGTCTCCTTTTGCTGGGTTAGGAGACATGCCCTTGGTGGAGAGAAAGCGGAAAGCCTGAGGAAGGCCTCAGCCTTCCTTTGAGGGCCTCTGAGACGACCTTGTCTCTGCACCAGACTAACAGCCACATGCCTCTCACCTGATTCTCCTTTTTCTGCATTAATTTTTATTGAGGAAAACAGGACTACACAGGTGTCTGTCGCTGGCATCTCATCCCACCATCGTCCCGCGCGCCTGCACTCGATTAGTGCAGGTCTATCCTGGTTTTCCAGAGTTGCTCCGAATGCCAAGTTTTGTGAACTGAAAGGCTCTGGGGATCCCATTCTGCAAAGAAACCGTGTCAAAAATCAGCATCTCTCTGGGGTGTAAAGAGCGAGAGCGGGCTCCGTGTGTCAGGCCCCTCTCCCAGCGGGGACCGTCCGCGTTTCTTCCCCAAGCGGCTTGCTGGCAGGCGGGCGTTTCTGCCCTGGCCTCTTGCCCACACGCACGCACTGTACCTGCAGAGGCAAGGTCTGATGGGGCTTTCTCTGCATGGTGTAGTTGGATGTCCCCAGCAGAGTTTCGGCCTCGCCTTCCTCATCCAGTCCCTTGGAGATAAAGCACAGGGGAGGAGGTCAGGCTCGACCCGACCACGAGGAAACGTTCGTGCCTGCCCCGGGACCGTCATCTGCACCCGCCTCCTGCAGCTCCAGCAGAGTCTGGCACGGGATGCGGTGGGGCTGAGCCTCCTCCTTGTGTGTTGCTGGGGGGCCCGCAGGCGCTGGGCCAAACCGCGCGGAGCAAGTCTTAGGAGGGGTGACAGCACCCTGCGTGTGCCTTGGAATGTCCCCTCAGAGAACGGCAGTGCGTGGGAGCACACGGATCTCGGCAGATGCGCCGAGAGCAGCAAGTCCCCGTTAACAGCTTTTCCCCGCGGCCGGGTCCCAGCCCCCAGCCCCCAGCCCCCAGCAGAGACTTACACAGGCAGCGAAATCTCGGGGGGCACCGCTGGCAGTCTTTGAGGTGTGCTGTACGGTGACTGCCTTCAGGGGTATTGGTGCCGGTAACGGGATTAGCAGCTCGCTCCGAGACCCTTGGAATGGCCAGCAGTATCTCAGTAAAGCATCCGGCTGAAAGCAGAAGGCAAGAGCATGGAAGGTGAGGGCATGATGGGGCCCGTGTGCTCCAATGCAGCCATGAGCACAGGTGGCACTGCGCCGGTGGGCTGTGCTTGTGCTGGAAATGAATGGCGTGTTGGGAAGCCCACAGAAGCGCCTGGCCATCTTCCCAACCCGGGAAGGAGGAAAACAGCCATCCAGTGGGAAACATCCCATACCCTGCGTCGGAGCCAGGGCTTTCAAGAAACCTCTCCTTTTGGCCAGCAGCTCTGCACGCTCCCCCCACCCTCCACTGCCCCATCTGCGGAGCAGGAAAAGCCCAACAACTGGTCCAAGAAGGGCCTTGTGCACGGCCTAGCTGCTCCCAGCCCTCTTTCCCAAAGTGCAGCATCACCTTCTTCGTAGGGTCCATCTCTGCAGCCAGGCACGCTACCTCATTCCTCTGCCATTGAGATTGTTCCCTGCAGGCACCAGGAGAGCAGATCTTGTCAGAGCGCTGCCCAGCCCCTCCGGAGCCTCCAAGCTCAGGAGGAGCAGAGACAGAGGTGCTCGAGCCCCCGTTTCTTCCCCTGGTTTCTGAGTGCTTCCCTCCCCCTCCAGGTCTAGCAAATGGCCCGGGCAGGAGCCAAAGGCATGAGCCCTGGGCACTGGGCAATTGAGGGCAAAGAGCACGCGCTCATCTGCCGCTTCCCCAGCACAGGCGCTGCAGGTCAGGAAGGAGGAGAGGGCTCTTACCACAAGGACCAGAGGTTGGCTGGTGCCTGCCCCAGCGGCACCTAAAAGAGAAAAGCTCTCCGTTTGAGTCCCAGAGCTGCCGGGGCTTGCCAGAGCCAGTGGCTCCAGGAAAGCCTGGCAGATGCTGCTGCCTGCTGAGCAGAACTCCTCTGTGGGCCTTTCCTGTCCCACTGACCAGCAGTCACTGACCTGTGGCACATCCTCTGCCCGCTGCGTCCACGTGAGCTGCATGATCCCGCAGCAGGCACCAGCTGTAATTCACATCACCAAGAGAGAGTTACTTTGCGAGGGTTTCTAACGAGCCCTGCCGTCACGCGCTCTCCTCCCCCAGCAGGGTGGCAAGAGGCTGGCTGAGGACACGGGAAAGGGTGCAGAGAGAGGTTGTGGCTCCGAGCAGGGACCCTTTCCCTGGGCCTCGGGGCTCCGTGACACAGCCCTGCTTTCCGGGCACGCTTCCCTGGTGCCCTACAGCTACAGCCCAATTCCCCTCCCTGCTCCGCGTGCAGGGAGCACCTTGGGAGCTCCCTGAGCTGCAGACGCGGGAGGCTGGAAAGGCCCCGCTCGCTCCTCTCCCTCACGCTGAAGCTCCCACTCCCTGCCTCCGTGGCTCTGCTGCCAGCAGACAGACTCACCGAGAGCAGCTAAGTTCATGACGAAGAGGATCGTGAAGAGCCTCTTCTTATTTACAGCGACCATCTCTTTCCTGAAAAAGAGGGGGTTCTGGGCTTAGCAGGGGCCAAGGGCAGAGCCCTGCCCAGGGGACTTTCTCTTCCAAGCTGAGGAGCAGGAATTCTGGAGGAGCCAGGCTCTCCTGGTGGGAAGCGAGAAGGTCTCCCCTCAGCCTCCTTTTCTCCGCGCTGAACAAGCCCAGCTCCCTCAGCCGCTCCTCGTAAGACTTACTCTCCAGACCCCTCACCAGCTTCGTTGCCCTTCTCTGGACCCGCTCCAGCACCTCAGTGTCTTTCTTGTGGTAAGGGGCCCAAAACCGGACACAGCACTCGAGATGGGTTTTTCTGATTTTCTGATGATTTTCTGTTGCGTGAAGAGGCAAAACGGTTTTGGCAGAAAATAAACCCCCTTGCGTTCTAACGCTCCTCACCGAGGTGGGAGGCTCGGGGCGGCTGGGTTTAAATTCTGAGTGATGCCCAAGTCACCGCTATCAGTCCCGTCGCCTTTAATATTAAACTGTCACGATTCTGGATACACTAATAGTGGACTGCACCTTCAGTCTAGTCGTGCTCACGAACGAGCACGGCCGCACTTCAGTGTCTGGTCGCGTTCAGTGAGAAACCGAAACGGCTAGCTCCTTAAACAGTGCAGTTTGTTTAAGCAACAGATAGAAAGGTTCTTATGGTTTGCCGGTGATAAGTACAGTCTGCAAAGCACGTGCAAGTAAAAGAAAAAATGTTAATGGTACAAAGCGCGCGACAAAGTTACAAACAATACAGCCTGGCTATAAATGTCACAGGTAACCCTCTAGAGAGATTTCTAAGTTCCCCGAGGAAGCACTCGGGACAGTCTGAGTCTTACCCACAGGCGTCCGTCCCTATGGGGGGGGAAGAAAGGCTCAGCCCGTCGACTGGTCCCGGGAGTCAGAGGCAGTCCGTGATGGGGTCCTCCCTGACTTGTTTACGACGGTGTCTTCCCTAGCATCCCCCCTTTCTCGGGTTAGTTTTATATTATTTTTTGCCTTCAAGGTGGAGTTTGAGTGACTTTAGTCATAAATACCTTTATTATGATTGGTGTAAAATTCTCTCGCCTCGCATTTAAAGGTATAGTTTACGAAAAATTCAGGGCGCAGACTCAAGGAGGAGTGGTCGCACCTTGGAGGCGGGTAGCCTTCGGGCTGGAGGTGTGTTTTGGTATTATAATGACATTATAATGAGCAAAGTTCGCACAAAGGACAGCATTTCATCAAAATTTGACAGACTCTTGGCTCAGGGTAGCAAGCATGCCGCCTATCACTTCCATAGGATCACCTTGTTCCCATTCTGCTGTGTAATCACAGAGCTTGGCCGTGGAATCTTCACTCCACTCCATCCTCCGTGTTGCTTTTGCAAGCAATATTGTTCAGGGAGTCATAGATGTAGGGCATTCCTTGCATACCAGCTGCTGCTGTGTTCCACCCCGGAAACGTTTTGATTTTATACCTTTCCTTAACGTGCGAACAATGCTATATATTTTTAATAAAAATTTTATTTTAGGAATTATTCCACAGCCTCACCAGTGCCCAGTAGAGGGGGACGATCGCCTCCCGAGTCCTACTCGCCACGCTGCTCCCGATACAGGCCGGGATGCTGTTGGCCTTCTTGGCCACCTGGGCACACTGCGGGCTCACGTTCAGCGGGCTGTCGACCAACACCCCCAGGTCCTTTTCTGCCAGGCAGCTCTCCAGCCACTCTGCCCCAAGCCTCTAGCGCTGCATGGGGTTGTTGTGAGGCAAGTGCAGGACCCGGCACTTGCCCTTGTTGAGCCTCGGCCCGTTGGCCTCGGCCCGTTGATCCAACCTGCCCAGGTCCCTCTGCAAAGCCTTTCTACCCTCAAGCAGGTTGACGCTCCCACCCAACTTGGTGTTGTCTGCAAACTTACTGAGGGTGCACTCGATCCCCTCCTCCAGATCATTGATAAAGATATTAGAGAGAACTGGCCCCGGTACCGAGCCCTGGGGAGCACCACTCGTGACTGGCCGCCAACTGGATTTAACTCCATTCACCACCACTCTCTGGCCCAGCCCTGCAGCCAGCTTTTTAACCCAGTGGAGAGTACTCCCATCCAAGCCACGGGCAGCCAGTTTCTCCAGGAGGATGCTGTGGGAGACTGTATCAAAGGCCGTACTAAAGTCCAGGTAAACATCACCCACAGCCTTTCCCTCATCCACCAAGCGGGTCACTTTGTCACAGAAGGAGATGGGGTTTGTCAAGTGGCACCTGCCCCTCATGAACCCATGCTGGCTGGGCCTGATTCCCTGGCTCTCCTTCGTGCGCCGCATGAAGGCATTCAGGATGATCTGCTCCATGGGCTTGCCAGGCACCGAGGCCAGACTGACAGGCCTGTAGTTGCCCGGATCATCCTTCCGACCCTTCTTGTGGATGGGCGTCACGTTTGCTAGACGCCAGTCAGCTGGGACCTCCCCGCTTTGCCAGGACTGCTGCTAAATGATGGGAAGTGGCTGAGTGAGCACTTCCGCCAGCTCCCTCAGTGCCCTCGGGTGGATCCCATGTGGCCCCAGAGACTAGACAGCGTTGCAAACACAGCAGTGGTGTAGCTGGTGCTGAGCAGCGCCTGCAGAGCGCCAAGGCTTCCTCTGTTCTTTCTCTGTGTGTCCCCCAGCCAGCAGGCTGAGGCTGGGCGAGAGGCTGGGAGGGGACACAGCAGGGAGAGCCAACCCCAACCGACGCAGGGGTACTCCGTGCCGTGTAACGTCGTGCCCCGCAATAAATCCTGGGCCTTTGGTCTTTCGCAGAAAGAGTGGTCAGGCATTGGAATAGGCTGCCCAGGGAGGTGGTTGAGTCACCATCCCTGGATGTGTTTAAGAGACATTTAGATGTGGTGTTGGGGGATAGGATATAGGGAAGAACTTTGTAGTGTAGGGTAGATGGTTGGACTCGATGATCCCAAGGGTCTCTTCCAACCTGGATGATTCTATGATTCTATGATTCTGTGATTCTATGATTCAAAGCAGCCAGTGGTTGGGGACTGGCTGGGCATCGGCCTCCTGGGGTCACCCCACCGCAGCCTGTGTAGAAAAAGGAGGGTGTTTGATGTGTGCTTGATAGTTGGAGGCTTCACAGGTTGGAGGCTGTCTTGGGCATAATCGCAACATCAGAGAACCGCAAAACGATATAGAGTTTTTCATTCCTAGAGAAGTAAGGACAGGGGTGAGCAGAACTGCTTCCTTGGAGCTGCGGAGGGCAGGCTTGGAGCTGCCCAGGAGCCTGGCTGAGAGAGGGCCTTGGGAGGCAGCCCTGAAAGCAAAGGGGCCCAGGAAGGCTGGATATTATCCAAGAAGGAGATCTTCAAGGCGCAGGAGCAGGCTATCCCCACGTGCCGAAAGACAAGCTGGCGGGGAAGAAGACTGGCCTGGCTGAACAGAGAGCTTTGGCTGGAAGTCGGGGGAAAAAAGGAGAGTTTCCGAGCTTTGGAAGAAGGTGTCGGCGACTCAAGAGGACTACAAGGACGTCGTGAGGTTATGCAGGGAGAAAATGAGAAGGGCCAAAGCCCAGCTAGAACTTCATCTGGCTATTCGTGTCCCAGACAGGGCTGCACCATGTGGGCGCCCAGTAGACCCAGTGCCCAGATCCAACGTGTCCCCCAAACGTACTGGGCCAGAGCCTGGGGATCCTGACCCCCAGACGCTGCCAGGCTCTGACGACTCCTTCCAGGGGCCAGATGCAACCCTCGTGCCAAAGGATTTTGTCAAGGGCCTTAGGCAGGAGAAGGCTACGGGAGCGTCGTCTCCTTTTGCTGGGTTAGGAGACATGCCCTTGGTGGAGAGAAAGCGGAAAGCCTGAGGAAGGCCTCAGCCTTCCTTTGAGGGCCTCTGAGACGACCTTGTCTCTGCACCAGACTAACAGCCACATGCCTCTCGCCTGATTCTCCTTTTTCTGCATTAATTTTTATTGAGGAAAACAGGACTACACAGGTGTCTGTCGCTGGCATCTCTTCCCACCATCGTCCCGCGCGCCTGCACTCGATTAGTGCAGGTCTATCCTGGTTTTCCAGAGTTGCTCCGAATGCCAAGTTTTGTGAACTGAAAGGCTCTGGGGATCCCATTCTGCAAAGAAACCGTGTCAAAAATCAGCATCTCTCTGGGGTGTAAAGAGCGAGAGCGGGCTCCGTGTGTCAGGCCCCTCTCCCAGCGGGGACCGTCCGCGTTTCTTCCCCAAGCGGCTTGCTGGCAGGCGGGCGTTTCTGCCCTGGCCTCTTGCCCACACGCACGCACTGTACCTGCAGAGGCAAGGTCTGATGGGGCTTTCTCTGCATGGTGTAGTTGGATGTCCCCAGCAGAGTTTCGGCCTCGCCTTCCTCATCCAGTCCCTTGGAGATAAAGCACAGGGGAGGAGGTCAGGCTCGACCCGACCACGAGGAAACGTTCGTGCCTGCCCCGGGACCGTCATCTGCACCCGCCTCCTGCGGCTCCAGCAGAGTCTGGCACGGGATGCGGTGGGGCTGAGCCTCCTCCTTGTGTGTTGCTGGGGGGCCCGCAGGCGCTGGGCCAAACCGCGCGGAGCAAGTCTTAGGAGGGGTGACAGCACCCTGCGTGTGCCTTGGAATGTCCCCTCAGAGAACGGCAGTGCGTGGGAGCACACGGATCTCGGCAGATGCGCCGAGAGCAGCAAGTCCCCGTTAACAGCTTTTCCCCGCGGCCGGGACCCAGCCCCCAGCCCCCAGCCCCCAGCCCCCAGCAGAGACTTACACAGGCAGCGAAATCTCGGGGGGCACCGCTGGCAGTCTTTGAGGTGTGCTGTACGGTGACTGCCTTCAGGGGTATTGGTGCCGGTAACGGGATTAGCAGCTCGCTCCGAGACCCTTGGAATGGCCAGCAGTATCTCAGTAAAGCATCCGGCTGAAAGCAGAAGGCAAGAGCATGGAAGGTGAGGGCATGATGGGGCCCGTGTGCTCCAATGCAGCCATGAGCACAGGCGGCACTGCGCCGGTGGGCTGTGCTTGTGCTGGAAAGGAATGGCGTGTTGGGAAGCCCACAGAAGCGCCTGGCCATCTTCCCGACCCGGGAAGGAGGAAAACAGCCATGCAGTGGGAAACATCCCATACCCTGCGTCGGAGCCAGGGCTTTCAAGAAACCTCTCCTTTTGGCCAGCAGCTCTGCACGCTCCCCCCACCCTCCACTGCCCCATCTGCGGAGCAGGAAAAGCCCAACAACTGGTCCAAGAAGGGCCTTGTGCACGGCCCAGCTGCTCCCAGCCCTCTTTCCCAAAGTGCAGCATCACCTTCTTCGTAGGGTCCATCTCTGCAGCCAGGCACGCGACCTCATTCCTCTGCCATTGAGATTGTTCCCTGCAGGCACCAGGAGAGCAGATCTTGTCAGAGCGCTGCCCAGCCCCTCCGGAGCCTCCAAGCTCAGGAGGAGCAGAGACAGAGGTGCTCGAGCCCCCGTTTCTTCCCCTGGTTTCTGAGTGCTTCCCTCCCCCTCCAGGTTTAGCAAATGGCCCGGGCAGGAGTCAAAGGCATGAGCCCTGGGCACTGGGCAAGTGAGGGCAAAGAGCACACGCTCATCTGCCGCTACCCCAGCACAGGCGCTGCAGGTCAGGAAGGAGGAGAGGGCTCTTACCACAAGGACCAGAGGTTGGCTGGTGCCTGCCCCAGCGGCACCTAAAAGAGAAAAGCTCTCCGTTTGAGTCCCAGAGCTGCCGGGGCTTGCCAGAGCCAGTGGCTCCAGGAAAGCCTGGCAGATGCTGCTGCCTGCTGAGCAGAACTCCTCTGTGGGCCTTTCCTGTCCCACTGACCAGCAGTCACTGACCTGTGGCACATCCTCTGCCCGCTGCGTCCACGTGAGCTGCATGATCCCGCAGCAGGCACCAGCTGTAATTCACATCACCAAGAGAGAGTTACTTTGCGAGGGTTTCTAACGAGCCCTGCTGTCACGCGCTCTCCTCCCCCAGCAGGGTGGCAAGAGGCTGGCTGAGGACACGGGAAAGGGTGCAGAGAGAGGTTGTGGCTCCGAGCAGGGACCCTTTCCCTGGGCCTCGGGTCTCCGTGACACAGCCCTGCTTCCCAGGCACGCTTCCCTGGTGCCCCACAGGTACAGCCCAATTCCCCTCCCTGCTCCGCGTGCAGGGAGCACCTTGGGAGCTCCCTGAGCTGCAGACGCGGGAGGCTGGAAAGGCCCCGCTCGCTCCTCTCCCTCACGCTGAAGCTCACACTCCCTGCCTCCGTGGCTCTGCTGCCAGCAGACAGACTCACCGAGAGCAGCTAAGTTCATGACGAAGAGGATCGTGAAGAGCCTCTTCTTATTTACGGCGACCATCTCTTTCCTGAAAAAGAGGGGGTTCTGGGCTTAGCAGGGGCCAAGGGCAGAGCCCTGCCCAGGGGGACTTTCTCTTCCAAGCTGAGGAGCAGGAATTCTGGAGGAGCCAGGCTCTCCTGGTGGGAAGCCTGACCGCCAGCCTGACCCTGCTCGCCCTGACCCACTGGCACCCCTCGTCTCCGTGTCCCCGCTGCACCGTCTTGTACTCACAGGGTGGAGATGCCCGTGCTGAGGCATCTCTGGACAAAGTCCACAGCCACCAGCAGACTGAAGAGCAAGCCTGTGTGAAGAAAGCGGAGATGAACCGGAGGACCCCTCTTTAGGACACCGGTCCAGCGCGTGCCAGATCCCTGCAGGGAGGTGGGCGCTGCTCCTCCCTCCCTGGGGGCAGGGGCAGGGCCGTGGTTATGCCCTGGAGAGGGGGGCAGCTGGGGGCAGCCTGGGAGAGGGCTGCCAAGGGCCAGGCGGGATCCCCTCGCAGGCAGGGCACTGACGGCGTGCCTGGGCAGGGAGGGTGGCCCCAGTCCCGGGGGACCCCGTGGTTACTCCAGTATCCCACAAAGACATGGGCAGGGTAGCCAGCTCCACATGGTCTCGCAGGCGAGGTGGCCCCAAGCCTCCCTCGGGGCAGGGTGCCGCTGGTTCTGCAGGGCCGTGGGTCCCGGCCGAGGCAGGCAGGCTTGGCGCAAGCCTGGGGTGAAAAAAGGCAGCCCTGAACTTACGCTTCTTCGCTGCAGCCCTGCAGCGTGCGGGCCTCGGCCGTCTGGTGCCCTGAGCCTGCCCAGATCTGGCCCAGCTGCCTCTGGCCCATCTGCTGGGAGCTCGTGCAGGAGCCCTTATCCTCCCCATCCTGGGGAGCAAGGAAGCTCTCCTGAAAGCTTCTGTGCCCTCCTTCAGCCACACGAGTGTTGCCTGTCCGCGCAGATCCCTCCTGGAGATAGCCGAGAGGAGAACGCCTGCCACAGGCACACAGCCGGCAGCACACTGCGAGCCCACAGCTTATGGCCCACAGGGCACAACCTCACAAAGGCCTGGCCCCGCACGGTGTGAGCTCATGGCTCTGAAGTCACAGAGAGAGCTACAGCGTGGCTACATGGTGGGGAGAGACCCCGCTGCCCACCTGGCGCTGTGTTCTGCATTGGTGACTAGAATCGTAGAACCGTAGAATCAGAGAATCGTCTAGTTTGGAAGGGACCTTTAAGATCACCTAGTCCAACCATCAACCTCACTCTGACCAAAAAAGTACCCATCACCAAAGCACGTCCCTAAGCTCTATGTCAGCCCGTCTTTTGAACACCTCTAGGGATGGTGCCTCAACCACTTCCCTGGGCAGCCCATTCCGGTGCTTAATAAGCCTGCCAGTGTAAAGATTTTTCCTCATATCCAATCTGAACCTCCCCTGGCACAACTTGAGGCCATTTCCTCTTGTCCTATCGCCTGTGACTTGGGAGAAGAGACCGACCCCCGCCTCTCCACACCCTCCTTTCTTTCAGGTAGCTGTAGAGAGCGAGAAGGTCTCCCCTCAGCCTCCTTTTCTCCGCGCTGAACAAGCCCAGCTCCCTCAGCCGCTCCTCGTAAGACTTACTCTCCAGACCCCTCACCAGCTTCGTTGCCCTTCTCTGGACCCGCTCCAGCACCTCAGTGTCTTTCTTGTGGTAAGGGGCCCAAAACCGGACACAGCACTCGAGATGGGTTTTTCTGATTTTCTGATGATTTTCTGTTGCGTGAAGAGGCAAAACGGTTTTGGCAGAAAATAAACCCCCTTGCGTTCTAACGCTCCTCACCGAGGTGGGAGGCTCGGGGCGGCTGGGTTTAAATTCTGAGTGATGCCCAAGTCACCGCTATCAGTCCTGTCGCCTTTAATATTAAACTGTCACGATTCTGGATACACTAATAGTGGACTGCACCTTCAGTCTAGTCGTGCTCACGAACGAGCACGGCCGCACTTCAGTGTCTGGTCGCGTTCAGTGAGAAACCGAAACGGCTAGCTCCTTAAACAGTGCAGTTTGTTTAAGCAACAGATAGAAAGGTTCTTATGGTTTGCCGGTGATAAGTACAGTCTGCAAAGCACGGGCAAGTAAAAGAAAAAATGTTAATGGTACAAAGCGCGCGACAAAGTTACAAACAATACAGCCTGGCTATAAATGTCACAGGTAACCCTCTAGAGAGATTTCTAAGTTCCCCGAGGAAGCACTCGGGACAGTCTGAGTCTTACCCACAGGCGTCCGTCCCTATGGGGGGGGAAGAAAGGCTCAGCCCGTCGACTGGTCCCGGGAGTCAGAGGCAGTCCGTGATGGGGTCCTCCCTGACTTGTTTACGACGGTGTCTTCCCTAGCATCCCCCCTTTCTCGGGTTAGTTTTATATTATTTTTTGCCTTCAAGGTGGAGTTTGAGTGACTTTAGTCATAAATACCTTTATTATGATTGGTGTAAAATTCTCTCGCCTCGCATTTAAAGGTATAGTTTACGAAAAATTCAGGGCGCAGACTCAAGGAGGAGTGGTCGCACCTTGGAGGCGGGTAGCCTTCGGGCTGGAGGTGTGTTTTGGTATTATAATGACATTATAATGAGCAAAGTTCGCACAAAGGACAGCATTTCATCAAAATTTGACAGACTCTTGGCTCAGGGTAGCAAGCATGCCGCCTATCACTTCCATAGGATCACCTTGTTCCCATTCTGCTGTGTAATCACAGAGCTTGGCCGTGGAATCTTCACTCCACTCCATCCTCCGTGTTGCTTTTGCAAGCAATATTGTTCAGGGAGTCATAGATGTAGGGCATTCCTTGCATACCAGCTGCTGCTGTGTTCCACCCCGGAAACGTTTTGATTTTATACCTTTCCTTAACGTGCGAACAATGCTATATATTTTTAATAAAAATTTTATTTTAGGAATTATTCCACAGCCTCACCAGTGCCCAGTAGAGGGGGACGATCGCCTCCCGAGTCCTACTCGCCACGCTGCTCCCGATACAGGCCGGGATGCTGTTGGCCTTCTTGGCCACCTGGGCACACTGCGGGCTCACGTTCAGCGGGCTGTCGACCAACACCCCCAGGTCCTTTTCTGCCAGGCAGCTCTCCAGCCACTCTGCCCCAAGCCTCTAGCGCTGCATGGGGTTGTTGTGAGGCAAGTGCAGGACCCGGCACTTGCCCTTGTTGAGCCTCGGCCCGTTGGCCTCGGCCCGTTGATCCAACCTGCCCAGGTCCCTCTGCAAAGCCTTTCTACCCTCAAGCAGGTTGACGCTCCCACCCAACTTGGTGTTGTCTGCAAACTTACTGAGGGTGCACTCGATCCCCTCCTCCAGATCATTGATAAAGATATTAGAGAGAACTGGCCCCGGTACCGAGCCCTGGGGAGCACCACTCGTGACTGGCCGCCAACTGGATTTAACTCCATTCACCACCACTCTCTGGCCCAGCCCTGCAGCCAGCTTTTTAACCCAGTGGAGAGTACTCCCATCCAAGCCACGGGCAGCCAGTTTCTCCAGGAGGATGCTGTGGGAGACTGTATCAAAGGCCGTACTAAAGTCCAGGTAAACATCACCCACAGCCTTTCCCTCATCCACCAAGCGGGTCACTTTGTCACAGAAGGAGATGGGGTTTGTCAAGTGGCACCTGCCCCTCATGAACCCATGCTGGCTGGGCCTGATTCCCTGGCTCTCCTTCGTGCGCCGCATGAAGGCATTCAGGATGATCTGCTCCATGGGCTTGCCAGGCACCGAGGCCAGACTGACAGGCCTGTAGTTGCCCGGATCATCCTTCCGACCCTTCTTGTGGATGGGCGTCACGTTTGCTAGACGCCAGTCAGCTGGGACCTCCCCGCTTTGCCAGGACTGCTGCTAAATGATGGGAAGTGGCTGAGTGAGCACTTCCGCCAGCTCCCTCAGTGCCCTCGGGTGGATCCCATGTGGCCCCAGAGACTAGACAGCGTTGCAAACACAGCAGTGGTGTAGCTGGTGCTGAGCAGCGCCTGCAGAGCGCCAAGGCTTCCTCTGTTCTTTCTCTGTGTGTCCCCCAGCCAGCAGGCTGAGGCTGGGCGAGAGGCTGGGAGGGGACACAGCAGGGAGAGCCAACCCCAACCGACGCAGGGGTACTCCGTGCCGTGTAACGTCGTGCCCCGCAATAAATCCTGGGCCTTTGGTCTTTCGCAGAAAGAGTGGTCAGGCATTGGAATAGGCTGCCCAGGGAGGTGGTTGAGTCACCATCCCTGGATGTGTTTAAGAGACATTTAGATGTGGTGTTGGGGGATAGGATATAGGGAAGAACTTTGTAGTGTAGGGTAGATGGTTGGACTCGATGATCCCAAGGGTCTCTTCCAACCTGGATGATTCTATGATTCTGTGATTCTATGATTCAAAGCAGCCAGTGCTTGGGGACTGGCTGGGCATCGGCCTCCTGGGGTCACCCCACCGCAGCCTGTGTAGAAAAAGGAGGGTGTTTGATGTGTGCTTGATAGTTGGAGGCTTCACAGGTTGGAGGCTGTCTTGGGCATAATCGCAACATCAGAGAACCGCAAAACGATAGAGTTTTTCATTCCTAGAGAAGTAAGGACAGGGGTGAGCAGAACTGCTTCCTTGGAGCTGCGGAGGGCAGGCTTGGAGCTGCCCAGGAGCCTGGCTGAGAGAGGGCCTTGGGAGGCAGCCCTGAAAGCAAAGGGGCCCAGGAAGGCTGGATATTATCCAAGAAGGAGATCTTCAAGGCGCAGGAGCAGGCTATCCCCACGTGCCGAAAGACAAGCTGGCGGGGAAGAAGACCGGCCTGGCTGAACAGAGAGCTTTGGCTGGAAGTCGGGGGAAAAAAGGAGAGTTTCCGAGCTTTGGAAGAAGGTGTCGGCGACTCAAGAGGACTACAAGGACGTCGTGAGGTTATGCAGGGAGAAAATGAGAAGGGCCAAAGCCCAGCTAGAACTTCATCTGGCTATTCGTGTCCCAGACAGGGCTGCACCATGTGGGCGCCCAGTAGACCCAGTGCCCAGATCCAACGTGTCCCCCAAACGTACTGGGCCAGAGCCTGGGGATCCTGACCCCCAGACGCTGCCAGGCTCTGACGACTCCTTCCAGGGGCCAGATGCAACCCTCGTGCCAAAGGATTTTGTCAAGGGCCTTAGGCAGGAGAAGGCTACGGGAGCGTCGTCTCCTTTTGCTGGGTTAGGAGACATGCCCTTGGTGGAGAGAAAGCGGAAAGCCTGAGGAAGGCCTCAACCTTCCTTTGAGGGCCTCTGAGACGACCTTGTCTCTGCACCAGACTAACAGCCACATGCCTCTCGCCTGATTCTCCTTTTTCTGCATTAATTTTTATTGAGGAAAACAGGACTACACAGGTGTCTGTCGCTGGCATCTCTTCCCACCATCGTCCCGCGCGCCTGCACTCGATAAATGCAGGTCTATCCTGGTTTTCCAGAGTTGCTCCGAATGCCAAGTTTTGTGAACTGAAAGGCTCTGGGGATCCCATTCTGCAAAGAAACCGTGTCAAAAATCAGCATCTCTCTGGGGTGTAAAGAGCGAGAGCGGGCTCCGTGTGTCAGGCCCCTCTCCCAGCGGGGACCGTCCGCGTTTCTTCCCCAAGCGGCTTGCTGGCAGGCGGGCGTTTCTGCCCTGGCCTCTTGCCCACACGCATGCACTGTACCTGCAGAGGCAAGGTCTGATGGGGCTTTCTCTGCATGGTGTAGTTGGATGTCCCCAGCAGAGTTTCGGCCTCGCCTTCCTCATCCAGTCCCTTGGAGATAAAGCACAGGGGAGGAGGTCAGGCTCGACCCGACCACGAGGAAACGTTCGTGCCTGCCCCGGGACCGTCATCTGCACCCGCCTCCTGCGGCTCCAGCAGAGACTGGCACGGGATGCGGTGGGGCTGAGCCTCCTCCTTGTGTGTTGCTGGGGGGCCCGCAGGCGCTGGGCCAAACCGCGCGGAGCAAGTCTTAGGAGGGGTGACAGCACCCTGCGTGTGCCTTGGAATGTCCCCTCAGAGAACGGCAGTGCGTGGGAGCACACGGATCTCGGCAGATGCGCCGAGAGCAGCAAGTCCCCGTTAACAGCTTTTCCCCGCGGCCGGGACCCAGCCCCCAGCCCCCAGCCCCCAGCCCCCAGCAGAGACTTACACAGGCAGCGAAATCTCGGGGGGCACCGCTGGCAGTCTTTGAGGTGTGCTGTACGGTGACTGCCTTCAGGGGTATTGGTGCCGGTAACGGGATTAGCAGCTCGCTCCGAGACCCTTGGAATGGCCAGCAGTATCTCAGTAAAGCATCCGGCTGAAAGCAGAAGGCAAGAGCATGGAAGGTGAGGGCATGATGGGGCCCGTGTGCTCCAATGCAGCCATGAGCACAGGCGGCACTGCGCCGGTGGGCTGTGCTTGTGCTGGAAAGGAATGGCGTGTTGGGAAGCCCACAGAAGCGCCTGGCCATCTTCCCAACCCGGGAAGGAGGAAAACAGCCATGTAGTGGGAAACATCCCATACCCTGCGTCGGAGCCAGGGCTTTCAAGAAACCTCTCCTTTTGGCCAGCAGCTCTGCACGCTCCCCCCACCCTCCACTGCCCCATCTGCGGAGCAGGAAAAGCCCAACAACTGGTCCAAGAAGGGCCTTGTGCACGGCCCAGCTGCTCCCAGCCCTCTTTCCCAAAGTGCAGCATCACCTTCTTCGTAGGGTCCATCTCTGCAGCCAGGCACGCGACCTCATTCCTCTGCCATTGAGATTGTTCCCTGCAGGCACCAGGAGAGCAGATCTTGTCAGAGCGCTGCCCAGCCCCTCCGGAGCCTCCAAGCTCAGGAGGAGCAGAGACAGAGGTGCTCGAGCCCCCGTTTCTTCCCCTGGTTTCTGAGTGCTTCCCTCCCCCTCCAGGTCTAGCAAATGGCCCGGGCAGGAGCCAAAGGCATGAGCCCTGGGCACTGGGCAAGTGAGGGCAAAGAGCACGCGCTCATCTGCCGCTACCCCAGCACAGGCGCTGCAGGTCAGGAAGGAGGAGAGGGCTCTTACCACAAGGACCAGAGGTTGGCTGGTGCCTGCCCCAGCGGCACCTAAAAGAGAAAAGCTCTCCGTTTGAGTCCCAGAGCTGCCGGGGCTTGCCAGAGCCAGTGGCTCCAGGAAAGCCTGGCAGATGCTGCTGCCTGCTGAGCAGGACTCCTCTGTGGGCCTTTCCTGTCCCACTGACCAGCAGTCACTGACCTGTGGCACATCCTCTGCCCGCTGCGTCCACGTGAGCTGCATGATCCCGCAGCAGGCACCAGCTGTAATTCACATCACCAAGAGAGAGTTACTTTGCGAGGGTTTCTAACGAGCCCTGCCGTCACGCGCTCTCCTCCCCCAGCAGGGTGGCAAGAGGCTGGCTGAGGACACGGGAAAGGGTGCAGAGAGAGGTTTTGGCTCCGAGCAGGGACCCTTTCCCTGGGCCTCGGGGCTCCGTGACACAGCCCTGCTTCCCGGGCACGCTTCCCTGGTGCCCCACAGCTACAGCCCAATTCCCCTCCCTGCTCCGCGTGCAGGGAGCACCTTGGGAGCTCCCCGAGCTGCAGACGCGGGAGGCTGGAAAGGCCCCGCTCGCTCCTCTCCCTCACGCTGAAGCTCACATTCCCTGCCTCCGTGGCTCTGCTGCCAGCAGACAGACTCACCGAGAGCAGCTAAGTTCATGACGAAGAGGATCGTGAAGAGCCTCTTCTTATTTACGGCGACCATCTCTTTCCTGAAAAAGAGGGGGTTCTGGGCTTAGCAGGGGCCAAGGGCAGAGCCCTGCCCAGGGGGACTTTGTCTTCCAGGCTGAGGAGCAGGAATTCTGGAGGAGCCAGGCTCTCCTGGTGGGAAGCCTGACCGCCAGCCTGACCCTGCTCGCCCTGACCCACTGGCACCCCTCGTCTCCGTGTCCCCGCTGCACCGTCTTGTACTCACAGGGTGGAGATGCCCGTGCTGAGGCATCTCTGGACAAAGTCCACAGCCACCAGCAGACTGAAGAGCAAGCCTGTGTGAAGAAAGCGGAGATGAACCGGAGGACCCCTCTTGAGGACACCGGTCCAGCGCGTGCCAGATCCCTGCAGGGAGGTGGGCGCTGCTCCTCCCTCCCTGGGGGCAGGGGCAGGGGCAGGGCCGTGGTTATGCCCTGGAGAGGGGGGCAGCTGGGGGCAGCCTGGGAGAGGGCTGCCAAGGGCCAGGCGGGATCCCCTCGCAGGCAGGGCACTGACGGCGTGCCTGGGCAGGGAGGGTGGCCCCAGTCCCGGGGGACCCCGTGGTTACTCCAGTATCCCACAAAGACATGGGCAGGGTAGCCAGCTCCACATGGTCTCGCAGGCGAGGTGGCCCCAAGCCTCCCTCGGGGCAGGGTGCCGCTGGTTCTGCAGGGCCGTGGGTCCCGGCCGAGGCAGGCAGGCTTGGCGCAAGCCTGGGGTGAAAAAAGGCAGCCCTGAACTTACGCTTCTTCGCTGCAGCCCTGCAGCGTGCGGGCCTCGGCCGTCTGGTGCCCTGAGCCTGCCCAGATCTGGCCCAGCTGCCTCTGGCCCATCTGCTGGGAGCTCGTGCGGGAGCCCTTATCCTCCCCATCCTGGGGAGCAAGGAAGCTCTCCTGAAAGCTTCTGTGCCCTCCTTCAGCCACACGAGTGTTGCCTGTCCGCGCAGATCCCTCCTGGAGATAGCCGAGAGGAGAACGCCTGCCACAGGCACACAGCCGGCAGCACACTGCGAGCCCACAGCTTATGGCCCACAGGGCACAACCTCACAAAGGCCTGGCCCCGCACGGTGTGAGCTCATGGCTCTGAAGTCACAGAGAGAGCTACAGCGTGGCTACATGGTGGGGAGAGACCCCGCTGCCCACCTGGCGCTGTGTTCTGCATTGGTGACTAGAATCGTAGAACCGTAGAATCAGAGAATCGTCTAGTTTGGAAGGGACCTTTAAGATCACCTAGTCCAACCATCAACCTCACTCTGACCAAAAAAGTACCCATCACCAAAGCACGTCCCTAAGCTCTATGTCAGCCCGTCTTTTGAACACCTCTAGGGATGGTGCCTCAACCACTTCCCTGGGCAGCCCATTCCGGTGCTTAATAAGCCTTCCAGTGTAAAGATTTTTCCTCATATCCAATCTGAACCTGGCCTGGCACAACTTGAGGCCATTTCCTCTTGTCCTATCGCCTGTGACTTGGGAGAAGAGACCGACCCCCGCCTCTCCACACCCTCCTTTCTTTCAGGTAGCTGTAGAGAGCGAGAAGGTCTCCCCTCAGCCTCCTTTTCTCCGCGCTGAACAAGCCCAGCTCCCTCAGCCGCTCCTCGTAAGACTTACTCTCCAGACCCCTCACCAGCTTCGTTGCCCTTCTCTGGACCCGCTCCAGCACCTCAGTGTCTTTCTTGTGGTAAGGGGCCCAAAACCGGACACAGCACTCGAGATGGGTTTTTCTGATTTTCTGATGATTTTCTGTTGCGTGAAGAGGCAAAACGGTTTTGGCAGAAAATAAACCCCCTTGCGTTCTAACGCTCCTCACCGAGGTGGGAGGCTCGGGGCGGCTGGGTTTAAATTCTGAGTGATGCCCAAGTCACCGCTATCAGTCCCGTCGCCTTTAATATTAAACTGTCACGATTCTGGATACACTAATAGTGGACTGCACCTTCAGTCTAGTCGTGCTCACGAACGAGCACGGCCGCACTTCAGTGTCTGGTCGCGTTCAGTGAGAAACCGAAACGGCTAGCTCCTTAAACAGTGCAGTTTGTTTAAGCAACAGATAGAAAGGTTCTTATGGCTTGCCGGTGATAAGTACAGTCTGCAAAGCACGGGCAAGTAAAAGAAAAAATGTTAATGGTACAAAGCGCGCGACAAAGTTGCAAACAATACAGCCTGGCTATAAATGTCACAGGTAACCCTCTAGAGAGATTTCTAAGTTCCCCGAGGAAGCACTCGGGACAGTCTGAGTCTTACCCACAGGCGTCCGTCCCTATGGGGGGGGAAGAAAGGCTCAGCCCGTCGACTGGTCCCGGGAGTCAGAGGCAGTCCGTGATGGGGTCCTCCCTGACTTGTTTACGACGGTGTCTTCCCTAGCATCCCCCCTTTCTCGGGTTAGTTTTATATTATTTTTTGCCTTCAAGGTGGAGTTTGAGTGACTTTAGTCATAAATACCTTTATTATGATTGGTGTAAAATTCTCTCGCCTCGCATTTAAAGGTATAGTTTACGAAAAATTCAGGGCGCAGACTCAAGGAGGAGTGGTCGCACCTTGGAGGCGGGTAGCCTTCAGGCTGGAGGTGTGTTTTGGTATTATAATGACATTATAATGAGCAAAGTTCGCACAAAGGACAGCATTTCATCAAAATTTGACAGACTCTTGGCTCAGGGTAGCAAGCATGCCGCCTATCACTTCCATAGGATCACCTTGTTCCCATTCTGCTGTGTAATCACAGAGCTTGGCCGTGGAATCTTCACTCCGCTCCATCCTCCGTGTTGCTTTTGCAAGCAATATTGTTCAGGGAGTCATAGATGTAGGGCATTCCTTGCATACCAGCTGCTGCTGTGTTCCACCCCGGAAACGTTTTGATTTTATACCTTTCCTTAACGTGCGAACAATGCTATATATTTTTAATAAAAATTTTATTTTAGGAATTATTCCACAGCCTCACCAGTGCCCAGTAGAGGGGGACGATCGCCTCCCGAGTCCTACTCGCCACGCTGCTCCCGATACAGGCCGGGATGCTGTTGGCCTTCTTGGCCACCTGGGCACACTGCGGGCTCACGTTCAGCGGGCTGTCGACCAACACCCCCAGGTCCTTTTCTGCCAGGCAGCTCTCCAGCCACTCTGCCCCAAGCCTCTAGCGCTGCATGGGGTTGTTGTGAGGCAAGTGCAGGACCCGGCACTTGCCCTTGTTGAGCCTCGGCCCGTTGGCCTCGGCCCGTTGATCCAACCTGCCCAGGTCCCTCTGCAAAGCCTTTCTACCCTCAAGCAGGTTGACGCTCCCACCCAACTTGGTGTTGTCTGCAAACTTACTGAGGGTGCACTCGATCCCCTCCTCCAGATCATTGATAAAGATATTAGAGAGAACTGGCCCCGGTACCGAGCCCTGGGGAGCACCACTCGTGACTGGCCGCCAACTGGATTTAACTCCATTCACCACCACTCTCTGGCCCAGCCCTGCAGCCAGCTTTTTAACCCAGTGGAGAGTACTCCCATCCAAGCCACGGGCAGCCAGTTTCTCCAGGAGGATGCTGTGGGAGACTGTATCAAAGGCCGTACTAAAGTCCAGGTAAACATCACCCACAGCCTTTCCCTCATCCACCAAGCGGGTCACTTTGTCACAGAAGGAGATGGGGTTTGTCAAGTGGCACCTGCCCCTCATGAACCCATGCTGGCTGGGCCTGATTCCCTGGCTCTCCTTCGTGCGCCGCATGAAGGCATTCAGGATGATCTGCTCCATGGGCTTGCCAGGCACCGAGGCCAGACTGACAGGCCTGTAGTTGCCCGGATCATCCTTCCGACCCTTCTTGTGGATGGGCGTCACGTTTGCTAGACGCCAGTCAGCTGGGACCTCCCCGCTTTGCCAGGACTGCTGCTAAATGATGGGAAGTGGCTGAGTGAGCACTTCCGCCAGCTCCCTCAGTGCCCTCGGGTGGATCCCATGTGGCCCCAGAGACTAGACAGCGTTGCAAACACAGCAGTGGTGTAGCTGGTGCTGAGCAGCGCCTGCAGAGCGCCAAGGCTTCCTCTGTTCTTTCTCTGTGTGTCCCCCAGCCAGCAGGCTGAGGCTGGGCGAGAGGCTGGGAGGGGACACAGCAGGGAGAGCCAACCCCAACCGACGCAGGGGTACTCCGTGCCGTGTAACGTCGTGCCCCGCAATAAATCCTGGGCCTTTGGTCTTTCGCAGAAAGAGTGGTCAGGCATTGGAATAGGCTGCCCAGGGAGGTGGTTGAGTCACCATCCCTGGATGTGTTTAAGAGACATTTAGATGTGGTGTTGGGGGATAGGATATAGGGAAGAACTTTGTAGTGTAGGGTAGATGGTTGGACTCGATGATCCCAAGGGTCTCTTCCAACCTGGATGATTCTATGATTCTGTGATTCTATGATTCAAAGCAGCCAGTGCTTGGGGACTGGCTGGGCATCGGCCTCCTGGGGTCACCCCACCGCAGCCTGTGTAGAAAAAGGAGGGTGTTTGATGTGTGCTTGATAGTTGGAGGCTTCACAGGTTGGAGGCTGTCTTGGGCATAATCGCAACATCAGAGAACCGCAAAACGATATAGAGTTTTTCATTCCTAGAGAAGTAAGGACAGGGGTGAGCAGAACTGCTTCCTTGGAGCTGCGGAGGGCAGGCTTGGAGCTGCCCAGGAGCCTGGCTGAGAGAGGGCCTTGGGAGGCAGCCCTGAAAGCAAAGGGGCCCAGGAAGGCTGGATATTATCCAAGAAGGAGATCTTCAAGGCGCAGGAGCAGGCTATCCCCACGTGCCGAAAGACAAGCTGGCGGGGAAGAAGACTGGCCTGGCTGAACAGAGAGCTTTGGCTGGAAGTCGGGGGAAAAAAGGAGAGTTTCCGAGCTTTGGAAGAAGGTGTCGGCGACTCAAGAGGACTACAAGGACGTCGTGAGGTTATGCAGGGAGAAAATGAGAAGGGCCAAAGCCCAGCTAGAACTTCATCTGGCTATTCGTGTCCCAGACAGGGCTGCACCATGTGGGCGCCCAGTAGACCCAGTGCCCAGATCCAACGTGTCCCCCAAACGTACTGGGCCAGAGCCTGGGGATCCTGACCCCCAGACGCTGCCAGGCTCTGACGACTCCTTTCAGGGGCCAGATGCAACCCTCGTGCCAAAGGATTTTGTCAAGGGCCTTAGGCAGGAGAAGGCTACGGGAGCGTCGTCTCCTTTTGCTGGGTTAGGAGACATGCCCTTGGTGGAGAGAAAGCGGAAAGCCTGAGGAAGGCCTCAACCTTCCTTTGAGGGCCTCTGAGACGACCTTGTCTCTGCACCAGACTAACAGCCACATGCCTCTCGCCTGATTCTCCTTTTTCTGCATTAATTTTTATTGAGGAAAACAGGACTACACAGGTGTCTGTCGCTGGCATCTCTTCCCACCATCGTCCCGCGCGCCTGCACTCGATAAATGCAGGTCTATCCTGGTTTTCCAGAGTTGCTCCGAATGCCAAGTTTTGTGAACTGAAAGGCTCTGGGGATCCCATTCTGCAAAGAAACCGTGTCAAAAATCAGCATCTCTCTGGGGTGTAAAGAGCGAGAGCGGGCTCCGTGTGTCAGGCCCCTCTCCCAGCGGGGACCGTCCGCGTTTCTTCCCCAAGCGGCTTGCTGGCAGGCGGGCGTTTCTGCCCTGGCCTCTTGCCCACACGCACGCACTGTACCTGCAGAGGCAAGGTCTGATGGGGCTTTCTCTGCATGGTGTAGTTGGATGTCCCCAGCAGAGTTTCGGCCTCGCCTTCCTCATCCAGTCCCTTGGAGATAAAGCACAGGGGAGGAGGTCAGGCTCGACCCGACCACGAGGAAACGTTCGTGCCTGCCCCGGGACCGTCATCTGCACCCGCCTCCTGCGGCTCCAGCAGAGACTGGCACGGGATGCGGTGGGGCTGAGCCTCCTCCTTGTGTGTTGCTGGGGGGCCCGCAGGCGCTGGGCCAAACCGCGCGGAGCAAGTCTTAGGAGGGGTGACAGCACCCTGCGTGTGCCTTGGAATGTCCCCTCAGAGAATGGCAGTGCGTGGGAGCACACGGATCTCGGCAGATGCGCCGAGAGCAGCAAGTCCCCGTTAACAGCTTTTCCCCGCGGCCGGGACCCAGCCCCCAGCCCCCAGCCCCCAGCCCCCAGCCCCCAGCAGAGACTTACACAGGCAGCGAAATCTCGGGGGGCACCGCTGGCAGTCTTTGAGGTGTGCTGTACGGTGACTGCCTTCAGGGGTATTGGTGCCGGTAACGGGATTAGCAGCTCGCTCCGAGACCCTTGGAATGGCCAGCAGTATCTCAGTAAAGCATCCGGCTGAAAGCAGAAGGCAAGAGCATGGAAGGTGAGGGCATGATGGGGCCCGTGTGCTCCAATGCAGCCATGAGCACAGGCGGCACTGCGCCGGTGGGCTGTGCTTGTGCTGGAAATGAATGGCGTGTTGGGAAGCCCACAGAAGCGCCTGGCCATCTTCCCAACTCGGGAAGGAGGAAAACAGCCATGTAGTGGGAAACATCCCATACCCTGCGTCGGAGCCAGGGCTTTCAAGAAACCTCTCCTTTTGGCCAGCAGCTCTGCACGCTCCCCCCACCCTCCACTGCCCCATCTGCGGAGCAGGAAAAGCCCAACAACTGGTCCAAGAAGGGCCTTGTGCACGGCCCAGCTGCTCCCAGCCCTCTTTCCCAAAGTGCAGCATCACCTTCTTCGTAGGGTCCATCTCTGCAGCCAGGCACGCGACCTCATTCCTCTGCCATTGAGATTGTTCCCTGCAGGCACCAGGAGAGCAGATCTTGTCAGAGCGCTGCCCAGCCCCTCCGGAGCCTCCAAGCTCAGGAGGAGCAGAGACAGAGGTGCTCGAGCCCCCGTTTCTTCCCCTGGTTTCTGAGTGCTTCCCTCCCCCTCCAGGTCTAGCAAATGGCCCGGGCAGGAGCCAAAGGCATGAGCCCTGGGCACTGGGCAAGTGAGGGCAAAGAGCACGCGCTCATCTGCCGCTACCCCAGCACAGGCGCTGCAGGTCAGGAAGGAGGAGAGGGCTCTTACCACAAGGACCAGAGGTTGGCTGGTGCCTGCCCCAGCGGCACCTAAAAGAGAAAAGCTCTCCGTTTGAGTCCCAGAGCTGCCGGGGCTTGCCAGAGCCAGTGGCTCCAGGAAAGCCTGGCAGATGCTGCTGCCTGCTGAGCAGGACTCCTCTGTGGGCCTTTCCTGTCCCACTGACCAGCAGTCACTGACCTGTGGCACATCCTCTGCCCGCTGCGTCCACGTGAGCTGCATGATCCCGCAGCAGGCACCAGCTGTAATTCACATCACCAAGAGAGAGTTACTTTGCGAGGGTTTCTAACGAGCCCTGCCGTCACGCGCTCTCCTCCCCCAGCAGGGTGGCAAGAGGCTGGCTGAGGACACGGGAAAGGGTGCAGAGAGAGGTTTTGGCTCCGAGCAGGGACCCTTTCCCTGGGCCTCGGGGCTCCGTGACACAGCCCTGCTTCCCGGGCACGCTTCCCTGGTGCCCCACAGCTACAGCCCAATTCCCCTCCCTGCTCCGCGTGCAGGGAGCACCTTGGGAGCTCCCCGAGCTGCAGACGCGGGAGGCTGGAAAGGCCCCGCTCGCTCCTCTCCCTCACGCTGAAGCTCACATTCCCTGCCTCCGTGGCTCTGCTGCCAGCAGACAGACTCACCGAGAGCAGCTAAGTTCATGACGAAGAGGATCGTGAAGAGCCTCTTCTTATTTACGGCGACCATCTCTTTCCTGAAAAAGAGGGGGTTCTGGGCTTAGCAGGGGCCAAGGGCAGAGCCCTGCCCAGGGGGACTTTGTCTTCCAGGCTGAGGAGCAGGAATTCTGGAGGAGCCAGGCTCTCCTGGTGGGAAGCCTGACCGCCAGCCTGACCCTGCTCGCCCTGACCCACTGGCACCCCTCGTCTCCGTGTCCCCGCTGCACCGTCTTGTACTCACAGGGTGGAGATGCCCGTGCTGAGGCATCTCTGGACAAAGTCCACAGCCACCAGCAGACTGAAGAGCAAGCCTGTGTGAAGAAAGCGGAGATGAACCGGAGGACCCCTCTTGAGGACACCGGTCCAGCGCGTGCCAGATCCCTGCAGGGAGGTGGGCGCTGCTCCTCCCTCCCTGGGGGCAGGGGCAGGGGCAGGGCCGTGGTTATGCCCTGGAGAGGGGGGCAGCTGGGGGCAGCCTGGGAGAGGGCTGCCAAGGGCCAGGCGGGATCCCCTCGCAGGCAGGGCACTGACGGCGTGCCTGGGCAGGGAGGGTGGCCCCAGTCCCGGGGGACCCCGTGGTTACTCCAGTATCCCACAAAGACATGGGCAGGGTAGCCAGCTCCACATGGTCTCGCAGGCGAGGTGGCCCCAAGCCTCCCTCGGGGCAGGGTGCCGCTGGTTCTGCAGGGCCGTGGGTCCCGGCCGAGGCAGGCAGGCTTGGCGCAAGCCTGGGGTGAAAAAAGGCAGCCCTGAACTTACGCTTCTTCGCTGCAGCCCTGCAGCGTGCGGGCCTCGGCCGTCTGGTGCCCTGAGCCTGCCCAGATCTGGCCCAGCTGCCTCTGGCCCATCTGCTGGGAGCTCGTGCGGGAGCCCTTATCCTCCCCATCCTGGGGAGCAAGGAAGCTCTCCTGAAAGCTTCTGTGCCCTCCTTCAGCCACACGAGTGTTGCCTGTCCGCGCAGATCCCTCCTGGAGATAGCCGAGAGGAGAACGCCTGCCACAGGCACACAGCCGGCAGCACACTGCGAGCCCACAGCTTATGGCCCACAGGGCACAACCTCACAAAGGCCTGGCCCCGCACGGTGTGAGCTCATGGCTCTGAAGTCACAGAGAGAGCTACAGCGTGGCTACATGGTGGGGAGAGACCCCGCTGCCCACCTGGCGCTGTGTTCTGCATTGGTGACTAGAATCGTAGAACCGTAGAATCAGAGAATCGTCTAGTTTGGAAGGGACCTTTAAGATCACCTAGTCCAACCATCAACCTCACTCTGACCAAAAAAGTACCCATCACCAAAGCACGTCCCTAAGCTCTATGTCAGCCCGTCTTTTGAACACCTCTAGGGATGGTGCCTCAACCACTTCCCTGGGCAGCCCATTCCGGTGCTTAATAAGCCTTCCAGTGTAAAGATTTTTCCTCATATCCAATCTGAACCTCCCCTGGCACAACTTGAGGCCATTTCCTCTTGTCCTATCGCCTGTGACTTGGGAGAAGAGACCGACCCCCGCCTCTCCACACCCTCCTTTCTTTCAGGTAGCTGTAGAGAGCGAGAAGGTCTCCCCTCAGCCTCCTTTTCTCCGCGCTGAACAAGCCCAGCTCCCTCAGCCGCTCCTCGTAAGACTTACTCTCCAGACCCCTCACCAGCTTCGTTGCCCTTCTCTGGACCCGCTCCAGCACCTCAGTGTCTTTCTTGTGGTAAGGGGCCCAAAACCGGACACAGCACTCGAGATGGGTTTTTCTGATTTTCTGATGATTTTCTGTTGCGTGAAGAGGCAAAACGGTTTTGGCAGAAAATAAACCCCCTTGCGTTCTAACGCTCCTCACCGAGGTGGGAGGCTCGGGGCGGCTGGGTTTAAATTCTGAGTGATGCCCAAGTCACCGCTATCAGTCCCGTCGCCTTTAATATTAAACTGTCACGATTCTGGATACACTAATAGTGGACTGCACCTTCAGTCTAGTCGTGCTCACGAACGAGCACGGCCGCACTTCAGTGTCTGGTCGCGTTCAGTGAGAAACCGAAACGGCTAGCTCCTTAAACAGTGCAGTTTGTTTAAGCAACAGATAGAAAGGTTCTTATGGTTTGCCGGTGATAAGTACAGTCTGCAAAGCACGTGCAAGTAAAAGAAAAAATGTTAATGGTACAAAGCGCGCGACAAAGTTGCAAACAATACAGCCTGGCTATAAATGTCACAGGTAACCCTCTAGAGAGATTTCTAAGTTCCCCGAGGAAGCACTCGGGACAGTCTGAGTCTTACCCACAGGCGTCCGTCCCTATGGGGGGGGAAGAAAGGCTCAGCCCGTCGACTGGTCCCGGGAGTCAGAGGCAGTCCGTGATGGGGTCCTCCCTGACTTGTTTACGACGGTGTCTTCCCTAGCATCCCCCCTTTCTCGGGTTAGTTTTATATTATTTTTTGCCTTCAAGGTGGAGTTTGAGTGACTTTAGTCATAAATACCTTTATTATGATTGGTGTAAAATTCTCTCGCCTCGCATTTAAAGGTATAGTTTACGAAAAATTCAGGGCGCAGACTCAAGGAGGAGTGGTCGCACCTTGGAGGCGGGTAGCCTTCGGGCTGGAGGTGTGTTTTGGTATTATAATGACATTATAATGAGCAAAGTTCGCACAAAGGACAGCATTTCATCAAAATTTGACAGACTCTTGGCTCAGGGTAGCAAGCATGCCGCCTATCACTTCCATAGGATCACCTTGTTCCCATTCTGCTGTGTAATCACAGAGCTTGGCCGTGGAATCTTCACTCCGCTCCATCCTCCGTGTTGCTTTTGCAAGCAATATTGTTCAGGGAGTCATAGATGTAGGGCATTCCTTGCATACCAGCTGCTGCTGTGTTCCACCCCGGAAACGTTTTGATTTTATACCTTTCCTTAACGTGCGAACAATGCTATATATTTTTAATAAAAATTTTATTTTAGGAATTATTCCACAGCCTCACCAGTGCCCAGTAGAGGGGGACGATCGCCTCCCGAGTCCTACTCGCCACGCTGCTCCCGATACAGGCCGGGATGCTGTTGGCCTTCTTGGCCACCTGGGCACACTGCGGGCTCACGTTCAGCGGGCTGTCGACCAACACCCCCAGGTCCTTTTCTGCCAGGCAGCTCTCCAGCCACTCTGCCCCAAGCCTCTAGCGCTGCATGGGGTTGTTGTGAGGCAAGTGCAGGACCCGGCACTTGCCCTTGTTGAGCCTCGGCCCGTTGGCCTCGGCCCGTTGATCCAACCTGCCCAGGTCCCTCTGCAAAGCCTTTCTACCCTCAAGCAGGTTGACGCTCCCACCCAACTTGGTGTTGTCTGCAAACTTACTGAGGGTGCACTCGATCCCCTCCTCCAGATCATTGATAAAGATATTAGAGAGAACTGGCCCCGGTACCGAGCCCTGGGGAGCACCACTCGTGACTGGCCGCCAACTGGATTTAACTCCATTCACCACCACTCTCTGGCCCAGCCCTGCAGCCAGCTTTTTAACCCAGTGGAGAGTACTCCCATCCAAGCCACGGGCAGCCAGTTTCTCCAGGAGGATGCTGTGGGAGACTGTATCAAAGGCCGTACTAAAGTCCAGGTAAACATCACCCACAGCCTTTCCCTCATCCACCAAGCGGGTCACTTTGTCACAGAAGGAGATGGGGTTTGTCAAGTGGCACCTGCCCCTCATGAACCCATGCTGGCTGGGCCTGATTCCCTGGCTCTCCTTCGTGCGCCGCATGAAGGCATTCAGGATGATCTGCTCCATGGGCTTGCCAGGCACCGAGGCCAGACTGACAGGCCTGTAGTTGCCCGGATCATCCTTCCGACCCTTCTTGTGGATGGGCGTCACGTTTGCTAGACGCCAGTCAGCTGGGACCTCCCCGCTTTGCCAGGACTGCTGCTAAATGATGGGAAGTGGCTGAGTGAGCACTTCCGCCAGCTCCCTCAGTGCCCTCGGGTGGATCCCATGTGGCCCCAGAGACTAGACAGCGTTGCAAACACAGCAGTGGTGTAGCTGGTGCTGAGCAGCGCCTGCAGAGCGCCAAGGCTTCCTCTGTTCTTTCTCTGTGTGTCCCCCAGCCAGCAGGCTGAGGCTGGGCGAGAGGCTGGGAGGGGACACAGCAGGGAGAGCCAACCCCAACCGACGCAGGGGTACTCCGTGCCGTGTAACGTCGTGCCCCGCAATAAATCCTGGGCCTTTGGTCTTTCGCAGAAAGAGTGGTCAGGCATTGGAATAGGCTGCCCAGGGAGGTGGTTGAGTCACCATCCCTGGATGTGTTTAAGAGACATTTAGATGTGGTGTTGGGGGATAGGATATAGGGAAGAACTTTGTAGTGTAGGGTAGATGGTTGGACTCGATGATCCCAAGGGTCTCTTCCAACCTGGATGATTCTATGATTCTGTGATTCTATGATTCAAAGCAGCCAGTGCTTGGGGACTGGCTGGGCATCGGCCTCCTGGGGTCACCCCACCGCAGCCTGTGTAGAAAAAGGAGGGTGTTTGATGTGTGCTTGATAGTTGGAGGCTTCACAGGTTGGAGGCTGTCTTGGGCATAATCGCAACATCAGAGAACCGCAAAACGATAGAGTTTTTCATTCCTAGAGAAGTAAGGACAGGGGTGAGCAGAACTGCTTCCTTGGAGCTGTGGAGGGCAGGCCTGGAGCTGCCCAGGAGCCTGGCTGAGAGAGTGCCTTGGGAGGCAGCCCTGAAAGCAAAGGGGCCCAGGAAGGCTGGATATTATCCAAGAAGGAGATCTTCAAGGCGCAGGAGCAGGCTATCCCCACGTGCCGAAAGACAAGCTGGCGGGGAAGAAGACCGGCCTGGCTGAACAGAGAGCTTTGGCTGGAAGTCGGGGGAAAAAAGGAGAGTTTCCGAGCTTTGGAAGAAGGTGTCGGCGACTCAAGAGGACTACAAGGACGTCGTGAGGTTATGCAGGGAGAAAATGAGAAGGGCCAAAGCCCAGCTAGAACTTCATCTGGCTATTCGTGTCCCAGACAGGGCTGCACCATGTGGGCGCCCAGTAGACCCAGTGCCCAGATCCAACGTGTCCCCCAAACGTACTGGGCCAGAGCCTGGGGATCCTGACCCCCAGACGCTGCCAGGCTCTGACGACTCCTTCCAGGGGCCAGATGCAACCCTCGTGCCAAAGGATTTTGTCAAGGGCCTTAGGCAGGAGAAGGCTACGGGAGCGTCGTCTCCTTTTGCTGGGTTAGGAGACATGCCCTTGGTGGAGAGAAAGCGGAAAGCCTGAGGAAGGCCTCAGCCTTCCTTTGAGGGCCTCTGAGACGACCTTGTCTCTGCACCAGACTAACAGCCACATGCCTCTCGCCTGATTCTCCTTTTTCTGCATTAATTTTTATTGAGGAAAACAGGACTACACAGGTGTCTGTCGCTGGCATCTCTTCCCACCATCGTCCCGCGCGCCTGCACTCGATAAATGCAGGTCTATCCTGGTTTTCCAGAGTTGCTCCGAATGCCAAGTTTTGTGAACTGAAAGGCTCTGGGGATCCCATTCTGCAAAGAAACCGTGTCAAAAATCAGCATCTCTCTGGGGTGTAAAGAGCGAGAGCGGGCTCCGTGTGTCAGGCCCCTCTCCCAGCGGGGACCGTCCGCGTTTCTTCCCCAAGCGGCTTGCTGGCAGGCGGGCGTTTCTGCCCTGGCCTCTTGCCCACACGCACGCACTGTACCTGCAGAGGCAAGGTCTGATGGGGCTTTCTCTGCATGGTGTAGTTGGATGTCCCCAGCAGAGTTTCGGCCTCGCCTTCCTCATCCAGTCCCTTGGAGATAAAGCACAGGGGAGGAGGTCAGGCTCGACCCGACCACGAGGAAACGTTCGTGCCTGCCCCGGGACCGTCATCTGCACCCGCCTCCTGCGGCTCCAGCAGAGACTGGCACGGGATGCGGTGGGGCTGAGCCTCCTCCTTGTGTGTTGCTGGGGGGCCCGCAGGCGCTGGGCCAAACCGCGCGGAGCAAGTCTTAGGAGGGGTGACAGCACCCTGCGTGTGCCTTGGAATGTCCCCTCAGAGAACGGCAGTGCGTGGGAGCACACGGATCTCGGCAGATGCGCCGAGAGCAGCAAGTCCCCGTTAACAGCTTTTCCCCGCGGCCGGGACCCAGCCCCCAGCCCCCAGCCCCCAGCCCCCAGCAGAGACTTACACAGGCAGCGAAATCTCGGGGGGCACCGCTGGCAGTCTTTGAGGTGTGCTGTACGGTGACTGCCTTCAGGGGTATTGGTGCCGGTAACGGGATTAGCAGCTCGCTCCGAGACCCTTGGAATGGCCAGCAGTATCTCAGTAAAGCATCCGGCTGAAAGCAGAAGGCAAGAGCATGGAAGGTGAGGGCATGATGGGGCCCGTGTGCTCCAATGCAGCCATGAGCACAGGCGGCACTGCGCCGGTGGGCTGTGCTTGTGCTGGAAAGGAATGGCGTGTTGGGAAGCCCACAGAAGCGCCTGGCCATCTTCCCAACCCGGGAAGGAGGAAAACAGCCATGCAGTGGGAAACATCCCATACCCTGCGTCGGAGCCAGGGCTTTCAAGAAACCTCTCCTTTTGGCCAGCAGCTCTGCACGCTCCCCCCACCCTCCACTGCCCCATCTGCGGAGCAGGAAAAGCCCAACAACTGGTCCAAGAAGGGCCTTGTGCACGGCCCAGCTGCTCCCAGCCCTCTTTCCCAAAGTGCAGCATCACCTTCTTCGTAGGGTCCATCTCTGCAGCCAGGCACGCGACCTCATTCCTCTGCCATTGAGATTGTTCCCTGCAGGCACCAGGAGAGCAGATCTTGTCAGAGCGCTGCCCAGCCCCTCCGGAGCCTCCAAGCTCAGGAGGAGCAGAGACAGAGGTGCTCGAGCCCCCGTTTCTTCCCCTGGTTTCTGAGTGCTTCCCTCCCCCTCCAGGTCTAGCAAATGGCCCGGGCAGGAGCCAAAGGCATGAGCCCTGGGCACTGGGCAAGTGAGGGCAAAGAGCACGCGCTCATCTGCCGCTACCCCAGCACAGGCGCTGCAGGTCAGGAAGGAGGAGAGGGCTCTTACCACAAGGACCAGAGGTTGGCTGGTGCCTGCCCCAGCGGCACCTAAAAGAGAAAAGCTCTCCGTTTGAGTCCCAGAGCTGCCGGGGCTTGCCAGAGCCAGTGGCTCCAGGAAAGCCTGGCAGATGCTGCTGCCTGCTGAGCAGAACTCCTCTGTGGGCCTTTCCTGTCCCACTGACCAGCAGTCACTGACCTGTGGCACATCCTCTGCCCGCTGCGTCCACGTGAGCTGCATGATCCCGCAGCAGGCACCAGCTGTAATTCACATCACCAAGAGAGAGTTACTTTGCGAGGGTTTCTAACGAGCCCTGCCGTCACGCGCTCTCCTCCCCCAGCAGGGTGGCAAGAGGCTGGCTGAGGACACGGGAAAGGGTGCAGAGAGAGGTTGTGGCTCCGAGCAGGGACCCTTTCCCTGGGCCTCGGGTCTCCGTGACACAGCCCTGCTTCCCAGGCACGCTTCCCTGGTGCCCCACAGCTACAGCCCAATTCCCCTCCCTGCTCCGCGTGCAGGGAGCACCTTGGGAGCTCCCTGAGCTGCAGACGCGGGAGGCTGGAAAGGCCCCGCTCGCTCTTCTCCCTCACGCTGAAGCTCACACTCCCTGCCTCCGTGGCTCTGCTGCCAGCAGACAGACTCACCGAGAGCAGCTAAGTTCATGACGAAGAGGATCGTGAAGAGCCTCTTCTTATTTACGGCGACCATCTCTTTCCTGAAAAAGAGGGGGTTCTGGGCTTAGCAGGGGCCAAGGGCAGAGCCCTGCCCAGGGGGACTTTCTCTTCCAAGCTGAGGAGCAGGAATTCTGGAGGAGCCAGGCTCTCCTGGTGGGAAGCCTGACCGCCAGCCTGACCCTGCTCGCCCTGACCCACTGGCACCCCTCGTCTCCGTGTCCCCGCTGCACCGTCTTGTACTCACAGGGTGGAGATGCCCGTGCTGAGGCATCTCTGGACAAAGTCCACAGCCACCAGCAGACTGAAGAGCAAGCCTGTGTGAAGAAAGCGGAGATGAACCGGAGGACCCCTCTTGAGGACACCGGTCCAGCGCGTGCCAGATCCCTGCAGGGAGGTGGGCGCTGCTCCTCCCTCCCTGGGGGCAGGGGCAGGGGCAGGGCCGTGGTTATGCCCTGGAGAGGGGGGCAGCTGGGGGCAGCCTGGGAGTGGGCTGCCAAGGGCCAGGCGGGATCCCCTCGCAGGCAGGGCACTGACGGCGTGCCTGGGCAGGGAGGGTGGCCCCAGTCCCAGGGGACCCCGTGGTTACTCCAGTATCCCACAAAGACATGGGCAGGGTAGCCAGCTCCACATGGTCTCGCAGGCGAGGTGGCCCCAAGCCTCCCTCGGGGCAGGGTGCCGCTGGTTCTGCAGGGCCGTGGGTCCCGGCCGAGGCAGGCAGGCTTGGCGCAAGCCTGGGGTGAAAAAAGGCAGCCCTGAACTTACGCTTCTTCGCTGCAGCCCTGCAGCGTGCGGGCCTCGGCCGTCTGGTGCCCTGAGCCTGCCCAGATCTGGCCCAGCTGCCTCTGGCCCATCTGCTGGGAGCTCGTGCGGGAGCCCTTATCCTCCCCATCCTGGGGAGCAAGGAAGCTCTCCTGAAAGCTTCTGTGCCCTCCTTCAGCCACACGAGTGTTGCCTGTCCGCGCAGATCCCTCCTGGAGATAGCCGAGAGGAGAACGCCTGCCACAGGCACACAGCCGGCAGCACACTGCGAGCCCACAGCTTATGGCCCACAGGGCACAACCTCACAAAGGCCTGGCCCCGCACGGTGTGAGCTCATGGCTCTGAAGTCACAGAGAGAGCTACAGCGTGGCTACATGGTGGGGAGAGACCCCGCTGCCCACCTGGCGCTGTGTTCTGCATTGGTGACTAGAATCGTAGAACCGTAGAATCAGAGAATCGTCTAGTTTGGAAGGGACCTTTAAGATCACCTAGTCCAACCATCAACCTCACTCTGACCAAAAAAGTACCCATCACCAAAGCACGTCCCTGAGCTCTATGTCAACCCGTCTTTTGAACACCTCTAGGGATGGTGCCTCAACCACTTCCCTGGGCAGCCCATTCCGGTGCTTAATAAGCCTGCCAGTGTAAAGATTTTTCCTCATATCCAATCTGAACCTCCCCTGGCACAACTTGAGGCCATTTCCTCTTGTCCTATCGCCTGTGACTTGGGAGAAGAGACCGACCCCCGCCTCTCCACACCCTCCTTTCTTTCAGGTAGCTGTAGAGAGCGAGAAGGTCTCCCCTCAGCCTCCTTTTCTCCGCGCTGAACAAGCCCAGCTCCCTCAGCCGCTCCTCGTAAGACTTACTCTCCAGACCCCTCACCAGCTTCGTTGCCCTTCTCTGGACCCGCTCCAGTACTTCAGTGTCTTTCTTGTGGTAAGGGGCCCAAAACCGGACACAGCACTCCAGATGGGGCCTCACCAGTGCCCAGGACAGGGGGACGATCGCCTCCCGAGTCCTGCTCACCACGCTGTTCCCGATACAGGCCAGGATGCTGTTGGCCTTCTTGGCCACCTGGGCACACTGCGGGCTCACGTTCAGCGGGCTGTCGACCAACACCCCCAGGTCCTTTTCTGCCAGGCAGCTCTCCAGCCACTCTGCCCCAAGCCTCTAGCGCTGCATGGGGTTGTTGTGAGGCAAGTGCAGGACCCGGCACTTGCCCTTGTTGAGCCTCGGCCCGTTGGCCTCGGCCCGTTGATCCAACCTGCCCAGGTCCCTCTGCAAAGCCTTTCTACCCTCAAGCAGGTTGACGCTCCCACCCAACTTGGTGTTGTCTGCAAACTTACTGAGGGTGCACTCGATCCCCTCCTCCAGATCATTGATAAAGATATTAGAGAGAACTGGCCCCGGTACCGAGCCCTGGGGAGCACCACTCGTGACTGGCCGCCAACTGGATTTAACTCCATTCACCACCACTCTCTGGCCCAGCCCTGCAGCCAGCTTCTTAACCCAGTGGAGAGTACTCCCATCCAAGCCACGGGCAGCCAGTTTCTCCAGGAGGATGCTGTGGGAGACTGTATCAAAGGCCGTACTAAAGTCCAGGTAAACATCACCCACAGCCTTTCCCTCATCCACCAAGCGGGTCACTTTGTCACAGAAGGAGCTCAGGTTTGTCAAGCGGGACCTGCCCCTCATGAACCCATGCTGGCTGGGCTTGATCCCCTGGCTCTCCTTCGTGCGCCGCATGAAGGCATTCAGGATGATCTGCTCCATGGGCTTGCCAGGCACCGAGGCCAGACTGACAGGCCTGTAGTTGCCCGGATCATCCTTCCGACCCTTCTTGTGGATGGGCGTCACGTTTGCTAGACGCCAGTCAGCTGGGACCTCCCCGCTTTGCCAGGACTGCTGCTAAATGATGGGAAGTGGCTGAGTGAGCACTTCCGCCAGCTCCCTCAGTGCCCTCGGGTGGATCCCATGTGGCCCCAGAGACTAGACAGCGTTGCAAACACAGCAGTGGTGTAGCTGGTGCTGAGCAGCGCCTGCAGAGCGCCAAGGCTTCCTCTGTTCTCTCTCTGTGTGTCCCCCAGCCAGCAGGCTGAGGCTGGGCGAGAGGCTGGGAGGGGACAGAGCAGGGAGAGCCAACCCCAACCCACGCAGGGGTACTCCATGCCGTGTAACGTCGTGCCACGCAATAAAGCCTGGGCCTTTGGTCTTTCCAAAGCAGCCAGTGCTTGGGGGCCGGCTGGGCATCGGCCTCCTGGGGTCACCCCACCGCAGCCTGTGTAGAAAAAGGAGGGTGTTTGATGTGTGCTTGATAGTTGAAGGCTTCACAAGTTGGAGGCTGTCTTGGGCAAAATCGCAACATCACAGAAGCTCAAAACGATAAGAATTTTCCATGGTGTATGAAGAAATCACGGACTCGTAGGTCATGCAGTAAGCGAATCCAAATCGACACTTTATTGCGACACAGAGAAACTTATATACTCTAAGACACAAACCCACTCCCCTCGTAATGCCCAATCATGGACTTACATAAATATTTTTTACCTTCTACTGAGCTTATCATAATAACAGGTACTCTGCTACCAGGACAAGTTTCAGTTCCCAGACTGTGCTCTGTTTTTGTCAGGATGAGCTTCAGGGTGTGAAACTTATGTTTCTCATTCCTCCCCTGCTCTCAAGGTCGCTACATGCACGCACTGTTGCTTCAGGTGCACGCAAATCTTAGCTGTGTGAGTGAACTTTAACTGAACCCACGTCTCCCCTCCTTTATTAGCTAGAATAGAAATCAAAGCAAGGGTCATCACAACCTGGCACTGAATACCACACATCTAATTAATAACTGAACCTAGGAACCCAAAATAAAGAAAATTAAACAAAAAGAGCAAAGCAGCTTCAAGGGCCTGTAGTCATGTACTAAAGCGAAAGTTAATCACTCAAGAAAGCACTTAACCTTCTTTTTGGTATTTTCAACTTCATCCTTAAGAAGTCTAACTAAATAACCTATACCATCTTGCCCTTCCCATTCACACGTAAAATTAACAGATATCCATACTCCTGGTCATCTTCTAAAAGAACAATAGTCATATAATTTCCTAATGCTAAATCAACATGTGTAATACAATTCTTTAAGAAAAGGATTGTGCTTCTAATGAATACAAACTATCATTAAAGGTTACATTATGATTACAAGCTAATGCGAATATGTATGGGTGAGTAGTACACACTGTTACGTTAGCACAATGGAAAACCCATCAGATTAATGTAATATTTTTCTGCATATACAACTGATAGACAGTTTGTGTTAAACCTGGCAAAACTAATCTCCATAGTTCTGTTTTAATGCTAGAATGATTGTCCTTAGAATCAAAGGTCCTGCCATTTCCCATCATGCCAATTAAGGCTCCCATTATCCTCACTAAAAGATAATGCTAAACAATTGTATTTTTGATTCCAGAAGGTGCCATGCGGACCCCAGTCAATAACAAACCCAAATGACAAATTTTGTCTTATTGGGTACAACCTCAGACACGGTCTCCGAGCCAATTGTTGTAGATCTTGCAATTTTTGCAGATTGCATGCTGGAAAATAGGATGAATATGGGATAATACCTTCCTCGTCGGTATTGCTTGGACTTGGCAGAGTGACCACGGTGTAATTAGTTTTGCCATTTAGTTTTAATCCAATATGATGTAACTGAGTAGTAAAATTTATATAAGGATATTGATTCTCGGGCCTAGTAATGTTGGCCCATGTGACGCACATGTAAGTCACTACAAAATATCTGGCTAGTCTCAAAGGAATTGTCAAGATCGTCGCAAGATGGTGGTAATCAAACTCCTCTCATCCATCTCGTGTCATTATTACTTAAAGGTGACACTAGATCCCACCATGTGAGGGCCAAAACACAGGCAGGTCTAAAACATGTGCCCAATAGACATAAGCTCTAGTTACTGAGCTACATAACATACATATGATAATGCGAAACACATGCGACATGATTAAACCTGAGGAAGATTAGAATCTTCCTCTTTATCTTCGCCTTTAGAGACGTCTTCAACAGATTCTGCGTCTTTCTGTATGGTGTTGGCAGGCTTGATATTTTTCGCAGGTAGCCAGTATGGTCCTGTCGATAAAGAAACACAACCATAACCACGTCCCCATGACAAAAAGGGTACTGGACCCATCCATTGTCCTGATTGTAAGTCTTTATAAAATACAGTAGGCTTCATATTTGTCTGATCTGGCAAACCATATCGCCGTCGATTAGCAGTCAAATTGTCAGCACGCGTAAGATTCAAAAAATTTAGAACATAAGTGGCTTTATCTAGTTGTTCCTGAGGTGTGATACCCAGGGGATTCCCCCTTTTTTGTTTATGAAGTATATTTTTCAGAGTAAGATGAGAACGCTCTATAATTGCTTGACCAGTCGGAGAAGGGGGAATACCTGTAACATGCAGGATACCTCACTCAGCTAAAAAGGTTTTTGTCTGTCTGGTGACGTAACCTGGCCTGTTACCAGTCTTAATTTTCTGTGGAATACCTAAAACAGCAATTGCATGAAGCCAATGGTGACAGACATCTTTAGCCTTTTCGCCCCTGTGTGCAGAAGCAACAATAAACACAGAAAAGGTGTTGCCAGTAACATGTACAAAGCGAAAAACTCCAAATGCAGAAATATGAGTAACATCAGTTTGCCATAGTTCATTGGGCTGCAATCCACAAGGATCGGATCCAGTCTGGGTAGCAAGCGGCAAGAGACACTGGCAATCTGGACAGGCAGAGACAATTTCTCGTGCCTGCTGCAGTGTAAGCTGGAAATCCTTGGAGAGTGCCTTGGCATTCTGGTGATAAAATTCATGGGAGAGTTGAGCCTGTTGAAGTTTCTTAGGTACCACAACAGCCATAGTAAAAGAATTTGCAATAGCATTACCTTTAACCATAGGCCCAGGCAATGTAGTGTGAGAACGTAAATGAGACACAAAATAAGAATGAGCTCTCCGTGAAATCAATATATACAACCTGGAGAGGAGATCAAACAAGTCCTGATTTGTGACTTCCTTTAAAAAGGATTTTTCTAATCTTCATATAATACCAAAGACATACGCAGAGTCAGTGACAACATTAAGGGGTTCAGCCACAAATAAACTGAATGCATGGATAGCAGCTGCAAGCTCAACCAATTGAGTAGAACCTGACTGAAAAACAATAGTGTTGCCACACACCTGTGGCCTCTTGCCAGAGAACAGCAGCCTTGCCCGTTCTTCCAGAGCCATCAATGAATGCTGTTCAGGCATTAGGGATTGGCGAAGATTGCTGTAAAAAAAGAGGCTGTAGAGGAACATCTTTTAGGGAGTTAAGCAGACGGTGCTTCGGCAGAGTATAAAGTATTTTGCCAAGGTAGTCTGCAAAGGCTGCCTGTAAAGATAAACTCTCACGAAGCATTACCGTAAAATCTTCCTTCGTGATGTATATATGAATGAAATCCGGATCAGTTCCTCAAAGCTGCTGGCATCACAGTCGACCTGTAGAAGTTAATCTCACAAACATCTCAAGCAAAGTAGTTACAGTTTTTGAAAATGAATGAGGAAGGAAAATCCATTCTAGTACAAATAGCTGCTGTTCCTTTTCATCCCATTGGCCGATAAGCGCATATGGCTGGAAAGAATTAGGGATTAAAAATAGACAAACAGGTAAATTTAAATCATATCTGGATGCAAAGGCTGTATTAACCCTTTGTGCCACAATCTGCAATGCTTGTGAAGCTTCCCCGGTAATCGATATTGGGGATGACAAATCAGAATCTCCTTTCAAAAAGGTCAAACAGGGGAGATAATAATTCTGTAGAAATCCCCAATAAAGATCATAGCCAATTAATGGTTCCCAATAATTTTTGTAACTCATTCAATGTAGTTACTGTATTGACAATTCGTATGGGTTGTGGAATAATGGTTTTATCTAAGATTTGCAATCCAGATATTTCCAAGGTGGTATAGACTGTACCTTCTCAGGTGCAATCCGAAGTCCGTAGCGTTCCATGGCCAATTTCACCTCAGCAAATGCAGATTGTAACTGAAACTCATCAGGTGCAGCAAGTAAAATATCATCCATGTAATGATAAAACAACAGAGTAGGAAATTGTGTTTTCACTGGTTTCAAAGCAGAATAAACAACAAATTGACAAATAGTTGGACTATTTTTCATGCCTTGAGGAAGCACTACCCAATGATATCTCTCCATAGGCCCTTCATCGTTAATAGAAGGTACAGAAAAGGCAAAATGTGGACAATCATCAGGATGCAGAAAAATTGTAAAGAAACAATCCTTTAAATCAATGACAAGAAGATTCCAAGATGGTGGTATCATTGCAGGATTCGGCAGTCCCGATTGGAGTGCACCCATTGGAGCTATAACAGCATTAACTGCCCGTAGATTCTGCAATAATAGCCATTTGCCTGATTTCTTAGGTATTACAAAAATTGGAGTATTCCATGGGCTTGTAGAAGAGACAATATGTCCTAACTGCAATTGTTTTGCAACCAGCTCTCGCGCTCGCTCCAACCGCTCGCCTCTGAGGGGCCACTGATCAACCCAAACAGGGGAATTGGTTAACCACGTAAGTTTGAGCCGCAGTTGGACATCAGTGACCCCAGTCAAAAATGTGTCATTAAAAGCAAACCCCATTGTGAAATCAAGTCACGGCCCCATAATGTACAAGGTACTGGTCAAATGTATGGTTTCAATTTAGCTATTTTCCCATCCGGTCCTTCAGCCAGCAGGGATTGTAGTGGTTGTCGAGGAAGCTGAGTTCCTCCGACCCCAGTAATTAAAGCAGCTGTGTCCACAACAGGCCATTCAGACGGCCAATCAGACTTACGGATGATAGAAATATCCGCTCCAGTATCTACCAACCCTGAAAAATCTTTACCATTAAGTCGACAAGTAAGAAAGGGTTGTTGAGTCGTGATCTGCTCAGTCCAATAAATCTGTGGGGATCCTGTACTCCCGAAACCTCCAGCTCCATGGATCGGTGCCGATGCAGCAGTGTCATCTGTTGAGGGAGACAAACTAGGGAGAGGTATTAATTGAGCAATGCGTTCACCTGCTGGTATGGTACAGGGAGGATTCGGAGTCCATACCATGATTTTAATTTCTCCCCGATAGTCACTATCAATAATCCCAGGTAAAACAAACAAACCCATCTTTGTAGTAAAAGACCAGCCCAGTAACAAAGCATGTCCGTTAAAAGGCAGCGGCCCTTGCAGTCCCGTTGATATCAGGCGCACAGAAGTATCATTTACGTTTGTTGTGGCGACAGTTGCCACGTCCAACCCGGCACTTCAGGGGTGGCACGGCAGGGGATAATGCCTGCATTGCTTGTCCGTTCCCCTGCTGTGGTGCTAATTGCAGCATCTGCCCTTGGGCCCTGTTGGGATTGCACGGGGCACCGGACCGCGTGCCCCTCCTGGAGTTTCCTGACCATGGAGAGGGTAAGGGATTACCATTTTTATCATATTTAGAGTGACATTGATTGCTCCAATGATATCCTTTCTGGCACTGAGGACATAATTCATTCGGAGTCTTATCCCTTTCTCTCCTTCGTTTTGGGCAATCCTTTCTCATGTGTCCATCCCACCCACACGAAAAACATTTAATAGCAGCACGAGCCATGGTTAGTTGTTGAGCCAATGCCGTTGCTAACATCTCAAACCTGCACTCTTCCGTTCCTACATGCTGACATGCTTTAGTAAGTTCATTCAAAGTGGTGGCCTTGCCACGTATAGGGTCTAAAGCCCTGCGGCATTCAGTGTTAGCATTTTCCACTACTAATTGCATTAATAAAAGTTCAGCAGCTGCTGGAAGATCAATCTGTCGAAAAATAGCTGTTTGCAAGTGGTCTGTGAATTCTATCTAAGGCTCTTGCGCTCCCTGTCGGCTACTCACAAATGACAGTTCTGTACGTTTACCATCGGGAACTTGTTTTAAAGCCTGTAAGGTGAGCGTAGGTGCTTGTTGGAAAGCTCATCTATTCATTTGAACTTGCGCTGCTGAAGTCGCGTATTGCGCTTCTCCCATCAAGTGATCAGTCCCAATAGGCTGCTGATGCCCAGCTGTCAAATTTTCTAATGCTTGGGCAGCGACCAACTCACAATATTCTGTTAACTAGACGGAATATTGACCTGCCATTAACATCAACTTTAACACCATTTTCCAATCTGCAGGAACCATAACATATGACTCCGATATCGCTTCCAGCAAACTAATAGTAAAGGAGGATTGTAAACCATTTTCCATAACAGATTTTCATAACTCTTTGATAACTTCATATGTCAGTGTCCCATAGTGAGGAAGCTGGTGGGGCCTATAGATGACCGGCATAGCTTGAAGCATTTCAATATCACCCTCTTGCAAAGCCCTTTTTCTACACTCTTCTACAAACTCCCTTCTTGCCTTATCGTGAGAATCATTAGGAGGCACGTCTAGAGAAGGAGCGTAAGGTGGCGGACACGTAATGGAGGCATGACTAACAGTCATTTGTTTAGTATTTTGTAAGGTCTGTTCCGCGGTTGGTGCAGAAGCCACCATAGCTTTAACCGGAGTTAAAGGCAGGTACAAAACAGGCTCTTGATCAGAGTCAATAGGACATGGATCGAAGGGATCCTCAGGTATCTGTGTGTTTAAGTCGTTGGCTGCTTCTACTGTAGCAGCTAACGGCAATTGCGGCTGCTGAGCTGAATCACAGACAGGCTCAGCATCAGGGTCTGAACCAGCCGGAGCTGTATCCTCTAAAGTTAGTAAATCAGCCGGTGGAGGCAGAAAATATGTTAGCAAACACTTTATCGGTAGGCAGGAATGTTCTTAACACCGTATATATGACACGCCACGTTACGATATTGTCGGGATTAACATCATGATCAATAATTAGTCACGCTTGCAAGCATTCTCCCACTTTCTGCCAGTCAGAAAGGTCATAAGACCCACTGGGGGGATACTACGGACAATGATCCCGAATCCATACTAAAAGCTGTAAAAGCTTAAGAGGCTGTAACTTTAATCCTTGTTCCTTAACGGTTTTCATTAAAAGTGCTTTATGTATCTGCTGCGCTTTCGTCACAGACTGCCCCATTATAATAATACCTTCCCCGGGCCCTCACTGTGCTAACCTTATATTGTGCAGCAATGAGTATATAGGAGCTCCTTGGTGATCAATGTCTTCTGTCCGGCTCACGTGGGTACGCCACTGGTCCTTGATCACCGTCATGCTGAATCTTTAAGCCTGTTCAGGTGCCATTTGTGGCATATGAAGAAATCACGGACTCGTAGGTCATGCAGTAAGCGAATCCAAATCGACACTTTATTGCGACACAGAGAAACTTATATACTCTAAGACACAAACCCACTCCCCTCGTAATGCCCAATCATGAACTTACAAAAATATTTTTTACCTTCTACTGAGCTTATCATAATAAGGTACTCTGCTACCAGGACAAGTTTCAGTTCCCAGACTGTGCTCTGTTTTTGTCAGGATGAGCTTCAGGGTGTGAAACTTATGTTTCTCATTCCTCCCCTGCTCTCAAGGTCGCTACATGCACGCACTGTTGCTTCAGGTGCACGTAAATCTTAGCTGTGTGAGTGAACTTTAACTGAACCCACAGTTTTCAATTCCTGGATAAGTAAGGACAGGGGTGAGCAGAACTGCTTCCTTGGAGCTGCGGAGGGCAGACTCGGAGCTGCCCAGGAGCCTGGTTGAGAGAGTGCCTTGGGAGGCAGCCCTGAAAGCAAAGGGGCCCAGGAAGGCTGGATATTATCCAAGAAGGAGATCTTCAAGGCGCAGGAGCAGGCTATCCCCACGTGCCGAAAGACAAGCTGGCGGGGAAGAAGACCGGCCTGGCTGAACAGAGAGCTTTGGCTGGAAGTCGGGGGAGAAAAGGAGAGTTTCCAAGCTTTGGAAGAAGGGGCCGGCGACTCAAGAGGACTACAAGGACGTCGTGAGGTTATGCAGGGAGAAAATGAGAAGGGCCAAAGCCCAGCTCGAACTTCATCTGGCTACTGCTGGGAAAAGCGATAGAAAATGTTTGGATAGATACACTAGCAACAAAAGGAGGGCTAAGGACAATCTCCGTCCTTTATTGGATGCATGTCCCAGACAGGGCTGCACCATGTGGGTCCCCACTAGACCCAGTCCCCAGATCCAACGTGTCCCCCGAACGTACTGGGCCAGAGCCTGGGTATCATGACCCCCAGATGCTGCCATGCTCTGACGACTCCTTCCAGGGGCCAGATGCAACTCTCGTGCCAAAGTAAGGGCTTTCAAGAAACCTCTCCTTTTGGCCAGCAGCTCTGCACGCTCCCCCCACCCTCCACTGCCCCATCTGCGGAGCAGGAAAAGCCCAACAACTGGTCCAAGAAGGGCCTTGTGCACGGCCCAGCTGCTCCCAGCCCTCTTTCCCAAAGTGCAGCATCACCTTCTTCGTAGGGTCCATCTCTGCAGCCAGGCACGTGACCTCATTCCTCTGCCATTGAGATTGTTCCCTGCAGGCACCAGGAGAGCAGATCTTGTCAGAGCGCTGCCCAGCCCCTCCGGAGCCTCCAAGCTCAGGAGGAGCAGAGACAGAGGTGCTCGAGCCCCCGTTTCTTCCCCTGGTTTCTGAGTGCTTCCCTCCCCCTCCAGGTTTAGCAAATGGCCCGGGCAGGAGCCAAAGGCATGAGCCCTGGGCACTGGGCAAGTGAGGGCAAAGAGCACGCGCTCATCTGCCGCTACCCCAGCACAGGCGCTGCAGGTCAGGAGGGAGGAGAGGGCTCTTACCACAAGGACCACAGGTTGGCTGGTGCCTGCCCCAGCGGCACCTGAAAGGGAAAAGCTCTCCATTGGAGTCCCAGAGCTGCCGGGGCTTGCCAGAGCCAGTGGCTCCAGGAAAGCCTGGCAGATGCTGCTGCCTGCTGAGCAGAACTCCTCTGTGGGCCTTTCCTGTCCCACTGACCAGCAGTCACTGACCTGTGGCACATCCTCTGCCCGCTGCGTCCACGTGAGCTGCATGATCCCGCAGCAGGCACCAGCTGTAATTCACATCACCAAGAGAGAGTTACTTTGCGAGGGTTTCTAACGAGCCCTGCTGTCACGCGCTCTCCTCCCCCAGCAGGGTGGCAAGAGGCTGGCTGAGGACACGGGAAAGGGTGCAGAGAGAGGTTGTGGCTCCGAGCAGGGACCCTCTCCCTGGGCCTCGGGGCTCCCCAGCTCACCCCGCCGGTGAAGGCCACTGTGGCTAGAAAGGTGGCTTTTGCACTGCTTTCCCTTCACACTCTCATGACCATTGGCTGATTTGACATGGGTCAAGAAACCTCCCTGGCAGCTGTGGCTGGGCAGGGAGCAGGCGACAGGCAACGGGCTGTTGGGCTTCTTTAGCACTCAGACACAGACAGTTCATTGGATGGGACAACTGTCGGAGACCTGGCAAATCTTCGCCCATAGACCGCCTTTGGATTTCCCCTGGAGGTGTCCCAAATAGAGGGATGGAGTGCACCTCTCCTGCCACACAGCTGCCGTCAGGCCACTGCTTCTCATAACCATGGCATGGACTGCGCAAGTGATGCTTTGAATTGGAGACATCTCAAAAGCTGTCTCTAACCTTGCTGCGGGTGTTAAGTCTCCCGTGCTAAGGTGGTGAGGACCTGAGCCTGAGGTCACCAGAGGCTGTGGAGAATGAGTCTCATGCTCATAGAGGAGCCAGAGCAGCCAGAGCCCCGCTCTGCACTGGTGGCACTTGTCCCCTGAGCAAAGGGCTCTCCACTCGGGCAGCGTCCCACCCACCTCACTGAGGTCGCCCAAGGGCAATGCTGTGGCGTTCCCAGGGGTTGCAGTGCGTATGGCTCCCAAGGAAGCCACTTCAGGCTCCCTGCCTACGGAGCCACACAGACAATGTGCACAGCTGGGCAGGGGGACAAATTGTTCCCATGGCCCCAAGGCAGGAGAAGAGGCAGGAGGGGGAGCCTGAGCTACAGAATCAGGGAAACCAGAGCCCACCACGTCAGCCGTTCAGCAAAGTGGTCCCCAAATTTGGAGCGGCTGAGCAGTCAGCACCCTATGCCCACCTCCCCCCCCACAAATGATGCACTCACACTCAGAGACGCAGTTTTTGTTCCAACACAACGTGTAATCACAACTATGTACAAAGTGAAGCTCCCAGAGAGAAGGGACCCTCTGGAAGACACCAGGCAGTCCAGGGGACACAAACACAGCTCTGTCCTTGAAAGCCTCTTTCAGACTCCGTAGAGCAACAGTCCTGAGAGCCGACCTTCCAGTTCCTCGAGCTCACACAGTGCCTTCTTGTAGGCTTCTGGATCCTGCAGCAGGCACTGGAAGAGGTTGAGTGGCTCAGCTTCTCGGAAGGCTGGGGGCAGGATGATGTCCTCGGGCAAGTGGTCATTGCCAAAGAAGAAGTGATTGAGGTGCTTCTCCTCCAGGCAGCTGCGCAGGTACAGCATAACATCCTGCAGCCGGTTCAGGAATGATGCCCTTGTCCAGTTTGACACGGGTATGGTGTTCAGGAGATGCATCACGACCGTCTTCAAGGTATAGGGGCAGAGGCCTGTGCCCACCAGGTTCCTGGTGCAGAGCTGCAGGCATGTGAGGTGGACGGTGTTCTGCGGAGCCTGCCTGGCTGAAGAACTTTGCCTCTGCCACAGCGTAGCTCTCTGCCCACATCGTGCCTGGGGTGAAGATGGCCTCCGGAGCCTGGCTGCTCAGGAAGATGTCCGAGTTGCCTTGCTGCACCCCAAACAGCAACTCAACAAAGAGGGGTCTCCCGGAGGCATGTGTCAGCTCCAGCTTGCAGGAGCGCCTGGAAGGCAGCACCCTCATAGCGTAGTAAGGCGAATGAGGCATCTCCCCCCAGGCTGAGCTCACCAGGCTCTGGAACCAGCGGGCAGTTTTCTGCGCATCGAGGTAGCGGCCAGTGCAGAGGTTGCTTAGAAGGCTGGAATCCTGGTTTCTCTCCAGCGCCTCATAGGGCTGGTGGACGAAGCACAGCATGTCCTCCACATGCGTGTCCCTTGTGCAGGTGCACTCCAGCTGCACGCGGACACGGTGCTTTGCTGGCACCTCCTGTGCAGTGCCCAGCTCCAGGTGGAAGCTGTGCCCACGTGAAGGCTTCAGGGGCACAAGCAGGCAGTAGACAGCATCCTGAACACGGGGACTCCAACCTTCAAAGGCGCTGCCCACCCCGATGGCTTGCTGCGGCACCAGGAAGAAGCTATTGGACAAGCGCTCCTGGACGACACCGAGGAGATTGCCCACCAGCGTTTCCACCTCCTGTCTCCTGTGGGCCATGCTCCGCGCTGTGCACCGGATGCGCTCCCTGAACAGACGCTCTTTGTAATTGGAATCTTCTTTCCATTCTTCTTCCTCCTCCACCTCTTCCGTGCTGCTCCTGGAGCTCTCCTCCTTTCTCCTGCTGCTGCTGGGGCTCTCCAGATCATCACTGCTGTAACGTTGACGGATCTTTTTCCAGAGCCACAAGCAGAACGTGAAGAGCAGCACGAGGTATCCAGCAACCATCAAGAACTGCGACAGCTTCAATGCAGCAGAGAGCAGGGCTCCCCAGGCAAAGTCGCTCTGCTCCAGGTTCCTCTGCTCCACAACCTGCTGCGGCCGAGTCACGTCCCCGTTCAGGAACTTGGCATACTGCTGCATGCGCTCCATCGTGGCCGCATCCAGCTCCTCACCAACCATTGGTGGGAGCTGGATGAGGAGCGCAATCAAGGCGAGGACACGTGCTGCAGCCATAGCCTGCAGGAGTAGGGAGAGAAGGGGTTCAGTGGGGCTGGGAGGGAGGGAGGGAGGGAGCCAGCCGGGGTGGGGAGCAGGGCCGGGAGCCTCAGGGAGCTGGGGGCGGGTGGGAGAGGGGCCGAGGCAGCGGTGGGGCAGCAAGGTCTGTGCCCATCCCCGCCGGCAGCAGCACCGTTGCCCGGCCCAAGGCGCTGCCGCCAGCAGCTGAGCCCTCCATGCCCAGTGGGTCAGAACCCAACCCCCCGGGGCCAGCATTCCTGCCCCGGCCCCGCTGTCCAGCCCAGCCTCCCCCGTGAGCCCACTCACCGCTTGCCCAGGCCGTACTGGGGCAGCTGCCTGCTGGCGCCCTTTATACCTGCCCCCATTGTGACGCCTCCCCTGTGGTGTCCCCGGTGACGGAGCGCATCACAGACACCGCCGGCAACCGGCCGCGCCCCCGGGCCCCAACCCGGCTCAGCCAGAGCCTGGGATAGCAAATGCAACTGTGTTTTAAGCAGATTTGATGGCAAGGTGCACTCGGTTATTTCCTGCGTGGAGGCCAAGGTCAGAGAGACCTGTGAGGGAGACCCTCCCCTTGAGTCATGAGCTTCAGAGAGGACCCCCTTGCTTTCTACACTCCTTCCCAGAGAGGAATCCAGGGGCGGCTGGATCCAATCCTAGCCCCAGACTTGGTCAAGGCTTTACGTCTGAAGGATTCTATCTGGGCAACCAGTCCCTCCTAACACTTCGCTAGGCTTTCAAACTTTAGTGTGCTCGTTGTCACTTCCCCAGGATCTCTCGCGGCAAGGAATCTCTGAATCTGGAGAAGTAATCTTGAGAGGCGTCCCTACTCAAGGTAGCCCACTGTCGTGCAGGAGAGCTGAAGGGACTCTTGGGCTGTTGAGTATTTCCAGGAGTAAGATGGTTGACCTCTAGGCATAGTTGCATATTGACCACAGTAGCAGCATTGCTCATGTTCGCCCTTGGCTCTTGTTTTTTTTCTGACTCCTCCAAAGCACCTTGGAGCCCCACTTACCACTGTCACGACAAGATGCACCCTCGTGACCACCTTGGGTGGTTATCGCTTGAGCAGGGATATTGGAGATCAAAGTCAGGCTGGCACCTGGATGGGAAGCACACCGTCATCACAGAAGCACCCCCAAACCCTTGAGAAACATATAGTGGGTCATTGTGGACCATGGATGCTTTGTCTGCTCCTTGAGACCCATCCTGTAAGACGGAATCAGCTGCCCTGGTGTTGGCCTCTCAGCTTGTGATCATGGGTGGGCTCTTGGTGCCTTCATAACACCGATGGGTGGGTGGTGGTGGATATCCTAGGGGTATGATGGGGCCTGTCCATGGCAGGACGTCTGTTGCGGCTGTGCCACTGCAATAGGACATTGCTTCCAAAGAGACATTTCCCAAGGATGATGCAGCCTGAGGGACGTGGTTTTGCAGGCTCTCCAAGGGCTGTGCTGTTACAAAACTGACTCTTGCCTTTTTTTCAGCTGGCCTAGTCGGGGCCACCTCCTGCTGTCTATCTCTCCTGGCACTGGGCTCTGAGCTGCCAGTAACGTCTCCTGCAAGCCCAATGCTAGAGCAAAATGCCAGACCCACCAGTAGCCCCAGTACAGGCTGCAGCGAAAGGTGCAGCGAGACACTGTGTGTGTGTCAAAGCCACTACTGCCTGTGTTACACTGCCAGCGTGCTTTCTAGAGAAGTGGCCAACTTCACAACTGGCTGGGATCAATCATCTGACAGTGTTTCTGTGAGCAGCACTCGTCTCATCCTGTAAAAGCAAGAGTGTAAAACTTTCAGGCAGTTTCACGGCAAAACACATAGGCTGGTTGAGCAAAAAGACTGAAACGTTTCTGTCACAGACCGTTTTGCCAGCTGGGAATGTAAGAGGCGTAGATCGCTTACATAATTAAAAAAAAAAAAATAGAAGAGGGTCTTATGTGAAGAGAAGTTAGGGTTCCAAGTCATCTTTGTGAACAAACTAGTGACTGAACGAAGAAACAGCAGGAGTCAAAATCCCATCGACACAAATTTATTTGCCTTCTAATACGGAGAGCAAAGTGATAAATATTTCTGGGTATTGCAGATACCTTGCAGCTAATGCAACAGCTGTCCATCAACAATAACGACCTACCTGCCAAGTGACATCAAATTTCCTTTTGGTTATTTATACTGGGAACACTTTAACTAATTAGCATACAAGCTTTTGTCAAATGAGACATAAATGTGCAGAAAATCAGGAGGCAACATCCCATTTTCCGTCTTCCTGTTCATTTAGCTGTCCCCGGCAGGGATGCTACTTACACTTTTCCATTTCTGTCTGTTCCTTCGAAGATAGTAAGATGTGTCTTAGCAAGACACAGAAGAAGAGCAAGGAGCAGAAAAACGCATCGTATTTTTTAGTGGCTGCAAGTTCCTCTGCCTTTGTCGTTTGAGTCACGCTGTCTTTGACTCTTCAGTTGCAGCTTCTGCAGTACCTGTGTAGCAATAAAGCAAGGCAACTTCCCTGAAGAAGCACTGCTGGAAAAGTGGGGGGGGCCTCGCTGGCCTGTGCTGGAGTCCACAGCTGTCAAATCGTCCTCACGTTAGTGATCGACTACATGCTGACGTGTTGCTTGTGTCACGTATTCTAAGCACACGCGATCGCAAGCAATGTCACAGTACAGACAGCAATACTGTCACGCTGTGGTTTGGCTGTCCTTGTTCTGCACCAGCTACTCTGGCTGTACCTCTGTCCTGATCCCCTCAAGCAGTCTCCCTCTTTCAAGAGTGGGATTCCATGGTGTTACTTGGGCGGCACCTCTGACGTGGGTGGAGTTCAAAGCAAACCATCCTGCTGTTCCTTTTCCCAGAACCTTGTGGTACTCCCCCGTCTTCCCAGCACGGTGTCAGAGTGCTCGTGCAATCACTTGTCCCAGCACGGTGTCAGAGTGCTCGTGCAATCACTTGTCCCAGGAGGGGGAATTAGGAGAGAAGAGTATTATGCTAGGCTGCTGTGCCGGAGGAATTGGGGAAAATAAGGAATTCCTTTCCTTCAGGAAGGAAGTAAAATCCCCCAAGGAAGGGGTGTCACAGGGAGACCAGCTCAGCGAGGGAGCGGCCTCTGGTGACAGGAGAGACATTCCCAAAGTAACGTACCACATCCTAAACTGCTGTGTCCTCTTTCCTTAATGATCATGTGGTGTTATTACAGTTGTGGCTTCACACGGTGTTGTGTTATATACACTGTAAAAAATGTCCAATAGCATCATCCTTCAGTAGCTCATCCTGAGCTCATTTTAAAAGGCTGCAAATTAGAGCCGCAAAGGCATTGGATTCAATGAACCATTGTGGTTTGTGGTGACAAAAGAGCGGCCAGTGGTAATTCAGACCCCGTTGCAACTCTATGAATTAAGGTTGGTAGAGGAGGACAAGGATATGACTGAAGTTTTGATGCTTTGCATGCTGCTTCTAGATGAGCTTCCGCAGTTTGTTGTGCATGAGCCTGGGATTTGAACTGTAAACTTTATCTATGATAAAAAGATTGGTCAAATTTTAGCTGTTGGCAGAGTCCTTGGAAACATATTCCTGTCCTTAGTGGTATATGCCTATTAAACTGTTGTAATTTTGCGCTTACGGTAGCTCTGCTGTCCGTCTTATTACTTTTTCTGTTTTTGTAATTATTTTCTATAGGGCTCCCCCGGAATCTTTTAAAAAAGGAGCACTGAGGAAACAATTAGTTCACGCTGCTTCTAGGCAATAGCGTCTATTGCCTGTTGCCCAAAATGCAGGAAGAATTAGTCCAGAAAATACAAATTTACAGAAGAACAAAGCGAGTGTTCAGTGCATCATGTTCAGAGAAGCAAATCTCAACCTCAGCTATTCCATTTATTTGTACGTGTGACACAGCCCTGGTTCCCAGGCACGCTTCCCTGGTGCCCCACAGCTACAGCCCAATTCCCCTCCCTGCTCCGCGTGCAGGGAGCACCTTGGGAGCTCCCTGAGCTGCAGACGCGGGAGGCTGGAAAGGCCCCGCTCGCTCCTCTCCCTCACGCTGAAGCTCACACTCCCTGCCTCCGTGGCTCTGCTGCCAGCAGACAGACTCACCGAGAGCAGCGAAGTTCATGACGAAGAGGATCGTGAAGAGCCTCTTCTTATTTACGGCGACCATCTCTTTCCTGAAAAAGAGGGGGTTCTGGGCTTAGCAGGGGCCAAGGGCAGAGCCCTGCCCAGGGGGACTTTCTCTTCCAAGCTGAGGAGCAGGAATTCTGGAGGAGCCAGGCTCTCCTGGTGGGAAGCCTGACCGCCAGCCTGACCCTGCTCGCCCTGACCCACTGGCACCCCTCGTCTCCGTGTCCCCGCTGCACCGTCTTGTACTCACAGGGTGGAGATGCCCGTGCTGAGGCATCTCTGGACAAAGTCCACAGCCACCAGCAGACTGAAGAGCAAGCCTGTGTGAAGAAAGCGGAGATGAACCGGAGGACCCCTCTTGAGGACACCGGTCCAGCGCGTGCCAGATCCCTGCAGGGAGGTGGGCGCTGCTCCTTCCTCCCTGGGGGCAGGGGCAGGGCCGTGGTTATGCCCTGGAGAGGGGGGCAGCTGGGGGCAGCCTGGGAGTGGGCTGCCAAGGGCCAGGTGGGATCCCCTCGCAGGCAGGGTCTCTGGGGCTCCAAGGTGCTTTGGGGGAGTCAGGAAACAACACAAGAGCCAAGGGCGAACATGAGCAATGCTGCTACTGTGATCAATATGCAACTATGCCTAGAGGTCAAGCATCTTTCCCCTAGAAATACTCAACAGCCCAAGAGTCCCTTCAGCTCTCCTGCACGACAGTGGGCTACCTTGAGTAGGGACGCCTCTCAAGATTACTTCTCCAGATTCAGAGATTCCTTGCCGTGAGAGATCCTGGGGAAGTGACAACGAGCACGCTAAAGTTTGAAAGCCTAGCGAAGTGATAGGAGGGAGTGGTTGCCCAGATAGAATCCTTCAGACATAAACAGCTGTTAAACAGCACTGGTCCCACTACTGACTCCTGAGGAATGCCACTCCTCACTGGTCTCCACTTGGACATGGAGTTGTTGACCATAACCCTTTGAGTGCGGCTGTCTAGCCAGTTCCTGATTCACCGAGTAGTCATTCATCAAATCCCTGTCTCTCCACTTTAGAGACTGGGATGTCATGAGGGACAGTGCGAAATGCTTTGCGTAAGTCCAGGTACGTGACATCTGTTGCTCTCCCCTTATCTACCAAGGCTGTTGCACCATGGTAGAAGGCCACCACATTTGTCAGTCATGACTTGCCCTTGGTGAAGCCATGTTGGCTGTCACCAGTCGCCTCCTTATTTTCCACGGCCTTAGCAGAGATTCCAGGAGGATCTGCTCCGTGATCTTGCCGGGCACAGAGGTGAGACTGACCGGCCTGTAGATTCTCCAGCTCTTCCTTGTTTCCCTTTTTGAAGATGGGCGTTTGAAAATGGGTTTGAAGATGCTACCTGTTTTCCAGTGAGCGGGAACTTAACCGGAACTCCACGACTTTTCAAATGTAACGGAAGACTAGTTGGGGATGTGAAGGTTGGGAGTAGCCTTTACTGCAGTGACCATGAGATAGATGGTGGAGTTCAGGATCCTGGGTGGAAGAAGCAGGGCAAAAAGTAGAATTACAACCCTAGACCTCAGGAGAACTAACGCTGGCCTTTTCAAAGACCTCCTTGGAAGAATGCCATGGGCTACGGCTCTAGAAGGAAGGGGCAGCTCCCTCACAAGAGAGCCCAGGATGGGTGCATGGCCAGTAGAAAGAAATCAGGCAAAAGAGGCAGGAAACCTGCACGGCTGAGCAAGGAGCTTCTGGAAAAACTCAGATGCAAGAACAAAGTTTTCAGAATGTGGAAAAAGGGACTGGCCACTTGGGAGAAGAACAGGACCGCTGTCAGAGTACGCAGGCCTGCAAAAATTAAGGCTAGGGCCTGCCTGGAATTTAACCTGGCCAGGGATGTCAAGGACAGTAAGAAGAAGGGCTTCTTGAAGTACATGAGTAGAAACAGGAAGACTAAGGAAAATGTGGGCCCGCTGCTGAATGAGGTGGGTGCCCTGGTGACAGAAGAGGCAGAGAAGGCAGAGCTACTAAATGCCGCCTGTGCTTAAGTCTTTACTGCTAAGGCCGGCCCTCAGGAACCCCAGGCCCTGGAAGTAGGAGAGAGAGAGCCTGAAGTAAGGAAGACTCTCCCTTGATCGAGGAGGATCAGGTTAGAGATCATTTAGGCAAACTTGACACCCACAAACCCATGGGACCTGATGGGATGCACCTGCGAGTGCTGAGGGAGCTAGCAGACGTTATTGCGAAGCCACACTCTGTCATCTTTTAAAGGTCCTGGAGAACAGGAGAGGTGGCCGAGGACTGGAGGAAAGCCAATGTCACTCTGGGCTTCAAAAAGGGCAAGAAAGAGGACTCGGGAAACTACAGGCTGGTCCGCCTCACCTCCATCCCTGGAAAGGTGACGGAACAGCTCATCCTGGATGTCACCTCTAAGCATGGAACCATAGAATCATAGAATTGCCTAGGTTGGGAGGGACCTTGCAGATCATCTAGTCCAACCGTCCACCCAACACTGACAAAAAAACATCACTAAACCATATCGTTAAGCGCTTCGTTTACCCGTCTTTTAAACACCTCCAGGCATGGTGACTCAACCGCTTCCCTGAGCAGCCTGTTCCAATGCTTAATAATCTTCTGGGTGAAGGTGTTTTTCCTAACATCCAATCAAAACCTCCTCCGGCACAACTTGAGGCCATTTCCTCTTATCCTATCGCCTGTTACTCGGGAGAAGAGACCGTCCCCCTGCCTGGTGGGACCCCGAGCAGCAGGACCTTAGGGTTTGGACCAGGAGGGTCAGAGGCGCTTTCAGCTGAGCCTCCTGCCCACTCACAGCCAGTTTCTCAAGCTCAGGAGCTGTTGCTCTGCCCACAGCCCTCGCTGGCAAACCCCCCAGGAAGGTCTGTATGTCCCACCCGCCAGCCAAGGTGCAATGAGCCCTTGTCCGTGTCCCCCAGGAACTGTGTGGGCCCAGCTATTCCTGGGAGCAGAGTGGCTGCCAGGGGCACACAGCCACCAGGACAGGGCGAGCTCCTTCCAGCCCGCAGGCGGTGGCTCACAGCACTCTGCTGGGGGGCTGAAGACCCAGCCGAGCAGGGGACATGCGGGACACCCCCGCGCCCGTCACAGCCCGCTGGAGTCAGAGCCGGAAGGAACCGAGCCGGCCCCGCCCACCGTGTGCAGAGCAGAGCCAATCAGAGAATGGCGTTTTGGCTCTGAACCAATCAGAGGAGTTTCCAGGGCCTGAGCCAGAAGAGCCGGGTCGAGAGGAGAGAGGGGCAGCCAAGGCCTGCTATGGAGCAGGCTGTGGGGAGAAGTGTGAGAACATCACAGGGCTGTCTCTCTGGAGGGATTGCTATACCTTTCTTCACTTTGGTTTTGTGGGTTTGTCACAGACACCGGTGGAGAGCAGAGCCAGACCCGACGTGGCCTGGAACTGGAGCAATAACTGCAGGGCCTGGGAAAGTCCAGTAGGAGACTGCTTGTTGGGGGTTCAGACCCGTCAAGAGTCCTAGCCATGGCTTCACCCCGTGTAGGCCCCCACTGGACCCAGTCCCCAGATTCAACGTGTCCCCCAAACGTACTGGGCCAGAGCCTGGGGATCATGACCCCCAGGTGCTGGATAGATACACTAGCAACAAAAGGGGGGCTAAGGACAATCTCCGTCCTTTATTGGATTTGTGTCCCAGACAGGGCTGCACCATGTGGGCGCCCAGTAGACCCAGTGCCCAGATCCAACGTGTCCCCCAAACGTACTGGGCCAGAGCCTGGGGATCCTGACCCCCAGACGCTGCCAGGCTCTGACGACTCCTTCCAGGGGCCAGATGCAACCCTCGTGCCAAAGGATTTTGTCAAGGGCCTTAGGCAGGAGAAGGCTACGGGAGCGTCGTCTCCTTTTGCTGGGTTAGGAGACATGCCCTTGGTGGAGAGAAAGCGGAAAGCCTGAGGAAGGCCTCAGCCTTCCTTTGAGGGCCTCTGAGACGACCTTGTCTCTGCACCAGACTAACAGCCACATGCCTCTCACCTGATTCTCCTTTTTCTGCATTAATTTTTATTGAGGAAAACAGGACTACACAGGTGTCTGTCGATGGCATCTCATCCCACCATCGTCCCGCGCGCCTGCACTCGATTAGTGCAGGTCTATCCTGGTTTTCCAGAGTTGCTCCGAATGCCAAGTTTTGTGAACTGAAAGGCTCTGGGGATCCCATTCTGCAAAGAAACCGTGTCAAAAATCAGCATCTCTCTGGGGTGTAAAGAGCGAGAGCGGGCTCCGTGTGTCAGGCCCCTCTCCCAGCGGGGACCGTCCGCGTTTCTTCCCCAAGCGGCTTGCTGGCAGGCGGGCGTTTCTGCCCTGGCCTCTTGCCCACACGCACGCACTGTACCTGCAGAGGCAAGGTCTGATGGGGCTTTCTCTGCATGGTGTAGTTGGATGTCCCCAGCAGAGTTTCGGCCTCGCCTTCCTCATCCAGTCCCTTGGAGATAAAGCACAGGGGAGGAGGTCAGGCTCGACCCGACCACGAGGAAACGTTCGTGCCTGCCCCGGGACCGTCATCTGCACCCGCCTCCTGCGGCTCCAGCAGAGTCTGGCACGGGATGCGGTGGGGCTGAGCCTCCTCCTTGTGTGTTGCTGGGGGGCCCGCAGGCGCTGGGCCAAACCGCGCGGAGCAAGTCTTAGGAGGGGTGACAGCACCCTGCGTGTGCCTTGGAATGTCCCCTCAGAGAACGGCAGTGCGTGGGAGCACACGGATCTCGGCAGATGCGCCGAGAGCAGCAAGTCCCCGTTAACAGCTTTTCCCCGCGGCCGGGTCCCAGCCCCCAGCCCCCAGCCCCCAGCAGAGACTTACACAGGCAGCGAAATCTCGGGGGGCACCGCTGGCAGTCTTTGAGGTGTGCTGTACGGTGACTGCCTTCAGGGGTATTGGTGCCGGTAACGGGATTAGCAGCTCGCTCCGAGACCCTTGGAATGGCCAGCAGTATCTCAGTAAAGCATCCGGCTGAAAGCAGAAGGCAAGAGCATGGAAGGTGAGGGCATGATGTGGCCCGTGTGCTCCAATGCAGCCATGAGCACAGGCGGCACTGCGCCGGTGGGCTGTGCTTGTGCTGGAAATGAATGGCGTGTTGGGAAGCCCACAGAAGCGCCTGGCCATCTTCCCAACCCGGGAAGGAGGAAAACAGCCATGCAGTGGGAAACATCCCATACCCCGCGTCGGAGCCAGGGCTTTCAAGAAACCTCTCCTTTTGGCCAGCAGCTCTGCACGCTCCCCCCACCCTCCACTGCCCCATCTGCGGAGCAGGAAAAGCCCAACAACTGGTCCAAGAAGGGCCTTGTGCACGGCCCAGCTGCTCCCAGCCCTCTTTCCCAAAGTGCAGCATCACCTTCTTCGTAGGGTCCATCTCTGCAGCCAGGCACGCTACCTCATTCCTCTGCCATTGAGATTGTTCCCTGCAGGCACCAGGAGAGCAGATCTTGTCAGAGCGCTGCCCAGCCCCTCCGGAGCCTCCAAGCTCAGGAGGAGCAGAGACAGAGGTGCTCGAGCCCCCGTTTCTTCCCCTGGTTTCTGAGTGCTTCCCTCCCCCTCCAGGTCTAGCAAATGGCCCGGGCAGGAGCCAAAGGCATGAGCCCTGGGCACTGGGCAAGTGAGGGCAAAGAGCACGCGCTCATCTGCCGCTTCCCCAGCACAGGCGCTGCAGGTCAGGAAGGAGGAGAGGGCTCTTACCACAAGGACCAGAGGTTGGCTGGTGCCTGCCCCAGCGGCACCTAAAAGAGAAAAGCTCTCCGTTTGAGTCCCAGAGCTGCCGGGGCTTGCCAGAGCCAGTGGCTCCAGGAAAGCCTGGCAGATGCTGCTGCCTGCTGAGCAGAACTCCTCTGTGGGCCTTTCCTGTCCCACTGACCAGCAGTCACTGACCTGTGGCACATCCTCTGCCCGCTGCGTCCACGTGAGCTGCATGATCCCGCAGCAGGCACCAGCTGTAATTCACATCACCAAGAGAGAGTTACTTTGCGAGGGTTTCTAACGAGCCCTGCTGTCACGCGCTCTCCTCCCCCAGCAGGGTGGCAAGAGGCTGGCTGAGGACACGGGAAAGGGTGCAGAGAGAGGTTGTGGCTCCGAGCAGGGACCCTTTCCCTGGGCCTCGGGGCTCCGTGACACAGCCCTGCTTCCCGGGCACGCTTCCCTGGTGCCCCACAGGTACAGCCCAATTCCCCTCCCTGCTCCACGTGCAGGGAGCACCTTGGGAGCTCCCTGAGCTGCAGACGCGGGAGGCTGGAAAGGCCCCGCTCGCTCCTCTCCCTCACGCTGAAGCTCACATTCCCTGCCTCCGTGGCTCTGCTGCCAGCAGACAGACTCACCGAGAGCAGCTAAGTTCATGACGAAGAGGATCGTGAAGAGCCTCTTCTTATTTACGGCGACCATCTCTTTCCTGAAAAAGAGGGGGTTCTGGGCTTAGCAGTGGCCAAGGGCAGAGCCCTGCCCAGGGGGACTTTCTCTTCCAAGCTGAGGAGCAGGAATTCTGGAGGAGCCAGGCTCTCCTGGTGGGAAGCCTGACCGCCAGCCTGACCCTGCTCGCCCTGACCCACTGGCACCCCTCGTCTCCGTGTCCCCGCTGCACCATCTTGTACTCACAGGGTGGAGATGCCCATGCTGAGGCATCTCTGGACAAAGTCCACAGCCACCAGCAGACTGAAGAGCAAGCCTGTGTGAAGAAAGCGGAGATGAACCGGAGGACCCCTCTTGAGGACACCGGTCCAGCGCGTGCCAGATCCCTGCAGGGAGGTGGGCGCTGCTCCTCCCTCCCTGGGGGCAGGGGCAGGGCCGTGGTTATGCCCTGGAGAGGGGGGCAGCTGGGGGCAGCCTGGGAGAGGGCTGCCAAGGGCCAGGCGGGATCCCCTCGCAGGCAGGGCACTGACGGCGTGCCTGGGCAGGGAGGGTGGCCCCAGTCCCGGGGGACCCCGTGGTTACTCCAGTATCCCACAAAGACATGGGCAGGGTAGCCAGCTCCACATGGTCTCGCAGGCGAGGTGGCCCCAAGCCTCCCTCGGGGCAGGGTGCCGCTGGTTCTGCAGGGCCGTGGGTCCCGGCCGAGGCAGGCAGGCTTGGCGCAAGCCTGGGGTGAAAAAAGGCAGCCCTGAACTTACGCTTCTTCGCTGCAGCCCTGCAGCGTGCGGGCCTCGGCCGTCTGGTGCCCTGAGCCTGCCCAGATCTGGCCCAGCTGCCTCTGGCCCATCTGCTGGGAGCTCGTGCGGGAGCCCTTATCCTCCCCATCCTGGGGAGCAAGGAAGCTCTCCTGAAAGCTTCTGTGCCCTCCTTCAGCCACACGAGTGTTGCCTGTCCGCGCAGATCCCTCCTGGAGATAGCCGAGAGGAGAACGCCTGCCACAGGCACACAGCCGGCAGCACACTGCGAGCCCACAGCTTATGGCCCACAGGGCACAACCTCACAAAGGCCTGGCCCCGCACGGTGTGAGCTCATGGCTCTGAAGTCACAGAGAGAGCTACAGCGTGGCTACATGGTGGGGAGAGACCCCGCTGCCCACCTGGCGCTGTGTTCTGCATTGGTGACTAGAATCGTAGAACCGTAGAATCAGAGAATCGTCTAGTTTGGAAGGGACCTTTAAGATCACCTAGTCCAACCATCAACCTCACTCTGACCAAAAAAGTACCCATCACCAAAGCACGTCCCTAAGCTCTATGTCAGCCCGTCTTTTGAACACCTCTAGGGATGGTGCCTCAACCACTTCCCTGGGCAGCCCATTCCGGTGCTTAATAAGCCTTCCAGTGTAAAGATTTTTCCTCATATCCAATCTGAACCTGGCCTGGCACAACTTGAGGCCATTTCCTCTTGTCCTATCGCCTGTGACTTGGGAGAAGAGACCGACCCCCGCCTCTCCACACCCTCCTTTCTTTCAGGTAGCTGTAGAGAGCGAGAAGGTCTCCCCTCAGCCTCCTTTTCTCCGCGCTGAACAAGCCCAGCTCCCTCAGCCGCTCCTCGTAAGACTTACTCTCCAGACCCCTCACCAGCTTCGTTGCCCTTCTCTGGACCCGCTCCAGCACCTCAGTGTCTTTCTTGTGGTAAGGGGCCCAAAACCGGACACAGCACTCGAGATGGGTTTTTCTGATTTTCTGATGATTTTCTGTTGCGTGAAGAGGCAAAACGGTTTTGGCAGAAAATAAACCCCCTTGCGTTCTAACGCTCCTCACCGAGGTGGGAGGCTCGGGGCGGCTGGGTTTAAATTCTGAGTGATGCCCAAGTCACCGCTATCAGTCCCGTCGCCTTTAATATTAAACTGTCACGATTCTGGATACACTAATAGTGGACTGCACCTTCAGTCTAGTCGTGCTCACGAACGAGCACGGCCGCACTTCAGTGTCTGGTCACGTTCAGTGAGAAACCGAAACGGCTAGCTCCTTAAACAGTGCAGTTTGTTTAAGCAACAGATAGAAAGGTTCTTATGGTTTGCCGGTGATAAGTACAGTCTGCAAAGCACGGGCAAGTAAAAGAAAAAATGTTAATGGTACAAAGCGCGCGACAAAGTTGCAAACAATACAGCCTGGCTATAAATGTCACAGGTAACCCTCTAGAGAGATTTCTAAGTTCCCCGAGGAAGCACTCGGGACAGTCTGAGTCTTACCCACAGGCGTCCGTCCCTATGGGGGGGGAAGAAAGGCTCAGCCCGTCGACTGGTCCCGGGAGTCAGAGGCAGTCCGTGATGGGGTCCTCCCTGACTTGTTTACGACGGTGTCTTCCCTAGCATCCCCCCTTTCTCGGGTTAGTTTTATATTATTTTTTGCCTTCAAGGTGGAGTTTGAGTGACTTTAGTCATAAATACCTTTATTATGATTGGTGTAAAATTCTCTCGCCTCGCATTTAAAGGTATAGTTTACGAAAAATTCAGGGCGCAGACTCAAGGAGGAGTGGTCGCACCTTGGAGGCGGGTAGCCTTCGGGCTGGAGGTGTGTTTTGGTATTATAATGACATTATAATGAGCAAAGTTCGCACAAAGGACAGCATTTCATCAAAATTTGACAGACTCTTGGCTCAGGGTAGCAAGCATGCCGCCTATCACTTCCATAGGATCACCTTGTTCCCATTCTGCTGTGTAATCACAGAGCTTGGCCGTGGAATCTTCACTCCGCTCCATCCTCCGTGTTGCTTTTGCAAGCAATATTGTTCAGGGAGTCATAGATGTAGGGCATTCCTTGCATACCAGCTGCTGCTGTGTTCCACCCCGGAAACGTTTTGATTTTATACCTTTCCTTAACGTGCGAACAATGCTATATATTTTTAATAAAAATTTTATTTTAGGAATTATTCCACAGCCTCACCAGTGCCCAGTAGAGGGGGACGATCGCCTCCCGAGTCCTACTCGCCACGCTGCTCCCGATACAGGCCGGGATGCTGTTGGCCTTCTTGGCCACCTGGGCACACTGCGGGCTCACGTTCAGCGGGCTGTCGACCAACACCCCCAGGTCCTTTTCTGCCAGGCAGCTCTCCAGCCACTCTGCCCCAAGCCTCTAGCGCTGCATGGGGTTGTTGTGAGGCAAGTGCAGGACCCGGCACTTGCCCTTGTTGAGCCTCGGCCCGTTGGCCTCGGCCCGTTGATCCAACCTGCCCAGGTCCCTCTGCAAAGCCTTTCTACCCTCAAGCAGGTTGACGCTCCCACCCAACTTGGTGTTGTCTGCAAACTTACTGAGGGTGCACTCGATCCCCTCCTCCAGATCATTGATAAAGATATTAGAGAGAACTGGCCCCGGTACCGAGCCCTGGGGAGCACCACTCGTGACTGGCCGCCAACTGGATTTAACTCCATTCACCACCACTCTCTGGCCCAGCCCTGCAGCCAGCTTTTTAACCCAGTGGAGAGTACTCCCATCCAAGCCACGGGCAGCCAGTTTCTCCAGGAGGATGCTGTGGGAGACTGTATCAAAGGCCGTACTAAAGTCCAGGTAAACATCACCCACAGCCTTTCCCTCATCCACCAAGCGGGTCACTTTGTCACAGAAGGAGATGGGGTTTGTCAAGTGGCACCTGCCCCTCATGAACCCATGCTGGCTGGGCCTGATTCCCTGGCTCTCCTTCGTGCGCCGCATGAAGGCATTCAGGATGATCTGCTCCATGGGCTTGCCAGGCACCGAGGCCAGACTGACAGGCCTGTAGTTGCCCGGATCATCCTTCCGACCCTTCTTGTGGATGGGCGTCACGTTTGCTAGACGCCAGTCAGCTGGGACCTCCCCGCTTTGCCAGGACTGCTGCTAAATGATGGGAAGTGGCTGAGTGAGCACTTCCGCCAGCTCCCTCAGTGCCCTCGGGTGGATCCCATGTGGCCCCAGAGACTAGACAGCGTTGCAAACACAGCAGTGGTGTAGCTGGTGCTGAGCAGCGCCTGCAGAGCGCCAAGGCTTCCTCTGTTCTTTCTCTGTGTGTCCCCCAGCCAGCAGGCTGAGGCTGGGCGAGAGGCTGGGAGGGGACACAGCAGGGAGAGCCAACCCCAACCGACGCAGGGGTACTCCGTGCCGTGTAACGTCGTGCCCCGCAATAAATCCTGGGCCTTTGGTCTTTCGCAGAAAGAGTGGTCAGGCATTGGAATAGGCTGCCCAGGGAGGTGGTTGAGTCACCATCCCTGGATGTGTTTAAGAGACATTTAGATGTGGTGTTGGGGGATAGGATATAGGGAAGAACTTTGTAGTGTAGGGTAGATGGTTGGACTCGATGATCCCAAGGGTCTCTTCCAACCTGGATGATTCTATGATTCTGTGATTCTATGATTCAAAGCAGCCAGTGCTTGGGGACTGGCTGGGCATCGGCCTCCTGGGGTCACCCCACCGCAGCCTGTGTAGAAAAAGGAGGGTGTTTGATGTGTGCTTGATAGTTGGAGGCTTCACAGGTTGGAGGCTGTCTTGGGCATAATCGCAACATCAGAGAACCGCAAAACGATAGAGTTTTTCATTCCTAGAGAAGTAAGGACAGGGGTGAGCAGAACTGCTTCCTTGGAGCTGCGGAGGGCAGGCTTGGAGCTGCCCAGGAGCCTGGCTGAGAGAGGGCCTTGGGAGGCAGCCCTGAAAGCAAAGGGGCCCAGGAAGGCTGGATATTATCCAAGAAGGAGATCTTCAAGGCGCAGGAGCAGGCTATCCCCACGTGCCGAAAGACAAGCTGGCGGGGAAGAAGACCGGCCTGGCTGAACAGAGAGCTTTGGCTGGAAGTCGGGGGAAAAAAGGAGAGTTTCCGAGCTTTGGAAGAAGGTGTCGGCGACTCAAGAGGACTACAAGGACGTCGTGAGGTTATGCAGGGAGAAAATGAGAAGGGCCAAAGCCCAGCTAGAACTTCATCTGGCTATTCGTGTCCCAGACAGGGCTGCACCATGTGGGCGCCCAGTAGACCCAGTGCCCAGATCCAACGTGTCCCCCAAACGTACTGGGCCAGAGCCTGGGGATCCTCACCCCCAGACGCTGCCAGGCTCTGACGACTCCTTCCAGGGGCCAGATGCAACCCTCGTGCCAAAGGATTTTGTCAAGGGCCTTAGGCAGGAGAAGGCTACGGGAGCGTCGTCTCCTTTTGCTGGGTTAGGAGACATGCCCTTGGTGGAGAGAAAGCGGAAAGCCTGAGGAAGGCCTCAGCCTTCCTTTGAGGGCCTCTGAGACGACCTTGTCTCTGCACCAGACTAACAGCCACATGCCTCTCGCCTGATTCTCCTTTTTCTGCATTAATTTTTATTGAGGAAAACAGGACTACACAGGTGTCTGTCGCTGGCATCTCTTCCCACCATCGTCCCGCGCGCCTGCACTCGATAAATGCAGGTCTATCCTGGTTTTCCAGAGTTGCTCCGAATGCCAAGTTTTGTGAACTGAAAGGCTCTGGGGATCCCATTCTGCAAAGAAACCGTGTCAAAAATCAGCATCTCTCTGGGGTGTAAAGAGCGAGAGCGGGCTCCGTGTGTCAGGCCCCTCTCCCAGCGGGGACCGTCCGCGTTTCTTCCCCAAGCGGCTTGCTGGCAGGCGGGCGTTTCTGCCCTGGCCTCTTGCCCACACGCACGCACTGTACCTGCAGAGGCAAGGTCTGATGGGGCTTTCTCTGCATGGTGTAGTTGGATGTCCCCAGCAGAGTTTCGGCCTCGCCTTCCTCATCCAGTCCCTTGGAGATAAAGCACAGGGGAGGAGGTCAGGCTCGACCCGACCACGAGGAAACGTTCGTGCCTGCCCCGGGACCGTCATCTGCACCCGCCTCCTGCGGCTCCAGCAGAGACTGGCACGGGATGCGGTGGGGCTGAGCCTCCTCCTTGTGTGTTGCTGGGGGGCCCGCAGGCGCTGGGCCAAACCGCGCGGAGCAAGTCTTAGGAGGGGTGACAGCACCCTGCGTGTGCCTTGGAATGTCCCCTCAGAGAACGGCAGTGCGTGGGAGCACACGGATCTCGGCAGATGCGCCGAGAGCAGCAAGTCCCCGTTAACAGCTTTTCCCCGCGGCCGGGACCCAGCCCCCAGCCCCCAGCCCCCAGCCCCCAGCAGAGACTTACACAGGCAGCGAAATCTCGGGGGGCACCGCTGGCAGTCTTTGAGGTGTGCTGTACGGTGACTGCCTTCAGGGGTATTGGTGCCAGTAACGGGATTAGCAGCTCGCTCCGAGACCCTTGGAATGGCCAGCAGTATCTCAGTAAAGCATCCGGCTGAAAGCAGAAGGCAAGAGCATGGAAGGTGAGGGCATGATGGGGCCCGTGTGCTCCAATGCAGCCATGAGCACAGGCGGCACTGCGCCGGTGGGCTGTGCTTGTGCTGGAAAGGAATGGCGTGTTGGGAAGCCCACAGAAGCGCCTGGCCATCTTCCCAACCCGGGAAGGAGGAAAACAGCCATGCAGTGGGAAACATCCCATACCCTGCGTCGGAGCCAGGGCTTTCAAGAAACCTCTCCTTTTGGCCAGCAGCTCTGCACGCTCCCCCCACCCTCCACTGCCCCATCTGCGGAGCAGGAAAAGCCCAACAACTGGTCCAAGAAGGGCCTTGTGCACGGCCCAGCTGCTCCCAGCCCTCTTTCCCAAAGTGCAGCATCACCTTCTTCGTAGGGTCCATCTCTGCAGCCAGGCACGCGACCTCATTCCTCTGCCATTGAGATTGTTCCCTGCAGGCACCAGGAGAGCAGATCTTGTCAGAGCGCTGCCCAGCCCCTCCGGAGCCTCCAAGCTCAGGAGGAGCAGAGACAGAGGTGCTCGAGCCCCCGTTTCTTCCCCTGGTTTCTGAGTGCTTCCCTCCCCCTCCAGGTCTAGCAAATGGCCCGGGCAGGAGCCAAAGGCATGAGCCCTGGGCACTGGGCAAGTGAGGGCAAAGAGCACGCGCTCATCTGCCGCTACCCCAGCACAGGCGCTGCAGGTCAGGAAGGAGGAGAGGGCTCTTACCACAAGGACCAGAGGTTGGCTGGTGCCTGCCCCAGCGGCACCTAAAAGAGAAAAGCTCTCCGTTTGAGTCCCAGAGCTGCCGGGGCTTGCCAGAGCCAGTGGCTCCAGGAAAGCCTGGCAGATGCTGCTGCCTGCTGAGCAGAACTCCTCTGTGGGCCTTTCCTGTCCCACTGACCAGCAGTCACTGACCTGTGGCACATCCTCTGCCCGCTGCGTCCACGTGAGCTGCATGATCCCGCAGCAGGCACCAGCTGTAATTCACATCACCAAGAGAGAGTTACTTTGCGAGGGTTTCTAACGAGCCCTGCCGTCACGCGCTCTCCTCCCCCAGCAGGGTGGCAAGAGGCTGGCTGAGGACACGGGAAAGGGTGCAGAGAGAGGTTGTGGCTCCGAGCAGGGACCCTTTCCCTGGGCCTCGGGGCTCCGTGACACAGCCCTGCTTCCCGGGCACGCTTCCCTGGTGCCCCACAGGTACAGCCCAATTCCCCTCCCTGCTCCACGTGCAGGGAGCACCTTGGGAGCTCCCTGAGCTGCAGACGCGGGAGGCTGGAAAGGCCCCGCTCGCTCCTCTCCCTCACGCTGAAGCTCACATTCCCTGCCTCCGTGGCTCTGCTGCCAGCAGACAGACTCACCGAGAGCAGCTAAGTTCATGACGAAGAGGATCGTGAAGAGCCTCTTCTTATTTACGGCGACCATCTCTTTCCTGAAAAAGAGGGGGTTCTGGGCTTAGCAGGGGCCAAGGGCAGAGCCCTGCCCAGGGGGACTTTCTCTTCCAAGCTGAGGAGCAGGAATTCTGGAGGAGCCAGGCTCTCCTGGTGGGAAGCCTGACCGCCAGCCTGACCCTGCTCGCCCTGACCCACTGGCACCCCTCGTCTCCGTGTCCCCGCTGCACCGTCTTGTACTCACAGGGTGGAGATGCCCGTGCTGAGGCATCTCTGGACAAAGTCCACAGCCACCAGCAGACTGAAGAGCAAGCCTGTGTGAAGAAAGCGGAGATGAACCGGAGGACCCCTCTTGAGGACACCGGTCCAGCGCGTGCCAGATCCCTGCAGGGAGGTGGGCGCTGCTCCTCCCTCCCTGGGGGCAGGGGCAGGGGCAGGGCCGTGGTTATGCCCTGGAGAGGGGGGCAGCTGGGGGCAGCCTGGGAGAGGGCTGCCAAGGGCCAGGCGGGATCCCCTCGCAGGCAGGGCACTGACGGCGTGCCTGGGCAGGGAGGGTGGCCCCAGTCCCGGGGGACCCCGTGGTTACTCCAGTATCCCACAAAGACATGGGCAGGGTAGCCAGCTCCACATGGTCTCGCAGGCGAGGTGGCCCCAAGCCTCCCTCGGGGCAGGGTGCCGCTGGTTCTGCAGGGCCGTGGGTCCCGGCCGAGGCAGGCAGGCTTGGCGCAAGCCTGGGGTGAAAAAAGGCAGCCCTGAACTTACGCTTCTTCGCTGCAGCCCTGCAGCGTGCGGGCCTCGGCCGTCTGGTGCCCTGAGCCTGCCCAGATCTGGCCCAGCTGCCTCTGGCCCATCTGCTGGGAGCTCGTGCGGGAGCCCTTATCCTCCCCATCCTGGGGAGCAAGGAAGCTCTCCTGAAAGCTTCTGTGCCCTCCTTCAGCCACACGAGTGTTGCCTGTCCGCGCAGATCCCTCCTGGAGATAGCCGAGAGGAGAACGCCTGCCACAGGCACACAGCCGGCAGCACACTGCGAGCCCACAGCTTATGGCCCGCAGGGCACAACCTCACAAAGGCCTGGCCCCGCACGGTGTGAGCTCATGGCTCTGAAGTCACAGAGAGAGCTACAGCGTGGCTACATGGTGGGGAGAGACCCCGCTGCCCACCTGGCGCTGTGTTCTGCATTGGTGACTAGAATCGTAGAACCGTAGAATCAGAGAATCGTCTAGTTTGGAAGGGACCTTTAAGATCACCTAGTCCAACCATCAACCTCACTCTGACCAAAAAAGTACCCATCACCAAAGCACGTCCCTAAGCTCTATGTCAGCCCGTCTTTTGAACACCTCTAGGGATGGTGCCTCAACCACTTCCCTGGGCAGCCCATTCCGGTGCTTAATAAGCCTGCCAGTGTAAAGATTTTTCCTCATATCCAATCTGAACCTCCCCTGGCACAACTTGAGGCCATTTCCTCTTGTCCTATCGCCTGTGACTTGGGAGAAGAGACCGACCCCCGCCTCTCCACACCCTCCTTTCTTTCAGGTAGCTGTAGAGAGCGAGAAGGTCTCCCCTCAGCCTCCTTTTCTCCGCGCTGAACAAGCCCAGCTCCCTCAGCCGCTCCTCGTAAGACTTACTCTCCAGACCCCTCACCAGCTTCGTTGCCCTTCTCTGGACCCGCTCCAGCACCTCAGTGTCTTTCTTGTGGTAAGGGGCCCAAAACCGGACACAGCACTCGAGATGGGTTTTTCTGATTTTCTGATGATTTTCTGTTGCGTGAAGAGGCAAAACGGTTTTGGCAGAAAATAAACCCCCTTGCGTTCTAACGCTCCTCACCGAGGTGGGAGGCTCGGGGCGGCTGGGTTTAAATTCTGAGTGATGCCCAAGTCACCGCTATCAGTCCCGTCGCCTTTAATATTAAACTGTCACGATTCTGGATACACTAATAGTGGACTGCACCTTCAGTCTAGTCGTGCTCACGAACGAGCACGGCCGCACTTCAGTGTCTGGTCACGTTCAGTGAGAAACCGAAACGGCTAGCTCCTTAAACAGTGCAGTTTGTTTAAGCAACAGATAGAAAGGTTCTTATGGTTTGCCGGTGATAAGTACAGTCTGCAAAGCACGGGCAAGTAAAAGAAAAAATGTTAATGGTACAAAGCGCGCGACAAAGTTGCAAACAATACAGCCTGGCTATAAATGTCACAGGTAACCCTCTAGAGAGATTTCTAAGTTCCCCGAGGAAGCACTCGGGACAGTCTGAGTCTTACCCACAGGCGTCCGTCCCTATGTGGGGGGAAGAAAGGCTCAGCCCGTCGACTGGTCCCGGGAGTCAGAGGCAGTCCGTGATGGGGTCCTCCCTGACTTGTTTACGACGGTGTCTTCCCTAGCATCCCCCCTTTCTCGGGTTAGTTTTATATTATTTTTTGCCTTCAAGGTGGAGTTTGAGTGACTTTAGTCATAAATACCTTTATTATGATTGGTGTAAAATTCTCTCGCCTCGCATTTAAAGGTATAGTTTACGAAAAATTCAGGGCGCAGACTCAAGGAGGAGTGGTCGCACCTTGGAGGCGGGTAGCCTTCGGGCTGGAGGTGTGTTTTGGTATTATAATGACATTATAATGAGCAAAGTTCGCACAAAGGACAGCATTTCATCAAAATTTGACAGACTCTTGGCTCAGGGTAGCAAGCATGCCGCCTATCACTTCCATAGGATCACCTTGTTCCCATTCTGCTGTGTAATCACAGAGCTTGGCCGTGGAATCTTCACTCCACTCCATCCTCCGTGTTGCTTTTGCAAGCAATATTGTTCAGGGAGTCATAGATGTAGGGCATTCCTTGCATACCAGCTGCTGCTGTGTTCCACCCCGGAAACGTTTTGATTTTATACCTTTCCTTAACGTGCGAACAATGCTATATATTTTTAATAAAAATTTTATTTTAGGAATTATTCCACAGCCTCACCAGTGCCCAGTAGAGGGGGACGATCGCCTCCCGAGTCCTACTCGCCACGCTGCTCCCGATACAGGCCGGGATGCTGTTGGCCTTCTTGGCCACCTGGGCACACTGCGGGCTCACGTTCAGCGGGCTGTCGACCAACACCCCCAGGTCCTTTTCTGCCAGGCAGCTCTCCAGCCACTCTGCCCCAAGCCTCTAGCGCTGCATGGGGTTGTTGTGAGGCAAGTGCAGGACCCGGCACTTGCCCTTGTTGAGCCTCGGCCCGTTGGCCTCGGCCCGTTGATCCAACCTGCCCAGGTCCCTCTGCAAAGCCTTTCTACCCTCAAGCAGGTTGACGCTCCCACCCAACTTGGTGTTGTCTGCAAACTTACTGAGGGTGCACTCGATCCCCTCCTCCAGATCATTGATAAAGATATTAGAGAGAACTGGCCCCGGTACCGAGCCCTGGGGAGCACCACTCGTGACTGGCCGCCAACTGGATTTAACTCCATTCACCACCACTCTCTGGCCCAGCCCTGCAGCCAGCTTTTTAACCCAGTGGAGAGTACTCCCATCCAAGCCACGGGCAGCCAGTTTCTCCAGGAGGATGCTGTGGGAGACTGTATCAAAGGCCGTACTAAAGTCCAGGTAAACATCACCCACAGCCTTTCCCTCATCCACCAAGCGGGTCACTTTGTCACAGAAGGAGATGGGGTTTGTCAAGTGGCACCTGCCCCTCATGAACCCATGCTGGCTGGGCCTGATTCCCTGGCTCTCCTTCGTGCGCCGCATGAAGGCATTCAGGATGATCTGCTCCATGGGCTTGCCAGGCACCGAGGCCAGACTGACAGGCCTGTAGTTGCCCGGATCATCCTTCCGACCCTTCTTGTGGATGGGCGTCACGTTTGCTAGACGCCAGTCAGCTGGGACCTCCCCGCTTTGCCAGGACTGCTGCTAAATGATGGGAAGTGGCTGAGTGAGCACTTCCGCCAGCTCCCTCAGTGCCCTCGGGTGGATCCCATGTGGCCCCAGAGACTAGACAGCGTTGCAAACACAGCAGTGGTGTAGCTGGTGCTGAGCAGCGCCTGCAGAGCGCCAAGGCTTCCTCTGTTCTTTCTCTGTGTGTCCCCCAGCCAGCAGGCTGAGGCTGGGCGAGAGGCTGGGAGGGGACACAGCAGGGAGAGCCAACCCCAACCGACGCAGGGGTACTCCGTGCCGTGTAACGTCGTGCCCCGCAATAAATCCTGGGCCTTTGGTCTTTCGCAGAAAGAGTGGTCAGGCATTGGAATAGGCTGCCCAGGGAGGTGGTTGAGTCACCATCCCTGGATGTGTTTAAGAGACATTTAGATGTGGTGTTGGGGGATAGGATATAGGGAAGAACTTTGTAGTGTAGGGTAGATGGTTGGACTCGATGATCCCAAGGGTCTCTTCCAACCTGGATGATTCTATGATTCTGTGATTCTATGATTCAAAGCAGCCAGTGCTTGGGGACTGGCTGGGCATCGGCCTCCTGGGGTCACCCCACCGCAGCCTGTGTAGAAAAAGGAGGGTGTTTGATGTGTGCTTGATAGTTGGAGGCTTCACAGGTTGGAGGCTGTCTTGGGCATAATCGCAACATCAGAGAACCGCAAAACGATAGAGTTTTTCATTCCTAGAGAAGTAAGGACAGGGGTGAGCAGAACTGCTTCCTTGGAGCTGCGGAGGGCAGGCTTGGAGCTGCCCAGGAGCCTGGCTGAGAGAGGGCCTTGGGAGGCAGCCCTGAAAGCAAAGGGGCCCAGGAAGGCTGGATATTATCCAAGAAGGAGATCTTCAAGGCGCAGGAGCAGGCTATCCCCACGTGCCGAAAGACAAGCTGGCGGGGAAGAAGACCGGCCTGGCTGAACAGAGAGCTTTGGCTGGAAGTCGGGGGAAAAAAGGAGAGTTTCCGAGCTTTGGAAGAAGGTGTCGGCAACTCAAGAGGACTACAAGGACGTCGTGAGGTTATGCAGGGAGAAAATGAGAAGGGCCAAAGCCCAGCTAGAACTTCATCTGGCTATTCGTGTCCCAGACAGGGCTGCACCATGTGGGCGCCCAGTAGACCCAGTGCCCAGATCCAACGTGTCCCCCAAACGTACTGGGCCAGAGCCTGGGGATCCTCACCCCCAGACGCTGCCAGGCTCTGACGACTCCTTCCAGGGGCCAGATGCAACCCTCGTGCCAAAGGATTTTGTCAAGGGCCTTAGGCAGGAGAAGGCTACGGGAGCGTCGTCTCCTTTTGCTGGGTTAGGAGACATGCCCTTGGTGGAGAGAAAGCGGAAAGCCTGAGGAAGGCCTCAGCCTTCCTTTGAGGGCCTCTGAGACGACCTTGTCTCTGCACCAGACTAACAGCCACATGCCTCTCGCCTGATTCTCCTTTTTCTGCATTAATTTTTATTGAGGAAAACAGGACTACACAGGTGTCTGTCGCTGGCATCTCTTCCCACCATCGTCCCGCGCGCCTGCACTCGATAAATGCAGGTCTATCCTGGTTTTCCAGAGTTGCTCCGAATGCCAAGTTTTGTGAACTGAAAGGCTCTGGGGATCCCATTCTGCAAAGAAACCGTGTCAAAAATCAGCATCTCTCTGGGGTGTAAAGAGCGAGAGCGGGCTCCGTGTGTCAGGCCCCTCTCCCAGCGGGGACCGTCCGCGTTTCTTCCCCAAGCGGCTTGCTGGCAGGCGGGCGTTTCTGCCCTGGCCTCTTGCCCACACGCACGCACTGTACCTGCAGAGGCAAGGTCTGATGGGGCTTTCTCTGCATGGTGTAGTTGGATGTCCCCAGCAGAGTTTCGGCCTCGCCTTCCTCATCCAGTCCCTTGGAGATAAAGCACAGGGGAGGAGGTCAGGCTCGACCCGACCACGAGGAAACGTTCGTGCCTGCCCCGGGACCGTCATCTGCACCCGCCTCCTGCGGCTCCAGCAGAGACTGGCACGGGATGCGGTGGGGCTGAGCCTCCTCCTTGTGTGTTGCTGGGGGGCCCACAGGCGCTGGGCCAAACCGCGCGGAGCAAGTCTTAGGAGGGGTGACAGCACCCTGCATGTGCCTTGGAATGTCCCCTCAGAGAACGGCAGTGCGTGGGAGCACACAGATCTCGGCAGATGCGCCGAGAGCAGCAAGTCCCCGTTAACAGCTTTTCCCCGCGGCCGGGACCCAGCCCCCAGCCCCCAGCCCCCAGCCCCCAGCAGAGACTTACACAGGCAGCGAAATCTCGGGGGGCACCGCTGGCAGTCTTTGAGGTGTGCTGTACGGTGACTGCCTTCAGGGGTATTGGTGCCAGTAACGGGATTAGCAGCTCGCTCCGAGACCCTTGGAATGGCCAGCAGTATCTCAGTAAAGCATCCGGCTGAAAGCAGAAGGCAAGAGCATGGAAGGTGAGGGCATGATGGGGCCCGTGTGCTCCAATGCAGCCATGAGCACAGGCGGCACTGCGCCGGTGGGCTGTGCTTGTGCTGGAAAGGAATGGCGTGTTGGGAAGCCCACAGAAGCGCCTGGCCATCTTCCCAACTCGGGAAGGAGGAAAACAGCCATCCAGTGGGAAACATCCCATACCCTGCGTCGGAGCCAGGGCTTTCAAGAAACCTCTCCTTTTGGCCAGCAGCTCTGCACGCTCCCCCCACCCTCCACTGCCCCATCTGCGGAGCAGGAAAAGCCCAACAACTGGTCCAAGAAGGGCCTTGTGCACGGCCCAGCTGCTCCCAGCCCTCTTTCCCAAAGTGCAGCATCACCTTCTTCGTAGGGTCCATCTCTGCAGCCAGGCACGCGACCTCATTCCTCTGCCATTGAGATTGTTCCCTGCAGGCACCAGGAGAGCAGATCTTGTCAGAGCGCTGCCCAGCCCCTCCGGAGCCTCCAAGCTCAGGAGGAGCAGAGACAGAGGTGCTCGAGCCCCCGTTTCTTCCCCTGGTTTCTGAGTGCTTCCCTCCCCCTCCAGGTCTAGCAAATGGCCCGGGCAGGAGCCAAAGGCATGAGCCCTGGGCACTGGGCAAGTGAGGGCAAAGAGCACGCGCTCATCTGCCGCTACCCCAGCACAGGCGCTGCAGGTCAGGAAGGAGGAGAGGGCTCTTACCACAAGGACCAGAGGTTGGCTGGTGCCTGCCCCAGCGGCACCTAAAAGAGAAAAGCTCTCCGTTTGAGTCCCAGAGCTGCCGGGGCTTGCCAGAGCCAGTGGCTCCAGGAAAGCCTGGCAGATGCTGCTGCCTGCTGAGCAGAACTCCTCTGTGGGCCTTTCCTGTCCCACTGACCAGCAGTCACTGACCTGTGGCACATCCTCTGCCCGCTGCGTCCACGTGAGCTGCATGATCCCGCAGCAGGCACCAGCTGTAATTCACATCACCAAGAGAGAGTTACTTTGCGAGGGTTTCTAACGAGCCCTGCCGTCACGCGCTCTCCTCCCCCAGCAGGGTGGCAAGAGGCTGGCTGAGGACACGGGAAAGGGTGCAGAGAGAGGTTGTGGCTCCGAGCAGGGACCCTTTCCCTGGGCCTCGGGGCTCCGTGACACAGCCCTGCTTCCCGGGCACGCTTCCCTGGTGCCCCACAGGTACAGCCCAATTCCCCTCCCTGCTCCGCGTGCAGGGAGCACCTTGGGAGCTCCCTGAGCTGCAGACGCGGGAGGCTGGAAAGGCCCCGCTCGCTCCTCTCCGTCACGCTGAAGCTCACATTCCCTGCCTCCGTGGCTCTGCTGCCAGCAGACAGACTCACCGAGAGCAGCTAAGTTCATGACGAAGAGGATCGTGAAGAGCCTCTTCTTATTTACGGCGACCATCTCTTTCCTGAAAAAGAGGGGGTTCTGGGCTTAGCAGGGGCCAAGGGCAGAGCCCTGCCCAGGGGGACTTTGTCTTCCAGGCTGAGGAGCAGGAATTCTGGAGGAGCCAGGCTCTCCTGGTGGGAAGCCTGACCGCCAGCCTGACCCTGCTCGCCCTGACCCACTGGCACCCCTCGTCTCCGTGTCCCCGCTGCACCGTCTTGTACTCACAGGGTGGAGATGCCCGTGCTGAGGCATCTCTGGACAAAGTCCACAGCCACCAGCAGACTGAAGAGCAAGCCTGTGTGAAGAAAGCGGAGATGAACCGGAGGACCCCTCTTGAGGACACCGGTCCAGCGCGTGCCAGATCCCTGCAGGGAGGTGGGCGCTGCTCCTCCCTCCCTGGGGGCAGGGGCAGGGGCAGGGCCGTGGTTATGCCCTGGAGAGGGGGGCAGCTGGGGGCAGCCTGGGAGAGGGCTGCCAAGGGCCAGGCGGGATCCCCTCGCAGGCAGGGCACTGACGGCGTGCCTGGGCAGGGAGGGTGGCCCCAGTCCCGGGGGACCCCGTGGTTACTCCAGTATCCCACAAAGACATGGGCAGGGTAGCCAGCTCCACATGGTCTCGCAGGCGAGGTGGCCCCAAGCCTCCCTCGGGGCAGGGTGCCGCTGGTTCTGCAGGGCCGTGGGTCCCGGCCGAGGCAGGCAGGCTTGGCGCAAGCCTGGGGTGAAAAAAGGCAGCCCTGAACTTACGCTTCTTCGCTGCAGCCCTGCAGCGTGCGGGCCTCGGCCGTCTGGTGCCCTGAGCCTGCCCAGATCTGGCCCAGCTGCCTCTGGCCCATCTGCTGGGAGCTCGTGCGGGAGCCCTTATCCTCCCCATCCTGGGGAGCAAGGAAGCTCTCCTGAAAGCTTCTGTGCCCTCCTTCAGCCACACGAGTGTTGCCTGTCCGCGCAGATCCCTCCTGGAGATAGCCGAGAGGAGAACGCCTGCCACAGGCACACAGCCGGCAGCACACTGCGAGCCCACAGCTTATGGCCCACAGGGCACAACCTCACAAAGGCCTGGCCCCGCACGGTGTGAGCTCATGGCTCTGAAGTCACAGAGAGAGCTACAGCGTGGCTACATGGTGGGGAGAGACCCCGCTGCCCACCTGGCGCTGTGTTCTGCATTGGTGACTAGAATCGTAGAACCGTAGAATCAGAGAATCGTCTAGTTTGGAAGGGACCTTTAAGATCACCTAGTCCAACCATCAACCTCACTCTGACCAAAAAAGTACCCATCACCAAAGCACGTCCCTAAGCTCTATGTCAGCCCGTCTTTTGAACACCTCTAGGGATGGTGCCTCAACCACTTCCCTGGGCAGCCCATTCCGGTGCTTAATAAGCCTTCCAGTGTAAAGATTTTTCCTCATATCCAATCTGAACCTCCCCTGGCACAACTTGAGGCCATTTCCTCTTGTCCTATTGCCTGTGACTTGGGAGAAGAGACCGACCCCCGCCTCTCCACACCCTCCTTTCTTTCAGGTAGCTGTAGAGAGCGAGAAGGTCTCCCCTCAGCCTCCTTTTCTCCGCGCTGAACAAGCCCGGCTCCCTCAGCCGCTCCTCGTAAGACTTACTCTCCAGACCCCTCACCAGCTTCGTTGCCCTTCTCTGGACCCGCTCCAGCACCTCAGTGTCTTTCTTGTGGTAAGGGGCCCAAAACCGGACACAGCACTCGAGATGGGTTTTTCTGATTTTCTGATGATTTTCTGTTGCGTGAAGAGGCAAAACGGTTTTGGCAGAAAATAAACCCCCTTGCGTTCTAACGCTCCTCACCGAGGTGGGAGGCTCGGGGCGGCTGGGTTTAAATTCTGAGTGATGCCCAAGTCACCGCTATCAGTCCCGTCGCCTTTAATATTAAACTGTCACGATTCTGGATACACTAATAGTGGACTGCACCTTCAGTCTAGTCGTGCTCACGAACGAGCACGGCCGCACTTCAGTGTCTGGTCGCGTTCAGTGAGAAACCGAAACGGCTAGCTCCTTAAACAGTGCAGTTTGTTTAAGCAACAGATAGAAAGGTTCTTATGGTTTGCCGGTGATAAGTACAGTCTGCAAAGCACGGGCAAGTAAAAGAAAAAATGTTAATGGTACAAAGCGCGCGACAAAGTTGCAAACAATACAGCCTGGCTATAAATGTCACAGGTAACCCTCTAGAGAGATTTCTAAGTTCCCCGAGGAAGCACTCGGGACAGTCTGAGTCTTACCCACAGGCGTCCGTCCCTATGGGGGGGGAAGAAAGGCTCAGCCCGTCGACTGGTCCCGGGAGTCAGAGGCAGTCCGTGATGGGGTCCTCCCTGACTTGTTTACGACGGTGTCTTCCCTAGCATCCCCCCTTTCTCGGGTTAGTTTTATATTATTTTTTGCCTTCAAGGTGGAGTTTGAGTGACTTTAGTCATAAATACCTTTATTATGATTGGTGTAAAATTCTCTCGCCTCGCATTTAAAGGTATAGTTTACGAAAAATTCAGGGCGCAGACTCAAGGAGGAGTGGTCGCACCTTGGAGGCGGGTAGCCTTCAGGCTGGAGGTGTGTTTTGGTATTATAATGACATTATAATGAGCAAAGTTCGCACAAAGGACAGCATTTCATCAAAATTTGACAGACTCTTGGCTCAGGGTAGCAAGCATGCCGCCTATCACTTCCATAGGATCACCTTGTTCCCATTCTGCTGTGTAATCACAGAGCTTGGCCGTGGAATCTTCACTCCGCTCCATCCTCCGTGTTGCTTTTGCAAGCAATATTGTTCAGGGAGTCATAGATGTAGGGCATTCCTTGCATACCAGCTGCTGCTGTGTTCCACCCCGGAAACGTTTTGATTTTATACCTTTCCTTAACGTGCGAACAATGCTATATATTTTTAATAAAAATTTTATTTTAGGAATTATTCCACAGCCTCACCAGTGCCCAGTAGAGGGGGACGATCGCCTCCCGAGTCCTACTCGCCACGCTGCTCCCGATACAGGCCGGGATGCTGTTGGCCTTCTTGGCCACCTGGGCACACTGCGGGCTCACGTTCAGCGGGCTGTCGACCAACACCCCCAGGTCCTTTTCTGCCAGGCAGCTCTCCAGCCACTCTGCCCCAAGCCTCTAGCGCTGCATGGGGTTGTTGTGAGGCAAGTGCAGGACCCGGCACTTGCCCTTGTTGAGCCTCGGCCCGTTGGCCTCGGCCCGTTGATCCAACCTGCCCAGGTCCCTCTGCAAAGCCTTTCTACCCTCAAGCAGGTTGACACTCCCACCCAACTTGGTGTTGTCTGCAAACTTACTGAGGGTGCACTCGATCCCCTCCTCCAGATCATTGATAAAGATATTAGAGAGAACTGGCCCCGGTACCGAGCCCTGGGGAGCACCACTCGTGACTGGCCGCCAACTGGATTTAACTCCATTCACCACCACTCTCTGGCCCAGCCCTGCAGCCAGCTTTTTAACCCAGTGGAGAGTACTCCCATCCAAGCCACGGGCAGCCAGTTTCTCCAGGAGGATGCTGTGGGAGACTGTATCAAAGGCCGTACTAAAGTCCAGGTAAACATCACCCACAGCCTTTCCCTCATCCACCAAGCGGGTCACTTTGTCACAGAAGGAGATGGGGTTTGTCAAGTGGCACCTGCCCCTCATGAACCCATGCTGGCTGGGCCTGATTCCCTGGCTCTCCTTCGTGCGCCGCATGAAGGCATTCAGGATGATCTGCTCCATGGGCTTGCCAGGCACCGAGGCCAGACTGACAGGCCTGTAGTTGCCCGGATCATCCTTCCGACCCTTCTTGTGGATGGGCGTCACGTTTGCTAGACGCCAGTCAGCTGGGACCTCCCCGCTTTGCCAGGACTGCTGCTAAATGATGGGAAGTGGCTGAGTGAGCACTTCCGCCAGCTCCCTCAGTGCCCTCGGGTGGATCCCATGTGGCCCCAGAGACTAGACAGCGTTGCAAACACAGCAGTGGTGTAGCTGGTGCTGAGCAGCGCCTGCAGAGCGCCAAGGCTTCCTCTGTTCTTTCTCTGTGTGTCCCCCAGCCAGCAGGCTGAGGCTGGGCGAGAGGCTGGGAGGGGACACAGCAGGGAGAGCCAACCCCAACCGACGCAGGGGTACTCCGTGCCGTGTAACGTCGTGCCCCGCAATAAATCCTGGGCCTTTGGTCTTTTGCAGAAAGAGTGGTCAGGCATTGGAATAGGCTGCCCAGGGAGGTGGTTGAGTCACCATCCCTGGATGTGTTTAAGAGACATTTAGATGTGGTGTTGGGGGATAGGATATAGGGAAGAACTTTGTAGTGTAGGGTAGATGGTTGGACTCGATGATCCCAAGGGTCTCTTCCAACCTGGATGATTCTATGATTCTGTGATTCTATGATTCAAAGCAGCCAGTGCTTGGGGACTGGCTGGGCATCGGCCTCCTGGGGTCACCCCACCGCAGCCTGTGTAGAAAAAGGAGGGTGTTTGATGTGTGCTTGATAGTTGGAGGCTTCACAGGTTGGAGGCTGTCTTGGGCATAATCGCAACATCAGAGAACCGCAAAACGATAGAGTTTTTCATTCCTAGAGAAGTAAGGACAGGGGTGAGCAGAACTGCTTCCTTGGAGCTGCGGAGGGCAGGCTTGGAGCTGCCCAGGAGCCTGGCTGAGAGAGGGCCTTGGGAGGCAGCCCTGAAAGCAAAGGGGCCCAGGAAGGCTGGATATTATCCAAGAAGGAGATCTTCAAGGCGCAGGAGCAGGCTATCCCCACGTGCCGAAAGACAAGCTGGCGGGGAAGAAGACCGGCCTGGCTGAACAGAGAGCTTTGGCTGGAAGTCGGGGGAAAAAAGGAGAGTTTCCGAGCTTTGGAAGAAGGTGTCGGCGACTCAAGAGGACTACAAGGACGTCGTGAGGTTATGCAGGGAGAAAACGAGAAGGGCCAAAGCCCAGCTAGAACTTCATCTGGCTATTCGTGTCCCAGACAGGGCTGCACCACGTGGGCGCCCAGTAGACCCAGTGCCCAGATCCAACGTGTCCCCCAAACGTACTGGGCCAGAGCCTGGGGATCCTCACCCCCAGACGCTGCCAGGCTCTGACGACTCCTTCCAGGGGCCAGATGCAACCCTCGTGCCAAAGGATTTTGTCAAGGGCCTTAGGCAGGAGAAGGCTACGGGAGCGTCGTCTCCTTTTGCTGGGTTAGGAGACATGCCCTTGGTGGAGAGAAAGCGGAAAGCCTGAGGAAGGCCTCAGCCTTCCTTTGAGGGCCTCTGAGACGACCTTGTCTCTGCACCAGACTAACAGCCACATGCCTCTCGCCTGATTCTCCTTTTTCTGCATTAATTTTTATTGAGGAAAACAGGACTACACAGGTGTCTGTCGCTGGCATCTCTTCCCACCATCGTCCCGCGCGCCTGCACTCGATAAATGCAGGTCTATCCTGGTTTTCCAGAGTTGCTCCGAATGCCAAGTTTTGTGAACTGAAAGGCTCTGGGGATCCCATTCTGCAAAGAAACCGTGTCAAAAATCAGCATCTCTCTGGGGTGTAAAGAGCGAGAGCGGGCTCCGTGTGTCAGGCCCCTCTCCCAGCGGGGACCGTCCGCGTTTCTTCCCCAAGCGGCTTGCTGGCAGGCGGGCGTTTCTGCCCTGGCCTCTTGCCCACACGCACGCACTGTACCTGCAGAGGCAAGGTCTGATGGGGCTTTCTCTGCATGGTGTAGTTGGATGTCCCCAGCAGAGTTTCGGCCTCGCCTTCCTCATCCAGTCCCTTGGAGATAAAGCACAGGGGAGGAGGTCAGGCTCGACCCGACCACGAGGAAACGTTCGTGCCTGCCCCGGGACCGTCATCTGCACCCGCCTCCTGCGGCTCCAGCAGAGACTGGCACGGGATGCGGTGGGGCTGAGCCTCCTCCTTGTGTGTTGCTGGGGGGCCCACAGGCGCTGGGCCAAACCGCGCGGAGCAAGTCTTAGGAGGGGTGACAGCACCCTGCATGTGCCTTGGAATGTCCCCTCAGAGAACGGCAGTGCGTGGGAGCACACGGATCTCGGCAGATGCGCCGAGAGCAGCAAGTCCCCGTTAACAGCTTTTCCCCGCGGCCGGGACCCAGCCCCCAGCCCCCAGCCCCCAGCCCCCAGCCCCCAGCAGAGACTTACACAGGCAGCGAAATCTCGGGGGGCACCGCTGGCAGTCTTTGAGGTGTGCTGTACGGTGACTGCCTTCAGGGGTATTGGTGCCGGTAACGGGATTAGCAGCTCGCTCCGAGACCCTTGGAATGGCCAGCAGTATCTCAGTAAAGCATCCGGCTGAAAGCAGAAGGCAAGAGCATGGAAGGTGAGGGCATGATGGGGCCCGTGTGCTCCAATGCAGCCATGAGCACAGGCGGCACTGCGCCGGTGGGCTGTGCTTGTGCTGGAAATGAATGGCGTGTTGGGAAGCCCACAGAAGCGCCTGGCCATCTTCCCAACTCGGGAAGGAGGAAAACAGCCATGCAGTGGGAAACATCCCATACCCTGCGTCGGAGCCAGGGCTTTCAAGAAACCTCTCCTTTTGGCCAGCAGCTCTGCACGCTCCCCCCACCCTCCACTGCCCCATCTGCGGAGCAGGAAAAGCCCAACAACTGGTCCAAGAAGGGCCTTGTGCACGGCCCAGCTGCTCCCAGCCCTCTTTCCCAAAGTGCAGCATCACCTTCTTCGTAGGGTCCATCTCTGCAGCCAGGCACGCGACCTCATTCCTCTGCCATTGAGATTGTTCCCTGCAGGCACCAGGAGAGCAGATCTTGTCAGAGCGCTGCCCAGCCCCTCCGGAGCCTCCAAGCTCAGGAGGAGCAGAGACAGAGGTGCTCGAGCCCCCGTTTCTTCCCCTGGTTTCTGAGTGCTTCCCTCCCCCTCCAGGTCTAGCAAATGGCCCGGGCAGGAGCCAAAGGCATGAGCCCTGGGCACTGGGCAAGTGAGGGCAAAGAGCACGCGCTCATCTGCCGCTACCCCAGCACAGGCGCTGCAGGTCAGGAAGGAGGAGAGGGCTCTTACCACAAGGACCACAGGTTGGCTGGTGCCTGCCCCAGCGGCACCTAAAAGAGAAAAGCTCTCCGTTTGAGTCCCAGAGCTGCCGGGGCTTGCCAGAGCCAGTGGCTCCAGGAAAGCCTGGCAGATGCTGCTGCCTGCTGAGCAGAACTCCTCTGTGGGCCTTTCCTGTCCCACTGACCAGCAGTCACTGACCTGTGGCACATCCTCTGCCCGCTGCGTCCACGTGAGCTGCATGATCCCGCAGCAGGCACCAGCTGTAATTCACATCACCAAGAGAGAGTTACTTTGCGAGGGTTTCTAACGAGCCCTGCCGTCACGCGCTCTCCTCCCCCAGCAGGGTGGCAAGAGGCTGGCTGAGGACACGGGAAAGGGTGCAGAGAGAGGTTGTGGCTCCGAGCAGGGACCCTTTCCCTGGGCCTCGGGGCTCCGTGACACAGCCCTGCTTCCCGGGCACGCTTCCCTGGTGCCCCACAGGTACAGCCCAATTCCCCTCCCTGCTCCACGTGCAGGGAGCACCTTGGGAGCTCCCTGAGCTGCAGACGCGGGAGGCTGGAAAGGCCCCGCTCGCTCCTCTCCCTCACGCTGAAGCTCACATTCCCTGCCTCCGTGGCTCTGCTGCCAGCAGACAGACTCACCGAGAGCAGCTAAGTTCATGACGAAGAGGATCGTGAAGAGCCTCTTCTTATTTACGGCGACCATCTCTTTCCTGAAAAAGAGGGGGTTCTGGGCTTAGCAGGGGCCAAGGGCAGAGCCCTGCCCAGGGGGACTTTGTCTTCCAGGCTGAGGAGCAGGAATTCTGGAGGAGCCAGGCTCTCCTGGTGGGAAGCCTGACCGCCAGCCTGACCCTGCTCGCCCTGACCCACTGGCACCCCTCGTCTCCGTGTCCCCGCTGCACCGTCTTGTACTCACAGGGTGGAGATGCCCGTGCTGAGGCATCTCTGGACAAAGTCCACAGCCACCAGCAGACTGAAGAGCAAGCCTGTGTGAAGAAAGCGGAGATGAACCGGAGGACCCCTCTTGAGGACACCGGTCCAGCGCGTGCCAGATCCCTGCAGGGAGGTGGGCGCTGCTCCTCCCTCCCTGGGGGCAGGGGCAGGGGCAGGGCCGTGGTTATGCCCTGGAGAGGGGGGCAGCTGGGGGCAGCCTGGGAGAGGGCTGCCAAGGGCCAGGCGGGATCCCCTCGCAGGCAGGGCACTGACGGCGTGCCTGGGCAGGGAGGGTGGCCCCAGTCCCGGGGGACCCCGTGGTTACTCCAGTATCCCACAAAGACATGGGCAGGGTAGCCAGCTCCACATGGTCTCGCAGGCGAGGTGGCCCCAAGCCTCCCTCGGGGCAGGGTGCCGCTGGTTCTGCAGGGCCGTGGGTCCCGGCCGAGGCAGGCAGGCTTGGCGCAAGCCTGGGGTGAAAAAAGGCAGCCCTGAACTTACGCTTCTTCGCTGCAGCCCTGCAGCGTGCGGGCCTCGGCCGTCTGGTGCCCTGAGCCTGCCCAGATCTGGCCCAGCTGCCTCTGGCCCATCTGCTGGGAGCTCGTGCGGGAGCCCTTATCCTCCCCATCCTGGGGAGCAAGGAAGCTCTCCTGAAAGCTTCTGTGCCCTCCTTCAGCCACACGAGTGTTGCCTGTCCGCGCAGATCCCTCCTGGAGATAGCCGAGAGGAGAACGCCTGCCACAGGCACACAGCCGGCAGCACACTGCGAGCCCACAGCTTATGGCCCACAGGGCACAACCTCACAAAGGCCTGGCCCCGCACGGTGTGAGCTCATGGCTCTGAAGTCACAGAGAGAGCTACAGCGTGGCTACATGGTGGGGAGAGACCCCGCTGCCCACCTGGCGCTGTGTTCTGCATTGGTGACTAGAATCGTAGAACCATAGAATCAGAGAATCGTCTAGTTTGGAAGGGACCTTTAAGATCACCTAGTCCAACCATCAACCTCACTCTGACCAAAAAAGTACCCATCACCAAAGCACGTCCCTAAGCTCTATGTCAGCCCGTCTTTTGAACACCTCTAGGGATGGTGCCTCAACCACTTCCCTGGGCAGCCCATTCCGGTGCTTAATAAGCCTTCCAGTGTAAAGATTTTTCCTCATATCCAATCTGAACCTGGCCTGGCACAACTTGAGGCCATTTCCTCTTGTCCTATCGCCTGTGACTTGGGAGAAGAGACCGACCCCCGCCTCTCCACACCCTCCTTTCTTTCAGGTAGCTGTAGAGAGCGAGAAGGTCTCCCCTCAGCCTCCTTTTCTCCGCGCTGAACAAGCCCAGCTCCCTCAGCCGCTCCTCGTAAGACTTACTCTCCAGACCCCTCACCAGCTTCGTTGCCCTTCTCTGGACCCGCTCCAGCACCTCAGTGTCTTTCTTGTGGTAAGGGGCCCAAAACCGGACACAGCACTCGAGATGGGTTTTTCTGATTTTCTGATGATTTTCTGTTGCGTGAAGAGGCAAAACGGTTTTGGCAGAAAATAAACCCCCTTGCGTTCTAACGCTCCTCACCGAGGTGGGAGGCTCGGGGCGGCTGGGTTTAAATTCTGAGTGATGCCCAAGTCACCGCTATCAGTCCCGTCGCCTTTAATATTAAACTGTCACGATTCTGGATACACTAATAGTGGACTGCACCTTCAGTCTAGTCGTGCTCACGAACGAGCACGGCCGCACTTCAGTGTCTGGTCACGTTCAGTGAGAAACCGAAACGGCTAGCTCCTTAAACAGTGCAGTTTGTTTAAGCAACAGATAGAAAGGTTCTTATGGTTTGCCGGTGATAAGTACAGTCTGCAAAGCACGGGCAAGTAAAAGAAAAAATGTTAATGGTACAAAGCGCGCGACAAAGTTGCAAACAATACAGCCTGGCTATAAATGTCACAGGTAACCCTCTAGAGAGATTTCTAAGTTCCCCGAGGAAGCACTCGGGACAGTCTGAGTCTTACCCACAGGCGTCCGTCCCTATGGGGGGGGAAGAAAGGCTCAGCCCGTCGACTGGTCCCGGGAGTCAGAGGCAGTCCGTGATGGGGTCCTCCCTGACTTGTTTACGACGGTGTCTTCCCTAGCATCCCCCCTTTCTCGGGTTAGTTTTATATTATTTTTTGCCTTCAAGGTGGAGTTTGAGTGACTTTAGTCATAAATACCTTTATTATGATAGGTGTAAAATTCTCTCGCCTCGCATTTAAAGGTATAGTTTACGAAAAATTCAGGGCGCAGACTCAAGGAGGAGTGGTCGCACCTTGGAGGCGGGTAGCCTTCGGGCTGGAGGTGTGTTTTGGTATTATAATGACATTATAATGAGCAAAGTTCGCACAAAGGACAGCATTTCATCAAAATTTGACAGACTCTTGGCTCAGGGTAGCAAGCATGCCGCCTATCACTTCCATAGGATCACCTTGTTCCCATTCTGCTGTGTAATCACAGAGCTTGGCCGTGGAATCTTCACTCCACTCCATCCTCCGTGTTGCTTTTGCAAGCAATATTGTTCAGGGAGTCATAGATGTAGGGCATTCCTTGCATACCAGCTGCTGCTGTGTTCCACCCCGGAAACGTTTTGATTTTATACCTTTCCTTAACGTGCGAACAATGCTATATATTTTTAATAAAAATTTTATTTTAGGAATTATTCCACAGCCTCACCAGTGCCCAGTAGAGGGGGACGATCGCCTCCCGAGTCCTACTCGCCACGCTGCTCCCGATACAGGCCGGGATGCTGTTGGCCTTCTTGGCCACCCGGGCACACTGCGGGCTCACGTTCAGCGGGCTGTCGACCAACACCCCCAGGTCCTTTTCTGCCAGGCAGCTCTCCAGCCACTCTGCCCCAAGCCTCTAGCGCTGCATGGGGTTGTTGTGAGGCAAGTGCAGGACCCGGCACTTGCCCTTGTTGAGCCTCGGCCCGTTGGCCTCGGCCCGTTGATCCAACCTGCCCAGGTCCCTCTGCAAAGCCTTTCTACCCTCAAGCAGGTTGACGCTCCCACCCAACTTGGTGTTGTCTGCAAACTTACTGAGGGTGCACTCGATCCCCTCCTCCAGATCATTGATAAAGATATTAGAGAGAACTGGCCCCGGTACCGAGCCCTGGGGAGCACCACTCGTGACTGGCCGCCAACTGGATTTAACTCCATTCACCACCACTCTCTGGCCCAGCCCTGCAGCCAGCTTTTTAACCCAGTGGAGAGTACTCCCATCCAAGCCACGGGCAGCCAGTTTCTCCAGGAGGATGCTGTGGGAGACTGTATCAAAGGCCGTACTAAAGTCCAGGTAAACATCACCCACAGCCTTTCCCTCATCCACCAAGCGGGTCACTTTGTCACAGAAGGAGATGGGGTTTGTCAAGTGGCACCTGCCCCTCATGAACCCATGCTGGCTGGGCCTGATTCCCTGGCTCTCCTTCGTGCGCCGCATGAAGGCATTCAGGATGATCTGCTCCATGGGCTTGCCAGGCACCGAGGCCAGACTGACAGGCCTGTAGTTGCCCGGATCATCCTTCCGACCCTTCTTGTGGATGGGCGTCACGTTTGCTAGACGCCAGTCAGCTGGGACCTCCCCGCTTTGCCAGGACTGCTGCTAAATGATGGGAAGTGGCTGAGTGAGCACTTCCGCCAGCTCCCTCAGTGCCCTCGGGTGGATCCCATGTGGCCCCAGAGACTAGACAGCGTTGCAAACACAGCAGTGGTGTAGCTGGTGCTGAGCAGCGCCTGCAGAGCGCCAAGGCTTCCTCTGTTCTTTCTCTGTGTGTCCCCCAGCCAGCAGGCTGAGGCTGGGCGAGAGGCTGGGAGGGGACACAGCAGGGAGAGCCAACCCCAACCGACGCAGGGGTACTCCGTGCCGTGTAACGTCGTGCCCCGCAATAAATCCTGGGCCTTTGGTCTTTCGCAGAAAGAGTGGTCAGGCATTGGAATAGGCTGCCCAGGGAGGTGGTTGAGTCACCATCCCTGGATGTGTTTAAGAGACATTTAGATGTGGTGTTGGGGGATAGGATATAGGGAAGAACTTTGTAGTGTAGGGTAGATGGTTGGACTCGATGATCCCAAGGGTCTCTTCCAACCTGGATGATTCTATGATTCTGTGATTCTATGATTCAAAGCAGCCAGTGCTTGGGGACTGGCTGGGCATCGGCCTCCTGGGGTCACCCCACCGCAGCCTGTGTAGAAAAAGGAGGGTGTTTGATGTGTGCTTGATAGTTGGAGGCTTCACAGGTTGGAGGCTGTCTTGGGCATAATCGCAACATCAGAGAACCGCAAAACGATAGAGTTTTTCATTCCTAGAGAAGTAAGGACAGGGGTGAGCAGAACTGCTTCCTTGGAGCTGCGGAGGGCAGGCTTGGAGCTGCCCAGGAGCCTGGCTGAGAGAGGGCCTTGGGAGGCAGCCCTGAAAGCAAAGGGGCCCAGGAAGGCTGGATATTATCCAAGAAGGAGATCTTCAAGGCGCAGGAGCAGGCTATCCCCACGTGCCGAAAGACAAGCTGGCGGGGAAGAAGACCGGCCTGGCTGAACAGAGAGCTTTGGCTGGAAGTCGGGGGAAAAAAGGAGAGTTTCCGAGCTTTGGAAGAAGGTGTCGGCAACTCAAGAGGACTACAAGGACGTCGTGAGGTTATGCAGGGAGAAAATGAGAAGGGCCAAAGCCCAGCTAGAACTTCATCTGGCTATTCGTGTCCCAGACAGGGCTGCACCACGTGGGCGCCCAGTAGACCCAGTGCCCAGATCCAACATGTCCCCCAAACGTACTGGGCCAGAGCCTGGGGATCCTGACCCCCAGACGCTGCCAGGCTCTGACGACTCCTTCCAGGGGCCAGATGCAACCCTCGTGCCAAAGGATTTTGTCAAGGGCCTTAGGCAGGAGAAGGCTACGGGAGCGTCGTCTCCTTTTGCTGGGTTAGGAGACATGCCCTTGGTGGAGAGAAAGCGGAAAGCCTGAGGAAGGCCTCAGCCTTCCTTTGAGGGCCTCTGAGACGACCTTGTCTCTGCACCAGACTAACAGCCACATGCCTCTCGCCTGATTCTCCTTTTTCTGCATTAATTTTTATTGAGGAAAACAGGACTATACAGGTGTCTGTCGCTGGCATCTCTTCCCACCATCGTCCCGCGCGCCTGCACTCGATAAATGCAGGTCTATCCTGGTTTTCCAGAGTTGCTCCGAATGCCAAGTTTTGTGAACTGAAAGGCTCTGGGGATCCCATTCTGCAAAGAAACCGTGTCAAAAATCAGCATCTCTCTGGGGTGTAAAGAGCGAGAGCGGGCTCCGTGTGTCAGGCCCCTCTCCCAGCGGGGACCGTCCGCGTTTCTTCCCCAAGCGGCTTGCTGGCAGGCGGGCGTTTCTGCCCTGGCCTCTTGCCCACACGCACGCACTGTACCTGCAGAGGCAAGGTCTGATGGGGCTTTCTCTGCATGGTGTAGTTGGATGTCCCCAGCAGAGTTTCGGCCTCGCCTTCCTCATCCAGTCCCTTGGAGATAAAGCACAGGGGAGGAGGTCAGGCTCGACCCGACCACGAGGAAACGTTCGTGCCTGCCCCGGGACCGTCATCTGCACCCGCCTCCTGCGGCTCCAGCAGAGACTGGCACGGGATGCGGTGGGGCTGAGCCTCCTCCTTGTGTGTTGCTGGGGGGCCCACAGGCGCTGGGCCAAACCGCGCGGAGCAAGTCTTAGGAGGGGTGACAGCACCCTGCATGTGCCTTGGAATGTCCCCTCAGAGAACGGCAGTGCGTGGGAGCACACGGATCTCGGCAGATGCGCCGAGAGCAGCAAGTCCCCGTTAACAGCTTTTCCCCGCGGCCGGGACCCAGCCCCCAGCCCCCAGCCCCCAGCCCCCAGCAGAGACTTACACAGGCAGCGAAATCTCGGGGGGCACCGCTGGCAGTCTTTGAGGTGTGCTGTACGGTGACTGCCTTCAGGGGTATTGGTGCCAGTAACGGGATTAGCAGCTCGCTCCGAGACCCTTGGAATGGCCAGCAGTATCTCAGTAAAGCATCCGGCTGAAAGCAGAAGGCAAGAGCATGGAAGGTGAGGGCATGATGGGGCCCGTGTGCTCCAATGCAGCCATGAGCACAGGCGGCACTGCGCCGGTGGGCTGTGCTTGTGCTGGAAATGAATGGCGTGTTGGGAAGCCCACAGAAGCGCCTGGCCATCTTCCCAACTCGGGAAGGAGGAAAACAGCCATCCAGTGGGAAACATCCCATACCCTGCGTCGGAGCCAGGGCTTTCAAGAAACCTCTCCTTTTGGCCAGCAGCTCTGCACGCTCCCCCCACCCTCCACTGCCCCATCTGCGGAGCAGGAAAAGCCCAACAACTGGTCCAAGAAGGGCCTTGTGCACGGCCCAGCTGCTCCCAGCCCTCTTTCCCAAAGTGCAGCATCACCTTCTTCGTAGGGTCCATCTCTGCAGCCAGGCACGCGACCTCATTCCTCTGCCATTGAGATTGTTCCCTGCAGGCACCAGGAGAGCAGATCTTGTCAGAGCGCTGCCCAGCCCCTCCGGAGCCTCCAAGCTCAGGAGGAGCAGAGACAGAGGTGCTCGAGCCCCCGTTTCTTCCCCTGGTTTCTGAGTGCTTCCCTCCCCCTCCAGGTCTAGCAAATGGCCCGGGCAGGAGCCAAAGGCATGAGCCCTGGGCACTGGGCAAGTGAGGGCAAAGAGCACGCGCTCATCTGCCGCTACCCCAGCACAGGCGCTGCAGGTCAGGAAGGAGGAGAGGGCTCTTACCACAAGGACCACAGGTTGGCTGGTGCCTGCCCCAGCGGCACCTAAAAGAGAAAAGCTCTCCGTTTGAGTCCCAGAGCTGCCGGGGCTTGCCAGAGCCAGTGGCTCCAGGAAAGCCTGGCAGATGCTGCTGCCTGCTGAGCAGAACTCCTCTGTGGGCCTTTCCTGTCCCACTGACCAGCAGTCACTGACCTGTGGCACATCCTCTGCCCGCTGCGTCCACGTGAGCTGCATGATCCCGCAGCAGGCACCAGCTGTAATTCACATCACCAAGAGAGAGTTACTTTGCGAGGGTTTCTAACGAGCCCTGCCGTCACGCGCTCTCCTCCCCCAGCAGGGTGGCAAGAGGCTGGCTGAGGACACGGGAAAGGGTGCAGAGAGAGGTTGTGGCTCCGAGCAGGGACCCTTTCCCTGGGCCTCGGGGCTCCGTGACACAGCCCTGCTTCCCGGGCACGCTTCCCTGGTGCCCCACAGGTACAGCCCAATTCCCCTCCCTGCTCCACGTGCAGGGAGCACCTTGGGAGCTCCCTGAGCTGCAGACGCGGGAGGCTGGAAAGGCCCCGCTCGCTCCTCTCCGTCACGCTGAAGCTCCCACTCCCTGCCTCCGTGGCTCTGCTGCCAGCAGACAGACTCACCGAGAGCAGCTAAGTTCATGACGAAGAGGATCGTGAAGAGCCTCTTCTTATTTACGGCGACCATCTCTTTCCTGAAAAAGAGGGGGTTCTGGGCTTAGCAGTGGCCAAGGGCAGAGCCCTGCCCAGGGGGACTTTCTCTTCCAAGCTGAGGAGCAGGAATTCTGGAGGAGCCAGGCTCTCCTGGTGGGAAGCCTGACCGCCAGCCTGACCCTGCTCGCCCTGACCCACTGGCACCCCTCGTCTCCGTGTCCCCGCTGCACCGTCTTGTACTCACAGGGTGGAGATGCCCGTGCTGAGGCATCTCTGGACAAAGTCCACAGCCACCAGCAGACTGAAGAGCAAGCCTGTGTGAAGAAAGCGGAGATGAACCGGAGGACCCCTCTTGAGGACACCGGTCCAGCGCGTGCCAGATCCCTGCAGGGAGGTGGGCGCTGCTCCTCCCTCCCTGGGGGCAGGGGCAGGGGCAGGGCCGTGGTTATGCCCTGGAGAGGGGGGCAGCTGGGGGCAGCCTGGGAGAGGGCTGCCAAGGGCCAGGCGGGATCCCCTCGCAGGCAGGGCACTGACGGCGTGCCTGGGCAGGGAGGGTGGCCCCAGTCCCGGGGGACCCCGTGGTTACTCCAGTATCCCACAAAGACATGGGCAGGGTAGCCAGCTCCACATGGTCTCGCAGGCGAGGTGGCCCCAAGCCTCCCTCGGGGCAGGGTGCCGCTGGTTCTGCAGGGCCGTGGGTCCCGGCCGAGGCAGGCAGGCTTGGCGCAAGCCTGGGGTGAAAAAAGGCAGCCCTGAACTTACGCTTCTTCGCTGCAGCCCTGCAGCGTGCGGGCCTCGGCCGTCTGGTGCCCTGAGCCTGCCCAGATCTGGCCCAGCTGCCTCTGGCCCATCTGCTGGGAGCTCGTGCGGGAGCCCTTATCCTCCCCATCCTGGGGAGCAAGGAAGCTCTCCTGAAAGCTTCTGTGCCCTCCTTCAGCCACACGAGTGTTGCCTGTCCGCGCAGATCCCTCCTGGAGATAGCCGAGAGGAGAACGCCTGCCACAGGCACACAGCCGGCAGCACACTGCGAGCCCACAGCTTATGGCCCACAGGGCACAACCTCACAAAGGCCTGGCCCCGCACGGTGTGAGCTCATGGCTCTGAAGTCACAGAGAGAGCTACAGCGTGGCTACATGGTGGGGAGAGACCCCGCTGCCCACCTGGCGCTGTGTTCTGCATTGGTGACTAGAATCGTAGAACCGTAGAATCAGAGAATCGTCTAGTTTGGAAGGGACCTTTAAGATCACCTAGTCCAACCATCAACCTCACTCTGACCAAAAAAGTACCCATCACCAAAGCACGTCCCTGAGCTCTATGTCAGCCCGTCTTTTGAACACCTCTAGGGATGGTGCCTCAACCACTTCCCTGGGCAGCCCATTCCGGTGCTTAATAAGCCTTCCAGTGTAAAGATTTTTCCTCATATCCAATCTGAACCTCCCCTGGCACAACTTGAGGCCATTTCCTCTTGTCCTATCGCCTGTGACTTGGGAGAAGAGACCGACCCCCGCCTCTCCACACCCTCCTTTCTTTCAGGTAGCTGTAGAGAGCGAGAAGGTCTCCCCTCAGCCTCCTTTTCTCCGCGCTGAACAAGCCCAGCTCCCTCAGCCGCTCCTCGTAAGACTTACTCTCCAGACCCCTCACCAGCTTCGTTGCCCTTCTCTGGACCCGCTCCAGCACCTCAGTGTCTTTCTTGTGGTAAGGGGCCCAAAACCGGACACAGCACTCGAGATGGGTTTTTCTGATTTTCTGATGATTTTCTGTTGCGTGAAGAGGCAAAACGGTTTTGGCAGAAAATAAACCCCCTTGCGTTCTAACGCTCCTCACCGAGGTGGGAGGCTCGGGGCGGCTGGGTTTAAATTCTGAGTGATGCCCAAGTCACCGCTATCAGTCCCGTCGCCTTTAATATTAAACTGTCACGATTCTGGATACACTAATAGTGGACTGCACCTTCAGTCTAGTCGTGCTCACGAACGAGCACGGCCGCACTTCAGTGTCTGGTCACGTTCAGTGAGAAACCGAAACGGCTAGCTCCTTAAACAGTGCAGTTTGTTTAAGCAACAGATAGAAAGGTTCTTATGGTTTGCCGGTGATAAGTACAGTCTGCAAAGCACGTGCAAGTAAAAGAAAAAATGTTAATGGTACAAAGCGCGCGACAAAGTTGCAAACAATACAGCCTGGCTATAAATGTCACAGGTAACCCTCTAGAGAGATTTCTAAGTTCCCCGAGGAAGCACTCGGGACAGTCTGAGTCTTACCCACAGGCGTCCGTCCCTATGGGGGGGGAAGAAAGGCTCAGCCCGTCGACTGGTCCCGGGAGTCAGAGGCAGTCCGTGATGGGGTCCTCCCTGACTTGTTTACGACGGTGTCTTCCCTAGCATCCCCCCTTTCTCGGGTTAGTTTTATATTATTTTTTGCCTTCAAGGTGGAGTTTGAGTGACTTTAGTCATAAATACCTTTATTATGATTGGTGTAAAATTCTCTCGCCTCGCATTTAAAGGTATAGTTTACGAAAAATTCAGGGCGCAGACTCAAGGAGGAGTGGTCGCACCTTGGAGGCGGGTAGCCTTCGGGCTGGAGGTGTGTTTTGGTATTATAATGACATTATAATGAGCAAAGTTCGCACAAAGGACAGCATTTCATCAAAATTTGACAGACTCTTGGCTCAGGGTAGCAAGCATGCCGCCTATCACTTCCATAGGATCACCTTGTTCCCATTCTGCTGTGTAATCACAGAGCTTGGCCGTGGAATCTTCACTCCGCTCCATCCTCCGTGTTGCTTTTGCAAGCAATATTGTTCAGGGAGTCATAGATGTAGGGCATTCCTTGCATACCAGCTGCTGCTGTGTTCCACCCCGGAAACGTTTTGATTTTATACCTTTCCTTAACGTGCGAACAATGCTATATATTTTTAATAAAAATTTTATTTTAGGAATTATTCCACAGCCTCACCAGTGCCCAGTAGAGGGGGACGATCGCCTCCCGAGTCCTACTCGCCACGCTGCTCCCGATACAGGCCGGGATGCTGTTGGCCTTCTTGGCCACCTGGGCACACTGCGGGCTCACGTTCAGCGGGCTGTCGACCAACACCCCCAGGTCCTTTTCTGCCAGGCAGCTCTCCAGCCACTCTGCCCCAAGCCTCTAGCGCTGCATGGGGTTGTTGTGAGGCAAGTGCAGGACCCGGCACTTGCCCTTGTTGAGCCTCGGCCCGTTGGCCTCGGCCCGTTGATCCAACCTGCCCAGGTCCCTCTGCAAAGCCTTTCTACCCTCAAGCAGGTTGACGCTCCCACCCAACTTGGTGTTGTCTGCAAACTTACTGAGGGTGCACTCGATCCCCTCCTCCAGATCATTGATAAAGATATTAGAGAGAACTGGCCCCGGTACCGAGCCCTGGGGAGCACCACTCGTGACTGGCCGCCAACTGGATTTAACTCCATTCACCACCACTCTCTGGCCCAGCCCTGCAGCCAGCTTCTTAACCCAGTGGAGAGTACTCCCATCCAAGCCACGGGCAGCCAGTTTCTCCAGGAGGATGCTGTGGGAGACTGTATCAAAGGCCGTACTAAAGTCCAGGTAAACATCACCCACAGCCTTTCCCTCATCCACCAAGCGGGTCACTTTGTCACAGAAGGAGATGGGGTTTGTCAAGTGGCACCTGCCCCTCATGAACCCATGCTGGCTGGGCCTGATTCCCTGGCTCTCCTTCGTGCGCCGCATGAAGGCATTCAGGATGATCTGCTCCATGGGCTTGCCAGGCACCGAGGCCAGACTGACAGGCCTGTAGTTGCCCGGATCATCCTTCCGACCCTTCTTGTGGATGGGCGTCACGTTTGCTAGACGCCAGTCAGCTGGGACCTCCCCGCTTTGCCAGGACTGCTGCTAAATGATGGGAAGTGGCTGAGTGAGCACTTCCGCCAGCTCCCTCAGTGCCCTCGGGTGGATCCCATGTGGCCCCAGAGACTAGACAGCGTTGCAAACACAGCAGTGGTGTAGCTGGTGCTGAGCAGCGCCTGCAGAGCGCCAAGGCTTCCTCTGTTCTTTCTCTGTGTGTCCCCCAGCCAGCAGGCTGAGGCTGGGCGAGAGGCTGGGAGGGGACACAGCAGGGAGAGCCAACCCCAACCGACGCAGGGGTACTCCGTGCCGTGTAACGTCGTGCCCCGCAATAAATCCTGGGCCTTTGGTCTTTCGCAGAAAGAGTGGTCAGGCATTGGAATAGGCTGCCCAGGGAGGTGGTTGAGTCACCATCCCTGGATGTGTTTAAGAGACATTTAGATGTGGTGTTGGGGGATAGGATATAGGGAAGAACTTTGTAGTGTAGGGTAGATGGTTGGACTCGATGATCCCAAGGGTCTCTTCCAACCTGGATGATTCTATGATTCTGTGATTCTATGATTCAAAGCAGCCAGTGCTTGGGGACTGGCTGGGCATCGGCCTCCTGGGGTCACCCCACCGCAGCCTGTGTAGAAAAAGGAGGGTGTTTGATGTGTGCTTGATAGTTGGAGGCTTCACAGGTTGGAGGCTGTCTTGGGCATAATCGCAACATCAGAGAACCGCAAAACGATAGAGTTCAGGGGTGAGCAGAACTGCTTCCTTGGAGCTGCGGAGGGCAGGCTTGGAGCTGCCCAGGAGCCTGGCTGAGAGAGGGCCTTGGGAGGCAGCCCTGAAAGCAAAGGGGCCCAGGAAGGCTGGATATTATCCAAGAAGGAGATCTTCAAGGCGCAGGAGCAGGCTATCCCCACGTGCCGAAAGACAAGCTGGCGGGGAAGAAGACCGGCCTGGCTGAACAGAGAGCTTTGGCTGGAAGTCGGGGGAGAAAAGGAGAGTTTCCAAGCTTTGGAAGAAGGGGCCGGCAACTCAAGAGGACTACAAGGACGTCGTGAGGTTATGCAGGGAGAAAATGAGAAGGGCCAAAGCCCAGCTAGAACTTCATCTGGCTATTCGTGTCCCAGACAGGGCTGCACCATGTGGGCGCCCAGTAGACCCAGTGCCCAGATCCAACGTGTCCCCCAAACGTACTGGGCCAGAGCCTGGGGATCCTGACCCCCAGACGCTGCCAGGCTCTGACGACTCCTTCCAGGGGCCAGATGCAACCCTCGTGCCAAAGGATTTTGTCAAGGGCCTTAGGCAGGAGAAGGCTACGGGAGCGTCGTCTCCTTTTGCTGGGTTAGGAGACATGCCCTTGGTGGAGAGAAAGCGGAAAGCCTGAGGAAGGCCTCAGCCTTCCTTTGAGGGCCTCTGAGACGACCTTGTCTCTGCACCAGACTAACAGCCACATGCCTCTCGCCTGATTCTCCTTTTTCTGCATTAATTTTTATTGAGGAAAACAGGACTACACAGGTGTCTGTCGCTGGCATCTCTTCCCACCATCGTCCCGCGCGCCTGCACTCGATAAATGCAGGTCTATCCTGGTTTTCCAGAGTTGCTCCGAATGCCAAGTTTTGTGAACTGAAAGGCTCTGGGGATCCCATTCTGCAAAGAAACCGTGTCAAAAATCAGCATCTCTCTGGGGTGTAAAGAGCGAGAGCGGGCTCCGTGTGTCAGGCCCCTCTCCCAGCGGGGACCGTCCGCGTTTCTTCCCCAAGCGGCTTGCTGGCAGGCGGGCGTTTCTGCCCTGGCCTCTTGCCCACACGCACGCACTGTACCTGCAGAGGCAAGGTCTGATGGGGCTTTCTCTGCATGGTGTAGTTGGATGTCCCCAGCAGAGTTTCGGCCTCGCCTTCCTCATCCAGTCCCTTGGAGATAAAGCACAGGGGAGGAGGTCAGGCTCAACCCGACCACGAGGAAACGTTCGTGCCTGCCCTGGGACCGTCATCTGCACCCGCCTCCTGCGGCTCCAGCAGAGACTGGCACGGGATGCGGTGGGGCTGAGCCTCCTCCTTGTGTGTTGCTGGGGGGCCCGCAGGCGCTGGGCCAAACCGCGCGGAGCAAGTCTTAGGAGGGGTGACAGCACCCTGCGTGTGCCTTGGAATGTCCCCTCAGAGAACGGCAGTGCGTGGGAGCACACGGATCTCGGCAGATGCGCCGAGAGCAGCAAGTCCCCGTTAACAGCTTTTCCCCGCGGCCGGGACCCAGCCCCCAGCCCCCAGCCCCCAGCCCCCAGCCCCCAGCCCCCAGCAGAGACTTACACAGGCAGCGAAATCTCGGGGGGCACCGCTGGCAGTCTTTGAGGTGTGCTGTACGGTGACTGCCTTCAGGGGTATTGGTGCCGGTAACGGGATTAGCAGCTCGCTCCGAGACCCTTGGAATGGCCAGCAGTATCTCAGTAAAGCATCCGGCTGAAAGCAGAAGGCAAGAGCATGGAAGGTGAGGGCATGATGGGGCCCGTGTGCTCCAATGCAGCCATGAGCACAGGCGGCACTGCGCCGGTGGGCTGTGCTTGTGCTGGAAATGAATGGCGTGTTGGGAAGCCCACAGAAGCGCCTGGCCATCTTCCCAACCCGGGAAGGAGGAAAACAGCCATGCAGTGGGAAACATCCCATACCCTGCGTCGGAGCCAGGGCTTTCAAGAAACCTCTCCTTTTGGCCAGCAGCTCTGCACGCTCCCCCCACCCTCCACTGCCCCATCTGCGGAGCAGGAAAAGCCCAACAACTGGTCCAAGAAGGGCCTTGTGCACGGCCCAGCTGCTCCCAGCCCTCTTTCCCAAAGTGCAGCATCACCTTCTTCGTAGGGTCCATCTCTGCAGCCAGGCACGCGACCTCATTCCTCTGCCATTGAGATTGTTCCCTGCAGGCACCAGGAGAGCAGATCTTGTCAGAGCGCTGCCCAGCCCCTCCGGAGCCTCCAAGCTCAGGAGGAGCAGAGACAGAGGTGCTCGAGCCCCCGTTTCTTCCCCTGGTTTCTGAGTGCTTCCCTCCCCCTCCAGGTCTAGCAAATGGCCCGGGCAGGAGCCAAAGGCATGAGCCCTGGGCACTGGGCAAGTGAGGGCAAAGAGCACGCGCTCATCTGCCGCTACCCCAGCACAGGCGCTGCAGGTCAGGAAGGAGGAGAGGGCTCTTACCACAAGGACCACAGGTTGGCTGGTGCCTGCCCCAGCGGCACCTAAAAGAGAAAAGCTCTCCGTTTGAGTCCCAGAGCTGCCGGGGCTTGCCAGAGCCAGTGGCTCCAGGAAAGCCTGGCAGATGCTGCTGCCTGCTGAGCAGAACTCCTCTGTGGGCCTTTCCTGTCCCACTGACCAGCAGTCACTGACCTGTGGCACATCCTCTGCCCGCTGCATCCACGTGAGCTGCATGATCCCGCAGCAGGCACCAGCTGTAATTCACATCACCAAGAGAGAGTTACTTTGCGAGGGTTTCTAACGAGCCCTGCCGTCACGCGCTCTCCTCCCCCAGCATGGTGGCAAGAGGCTGGCTGAGGACACGGGAAAGGGTGCAGAGAGAGGTTGTGGCTCCGAGCAGGGACCCTTTCCCTGGGCCTCGGGGCTCCGTGACACAGCCCTGCTTCCCGGGCACGCTTCCCTGGTGCCCCACAGCTACAGCCCAATTCCCCTCCCTGCTCCGCGTGCAGGGAGCACCTTGGGAGCTCCCTGAGCTGCAGACGCGGGAGGCTGGAAAGGCCCCGCTCGCTCCTCTCCCTCACGCTGAAGCTCACATTCCCTGCCTCCGTGGCTCTGCTGCCAGCAGACAGACTCACCGAGAGCAGCTAAGTTCATGACGAAGAGGATCGTGAAGAGCCTCTTCTTATTTACGGCGACCATCTCTTTCCTGAAAAAGAGGGGGTTCTGGGCTTAGCAGTGGCCAAGGGCAGAGCCCTGCCCAGGGGGACTTTCTCTTCCAAGCTGAGGAGCAGGAATTCTGGAGGAGCCAGGCTCTCCTGGTGGGAAGCCTGACCGCCAGCCTGACCCTGCTCGCCCTGACCCACTGGCACCCCTCGTCTCCGTGTCCCCGCTGCACCGTCTTGTACTCACAGGGTGGAGATGCCCGTGCTGAGGCATCTCTGGACAAAGTCCACAGCCACCAGCAGACTGAAGAGCAAGCCTGTGTGAAGAAAGCGGAGATGAACCGGAGGACCCCTCTTGAGGACACCGGTCCAGCGCGTGCCAGATCCCTGCAGGGAGGTGGGCGCTGCTCCTCCCTCCCTGGGGGCAGGGGCAGGGCCGTGGTTATGCCCTGGAGAGGGGGGCAGCTGGGGGCAGCCTGGGAGAGGGCTGCCAAGGGCCAGGCGGGATCCCCTCGCAGGCAGGGCACTGACGGCGTGCCTGGGCAGGGAGGGTGGCCCCAGTCCCGGGGGACCCCGTGGTTACTCCAGTATCCCACAAAGACATGGGCAGGGTAGCCAGCTCCACATGGTCTCGCAGGCGAGGTGGCCCCAAGCCTCCCTCGGGGCAGGGTGCCGCTGGTTCTGCAGGGCCGTGGGTCCCGGCCGAGGCAGGCAGGCTTGGCGCAAGCCTGGGGTGAAAAAAGGCAGCCCTGAACTTACGCTTCTTCGCTGCAGCCCTGCAGCGTGCGGGCCTCGGCCGTCTGGTGCCCTGAGCCTGCCCAGATCTGGCCCAGCTGCCTCTGGCCCATCTGCTGGGAGCTCGTGCGGGAGCCCTTATCCTCCCCATCCTGGGGAGCAAGGAAGCTCTCCTGAAAGCTTCTGTGCCCTCCTTCAGCCACACGAGTGTTGCCTGTCCGCGCAGATCCCTCCTGGAGATAGCCGAGAGGAGAACGCCTGCCACAGGCACACAGCCGGCAGCACACTGCGAGCCCACAGCTTATGGCCCACAGGGCACAACCTCACAAAGGCCTGGCCCCGCACGGTGTGAGCTCATGGCTCTGAAGTCACAGAGAGAGCTACAGCGTGGCTACATGGTGGGGAGAGACCCCGCTGCCCACCTGGCGCTGTGTTCTGCATTGGTGACTAGAATCGTAGAACCGTAGAATCAGAGAATCGTCTAGTTTGGAAGGGACCTTTAAGATCACCTAGTCCAACCATCAACCTCACTCTGACCAAAAAAGTACCCATCACCAAAGCACGTCCCTAAGCTCTATGTCAGCCCGTCTTTTGAACACCTCTAGGGATGGTGCCTCAACCACTTCCCTGGGCAGCCCATTCCGGTGCTTAATAAGCCTGCCAGTGTAAAGATTTTTCCTCATATCCAATCTGAACCTCCCCTGGCACAACTTGAGGCCATTTCCTCTTGTCCTATTGCCTGTGACTTGGGAGAAGAGACTGACCCCCGCCTCTCCACACCCTCCTTTCTTTCAGGTAGCTGTAGAGAGCGAGAAGGTCTCCCCTCAGCCTCCTTTTCTCCGCGCTGAACAAGCCCAGCTCCCTCAGCCGCTCCTCGTAAGACTTACTCTCCAGACCCCTCACCAGCTTCGTTGCCCTTCTCTGGACCCGCTCCAGCACCTCAGTGTCTTTCTTGTGGTAAGGGGCCCAAAACCGGACACAGCACTCGAGATGGGTTTTTCTGATTTTCTGATGATTTTCTGTTGCGTGAAGAGGCAAAACGGTTTTGGCAGAAAATAAACCCCCTTGCGTTCTAACGCTCCTCACCGAGGTGGGAGGCTCGGGGCGGCTGGGTTTAAATTCTGAGTGATGCCCAAGTCACCGCTATCAGTCCCGTCGCCTTTAATATTAAACTGTCACGATTCTGGATACACTAATAGTGGACTGCACCTTCAGTCTAGTCGTGCTCACGAACGAGCACGGCCGCACTTCAGTGTCTGGTCGCGTTCAGTGAGAAACCGAAACGGCTAGCTCCTTAAACAGTGCAGTTTGTTTAAGCAACAGATAGAAAGGTTCTTATGGTTTGCCGGTGATAAGTACAGTCTGCAAAGCACGTGCAAGTAAAAGAAAAAATGTTAATGGTACAAAGCGCGCGACAAAGTTGCAAACAATACAGCCTGGCTATAAATGTCACAGGTAACCCTCTAGAGAGATTTCTAAGTTCCCCGAGGAAGCACTCGGGACAGTCTGAGTCTTACCCACAGGCGTCCGTCCCTATGGGGGGGGAAGAAAGGCTCAGCCCGTCGACTGGTCCCGGGAGTCAGAGGCAGTCCGTGATGGGGTCCTCCCTGACTTGTTTACGACGGTGTCTTCCCTAGCATCCCCCCTTTCTCGGGTTAGTTTTATATTATTTTTTGCCTTCAAGGTGGAGTTTGAGTGACTTTAGTCATAAATACCTTTATTATGATTGGTGTAAAATTCTCTCGCCTCGCATTTAAAGGTATAGTTTACGAAAAATTCAGGGCGCAGACTCAAGGAGGAGTGGTCGCACCTTGGAGGCGGGTAGCCTTCGGGCTGGAGGTGTGTTTTGGTATTATAATGACATTATAATGAGCAAAGTTCGCACAAAGGACAGCATTTCATCAAAATTTGACAGACTCTTGGCTCAGGGTAGCAAGCATGCCGCCTATCACTTCCATAGGATCACCTTGTTCCCATTCTGCTGTGTAATCACAGAGCTTGGCCGTGGAATCTTCACTCCGCTCCATCCTCCGTGTTGCTTTTGCAAGCAATATTGTTCAGGGAGTCATAGATGTAGGGCATTCCTTGCATACCAGCTGCTGCTGTGTTCCACCCCGGAAACGTTTTGATTTTATACCTTTCCTTAACGTGCGAACAATGCTATATATTTTTAATAAAAATTTTATTTTAGGAATTATTCCACAGCCTCACCAGTGCCCAGTAGAGGGGGACGATCGCCTCCCGAGTCCTACTCGCCACGCTGCTCCCGATACAGGCCGGGATGCTGTTGGCCTTCTTGGCCACCTGGGCACACTGCGGGCTCACGTTCAGCGGGCTGTCGACCAACACCCCCAGGTCCTTTTCTGCCAGGCAGCTCTCCAGCCACTCTGCCCCAAGCCTCTAGCGCTGCATGGGGTTGTTGTGAGGCAAGTGCAGGACCCGGCACTTGCCCTTGTTGAGCCTCGGCCCGTTGGCCTCGGCCCGTTGATCCAACCTGCCCAGGTCCCTCTGCAAAGCCTTTCTACCCTCAAGCAGGTTGACGCTCCCACCCAACTTGGTGTTGTCTGCAAACTTACTGAGGGTGCACTCGATCCCCTCCTCCAGATCATTGATAAAGATATTAGAGAGAACTGGCCCCGGTACCGAGCCCTGGGGAGCACCACTCGTGACTGGCCGCCAACTGGATTTAACTCCATTCACCACCACTCTCTGGCCCAGCCCTGCAGCCAGCTTCTTAACCCAGTGGAGAGTACTCCCATCCAAGCCACGGGCAGCCAGTTTCTCCAGGAGGATGCTGTGGGAGACTGTATCAAAGGCCGTACTAAAGTCCAGGTAAACATCACCCACAGCCTTTCCCTCATCCACCAAGCGGGTCACTTTGTCACAGAAGGAGATGGGGTTTGTCAAGTGGCACCTGCCCCTCATGAACCCATGCTGGCTGGGCCTGATTCCCTGGCTCTCCTTCGTGCGCCGCATGAAGGCATTCAGGATGATCTGCTCCATGGGCTTGCCAGGCACCGAGGCCAGACTGACAGGCCTGTAGTTGCCCGGATCATCCTTCCGACCCTTCTTGTGGATGGGCGTCACGTTTGCTAGACGCCAGTCAGCTGGGACCTCCCCGCTTTGCCAGGACTGCTGCTAAATGATGGGAAGTGGCTGAGTGAGCACTTCCGCCAGCTCCCTCAGTGCCCTCGGGTGGATCCCATGTGGCCCCAGAGACTAGACAGCGTTGCAAACACAGCAGTGGTGTAGCTGGTGCTGAGCAGCGCCTGCAGAGCGCCAAGGCTTCCTCTGTTCTTTCTCTGTGTGTCCCCCAGCCAGCAGGCTGAGGCTGGGCGAGAGGCTGGGAGGGGACACAGCAGGGAGAGCCAACCCCAACCGACGCAGGGGTACTCCGTGCCGTGTAACGTCGTGCCCCGCAATAAATCCTGGGCCTTTGGTCTTTCGCAGAAAGAGTGGTCAGGCATTGGAATAGGCTGCCCAGGGAGGTGGTTGAGTCACCATCCCTGGATGTGTTTAAGAGACATTTAGATGTGGTGTTGGGGGATAGGATATAGGGAAGAACTTTGTAGTGTAGGGTAGATGGTTGGACTCGATGATCCCAAGGGTCTCTTCCAACCTGGATGATTCTATGATTCTGTGATTCTATGATTCAAAGCAGCCAGTGCTTGGGGACTGGCTGGGCATCGGCCTCCTGGGGTCACCCCACCGCAGCCTGTGTAGAAAAAGGAGGGTGTTTGATGTGTGCTTGATAGTTGGAGGCTTCACAGGTTGGAGGCTGTCTTGGGCATAATCGCAACATCAGAGAACCGCAAAACGATAGAGTTCAGGGGTGAGCAGAACTGCTTCCTTGGAGCTGCGGAGGGCAGGCTTGGAGCTGCCCAGGAGCCTGGCTGAGAGAGGGCCTTGGGAGGCAGCCCTGAAAGCAAAGGGGCCCAGGAAGGCTGGATATTATCCAAGAAGGAGATCTTCAAGGCGCAGGAGCAGGCTATCCCCACGTGCCGAAAGACAAGCTGGCGGGGAAGAAGACCGGCCTGGCTGAACAGAGAGCTTTGGCTGGAAGTCGGGGGAGAAAAGGAGAGTTTCCAAGCTTTGGAAGAAGGGGCCGGCAACTCAAGAGGACTACAAGGACGTCGTGAGGTTATGCAGGGAGAAAATGAGAAGGGCCAAAGCCCAGCTAGAACTTCATCTGGCTATTCGTGTCCCAGACAGGGCTGCACCATGTGGGCGCCCAGTAGACCCAGTGCCCAGATCCAACGTGTCCCCCAAACGTACTGGGCCAGAGCCTGGGGATCCTCACCCCCAGACGCTGCCAGGCTCTGACGACTCCTTCCAGGGGCCAGATGCAACCCTCGTGCCAAAGGATTTTGTCAAGGGCCTTAGGCAGGAGAAGGCTACGGGAGCGTCGTCTCCTTTTGCTGGGTTAGGAGACATGCCCTTGGTGGAGAGAAAGCGGAAAGCCTGAGGAAGGCCTCAGCCTTCCTTTGAGGGCCTCTGAGACGACCTTGTCTCTGCACCAGACTAACAGCCACATGCCTCTCGCCTGATTCTCCTTTTTCTGCATTAATTTTTATTGAGGAAAACAGGACTACACAGGTGTCTGTCGCTGGCATCTCTTCCCACCATCGTCCCGCGCGCCTGCACTCGATAAATGCAGGTCTATCCTGGTTTTCCAGAGTTGCTCCGAATGCCAAGTTTTGTGAACTGAAAGGCTCTGGGGATCCCATTCTGCAAAGAAACCGTGTCAAAAATCAGCATCTCTCTGGGGTGTAAAGAGCGAGAGCGGGCTCCGTGTGTCAGGCCCCTCTCCCAGCGGGGACCGTCCGCGTTTCTTCCCCAAGCGGCTTGCTGGCAGGCGGGCGTTTCTGCCCTGGCCTCTTGCCCACACGCACGCACTGTACCTGCAGAGGCAAGGTCTGATGGGGCTTTCTCTGCATGGTGTAGTTGGATGTCCCCAGCAGAGTTTCGGCCTCGCCTTCCTCATCCAGTCCCTTGGAGATAAAGCACAGGGGAGGAGGTCAGGCTCAACCCGACCACGAGGAAACGTTCGTGCCTGCCCTGGGACCGTCATCTGCACCCGCCTCCTGCGGCTCCAGCAGAGACTGGCACGGGATGCGGTGGGGCTGAGCCTCCTCCTTGTGTGTTGCTGGGGGGCCCGCAGGCGCTGGGCCAAACCGCGCGGAGCAAGTCTTAGGAGGGGTGACAGCACCCTGCGTGTGCCTTGGAATGTCCCCTCAGAGAACGGCAGTGCGTGGGAGCACACGGATCTCGGCAGATGCGCCGAGAGCAGCAAGTCCCCGTTAACAGCTTTTCCCCGCGGCCGGGACCCAGCCCCCAGCCCCCAGCCCCCAGCCCCCAGCCCCCAGCCCCCAGCAGAGACTTACACAGGCAGCGAAATCTCGGGGGGCACCGCTGGCAGTCTTTGAGGTGTGCTGTACGGTGACTGCCTTCAGGGGTATTGGTGCCGGTAACGGGATTAGCAGCTCGCTCCGAGACCCTTGGAATGGCCAGCAGTATCTCAGTAAAGCATCCGGCTGAAAGCAGAAGGCAAGAGCATGGAAGGTGAGGGCATGATGGGGCCCGTGTGCTCCAATGCAGCCATGAGCACAGGCGGCACTGCGCCGGTGGGCTGTGCTTGTGCTGGAAAGGAATGGCGTGTTGGGAAGCCCACAGAAGCGCCTGGCCATCTTCCCAACCCGGGAAGGAGGAAAACAGCCATGCAGTGGGAAACATCCCATACCCTGCGTCGGAGCCAGGGCTTTCAAGAAACCTCTCCTTTTGGCCAGCAGCTCTGCACGCTCCCCCCACCCTCCACTGCCCCATCTGCGGAGCAGGAAAAGCCCAACAACTGGTCCAAGAAGGGCCTTGTGCACGGCCCAGCTGCTCCCAGCCCTCTTTCCCAAAGTGCAGCATCACCTTCTTCGTAGGGTCCATCTCTGCAGCCAGGCACGCGACCTCATTCCTCTGCCATTGAGATTGTTCCCTGCAGGCACCAGGAGAGCAGATCTTGTCAGAGCGCTGCCCAGCCCCTCCGGAGCCTCCAAGCTCAGGAGGAGCAGAGACAGAGGTGCTCGAGCCCCCGTTTCTTCCCCTGGTTTCTGAGTGCTTCCCTCCCCCTCCAGGTCTAGCAAATGGCCCGGGCAGGAGCCAAAGGCATGAGCCCTGGGCACTGGGCAAGTGAGGGCAAAGAGCACGCGCTCATCTGCCGCTACCCCAGCACAGGCGCTGCAGGTCAGGAAGGAGGAGAGGGCTCTTACCACAAGGACCACAGGTTGGCTGGTGCCTGCCCCAGCGGCACCTAAAAGAGAAAAGCTCTCCGTTTGAGTCCCAGAGCTGCCGGGGCTTGCCAGAGCCAGTGGCTCCAGGAAAGCCTGGCAGATGCTGCTGCCTGCTGAGCAGAACTCCTCTGTGGGCCTTTCCTGTCCCACTGACCAGCAGTCACTGACCTGTGGCACATCCTCTGCCCGCTGCATCCACGTGAGCTGCATGATCCCGCAGCAGGCACCAGCTGTAATTCACATCACCAAGAGAGAGTTACTTTGCGAGGGTTTCTAACGAGCCCTGCCGTCACGCGCTCTCCTCCCCCAGCATGGTGGCAAGAGGCTGGCTGAGGACACGGGAAAGGGTGCAGAGAGAGGTTGTGGCTCCGAGCAGGGACCCTTTCCCTGGGCCTCGGGGCTCCGTGACACAGCCCTGCTTCCCGGGCACGCTTCCCTGGTGCCCCACAGCTACAGCCCAATTCCCCTCCCTGCTCCGCGTGCAGGGAGCACCTTGGGAGCTCCCTGAGCTGCAGACGCGGGAGGCTGGAAAGGCCCCGCTCGCTCCTCTCCCTCACGCTGAAGCTCACATTCCCTGCCTCCGTGGCTCTGCTGCCAGCAGACAGACTCACCGAGAGCAGCTAAGTTCATGACGAAGAGGATCGTGAAGAGCCTCTTCTTATTTACGGCGACCATCTCTTTCCTGAAAAAGAGGGGGTTCTGGGCTTAGCAGGGGCCAAGGGCAGAGCCCTGCCCAGGGGGACTTTCTCTTCCAAGCTGAGGAGCAGGAATTCTGGAGGAGCCAGGCTCTCCTGGTGGGAAGCCTGACCGCCAGCCTGACCCTGCTCGCCCTGACCCACTGGCACCCCTCGTCTCCGTGTCCCCGCTGCACCGTCTTGTACTCACAGGGTGGAGATGCCCGTGCTGAGGCATCTCTGGACAAAGTCCACAGCCACCAGCAGACTGAAGAGCAAGCCTGTGTGAAGAAAGCGGAGATGAACCGGAGGACCCCTCTTGAGGACACCGGTCCAGCGCGTGCCAGATCCCTGCAGGGAGGTGGGCGCTGCTCCTCCCTCCCTGGGGGCAGGGGCAGGGCCGTGGTTATGCCCTGGAGAGGGGGGCAGCTGGGGGCAGCCTGGGAGAGGGCTGCCAAGGGCCAGGCGGGATCCCCTCGCAGGCAGGGCACTGACGGCGTGCCTGGGCAGGGAGGGTGGCCCCAGTCCCGGGGGACCCCGTGGTTACTCCAGTATCCCACAAAGACATGGGCAGGGTAGCCAGCTCCACATGGTCTCGCAGGCGAGGTGGCCCCAAGCCTCCCTCGGGGCAGGGTGCCGCTGGTTCTGCAGGGCCGTGGGTCCCGGCCGAGGCAGGCAGGCTTGGCGCAAGCCTGGGGTGAAAAAAGGCAGCCCTGAACTTACGCTTCTTCGCTGCAGCCCTGCAGCGTGCGGGCCTCGGCCGTCTGGTGCCCTGAGCCTGCCCAGATCTGGCCCAGCTGCCTCTGGCCCATCTGCTGGGAGCTCGTGCGGGAGCCCTTATCCTCCCCATCCTGGGGAGCAAGGAAGCTCTCCTGAAAGCTTCTGTGCCCTCCTTCAGCCACACGAGTGTTGCCTGTCCGCGCAGATCCCTCCTGGAGATAGCCGAGAGGAGAACGCCTGCCACAGGCACACAGCCGGCAGCACACTGCGAGCCCACAGCTTATGGCCCACAGGGCACAACCTCACAAAGGCCTGGCCCCGCACGGTGTGAGCTCATGGCTCTGAAGTCACAGAGAGAGCTACAGCGTGGCTACATGGTGGGGAGAGACCCCGCTGCCCACCTGGCGCTGTGTTCTGCATTGGTGACTAGAATCGTAGAACCGTAGAATCAGAGAATCGTCTAGTTTGGAAGGGACCTTTAAGATCACCTAGTCCAACCATCAACCTCACTCTGACCAAAAAAGTACCCATCACCAAAGCACGTCCCTAAGCTCTATGTCAGCCCGTCTTTTGAACACCTCTAGGGATGGTGCCTCAACCACTTCCCTGGGCAGCCCATTCCGGTGCTTAATAAGCCTTCCAGTGTAAAGATTTTTCCTCATATCCAATCTGAACCTCCCCTGGCACAACTTGAGGCCATTTCCTCTTGTCCTATTGCCTGTGACTTGGGAGAAGAGACCGACCCCCGCCTCTCCACACCCTCCTTTCTTTCAGGTAGCTGTAGAGAGCGAGAAGGTCTCCCCTCAGCCTCCTTTTCTCCGCGCTGAACAAGCCCAGCTCCCTCAGCCGCTCCTCGTAAGACTTACTCTCCAGACCCCTCACCAGCTTCGTTGCCCTTCTCTGGACCCGCTCCAGCACCTCAGTGTCTTTCTTGTGGTAAGGGGCCCAAAACCGGACACAGCACTCGAGATGGGTTTTTCTGATTTTCTGATGATTTTCTGTTGCGTGAAGAGGCAAAACGGTTTTGGCAGAAAATAAACCCCCTTGCGTTCTAACGCTCCTCACCGAGGTGGGAGGCTCGGGGCGGCTGGGTTTAAATTCTGAGTGATGCCCAAGTCACCGCTATCAGTCCCGTCGCCTTTAATATTAAACTGTCACGATTCTGGATACACTAATAGTGGACTGCACCTTCAGTCTAGTCGTGCTCACGAACGAGCACGGCCGCACTTCAGTGTCTGGTCGCGTTCAGTGAGAAACCGAAACGGCTAGCTCCTTAAACAGTGCAGTTTGTTTAAGCAACAGATAGAAAGGTTCTTATGGTTTGCCGGTGATAAGTACAGTCTGCAAAGCACGTGCAAGTAAAAGAAAAAATGTTAATGGTACAAAGCGCGCGACAAAGTTGCAAACAATACAGCCTGGCTATAAATGTCACAGGTAACCCTCTAGAGAGATTTCTAAGTTCCCCGAGGAAGCACTCGGGACAGTCTGAGTCTTACCCACAGGCGTCCGTCCCTATGGGGGGGGAAGAAAGGCTCAGCCCGTCGACTGGTCCCGGGAGTCAGAGGCAGTCCGTGATGGGGTCCTCCCTGACTTGTTTACGACGGTGTCTTCCCTAGCATCCCCCCTTTCTCGGGTTAGTTTTATATTATTTTTTGCCTTCAAGGTGGAGTTTGAGTGACTTTAGTCATAAATACCTTTATTATGATTGGTGTAAAATTCTCTCGCCTCGCATTTAAAGGTATAGTTTACGAAAAATTCAGGGCGCAGACTCAAGGAGGAGTGGTCGCACCTTGGAGGCGGGTAGCCTTCGGGCTGGAGGTGTGTTTTGGTATTATAATGACATTATAATGAGCAAAGTTCGCACAAAGGACAGCATTTCATCAAAATTTGACAGACTCTTGGCTCAGGGTAGCAAGCATGCCGCCTATCACTTCCATAGGATCACCTTGTTCCCATTCTGCTGTGTAATCACAGAGCTTGGCCGTGGAATCTTCACTCCGCTCCATCCTCCGTGTTGCTTTTGCAAGCAATATTGTTCAGGGAGTCATAGATGTAGGGCATTCCTTGCATACCAGCTGCTGCTGTGTTCCACCCCGGAAACGTTTTGATTTTATACCTTTCCTTAACGTGCGAACAATGCTATATATTTTTAATAAAAATTTTATTTTAGGAATTATTCCACAGCCTCACCAGTGCCCAGTAGAGGGGGACGATCGCCTCCCGAGTCCTACTCGCCACGCTGCTCCCGATACAGGCCGGGATGCTGTTGGCCTTCTTGGCCACCTGGGCACATTGCGGGCTCACGTTCAGCGGGCTGTCGACCAACACCCCCAGGTCCTTTTCTGCCAGGCAGCTCTCCAGCCACTCTGCCCCAAGCCTCTAGCGCTGCATGGGGTTGTTGTGAGGCAAGTGCAGGACCCAGCACTTGCCCTTGTTGAGCCTCGGCCCGTTGGCCTCGGCCCGTTGATCCAACCTGCCCAGGTCCCTCTGCAAAGCCTTTCTACCCTCAAGCAGGTTGACGCTCCCACCCAACTTGGTGTTGTCTGCAAACTTACTGAGGGTGCACTCGATCCCCTCCTCCAGATCATTGATAAAGATATTAGAGAGAACTGGCCCCGGTACCGAGCCCTGGGGAGCACCACTCGTGACTGGCCGCCAACTGGATTTAACTCCATTCACCACCACTCTCTGGCCCAGCCCTGCAGCCAGCTTCTTAACCCAGTGGAGAGTACTCCCATCCAAGCCACGGGCAGCCAGTTTCTCCAGGAGGATGCTGTGGGAGACTGTATCAAAGGCCGTACTAAAGTCCAGGTAAACATCACCCACAGCCTTTCCCTCATCCACCAAGCGGGTCACTTTGTCACAGAAGGAGATGGGGTTTGTCAAGTGGCACCTGCCCCTCATGAACCCATGCTGGCTGGGCCTGATTCCCTGGCTCTCCTTCGTGCGCCGCATGAAGGCATTCAGGATGATCTGCTCCATGGGCTTGCCAGGCACCGAGGCCAGACTGACAGGCCTGTAGTTGCCCGGATCATCCTTCCGACCCTTCTTGTGGATGGGCGTCACGTTTGCTAGACGCCAGTCAGCTGGGACCTCCCCGCTTTGCCAGGACTGCTGCTAAATGATGGGAAGTGGCTGAGTGAGCACTTCCGCCAGCTCCCTCAGTGCCCTCGGGTGGATCCCATGTGGCCCCAGAGACTAGACAGCGTTGCAAACACAGCAGTGGTGTAGCTGGTGCTGAGCAGCGCCTGCAGAGCGCCAAGGCTTCCTCTGTTCTTTCTCTGTGTGTCCCCCAGCCAGCAGGCTGAGGCTGGGCGAGAGGCTGGGAGGGGACACAGCAGGGAGAGCCAACCCCAACCGACGCAGGGGTACTCCGTGCCGTGTAACGTCGTGCCCCGCAATAAATCCTGGGCCTTTGGTCTTTCGCAGAAAGAGTGGTCAGGCATTGGAATAGGCTGCCCAGGGAGGTGGTTGAGTCACCATCCCTGGATGTGTTTAAGAGACATTTAGATGTGGTGTTGGGGGATAGGATATAGGGAAGAACTTTGTAGTGTAGGGTAGATGGTTGGACTCGATGATCCCAAGGGTCTCTTCCAACCTGGATGATTCTATGATTCTGTGATTCTATGATTCAAAGCAGCCAGTGCTTGGGGACTGGCTGGGCATCGGCCTCCTGGGGTCACCCCACCGCAGCCTGTGTAGAAAAAGGAGGGTGTTTGATGTGTGCTTGATAGTTGGAGGCTTCACAGGTTGGAGGCTGTCTTGGGCATAATCGCAACATCAGAGAACCGCAAAACGATAGAGTTCAGGGGTGAGCAGAACTGCTTCCTTGGAGCTGCGGAGGGCAGGCTTGGAGCTGCCCAGGAGCCTGGCTGAGAGAGGGCCTTGGGAGGCAGCCCTGAAAGCAAAGGGGCCCAGGAAGGCTGGATATTATCCAAGAAGGAGATCTTCAAGGCGCAGGAGCAGGCTATCCCCACGTGCCGAAAGACAAGCTGGCGGGGAAGAAGACCGGCCTGGCTGAACAGAGAGCTTTGGCTGGAAGTCGGGGGAGAAAAGGAGAGTTTCCAAGCTTTGGAAGAAGGGGCCGGCAACTCAAGAGGACTACAAGGACGTCGTGAGGTTATGCAGGGAGAAAATGAGAAGGGCCAAAGCCCAGCTAGAACTTCATCTGGCTATTCGTGTCCCAGACAGGGCTGCACCATGTGGGCGCCCAGTAGACCCAGTGCCCAGATCCAACGTGTCCCCCAAACGTACTGGGCCAGAGCCTGGGGATCCTCACCCCCAGACGCTGCCAGGCTCTGACGACTCCTTCCAGGGGCCAGATGCAACCCTCGTGCCAAAGGATTTTGTCAAGGGCCTTAGGCAGGAGAAGGCTACGGGAGCGTCGTCTCCTTTTGCTGGGTTAGGAGACATGCCCTTGGTGGAGAGAAAGCGGAAAGCCTGAGGAAGGCCTCAGCCTTCCTTTGAGGGCCTCTGAGACGACCTTGTCTCTGCACCAGACTAACAGCCACATGCCTCTCGCCTGATTCTCCTTTTTCTGCATTAATTTTTATTGAGGAAAACAGGACTACACAGGTGTCTGTCGCTGGCATCTCTTCCCACCATCGTCCCGCGCGCCTGCACTCGATAAATGCAGGTCTATCCTGGTTTTCCAGAGTTGCTCCGAATGCCAAGTTTTGTGAACTGAAAGGCTCTGGGGATCCCATTCTGCAAAGAAACCGTGTCAAAAATCAGCATCTCTCTGGGGTGTAAAGAGCGAGAGCGGGCTCCGTGTGTCAGGCCCCTCTCCCAGCGGGGACCGTCCGCGTTTCTTCCCCAAGCGGCTTGCTGGCAGGCGGGCGTTTCTGCCCTGGCCTCTTGCCCACACGCACGCACTGTACCTGCAGAGGCAAGGTCTGATGGGGCTTTCTCTGCATGGTGTAGTTGGATGTCCCCAGCAGAGTTTCGGCCTCGCCTTCCTCATCCAGTCCCTTGGAGATAAAGCACAGGGGAGGAGGTCAGGCTCAACCCGACCACGAGGAAACGTTCGTGCCTGCCCTGGGACCGTCATCTGCACCCGCCTCCTGCGGCTCCAGCAGAGACTGGCACGGGATGCGGTGGGGCTGAGCCTCCTCCTTGTGTGTTGCTGGGGGGCCCGCAGGCGCTGGGCCAAACCGCGCGGAGCAAGTCTTAGGAGGGGTGACAGCACCCTGCGTGTGCCTTGGAATGTCCCCTCAGAGAACGGCAGTGCGTGGGAGCACACGGATCTCGGCAGATGCGCCGAGAGCAGCAAGTCCCCGTTAACAGCTTTTCCCCGCGGCCGGGACCCAGCCCCCAGCCCCCAGCCCCCAGCCCCCAGCCCCCAGCAGAGACTTACACAGGCAGCGAAATCTCGGGGGGCACCGCTGGCAGTCTTTGAGGTGTGCTGTACGGTGACTGCCTTCAGGGGTATTGGTGCCGGTAACGGGATTAGCAGCTCGCTCCGAGACACTTGGAATGGCCAGCAGTATCTCAGTAAAGCATCCGGCTGAAAGCAGAAGGCAAGAGCATGGAAGGTGAGGGCATGATGGGGCCCGTGTGCTCCAATGCAGCCATGAGCACAGGCGGCACTGCGCCGGTGGGCTGTGCTTGTGCTGGAAAGGAATGGCGTGTTGGGAAGCCCACAGAAGCGCCTGGCCATCTTCCCAACCCGGGAAGGAGGAAAACAGCCATGCAGTGGGAAACATCCCATACCCTGCGTCGGAGCCAGGGCTTTCAAGAAACCTCTCCTTTTGGCCAGCAGCTCTGCACGCTCCCCCCACCCTCCACTGCCCCATCTGCGGAGCAGGAAAAGCCCAACAACTGGTCCAAGAAGGGCCTTGTGCACGGCCCAGCTGCTCCCAGCCCTCTTTCCCAAAGTGCAGCATCACCTTCTTCGTAGGGTCCATCTCTGCAGCCAGGCACGCGACCTCATTCCTCTGCCATTGAGATTGTTCCCTGCAGGCACCAGGAGAGCAGATCTTGTCAGAGCGCTGCCCAGCCCCTCCGGAGCCTCCAAGCTCAGGAGGAGCAGAGACAGAGGTGCTCGAGCCCCCGTTTCTTCCCCTGGTTTCTGAGTGCTTCCCTCCCCCTCCAGGTCTAGCAAATGGCCCGGGCAGGAGCCAAAGGCATGAGCCCTGGGCACTGGGCAAGTGAGGGCAAAGAGCACGCGCTCATCTGCCGCTACCCCAGCACAGGCGCTGCAGGTCAGGAAGGAGGAGAGGGCTCTTACCACAAGGACCACAGGTTGGCTGGTGCCTGCCCCAGCGGCACCTAAAAGAGAAAAGCTCTCCGTTTGAGTCCCAGAGCTGCCGGGGCTTGCCAGAGCCAGTGGCTCCAGGAAAGCCTGGCAGATGCTGCTGCCTGCTGAGCAGAACTCCTCTGTGGGCCTTTCCTGTCCCACTGACCAGCAGTCACTGACCTGTGGCACATCCTCTGCCCGCTGCATCCACGTGAGCTGCATGATCCCGCAGCAGGCACCAGCTGTAATTCACATCACCAAGAGAGAGTTACTTTGCGAGGGTTTCTAACGAGCCCTGCCGTCACGCGCTCTCCTCCCCCAGCATGGTGGCAAGAGGCTGGCTGAGGACACGGGAAAGGGTGCAGAGAGGAGGTTGTGGCTCCGAGCAGGGACCCTTTCCCTGGGCCTCGGGGGCTCCGTGACACAGCCCTGCTTCCCGGGCACGCTTCCCTGGTGCCCCACAGCTACAGCCCAATTCCCCTCCCTGCTCCACGTGCAGGGAGCACCTTGGAGCTCCCTGAGCTGCAGACGCGGGAGGCTGGAAAGGCCCCGCTCGCTCCTCTCCCTCACGCTGAAGCTCACATTCCCTGCCTCCGTGGCTCTGCTGCCAGCAGACAGACTCACCGAGAGCAGCTAAGTTCATGACGAA